>NC_089222.1:119375267-119975267 GCF_963924675.1 Phocoena phocoena | reverse complement strand
TGTCAAGAGCCCTGATGATGGAGGACTGTTCTGGTAATAATTGGCATTGAGCATGGGCTGATTATAGGAGCTGCATCTTTGGAGGACTTCAATGACTGAAGTTCCCCACAAGCATGGTTTTTTCCTTCATCAGGGCAAAGTAAGTCAAAAGATATGAACAATTGCACATGTGATTAAGACTCAGAAAGCAAAACAGGTTAATGTGTATAACACTCCCGGATAAAAAAAAAAAGCTCTTTATCTTTTACAGCACATCAAAACATTTTCCACTTGGCAAATTGTGTATCTTTAAAAATAGCATGAAATCATGTGGTATGAAGTGAGAAAAGAGAGGGGAAAGTACTCTAGCCTGTTTTCAGAAAGTTATGAATTGAATTTTACCTGTATGCTGAATCTGAAAATAGTTTTTTTTTTTTTTTACTAATGAAAAGTCATTATAGTTGTTTGTCCTAACAATTTTTTTTTAAAATAAAAAGCTATCCCTAAAAGACATTCAAATAAAGTTTTGGCAAGAGTACTTTATTATTCTATTTCACAGAATGTATTGTTTTTCTATTACTGTAATGTCAATAAAAATACTATTAGTTCTTTAAGTCAGTCCTTTGCCGCCATCTCTGTAATAATGTTTTCACTGCCTTTTTTAGTTATCATAATAGTAAATTTTAATAGAGTTAAAATATTTTTATTATCGAAAAATTTAAACTTAAACAAAAGTAGAAGTAGAATAATCCTCATTACCCACCTTCAGAGTTCTTCACTCATGGTCAATCTGTTTTCATCTGTGGTCATCCCTTCCACCTCTCTCTATTGATTACTTTGAAACAATCACCAGGTATAATATTTTTTACTTTATATTTATTTCAGTATATATCTATAAAACATAAAGACTATTTAAAAGTGTAACTGAAATATAATTATCATGCCTAAAATATTAATTATATGCTGGATATCAAATATCTATTCAATGTGTAAATTTACCCAATTGTCTTGTAATTTTTGAATGTTTGTGTTTGAATCAGTATTCAGACAAGATCCGCATTTTGTATTTGTGGAGGTGCATTGCTGTGTACCTTAAATCTTTTAATCTTTAGGTTTGATTTTTCTCTCTCTCATCTCTTTCTTTTCCTCTTAGAGTTTATGTTTTGAAGACATTGGATAGCTTTGTCTTTTTGTGTTTGCCACATTCTAGATCATGTTAATAGTACCCTTATTGTTTAATTTATTGGTAATAAGTTCTTCTATCTCTTATAAATTCTTTAAAATTTGTGGTTATGTCTAGAGACTTGATTCAATTCAAAGTTGGTTTTCTGGCAAGGAAGCTTCAGAGATGGTATTGTGTACTTACATCACACTTAGGAGGCATATAATTCTGATGGTTTCTCTTTGGGTTATTAGCTGCTGTTGATAATCATTTCTTAGACTCATTATACATGGGTAATCTCCTAAGTTTATCAATTCTTCTTCATTTCTGCATGTGTATTAAAAAGGTAGACACAATAACATTTCCAATCATTTGGATGTGTGAAGTCTGAGAAAAAATAGGAATCAAAGATGACTTTAAGAATTGCAACATTATTATAATACTATTGACTTTATTATATGTGCTGTACATTACATCCTGTAACTTATTTATTTTATGACAGGAAGTTTGTACCTCTTAATCTCCCTCACCTATTTCATTCATCCTCCCACCCACCTCTTCTCTGGCAACCACCAGTTTGTTCTCTGTATCTATGAGTCTGTTTCTGTTTTGTTATGTTTGTTAATTTGTTTTATTTTTTAGATTTCACATATAAGTGAAATCATATGGTATTTGTCTTTCTCTGCCTGATATATTTCACTTAGCATAATACCCTCTAGTTTCATCCATGTTGTTGCAAATGGCAAGATTTCATTCTTTTTTGTGACTGAATAATATTCCTCTGTGTGTGTGTGTGTGTGTGTGTGTGTGTGTGTGTGTGTGTGTGTGTGTTCTTTATCCATTCATCTATCAATGGACACTTACGTTTCTTCTGTATCTTGGCTATTGTAAATAACACTACAATGAACATAGGGATGCATATGTCTTTTTGAGTTAGGGGTTTTTTTTCTTAGAAAAAAATACTTTGAGTTGAATTTCTGGATTTTATGTTAGCTTTTTTAAAAATTTTTTGAGGAACATCCATACTGTTTTACATAGTGGTTGTACCAATTTGCATTCCTACCAACTGTACACAGGGGTTCCTGTTATGCCATATCCTCACCAACAATTGTTATTTGTTGTTTTTTCGATAATAGCCATTCTTGACAGGTGTGAGGTGG
Organism: Phocoena phocoena; assembly: GCF_963924675.1. Taxonomy (NCBI): domain Eukaryota; kingdom Metazoa; phylum Chordata; class Mammalia; order Artiodactyla; family Phocoenidae; genus Phocoena; species Phocoena phocoena. The sequence continues at coordinate 119,972,966 of NC_089222.1, read as the reverse complement.
TATCTTACTGTGGTTTTGATTTGTGTTTCCCTGATGATTAGTGACATTGAGCATCTTCTCATGTCTATTAGCCATCTGTATGTCCTCTTTGGAAAAATGTCTATTCAGGCCCTCTGCCCATTTTTAATCGAGTTATTGTTGTTGTTGGTTGTTTGATGTTGAGTTGTATGAATTCTTTGTATATTTTGGATATTAACCCTTCTTAATGTATATCATTTGCAAATATCTTCTCCAATTCAGTATGTGGCCCTTCTGTTTTGTTCTTTCTTTTACTGTGCAAAAGCTTTTTAGTCTGAGGTAGTCCCATTTGTTTATTTTTGCTTTTGTTGCTCTAGCCTGAGGAAACATATCCAAAAAAATATTGCTAAGACAAATGTCAAAAAACATATTGCCTGTTTATTCTTTTAGGAGTTTTATGGTTTCAGGTCTTACATTTAAATCTTTAATTGATTTTGAGTTTATTTTTGTATATGGTGAGAGAAAGTAGTCCAGTTTGATTATTTTGCATGTAGCTGTCCAGTTTTCCCAACACTATTTATTGAAGAGCTCCTTTTTTTACCCCACTGCATATTATTGCCTCTTTTGTCTTAGATTAGCTGACCACATAAGCCTGGGTTTATTTCTGGGCTCTGTCTTCTGTTGCATTGATCTGTGTGTCTGTTTTTTTTTTTTTTTTTTTTTTTTTACAGTACACGGGCCTCTCACTGTTGTGGCCTCTCCCATTGCAGAGCACAGGCTCCAGATGCACAGGCTCAGTGGCCATGGCTCATGGGCACAGCCGCTCCGTGGCATGTGGGATCTTCCCGGACTGAGACATGAACCCGTGTCCCTTGCATCGGCAGGTGGACTCTCAACCACTGCACCACCAGGGAAGCCCTGTGTGTCTGTTTTTTGCCAGTACCATACTGTTTTGATTACAGTAGCTTTGTAGTATAGTTTGAAATCAGGGACCCTCCTGCTTTGTTCTTCTTTCTCAATATTGTTTTGGCTGTTTGGGGTCTTTTGTGTTTCCATAGAAATTTTAGAATTACTTGTTCTACTTCTGTGAAAAATGCCATTGCTATTTTGATAAGAATTGTATTGAATTTGTAGATTGCCTTGAAGGGTATGGTCATTTTAACAATATTTATTTTTCCAATCCATGAGTACAGTGTACCTTTCCATTTAGTTGTGTCATCTTCAATTTTTTTCATCAATGTCTTTTAGTTTTCTGAGTGCAGGTCTTTTACCTCCTTGGTTAGATTTATTTCTAGGTATTTTATTTTATTTTTTGATGCAATGGTAAATGGGATTATTTTCTTAGTTTCTCTTTCTGATAGTTCATTGTTATTGAGTAAAAGCACAACAAATTTCTATATATTAGTTTTTTTTTTTTTTTTTTGGTACACGGGCCTGTCACTGCTGTGGCTCTCCCATTGTGGGGCACAGTCTCTACACATGCAGGCTCAGCAGCCATGGCTCACGGGCCCAGCTGCTCTGCAGCATGTGGGACCCTCCCAGACCAGGGCACGAACCCGTGTCCCCTGCATCAGCAGGTGGACTCCCAACCACTGTGCCACCAGGGAAGCCCTATATATTAATTTTTTATCCTGCAACTTTACTGAATTAAATGAGTTCTAATAGTTTTTTGGTGGCATCTTTAGAATTTTCCAAATATGGTATATTGTCATTTGCAAACAATGACAGTTTACTTATTCCCAATTTTGATTCCTTTTATTTATTTTTCTTTTCTGATTGCTGTGGCTAAGACTTCTAATACTATATTGAATAAAAGTGGTGAGAATGGGCATCCTTGTCTTATTCCTGATCTTAGAGGAAATGCTTTCAAGTTTTTACTATTGAATATGATGTTGGCTATAGGTTTGTCATATATGTGTGTTCCCTGTATACACATTCTGTGGACAGTTTTTATTGTAAATGGATGTTGAATTTGTCAAAAGCTTATTCTGCATATATTGAATGATCAGATGATTTTCATTTTTTGGTTTGTTAATGTGGTGTATCATATTCATTGATTTGTAGATATTGAACCATCCTTGCATCCCTGGGATAAATTCTATTTGATCATAGTGTCTGATCCTTTTAATGTTTTGCTGAAATTTTGTTGATGATTTTTGCATCTATGATTATCAGCAATATTAGCCTGAAATTTTATTTTTTTGTGGTCTCTTTATCTGGTTTTGTTATCAGGGTGATGCTGGCCTTGTAGAATGAGTTTGGAAGTATACCTTAAGCATACCTTCTTTAATTTTTAGGAATTGTTTGAGGATAGGTGTTAGCTCTTCTTTAAAAGTTTGGTAGTTAAATTTCCTCATTTTGTAAGAACACTAGTCTTACTGGATTAGTGCCTATCCTAATGACCTCATTTTAGCTTAATTACCTCTCTAAAGGCCCTATTTCCAAATACAGTCACATTCTGCAATACTGGAAGTTAGGACTTCAACATATGAATTTCTGAGCAGATGGAATATAGCCCATAACTGGTGATGTTGACCTTTTCATCCTTCTTGGATATCTTATGCTAGGGCACAGCAAATTTCCATGTATCAGTGAAAGACCTCTTGAAGAATATCTGAGTGACTCAGTAGGTGCCTGAGGTTGAAATCTGTGAGGATGTGTGTTAATTATTTACCATAACTGCAGCTGAATTAGAAGCAGGCCAAAGGGATGTGATGCAATGTACCTAGAACTTCTACAAGATGTACTGGTATCACTTTAAGTCATGATTACTCCTGCAGTGGACTCTTACTACCTGGCCAAGTTGGCTAGTAATTGTATATTTTCTCATCAAGTCACTTTCCACATCTGCTGAGTATCTGTTTTATATCTTCTCTTCTCTCCTTTAACCTCCAACACTTTTTCTCTCCAGCTTTGATCCCAGTTGATTAACTTGCTACCAATTTTACTGAAAAAAATAAAGCAATCTAAATAGGACTTACACAAGTCCATCCACTTCCTATCACGATGCCCACATACTCTATCATCTCTCCTGTTAAATGCATGTCTGTGCTGCTTGCTAAGCCCATCCCATCCACTCTCTACCATCTCCTTTTCCTCAGTCAAAGATATTTCTTTAGCCCCTCATACTCTCACCCTTACTTCTTTGACAGCAGTTTTTCTCTGACTATTTAATCTATCCCATCAGCATACAACAAGCTATTATTTCTCTTGAATTCCACTTCCCCATCCTAGTACTATCCCATTTTTCTCTCTTTTTACAGGAAAACTGCTTGAAATATTTGTTTGCACTTTCCGTGTCCAATTTCTACCTAATAGTCTCCTTTGACTTCTTGCCAGTTAGGCTTTCACAAGTCTCCAGTCTACCAGTTCATGTTGTTGAACACATGTTCAGTACTCACTTATTTGTCTTGATGTACCTGTAGCATCTGATGTGCTGATGAATGTTTCCCACTGAAACACTTTCCTCAGTTTGATTTCAGGTGACCACACCCACTTGTTCACCTCCCACCTTGGTGGCTGTTGAGTCTCCATTGCTCATTCCTCTATATCTTCCCAAACTTGTATTCAGCCTAAATCTCTTTCCCAAACTCCAGACTCATATCTATATTTCCACTTGGATAATTAACAGGTATCTTAAACTTAACTGTCCAAAATGGAGATCCAGATAATTCCCCACCAAACCTTCTCTTTTGCATTTCTTTTCACTTTAGTAAATCATCTTTGTCTCCCATGTCAGTAATCTTGGGAGTCATCTTTAATTTTCACTTTCTCTCATGCCCCACAATCCAATCCTTTGGTAAATTCTGTCTGTTCTACCTCTAAACATGTAGCTGGACTCCAACTACTTCTTCCTACTTCCACACTACTGTGCTTCCATGCCAGCATCATTTCTTTCCTAGGTTATTATACTAGTAGCCTCATGGTCTCGCTGCTCTTGTATTCACCCTTTAATAACTTATTCACAACAAAGCAGCTGGAGTCATTCTGTTAAATACAGATCAGATCCAGTCTCTCCATTGCTTAAAGTCTTCCAGTAGCTTCTCATCTCACTTAGAATAAAAAGCAACAAGTACTTACTGTGGTCTGGCCATCAGTTTCCTTACTGACCTCATCTCTTGCATCCTCTGTCCATCTTGCTCCTCCATTTTATTTTTACTTTATTTTAGCACTCAGTATTCGATTTATTTGCAAGATATCACACAAGTAGCATTCTCCCCTGTTTTTCTCTGATCTGATTCAGAACATCATTAGTATCTCTGATCAAGGTCTCAAAGGTCCCACCAGCTAACTGCATCTTCACACACAATTCATCCTCATCATAGTTCACCCACTTGCCTCCTCCTCAGCTCCACCATTTTTGTAATGGCATTCTTGCTTTTGCTTAAACATACCAGTTACATTTATACTTCAGAGCCATTACACTTGCCTTAACATTCTTTTCCCTCTGCCTTCAACTATCTTTCCCTACATAAGACAAATTCTTCCTTCAGGCCTTGCTTTAATGTCACCTTTCAGAGAGACCTCTTCTGATCTTCTTATCTAAAATTTGAAGCCCCCTTCCAATACTCCTTATTTCTCTCTTTTTTAGTTTATATTTCTTCTTAACTCTCATCACTATCTAGTTTAGCACATATTTTAATTATTTTTATATTGCTTATTTTTGGTTTCCTATTAGAGTGCAAACTCCATAACGGTAGGAGTATTTGTCTATTTTTTTTTTTTTTTTACTTCTGCATCCCCAGCATTTAGATCAATATATATTTGTTAAAAGTGAGTAGAGATGAGTGATCACCCATGTCACATATTGTTGAAAGGTAGTGGTTTAGATTTTGTAAGATGGTGGTCATAGGTGACTTTGGCAAGATCAACTAAAATGGTGGGGAAAATTCCAACTAGAATGGTTTGAGAAAATAGAGGTCATGAGTTACCAACTCTTATATGTGAAGAGAAGAGAGAAATGATGCTGTAGCTGAAGGAGTCATGGGTCAAGAAAGATGGACTGTAGTAAGGCATATTGGAATGCCACTGGGAATGTTCTCAGAGGCAGGGAAAAGTTGATCATGTGAGTGAAGAAGGCTGAAGTCTGTGTAGGTAGGAGCAAGCACAAGTGTTGAGGATACATTTCGATACAAAATGGAGACCTCATCAGTTGCTATGAGAGAGCAAGATATTTAGTATATATGGCAGGAAAGGTGATGGATTTTTGTGGTGGCAAAATAAATTTGTTCTCATTTAATTCTCTATTTTTCTCAATTTTAATGAAAATTCATCAGAGCTGAGAGTTCTGTGCTGGGTATTTAAACTACACTTGTGAGAGGAGCTGGATTATGGAGAAAAAGAAGAAATCCATGAAAAACAGGCTGACCTAATGATTTTGGGACTGTCCCCTTTAACCAGTTCACACGTGTTTGTTGAGTGCCTATTATTTTCAAGTCATCTCACTGAAGGGTAGAGTAATTGGAGGGTATGGGCAAAGTAGTCAATATCAAAGTGTTATTTGAACTTACCTTCTGTTTTCTCCAAATTTCAGTTAATCCAGTTTTAGGCAGCTACAATTATTTGAGGTTCTAAGATCCTATTTTATTTTATTTTTAATTTAATTTAATTTAAATTTTATTTTATTTTTAATATCATCAAAAGAAAAGTAGGTTAAGTTGGCCAAACATTTCTGCCAGTATCTACTGTCTGTCCTCCAATCCCTAAAGACCAAGATAAATTCTAGTCTTTCAAGGTGCTTTCATGTGTACAGTCCTGACATTGTACTAAGCCTCAGAATCTTGGAGGAAATGGCAGGTAAATCCAGAACAAAGAACATCTTATCATCATGTTTTTTCAACGTTTGCTCTAATTATTTCATTTACTTTCTCTTATTTTTTTCTGGAAAATAAATAGAAAAGAGCAATTTCAAATCTAGGCTTCCCAAGTAACAGGGCATAATATGCATATATAAATGATGCCATTTTTGTGTAATTTTCTATCCTTTCATGGACTTTAATGTGTGGTCATTTTAAATAACTTGTAGAATTGACCCATAACTAGACATTGGGAACCAGCTTAATAAAGTAAATTCTAATAATCAAAATAATAATATTTTATATTTTAAAATATAGAAAAAATGAAATTCATATGATTTTAGCCAAAAGGTCTCTTGTTCTGAGTGTCATGCTTTTCCTGATCCAGTAACTCACAAGTCAAGTTAATATGCTCATTTTTATTATTTTTACCATGACATGAAAAAAAAAATGGGAAAAGGAATGCCCTTAAGAACTTAACTAATACAGTTTCAGGGGCTTGGGAAACCAGATAAACAAATCAAGGCATTGGCTTTGAACCATGCCAGCCAAGCATTTTCTGGGTCTCTTAATGTTAATTAGCAATATTACGGTCAAATAATGTCTTTGGGAGTTAAAATTTATGGAATTTTAGCTTGCTGCCTGAACTTGGCTTTTTGCTTTTTTTGTGTGTGTGTGAAAAATGTGAAAATCCACAAATTAAAGAATAAGTAGGAGATATCCTCTTCCAAATGGTGAAAGAAAATGATAGAGAGATTAAATTTTATAGAAAGGAAAATGAGAGTTAAAAAGTAGAAAGTAAACAGGAAAAGAATTGCAGTACATGTGGAAGAACTATCACAACAATTAAGAAAGAGGTATGCTAATAAAAAATAGGCAATGAATAAGGATAAATAATAAAGCTGAATTATCAATGGAGAATTCTAAAAACATGATCATAATCTCTAATCTAACTGTTATGAACTGATTCTCCATTTTAAAGTACCTACCATTAATAAAAAAACTATCCTTACACCAAAAGCAACTAGAGAAAGAAGAACAAACAAAACTCAAAGTTAGTAGAAGGAAAGAAATCATAAAGATCAGAGCAGAAATAAATGAATTACAGATGAAGAAAATAGTAACAAAGATCAATGAAATGAAAAGCTGGTTCTTTGAAAAGATAAACAAAATTGATAAACCTTTAGTCAGACTCATCAAGAAAAAAAGGGAGAGGATTCAAATCAATAAAATTAGAAAGGAAAATGGAGAAGTTACAACAGACACCACAGGAATACAAAGGATCATAAAAGATTACTATAAGCAAATATATGCCAATAAAATGGACAACCTAGAAGAAATGGACAAATTCTTAGAAAGACACAACCCTCCAAGACTGAACCAGGAAGAAGTAAAAAATATGAACAGACCAATCACAAGCACTGAAATTGAAAATGTGATTAAAAATCTTCCAACAAACAAAAGTCCAGGGCCAGATGGCTTCACAGGTGAATTCTATCAAACATTTAGAGAAGAGTTAACACCTACCCTTCTGAAACTCTTCCAAAAAATTGCAGAGGAAGAAATACTCCTAAGCTCATTCTATGAGACCACCATCACCCTGATACCAAAACCAGACCAAGATATCACACACACACAAAATTACCGGCCAATGTCACCAATGAATATAGACGCAAAACTCCTCAACAAAATACTAGCAAACCAAATTCAACAACATATTGAAAGGATTATACACACTGATCCAGTGGAATTTATACCAGGGATGCAAGGATTCTTCAATATATGCAAATCAATCAATGTGATACACCATATTAACAAATTGAAGAATAAAAATCGTATGATCATCTCAATAGATGCATATAAAGTTTTGACAAAGTTCAACACCCATTTATATAAGAACACTCCAGAAAGTGGGCTAGAGGAACCTACCTCAACACAATAAAGGCCATATATGACAAACCTACAGCTAACATCATACACAATGATGAAAAGCTGAAAGCATTTCCTCTAAGATCAGGAACAAGACAAGGATGTCCACTCTTGACACTTTTATTCAACATAGTTTTAGAAGTCCTAGCCATGGCAATCAGAGAAGAAAAATAAATAAAAGGATTCCAAATCAGGAAAGAAGAAGTAAAACTGTCACTGTTTGTAGATGACATGGTACTATACATAGAAAATCCTAAAGATGCTACCAGAAAACTACTAGAGCTCATCATTGAATCTGGTAAAGTTGTAAGATACAAAATTATTTCACAGAAATCCCTTGCATTCCCATACACTAATAACAAAATATCAGAAAGAGAGATTAAGGAAACAATCCCACTTAATATCACATCAAAAAGAACAAAACACCTAGGAATAAACCTACCTAAGGAAGCAAAAGACCTGTACTCAGAAAGTTATAAGATATTGATGAAAGAAATCAAAGATGACACAAACAGATGGAGAGATATACCATGTTCTTGGATTGGAAGAATCAATATTGTGAAAGTGACTATACTACCCAAAGCAATCTACAGATTCAATGAAATCCCTATCAAATTACCAGGGGCATTTTTCACAGAAATAGAACAGAAAAATTTTACATTTTTTTATGGAAACACAAAAGACCCCAAATGGTGAAAGCAATCTTGAGAAAGAAAAATGGAGCTGGAGGAAGTAGGCTCCTTGACTTCAGACTATACTACAAAGCTACAGTAATCAAAACAGTATGGTATTGGCACAAAACCAGAAATATAGATCAGTAGAACAAGATAAAAAGCCTAGAGATAAACCCACGGACCTATGGCCACCTAATCTATGACAAAGGAGGCAAGAGTATACAATGGAGAAAAGACAGTCTCTTCAATAAGTGGTGCTGGGAAAACTGGATGGCTACATGTAAAGGAATGAAATAAGAACACTCCCTAACACCATACACAAAAATAAACTCAAAATGTATAAAACCTAAATGGAAGACCAGATACTGTAAAACTCTTAGAGGAAAATATAGGTAGATCTCTCTTTGATACAAATCGCAGCAAGATCTTTTTTGACCCACCTCCTAGAGTAATGAAAATAAAAACAATGAAAAACAAATGGGACCTAATTAAATTTAAAAGCTTTTGCACAGCAAAGGCAACCGTAAAGGGAATGAAAAGACAACCCTCAGAATGGGAAAAAGATATTTGAAAATGCAGCAACTGACAAGGGATTAATCTCCAAAATATACAAAGAGCTCATGCAGCTCAATATCAAAAAAACAAGTAACCCAATCAAAAAATGGGTGGTAGACCTAAGTAGACATTTCACCAAAGAAGACATGCAGATGGCCAACAAACACATAAAAAGATGCCCAACATCACTAATTATTAGAGAAATGCAAATCAAAACTACAATGAGGGCTTCCCTGGTGGCACAGTGGTTGAGAGTCCACCTGCCGATGCAGGGGACACGGGTTCGTGCCCCAGTCCAGGAAGATCCCACATGCCGTGGAGCGGCTGGGCCCATGAGCCATGGCCACTGAGCCTGTGCGTCCGGAGCCTGTGCTCCGCAACGGGAGAGGCCACAAGAGTGAGAAGCCCGTGTACTGCAAAAAAATAAAATGAAATAAAATAAAATAAAATAAAGGATCTACCATTCCTTTCTTTCTTTCTAGTTAACAACTTGAGACCCCCAACCTGTCCTTATTGGTGTCAATTATTTTTTCTTGAGGCTTCTTCACCCCAGCTCTTCCAAGAACTGTGAGTGTTTAATTGATCCCAAAGGCATAAATCCTGCTTTTAAGGTCCAGGTGGGGAGGAATTGGTAATCTGCCCTGCCCACTGACACAGTTCCTTCTTAGGCTGCCATTTGAAGCTGCTGTTGAATACTGATTCTGCTCATTGTGATGGATACAGCTAAGTTCATTGCTAAGTTCATCATTCTAAGTTTATCATGCCCTTCACTTGGGCTGCTTAGGAATAGGTATTTCTGTTCTAATTCAGAGTTTCAGCTATTGATCTTGAATAAGATATCCTGCTTGGGTACCTGGACTTGGAGACCTCCATTACAAGTTAGACCAGACCAGCTCCTTTCCTATTATAATCAACTTGTAATGCCTTGCATTGAGCCTGGATTCCTAGCCGAAACTCCCTTTCCCCTTTCTTAAATTCTGATGTGGGATTTTCCTCTTCCATTTCCTTTCTCAGTACTGATGTTGGATAGAGCAATTCTTGTCCACTTTAACAGCTTTCCCTTATTTTGAATCTTGGAAAGCCAAGTTTTTGTTCTTAATACTTTTCCTCCTCTATGTCTCTCTGCACCTATGGAAATTGCCCCATAACTCCTGTTGGGATATGTGTGTGGGGGGGATTGGGGTGGTGGTATGAGCCCAAACTTTGTATTAAAGCCTAAAGCAGACTTAAAAAATCAAATAAAATTTATATCTTTTTGTCTTAACCTTGCCTAACTAAGGTCACTCAGGTGATAATATCTCTGTACAAAGAAAATCTATTCCAGTATTCTGTACCTGCCTTATCAGAGATCACTTTACGTTAGTAATAAAAGAGAAACACTAAAAATGACAAATAGCCTAGAAAGTGATATTACCCAGAATTGGCAAGAATATAGAACTATAAATATCCCACTGTACTACTGGTGTGAGTACAAATTCATAAAACATTTGTGTAGTTATTTATATTAAACAGTATATCATATATCATTATTCTTCACACGTCTACAAGTCAGCTGGGAAGTTCTGCTAGTTTGGGTTAGTCTTAGTTATTTATCCGTGGTCAGCTCTAGTTAGGTAGGTAGCTTTGTTCATCTTGGCTGGGCTCTCTCATGGGTCTGAGATCAGCTAGCTACAGGCTTTTCTAGGATGGCTTTGCCTGGGATAAATGGGATCCTGTTTGTACTCAGCTGGATGGAACAGGCTTGTTCACATGCAGTATCAGGATTCTAAGAGACTGAGAAGAAGCATACAAGGCCTCTTGAGACCTAGGCTTGGAATTTATGGTCCCTTCTACCAAACTGTATTGGCCAAACAAGTCACAAGCTCAACTCTGTGTTCTCCATAGTGACTGTACTATTTTACATTCCCACAACAGTGATTCTACCAAACAGAAATAAACTTACAGATGTAGAAAACAAACTTATGGTTTCCAGGGGGTAAGTGGGGGAGGGGTAAATTGGGAGATTGGGATTGACATATACACACTACCATATATAAAATAGATAACTAATAAGGACCTACTGTATAGCACAGGGAACTATGCTCAATAATCTGTAATGGCCTATATGGGAAAGAATCTAAAAAAGAGTGGATACATGGATATGTATAACTGATTCACTTTGCTGTACACCTGAAACTAACAAAACATTGTAAATCAACTATACTCCAATATATTTTTTTTAAAAAGTCACAAGCTCAAGTCAGATTCAACGGGTGAAAAAAAGATTTCAATTTTTAATGAGAGAAGCTACATAATCACATTGCAAAAGTGTGTGTCATAAAAGTGATTCATTTTTTGATAGACTGCTGGCAGCTTTTCATCTTTTCTCCTCCCTCTTCCCCTTCTGTCCCATATCTGGGCAAGCTGATAAGAAAGCCTGGGTGCACCCTCCTTTGGAGCCAGTGGGGAGTTCAAACCGCTAAGCTCCTGCCCATGCAGGAACCTTGACCTGAGCACCACCTCTTCACCATCATAAAACTCCAAGCAGCCAGGTCCTCTTCCTGCTCTCTCAAGCCATACTTGAGTCATAGTTGGAGAGGTGCTATGCTTTCCCCTAAAAGTCTCATTATTTAAGTGATACACCTTTTCATACCCTCTTGGTGTATGTGTATGGCATCATTAATCTTGATACCAAAATCAAATTTTGGGGTTCATCCTGAGTGGCACAACAGTGTGGATACTTGGTAAATGTGAAGAAATGCAACCATTTGTGTAATCTATTACAATCAGCATTTGCTACAGTATATTAGTCACAAGCAATGCCCCAATCTCAGTAGCTTATCAAGACCAAGGCATATTTTTTGCTGATGTTACATCTTTGTGTGTGTGTGTGTGTGTGTGTGTGTGTGTATGTGTGTGTGTGTGGTGGGCTTTGTTCTATTCTTGTTGGCTATAGCTATAGCTATGGCTACTGATGTCACCACAGGAGGCTGGTGGCTGCTATCTACTTGGTTCTGTTGCATGGATCATTTTATTCCAAGCTGATGGAACAAGCCCTCATCTGGAACATACAGTTCTAATGTCAGAGAAAGAGGAGTAAAAGAGCTGCAGCAAAAACGCAATGTCTTTTGAAGTTTCTACTGTGATGTGGTATAGGTCACACCTTCCTATATGCGCTTGGCTAAAGCAAGGCATTTATCCATGCTCAGTGGCAATGGGACATGAATAAATACTCCTTCCACCACATGGCAATGGATGAATAATCCTCTTAGTGGAAGGGAGGAAATTAATTGGGAAAAATAATATAATCTACCCAGGAGCTTTTGCAAAAGTGTTAAAGTTTTATATTTTTTCTTAATTTTTGATCTACTAATTTTCTATCTAGGAATTTAACCTAAGCAACAGGATGTTTGAAAATATGGAGCTATGAGGGGGATCATCACAACCTTATGCAAGAGAAACTCCCATCAATAAGGTATTTGCTAATATATTATAATATGTTATTATGATACAATGTATTTATCCATTAAAAGTATATTATGGAAGAACACAACAATATCAAAAATGTTCAAAATATTGTGATAAAAGTTTATATAGAGAGTATATACCAAAGGGCTTATTCATTTTTAGAAAGTTTTAACTGTAGTAAAAAACACATAAAATAAATTTTACCATTTTATGGTTATGAAGAACCTAGGGGCAAGACAGGAATAAAGACTCAGACGTAGAGAATGGACTTGAGGACACAGGGAGGGGGAAGGGTAAGCTGGAATGAAGTGAGAGAGTAGCATTGATGTATATATACTACCAAATGTAAAATAGATAGCTAGTAGGAAGCAGCCGCATAGCACAGGGAGATCAGCTCTGTGCTTTGTGACCACCTAGAGGGGTGGGATAGTGAGGGTGGGAGGGAGACACAAGAGGGAAGGGATATGGGGATGTATGTATAAGTATAGCTGATTCACTTTGTTCTACAGCAGAAACTAACACACCATTGTAAAGCAATTATATTCCAGTAAAGATGTCAAAAAAATTTACCATTTTAACCATTTTTAAGTGTTTTAGATTATTTATTTTTAAGAAAAAATTATTTATATAACTATGTATTGGGAAAACACCAGTAAGAAACCCACATTGAACATTTATAGAGATATGATATCTCTCTGTGTTAGGTAAACTTTATTTTCTACTTTTCATTTACTGTTATTTGCTGAAATCTTAAAAGAACATGTTGTTTTTGCAATATAAAAGAGTATAAAATGTGAGAAGTGGTGAGAACTTGGAGATCTTTGATGTAAAAAAATATGGAAATGCAAATTTTTATTTATGACCACAAAGGGATGATAAATAATACTATGTGAAGCATCCAGTGTTTGCACAGCTTAAATTTGACACCAAGTTCATGATATTTTAAAAATGTTGTTAATGGATCGGTGATTTTTTTTTCTCAGTTGGCACTGATTTGGATAACACTAATCAAAATGTCTCAAAGCATGCTATTGGAATACCTCCACATCAGAGTTTAGACTGTCAGCACCCTTTGATATGGGAAGGAATGTTAGGCCATTCTGGGTCCTAGATTTTGACAATCTAGCCTATTTTTCCAAAGAGTGGAAGAAAAAGGTAATGGACAAATAGTTTTGCTTTGTTGGCATTCAGTTGGATTATAATACCTAGCTGATGAGAAAGCCTCTCTTTGGTGTATCAGCAGTTGGAAAGCAGGAGGTTTATCTTGCATATACTGTGTCAGAAGCCCTAAGTGGATCTATGTCCTTGAAGACAAATGTCTGTGACTGATGGCTAACAGCTCTGCAAGGCTGTAGAAAAAGAGGCCATCACCTACCTTAAAAATGGTGTGTGTTAAAAGGAACAATTACTTTCAATTTCAACCGCTTTTTCAATAGTTAGGGACTTCTAAAAGTTAATTTACACATTCATTCCATATAATGAATGATTACATCTAATACCTGGGGCACAGAGTAATTAAATGGAATGTTTGAATTGGAATTGCAGAGACTTTGCAAATTATTTCTTGCTCTTAAATACCAAATCAATCTAATGTAGTTTTAAATTAGTAAACTTAATATGTAGTAAATTTACAGTAAGTCAAATGTAAGTATATGTTATTCTACTAAATTGACAGGAAAAAGGCAAAATATAGACCCTAACTCAATATTACAGATTATGCTTTTGTGGGTCCCTTTAGTGTAAGGGACAGATGGCCTGTAATGTACAATGTTTCCTGGAACATCAATATGTTATACTTCATTCCAATGACTCTAGTTTTTAAGATAAATTAAGAATCTCCATTTAAGAAGAAAGGAGTATAAAATGCATAATTTCAATTAATCTCTCAGTAGTGACCTTATAAAAAATAGTTGCTAAAAGAAGAAACTTGTTTTATTTAGAAAATTCTTCATGTTCACTTTATCTTTGATTATTTTGCCTTATAAAGATCAGGTCATTCTGTGAAGTAATGGACAGAGTTTTGTTATTTGCTGTGTTTTCCTTTAAGTTGCAGAATAGTTTCTTCAAACAAAAGCTTATATGGGAGTCTAGTTTATCACAAGGAGCTGCTACGACTGCGGGAAAGGGGGAAAGGTGGTGTAGGACAGGGTTTGGAATTTCTGTTCACCTGGCATCCTTGATCCAGTTCTCTTTGTTGGCCCCTGATGCAACTCCAGAGATCTGGGCTCCAGGAGAAGCCGGTTTTAACCATGAATTTGAAGCATAAAGCAACACAGCATTGCTCTCAGTAGTAAATCCATATATTGTCCCTCCCACCATTAACACTTGTAAAAACAACTCCATTAAAACGCTGCAAGCTTGTAAATTGTGGTCAGTTTTCAGGAGTTTACAATTTCTACCATGGAAATGTTTGAATTTCAACATTTCCATTAAAATGATGGAGGTATCACATTTTCATAGAGAACATCTGTTGAAGTTAAGTTTAACATGGTTTTACCTGTAATTAAGGCCACAACAGATTTATTCAGACACTTGCACGCGGGGTTCAGCATGCCACACATGCCAGCCTCTTATTTTAATAGGGGAGAGGGTAATCTGTGGCTTAGTGACGTGGAACCAAAGGTTACAGAGTCAAGGTAACATAGGAAGAGAGAACATAACTTTTTATGTATGAAAGAGACAGATTACCTAGAGTTTTAAGGCAGAACAAAGAAAGATTTGAGACTTGTGTGATGCAGGAAGCAGTGAAGGTTTAGAGCTAAGCTATGTTCAGGAGAGGACAGCAAAAATGTGATTGAATTCCTTCAAGGATTTGATCTTCATGGAGCCCAATCCTAAATCAATTATCTTATGCTCAAACCAATCAGCTACCAGGTGTGAAGGACCATACACAATTTGTGGGGTCCAGTGCAAAATGAAAATGAGACACCCCTTATTCAAAAAGCAGGAAAAAATCTTGCTAAAGGTACTAACGTATAAAGTTTTTTTCCTTCCATTCATGGTTTGTCTCTGACTTATCATGATGAATTTTATTTGCTATTTAATGCCATTATAAGTCAAGAAAAATAAAAAATTTAAATAATTAGCATGAATTTTTACTGCTCATCTTTACCTTGTGCAATACCAGTTTTAATGCAAATTTTAGGGCATTTAATTCTTATACAGAACCACCAAAATCACAGTTCATAGTTTGTAGCTCATATATGTATATTTATTTTATTCCTGCCAGAACAGTGGAAATGCTACTGAAAACTGGTTCAACTCTTTCTATATCACTTTTTGATATGCACACATTCTACTAATATCCTCTACCCTCAGCTTACTGATAAATAAGAAAGGATTGAAAGGAAAAGGTACTACAGATTGTCCTATCTTTCCCTTTCCTTCTATGTGATCATTTTCAGCATAAGTGGTCAGTTAACACAGGGAAGTAACATGAGTCAGAAGGGATATGATGGTGTTCCTTTGCCATTTCTGGCAATTCTATTGTCTTCTTTCTGCATTTCAACAAGTGCTGGTTTGAATGGGTAGCATGACCTCTCAAGGCTGTTGATATTCCCACTTAGTCATAAAGGTAACATGCTTATCTTGGACTCTGAGTCTTGTTGAACTCCCACACATCTTGGCTCCACCAGAATTCTCTGCTCAGGGGCATCTTGAATGTTATTCGCAAATGGCCAAGGGACCTAAGTAATAATAATTAACTACCTAAGATAGTTATTATTACTATCACTATTATTGTTATTGCTTGGTGATTGTTTTAGCCTATTTGGGCTGGTATAACAAAATACCATAGACTGGGTGGCTTATAAACAGCAAACATCTATTTTTCACAGTTCTGAATGTTAGGAGTTCAAGATCATAGTGCTAGCAGATTCGGTGTCTGGTGAGAGCTTGCTTCCTTGTTCATAAATGGCCACTTTTCACTATTTCCTTTCTTGGTGAAAGAGGCAAGAGATCTTTCTCTGATTTCTTTTATAAAGGCACTAATCCTATGCTTGTGGCTCTGCCATTGTAGCCTAATCACCCCCCAAAGACCCCACTTCCTAATACCATCAATATGGGGGTTAGGATTTCAACTTTCAAGGTGAATTTTGGGGGTCACAAACATTCAGGCCATATCAGTGGTAGAATTTCCCCACCTTGGATTTCCCATGTCATGTCCTCAAACACTTTACATGATGTCCATGTGTTCTGTTTTTTTTCTCTGCTTAGCACTATCCATTTTGTTGACCATGTCCAGTGCTTCTCATCCTGGCTTACTTATTGGTCAAAATAGAGAACAGAATCATGGGAGGTGGTAGATGTAGCTTGCGTAGAAATACCACTCCCATTCCCCAACCCCCATTTTTTTTTTTCTTTTTGTGACTCTTGCCACTGAGTCATATTTAGGTTTTCCCATCCTGTTTAGAGTTCTTCTATCACCTAGGGAACATGATGCTCTAGAAAGGTGGTTCTAATACTTGTGATTAGACGTTTTGTTTTCTTAAGACTTTAGATTTTAATATTCTTTGCATTAACTTCTGACAGTAGGCTGAATAATTGTCCCCCCAAAGATGTCCATGCCCTAATTCCTGGTACCTGTAAATATGTTACTTTACATGGTAAAAGGGTCCTCATAAATTTGCTCAAGATAAGAATCTTGACATGGGGAAATTATCCTGGATTATCTGGGTGGGCCCAATGTCATCAGAAAGGTCCTTTGAAGAGGGAGGCAGCAGTATCAGAGTGAGAGAAAGAGAGAAGAAGAGGTTGGAAGCAGAGGTTGGAGAAGAGGGAAAACACTACACTGCTGATTTTGAAAATGAAGGAAGGCACTATGGGCCAAAGAATGTAGGTTGCCTCTAGAAGCTGGAGAGGACAAGGAAGCAGATTTTCCTTTAGAGCCTCCAGAGGGAAATAGTCTTGCTGATACCTTGATTTTAACCAGTGAAACTGATATTGGATTTTTGACTTTTAGAAGTATGATAATAAATTTGTGTTGTTTTAAGCCAGTAAGTTTGTGGTGTGATGTTGCAACAGCAATAGAAAGTGGATATACCTCTCTTCTTAATAGTTTTTTAAATTAAAATATTTCCCCTCAATGGATGGATTATGCTACTTAATAAGTCCTAGTGTTATGATATTAACAGAAGAATTTTGGTCTTGGTACAGGTCGAGTATCTCTAGAAGTGTCTGAAGATTCTCCTTTTATTAACCTAATCTAATGAAATTACATGAAATAAGATCAACTTCATGAAATAAAATCTTATTACATAAAATAAGATCAACTAAATACTTTAAAAAACTGCAGAACACAGTTGATGCTGAAAGTAAGGAATTCATTTTAGTCTGTTAACATATTTGATTGTAAACTATGACCAAGAGCATGTGTATGGTACAAAAAGGAATATTTGACCTCATAGAGTTTATGATCTACTAATGAAATAAAACAATACAAAAATAACTGCAATACTGGTCAAAATATGGGTGCTATGAGAGAGATATCATGTGATATTGGAGCTTAATGTAGGAAAATAATATATTCTGGATGACAGAATGGGAAGGTCATCAGACTGGACCCATAATATAGTTGTTACTTGTGTTGAACTTTAGATAATGGGTAGGGATTTATTAGGTGAAGATGGAAGAAGTAGTGAGAGAAAATGATGTTTCAGGTGAGAGAAATAATGTGAACTAAATGATAGGAGTAAAATAAAACAGGTCTTAATTTAGGAACAGATTAAGAAAATATATTCCAGATTAGGAATAGATGGGATTGTTTGGAACACAGTATATATAAAAGGGCTTAACAAGAGGAGATAGCATGGAAAGGCAGAGAGTAGTGTGTTCAGAGGACATTAAATGTTGTGTTTAGAAGTTTTGGACTTGGGTTTACAGGCAAAGGAGTTTGATGCATTTGCAGAGCCAAGGAGAATCATAGGAAGAGATTTTCCAGGAGGGGTTCAAATACGTGTGCCTGAAGAGTAGGAGACAAGTGAGGTTTAGAGTCAAAAAACTAAATTTTATTTCTGAGTATGCTCCAAACTTGGATAAATCCTTTCTTATTCTGCTCATTTGTAAAGCTATTGTTTTGAAATGGTTTGTGGATGAGATTACTTATAGGTTTAATAATCTGTGGTTCTGTGATACTGAGTTTCACTTTGGGGTATTGCAGAGATGTCATAGTTTGAATTGTGGAAATAGTTGAGACCACAGAGGGAATAAGTGTAAAATTAGAAGTAAGAGCACCAACAATATAGGTATGTGGGAAGTGCAGGAGATGGAACCAGAGAAGGGCACTAAAGAGATATCAGAGAAGGAAGAGAACTCAGGGTCAGGAAAGCCATCAGATAGGAGATGCCAAAAAGGGCAAAGGTAGAGAAATTTTAGCTTGTTTATGGGCTGAAAGGTAAAATTCAAAATTAAAAAATATGCTGTGAGGAGGCGTCAGGTGGGCAAGATTTTTTCAAGAGATGGAAGAAATAAAACCAAGGGTGCTGCAGGGAAGTTAGATAGAGAAAGAAGGAGATACTCTTCTCTGTTACGGAAGAGGAGAAAGTGACAAGGTAAGGGTTTAGAGACACCTTGAGAGGGAGACTGGGAAGGTGAAGAGTTTCAGAATGAACAGCTTTCACATTCTTCATATGATGAGGTGATTGAATTTGCTGAGAGTGAAGAAAGTGTTGAATAGTAAAGGATGTGAAGGAAGAGGAAAACTGAAAAACCATGGCTATAAGTCCAAAAGGGAACTAATAAACTAAAGCTAATTTTAATTAAGATTAAAATAATAAAATTAAATAATAATAAAAATTTAAAAAGTGTTTTTCAAAGGAGAATAATGAGGAAAAATGTGTTTGATTGAATATTAAAACATATAACAAGGTTGCAGTAAATACAGCAATATGGATTTATAACATGACCAGCCTGACTGATCAATGGATCAAAATACATAGTCTAGACATAGATATGAGTAAATATAACAAATTACCATATGACGAGGAAGATATTAAGGATCAGAAGAAGGAGCGATAGATTTTTCAATATATAATATTGGATCAAACAAATTGTTAACGTTTTACAATTGTTAAAAATCAGGCTAACCTTGTACAAATAATAAGGTCCAAACTTTGCCTTATACTTCATACCAAAAAATTGCAAATGACTCTGAGACTTAAGTTTAAAAGCAAAATTATGAAAGTGAAGGAAATAAAAATGGTGAATATTTTGATAACTCAAGGTAGGTGATTCTTTATAAGCATGAAAACAAATTCAAAACTTAAAGGAAGAACTGAAGTGAGTAAAGTCCTGGTGTCAGGAGTGGGAAGGAAAGAATGTCTATTTCACTTGTACAAGGGTTAGACACAGCAGAGATTTGACTGTCCATTCTTGAAGAACCACACCACTGGGGAGACCTTCAAGATGGTGTAGGAGTAAGACATGGAGATCACCTTCCTCCCCATAAATACATCAGAAATACATCTACATGTGGAACAACTCCTACAGAACACCTACTGAACACTGGCAGAAGACCTCAGACTTCCCAAAAGGCAAGAAACTCCTCACGTACATGGGTAGGGCAAGAAAAAAGGAAAAACAGTGGCAAAAGAATAGGGATGGGACCTGCATCAGTGGGAGGGAGTTGTGGAGGAGGAAAAGTTTCCAAACACTAGGAAGCCCCTTCACTGGCAGAGATGAGAGTGGCGGGAGTTGGAGGGAGCTTCGGAGCCATGGAGGAGAGCGCAGCAACAGGTGCAGAGGGCAAAGTGGAGAAATTCCTGCACAGAGGATCACTGCTGACCAGCACTCACCAGCCCGAGAGGCTTGTCTGCTCACCCGCGGTGGTGTGTGGGAGCTGGGATCTGAGGCTCTAGCTTCGAAGGTCAGATCCCAGGGAGAGGACTGGGCTTGGCCGTGTGAACACACGCTGAAGGGGGCTAGTGCGCCACAGCTAGCTGGGAGGGAGTCCGGGAAAAATTCTGGAACTGTCTAAGAGGCAAGAGACCATTGTTTTGGGGTGCATGAGGAGAGGGGATTCAGAGCGCCGCCTAAACGAGCTCCAGAGATGGGCATCAGCCACGGCTGTCAGCACAGACACCAGAGATGGGCCTGAAATACTAAGGCTGCTGCTGCAGACACAAAGAAGCCTGTGCACAAGCACAACTCACTATCCACACCTCCCCTTCCAGGAGCCTGTGCAGCGCACCACTACCAGGATCCTGTGATCCAGGAACAAATTCCCTGGGAGAACACACGGTGTGCCTCAGGCTGTTACAACATCATGATGGCCTCTGCAGCCACTGGCTTACCCCACATTCTGTACCATGCCACTCCATCCCCTAAGCCTGAGTGAGCCAGAGTCCCCTAATTAGCTGCTACTTTAACCCTGTCATGTGTGGGCGGGAACAGACGCCCTCAGGCGACCTACACGCAGAGACGGGGCCAAATCCAAAGCTGAACCCCAGGAGCTGTGCGAACAAAGAAGAGGAAGGGAAATCTCTCCCATCAGCCTCAGAAACAGTGGGTTAAATCTCCACAATAAACTTGATATACCCTGCATCTGTGGAATACCTGAATAGACAGCGAATCATCCCAAAACTGAGGCCATGGACTTTGGGAGGGACTGTAGACTTGGGGTTTGCTGCATACAACTGACTGGTTTCTGGTTTTATGTTTATCTTAGTTTAGTATTTAGAGTTTGTTATAATTGGTAGTTTTGTTTATTCATTAGGTTGCTCTCTTCCTTTATCATTTAAAAAAATATACATACATATATATATATATATATATATATAGTTCTTTTTTCTCCATTTGTGAGTGTGTATGTTTCTTTGTGTGATTTTGTCTGTATAGCTTTGCTTTACCATTTGTCCTAGGCTTCTGTCTGTCTGTTTTATTTATTTATTTTAATACTTTTAATATCATTTTTAGCACTTGTTAACATTGGTGGATTTGTTTTTTTGGTTTGGTAGCTCTCTTCTTTCTTTCTTTTTTCTTTTTTTTTTTTTGAATATTATTAAATTATTTATTTTAAATAAATTTTTCTATTTTTTATTTTAACAACTTTATTTCTTTTTAATTTCTTTCTTTCTTTTTTCTCCCTTTTCTTCTGAGCTGTGTTACTGACAGGGTCTTGGGGCTCTGGTGGGGTGTCAGATCTGTGCCTCTGAGGTGGGAGAGCCGAGTTCAGGACATTAGTCCACCAGAGACCTCCCAGCTCCACGTAATATCAAACAGCAAAAGCTCTCCCAGAGATCATCTCAATTCTACCACTCAGCTCCACTCAATGACCAGCAAGCAACAGTGCTGTACACCCTATGCCAAACAATTAGCAAGACAGGAACAGAACCCCAGCCATTAGCAGAGAGGCTGACTAAATCACAATAAGGTCTCAACAACCCAAAACACACTACCGATGCAGTCCTGCCCACCAGAAAGATAAGATGCAGCCTCATCCACCAGAACACAGACATGACTTCCCTCCATCAGGGAGCCTACACAACCCACTGAATCAACCTTACCCACTGGGGGAAGACACCAAACACAACAGGAACTAGGAATCTGGAGCCTGTGAAAAGGAGACGCCAAACACAGTAAGTTAAGCTAGATGAGAAGACAGAGAAACACACAGAAGATGAAGGAGCAAGGTAAAAACCCACCAGATCAAACAAATGAAGAGGAAATAGGCAGTCTAGCTATTCATAAAGAATTCATAGTCATGATAGCAAAGATGATCCAAAATCTTGGAAAGAATGGAGAAAATACAAGAAACATTTAATAAGGACCTAGAGGAACTAAAGAGCAAACAAACAATGATGAACAACACAATAAATGAAATTAAAAATTCTCTAGAAGGGATCAATAGCAGAATAACTGAGGCAGAAGAACGGATAAGTGACCTGGCTGATAAAATAATGGAAATAACTACTGCAGAGCAGAATAAAGAAAAAAGAATGAAAAGAATGGAGGACAGTGTTAGAGACCTCTAGGACAACATTAAACACACCAACATTCGAATTATAGGGGTCCCAGAGGAAGAAGAGAGAAAGAAAGGGACTGAGAAAATATTTGAAGAGATTATAGTTGAAAATGTCCCTAATATGGGAAAGGAAATAGTTAACCAAGTCCAGGAAGCACATAGAGTCCCAAATAGGATATATCCAAGGAGAAACACACCAAGACACATACTAATCAAGCTATCAAAAATTAAATAACAAGAAAAATATATTAAACACAGCAAGGGAAAAGCAACAAATAATGTTCAAGGGAATCCCCATAAGGTTAACAGCTGATCTTTCAGCAGAAACTCTGAAAGCTAGAAGGGTGTGGCAGGATATATTTAAAGTGATGAAAGGGAAAAAACGACAACCAAGATTACTCTACCCAGAAAGGATCTCATTCAGATTCAACCGAGAAATTAAAAACCTTACAGACAAGCAAAAGCTAAGAGAATTCAGCACCACGAAACCAGCTCTACAACAAATGCTAAAGGACTTCTATAGGCAAGAAACACAAGAGAAGGAAAGGACCTAGAATAACAAACCCAAAACAATTAAGAAAATGGTGAGAGGAACATACATATTGATAATTACCTTAAATGTAAATGGATTATATGCACCCCCAAAAGACGTAGACTGGCTAAATGGATACAAAAACAAGACCCATATATATGCTATCTACAAGAGACACACTTCAGACCTAGTGACAAATACAGACTTAAAGTGAGGGGATGGAAAAAGATATTCCATACAAATGGAAATCAAAAGGGAGCTGGAGTAGAAATTCTCATATCAGACAAAATAGACTTTAAAATAAAGACTATTACAAGAGACAAAGAAGGACACTAAATAATGATTAAGGGATCAATCCAAGAAGAAGATTTAACAATTGTAAATATTTATGAACCCAACATAGGATCACTTCAATATAGAAGGCAAATGTGAACAGCCATAAAAAGGGAAATCAACAGTAACACAATGATAGTTGGGGACTTTAACACTCCACTTTCACCAATGGACAGATCATCCAAAATGAAAATAAATAAGGAAACACAAGCTTTAAATGATACATCACACAAAATGGAATTAATTGATATTTATAAGACATTCCTTCAAAAAACAGTGGAATACACTCTCCTCTCAAGTGCTCATGGAACATTCTCCAAGATAAATCATATCTTGGGTCACATATCAAGTCTAGCTAGAATTAAGAAAATTAAAATCATATCAAGTATCTTTTCCGACCACAAGGCTATGAGACTAGATATCAATTAAAGGAAAAAATCTGTAAAAAATACAAACATATAGTGGCTAAACAATACAGTACTTAATAACCAAGAGGTCACTGAAGAAACCAAAGAGGATATCAAAATATACCTAAAAACAAATGACAATGAAAAACCGATGATCCAAAACCTATGGGATGCAGCAAAAGCAGTTCTAAGAGGGAAGCTTATAGCAATAAAATCCTACCTCAAGAAACAAGAAACATCTCAAACCACCTAACCTTACACCTAAAGCAATTAGAGAAAGAAGAAACAAATAACCCCAAAGTTAGCAGAAGTAAAGAAATCATAAAGATCAGATCAGAAATAAGTGAAAAATAAATGAAGGAAATGATAGCAAAAATCAATAAAACTAAAAGCTGGTTTTGAGAGAAGATAAACAAAATTGATAAACCATTAGCCAGACTCATCAAGAAAAAAAGGGAGAAGACTCAAATCAGTAGAATTAGAAATGAAAAAGTAGAAGTAACAAGTGACCTGGCAGAAATACAAAGGATCGTGAGAAATTACGACAAGCAACTATATGCCAATAAAATGGACAACCTGGAAGAAATGGACAAATCTTAGAAAAGCACAACCTTTCAAGAGTGAACCCGGAAGAAATAGAAAATATAAACAGACCAATCACAAGCACTGAAATTGAAACTGTGGTTAAAAATCTTTCAACAAACAGAAACCCAGGACCAGATGGCTTCACAGGAGAATTCTATCAAACATTTAGAGAAGAGCTAACACCTATCCTTCTCAAACTCTTCCAAAATATATCAGAGGGAGGAACACTCCCAAACTCATTCTACGAGGCTGAAATCAACCTGATACCAAAACCAGCAAAGATGTCACAAAGAAAGAAATCTACAGGCCAATATCGCTGATCAACATAGATGCAAAAATCCTTAACAAAATACTGTCAAACACAATCCTACAGCACATTAAAAGGATCATACACCACGATCAACTGGGGTTTATCCCAGGAATGCAAGGATTCTTCAATATATGCAAATCAATCAATGTAATAAACCATTTTAACAAACTGAAGGAGAAAAACCATATGATCATCTCAATAGATGCTGAAAAAGCTTTCAACAAAATTCAACACCCATTTATGATAAAAAGTCACCTGAAAGTAGGCAGAGAGGGAACTTACCTCAAGATAATAGAGACCATATGTGACAAACCTACAGCCAACATCATTGTCAATGGTGAAAAACTGAAACCATTTACTCTAAGATCAGGAACAAGACAAGGTTGTCCACTCTCAACACTATTATTCAACATTGTTTTGGAAGTTATAGCCACAGCAATCAGAGAACAAATAAATAAATAAATAAAATAATCCATTTTGGAAAAGAAGAAGTAAAGCTATCACTGTTTGCAGATGACATGATACTCTTCATAGAGAATCCTAAAGATGCTACCAGAAAACTACTAGAGGTAATCAATGAATTTGGTAAAGTAGCAGGATACAAAATTAATGCACAGAAATCTCTTGCATTTCTATGAAAAATCTGAAAGAGAAATTAAGGAAACATTTCCATTTACCATTGCAAATAAAAAAGAATAAAATACCTAGAGATAATGTACCTAAGGAGACAAAAGACCTGTATGCAGAACACTATAAGACACTGATGAAAAAAATTAAAGATGATAGAAACAGATGGAGATATATATCATGTTCTTGGATAGGAAGAATCAACATTGTGAAAATGACTAAACTACCCAAAGCAATCTACATATTCAGTGCAATCCCTATGAAACTACCAATGACATTTTTCACAGAACTAGAACAAAAAATTTCACAATGTGTATGGAAACACAGAAGACTCTGAATAGCCAAACCAATCTTGAGAAAGAAAAATGGACCTGGAGGAATCAGGCTCCTGGACTTCAGACTATACTATGAAGCTACAGTAATCAAGACAGTATAGTATTGGCACAAAAACAGAAATATAGATCAATGGAACAGGATAGAAAGCCCAGAGATAAACCCATGCACATATGGTCACCTTATTTTTGGTAAAGGAGGGAAGAATATACAATGGAGAAAAGACAGCCTCTTCAGTAAGTGGTGCTGGGAAAACTGGACAGCTCTATGTAAAATAATGAAATTAGAACACTCCCTAACACCACACACAAAAGTAAACTCAAAATGGATTAGAGACCTAAATGTAAGGCCAGACACTATAAACTCTTAGAGGAAAACATAAGCAGAACATTCTATGACATAAATCACAGCAAGATCCTTTTTGACCCACCTCCTAGAGAAATGGAAATAAAAACAAAATTAAACAAATGGGACCTAAGGAAACTTAAAAGCTTTTGCACAGTAAAGTTAAACATAAATAAGAGGAAAAGGCAACCCTCAGAATGGCAGAAAATATTTGCACATGAAGCCAATGACAAAGGATTAATCTCCAAAATATACAAGCAGATCATGCAGCTCAGTATCAAAAAAACAAAAGGACCCAATCCAAAAATGGGCAGAAGACCTAAATAGACATTTCTCCAAAGAAGACATACAGATTGCCAACAAACATATGATAGCATGTACAACATCACTAATCATTAGAGAAATGCAAATCAAAACTGCAACAAGATTTCACCTTAATCTGGTCAGAATGGCCATCATCAAAAACTCTACAAGCAATAAATGCTGGAGAGGGTGTGGAGGAAAGGGAACCCTGTTGCACTGTTGGTGGGAATTTAAATTGATACAGCCACTATGGAGAACAGTCTGGGTTTCCTTTAAAAACTAAATATAGAACCCAGCGATCCCACTGCTGGGCATATACCCTGATAAAACCATAATTCAGAAAGAGTCATGTACCACAATGTTCATTACAGCTCTATTTGCAATAGCCAGGACATGTAATCAACTGAAGTGTACATCGACAGATGAATGGATAAAGAAGATGCACCACATAGATACAATGGAATATTTCTCAGCCATAGAGAGAAACAAAATTGAGTTAATTGTAATGAGTTGCATGGACATAGAGTCTGTCATACAGAGTGAAACGAATCAGAAGGAGAAAAAGAAATACCGTATGCTAACACGTATATATGGAATCTAAAAAAAAAAAAGAGGTTCTGAATAACCTAGAGCCAGGACAGGAATAAAGATGCAGACATAGAGAATGGACTTGAGGACATGGGGAGGGGGAAGGGCGAGCTGGGATGACGTGAGAGCGTTGCATGGACTTATATATACTACCAAATGTAAAATAGATAGCTAGTGGGAAGCAGCTGCATAATACAGAGAGATCAGCTCGTTGCTTTGTGACCACCTAGAAGGGTGGGATAGGAAGAGTGGCAGGAAGACTCAAGAGGGAGGAGATATGGGGATATATGTATATGTATGGCTGTTTCACTTTGTTATAAAGCAGAAACTACCACACCATTGTAAAGTTGTTAAAAAAAAAAAAAAACCCACACCATTTACATTTTCACATGCCTATAGAATAAGGGAGAAATAAATGTCACAGCCCCTCCCCCCAAAAAATACTTAAAGGAAAACATTTGTAAATTTGATTGGCTCTAATTTATTTTTTTTTAAGTTGGAGAGTGAAAGAGATAAGAAATGTGTTTATTAAAATGTTGATTATACTTTTCTTTGGATTGTCGGATTTTACTCATTTTTGTTCTCATTTGTATCCTTTTCGTATTTTTCTCAAGAAAAGGAATTCTTATGAATAAGCTAATTTTTTATTTTGATAAAGATAAATGACAAGTTTTTAATTATTTGGAGGTGTTTTGAGTGCAAGAATTTGAGTGGAATGAGTCATTTTTTGGCACTGTTTTGGCATCCTGTAAGTCAAAGCAGGAAAAGAAGCTGTGAAATATACTGAATATTAGGGACTGAATCAAGTGGGTAGGTGCTGTGTGAGCTTTTAAGATGCTGGTAGGAAAATGGTTAAAGGAACAAACTGTGGGCTTCAGGGCTGCCTATAGACAAAACAGTGCAGAAAGACAAATTGACCAGGAGGATCCAGGGAGTGGAGGAAATGGAGCCTGTGAGGACAAATGACAATAGGTTCATTAGGATGAACCTGATGGCAGGATAAGAGAAATTCTGAGTTCTGGACTTCAGGAATTAAAAAATTCAGAATGATATTCAGCTACAGGGAATAAATGTTTCTTGTAAAGAGTAGAAGTAGGTTGGAAATGAATGTCATTCGAGTTGTGCAAGGTAAGCAATTGTCACCCAATATTTTCATATAGAGAAAAGATTCTTAGAAGAAAAAACAAAGAATGCTCTTAAAAGTGTAAAGAATTGGAACACTATGGGATTTTTTTATCATTCTAATTTAGAAAAATTATTTATTTTAAACATCTTTATTGGAGTATTATTGCTTTACAATTGTGTGTTAGATTCATAACAAAGTGAATCAACTATACATATATCCCCATATCTCCTCCCTCTTGCGTTTCCCTCCCACCCTTCCTATCCCACCCC
This sequence comes from Phocoena phocoena, assembly GCF_963924675.1. NCBI lineage: Eukaryota > Metazoa > Chordata > Mammalia > Artiodactyla > Phocoenidae > Phocoena > Phocoena phocoena. Next base: position 119,944,892 of record NC_089222.1, on the reverse strand, counting down.
TCTAGGTGGACACAAAGCACCAAGGTGACCTCTCTGTGCTATGTGGCTACCAAATGGAATACTATGTTTTGTATATTATTTGTTAATATCAATGATGTAATCATTTTAATAAGTAATGATGTTAATAACATTTAAATCATTGCACAAGCCCTATATTTGCACAACTTGTAAACAACTTGCACAACTTGCCCTTTAGCCTTGCATTGTACTATGCTACCTCTCCCCACCCCCCATTTCCTAGTTCTTCAATATCATTTAACATTACTTCTGGACTGCTATTGGCAATATTGCTTTCTTTGCCGAAACATCTGCGCAGTTTTTTAAAAAAATAAAATAATACAGTTTTGACACACATACTGTGTATTTTAAATTGATTAATTTTAAAGTAAGCAGCACTACCCCTTGTATTAGGTGACCTCTATGATTTATATTAGTTGAAATATAGTTCTATGACTTAATAAATGATCCACCAAAAGAAATCTGAATTAAATTATTGAATTTGTTTATACATCTACAGTAGGGAAGGGTATAAACGAATCTTACAAAAATTAACAACCTTTTTTTGTTGATGGTTCACCATCCCTGACAATTCCTCGTAAAACTCAATTTTTGTATCTTATGGATCTTTATCTTCTGAAGTTGGCTTTCATTACATTTTATATGATTACCTATTTACAACCCACTTTCAAATATTATACTCTGTTAAAGGCGAAAAGTCAGTCTTCTTTTATGCATGTAGTGAAATAGAAACTCAGCGAGGTTAACTGAATAGAACAAGGATACACAAAAAATTATAAATAGTTATGTGCTCAGAATTAAAAGTGGAACATAGGTTCAGTCCACAGAACCATATTTTGAAAATACTTTTCACATTAATGTAAAAATAGCTTTTTAAAATTCTGCTGAATCATAATGCTTAATGAAAAGTCAGATAAAGAATAAGCCACAAACCTCTAAAGGCAAATAATTTTATTGATATAATTCCTTCAGTTTGATGAGTAGTAAATTCTAATTCTTAGTATCAGATAGTTTTTACTCGGAATTTTCCTCTCCTTTATTTTTCGTAATGCATATTACTTAAAAAAAATGTTTATTTATTTATTTACTTTTTCTTATTAGTCATCCATTTTATACACAACAGTGTATACCTGTCAATCCCAATCTCCCAATTCATCCCACCACAACCTCACCCCCCGCCAATTTCCCACCTTGGTGACCATACGTATGTTGTCTACATCTGTGTTTCAATTTCTGCTCTGCAAACCGGTTTATTTGTACCATTTTCTAGGTTGCACATATACGATAATGCGTTAATATACGATATTTGTTTTTCTCTTTCTGACTTCACTCTGTATGATAGTCTCTAGACGCATCCACTTCTCTAAAAATGACCCAATTTCGTTCCTTTATATGGCTGAGTAATATTCCACTAAATATATGTACCACTTCTTTATCCATTCATCTGTCAGTGGGCACTTAGGTTGCTTCCATGACCTGGCTTTTGTAAATAGTGCTGCAATGAACATTGGGGTCCATGTGTCTTTTTGAATTATGGTTTTCTCTGGGTATATGACCAGTAGTGGGATTGTAGGGTCATATGTTAATTCTATTTTTAGTTCTATAAGGAACCTCCATACTCTTGACCATAGTGGCTGTATCAATTTACATTCCCACCAACAGTGCAGGAGGGTTCCCTTTTCTCCACACTCTCTCCAGCATTTGTTTGTAGATTTTCTGATGATGCCCATTCTAACTTGTGTGAGGTGATACCTCATTGTAGTTTTGATTTGCATTTCTCTAATCATTAGTGATGTTGAGGAGCTTTTCATGTGCTTCTTGACCATCTGTATGTCTTCTTTGGAGAAATGTCTGTTTAGGTCTTCTGCCCATTTTTGGATTGGGTTGTTTGTTTTTTTAATATTGAGCTTCATGAGCTCTTTATATAATTTGGAGATTAATCCTTTGTCCGATGATTCATTTGCAAATATTTTCTCCCATTCTGAGGGTTGTCTTTTCGTCTTGATTATGGTTTCCTTTGCTGCGCAAAAGCTTCTAAGTTTCATTAGGTCCCATATGTTTATATTTGTTCTTATTTCCATTACTCTAGGAGGTGGATCAAAAAATATATTGCTGTGATTTATGTCAAAGAGTGTTCTTCCTATGTTTTCCTCTAAGTGTCTTATAATGCCCAGTCTTACATTTAGTTCTCTAATCCATTTTGAGTTTATTTTTGTGTATGGTGTTAGGGAGTGTTTTAATTTCATTCTTTCACATGTAGCTGTCTAGTTTTCCCAGCACCACTTATTGAAGAGACTGTCTTTTTTTCATTGTATATCCCTGCCTCCTTTGTCATAGGTTAGGTGACCATAGGTGCGTGGGTTTATCTCTGGGATTTCTATCCTGTTCCATTGATCTATATTTCTGTTTTGGTGCCAGTACCATACTGTCTTGATTACTGTAGCTTTGTAGTATAGTCTGAAGTCAGGGAGTCTGATTCTTCCAGCTCCGTTTTCTTTCCCTCAAGACTGCATTGGCTATTCAGGATCTATTATGTCTCCAAACAAATTTTAAGATTGTTTTGTTCTAGTTCTATAAAAATTGCCCTTGGTAATTTGATACGGATTGCATTGAATCTGTGGATTGCTTTGGGTAGTATAGTCATTTTCACAATGTTGATTCTTCCAATCCAAGAACATGGCATTTCTCGCCATCAGTTGGTACCATCTTTAATTTATGTCATCAGTGTCTTATAGTTTTCTGCATACAGGTGTTTTGTCTCCCTAGGTAGGTTTATTTCTAAGTATTTCATTCTTTCTGTTGCAGTGTGTTTTTTTTTTTTTTTTTTTTTTATTTTTAAACATCTTTATTGGGGTATAATTGCTTTACAATGGTGTGTTAGTTTCTGCTTTACAACAAAGTGAATCAGCTATACATATACATATGTTCCCATATGTCTTCCCTCTTGCGTCTCCCTCCCTCCCACTCTCCCCATCCCACCCTTCCAGGCTGTCACAAAGCACCGAGCTAATATCCCTGTGCCTTGCGGCTGCTTCCCCCCAGCTATCTACCTTACTACGTTTGTTAGTGTGTATATGTCCATGACTCTCTCTCGCCCTGTCAAAACTCACCCTTCCCCCTCCCCATATCCTTAAGTCCGTTCTCCAGTAGGTCTGCGTCTTTATTCCTATCTTACCCCTAGGTTCTTCATGACATTTTTTTCCCTTAAATTCCATATATATGTGTTAGCATACGGTATTTGTCTTTTTCTTTCTGACTTACTTCACTCTGTATGACAGATTCTAGGTCTATCCATCTCATTACAAATAGCTCAATTTCATTTCTTTTTAAGGCTGAGTAATATTCCATTGTGTATATGTGCCACATCTTCTTTATCCATTCATCCGATGATGGGCGCTTAGGTTGTTTCCATGTCCTGGCTATTGTAAATAGAGCTGCAATGAACATTTTGGTACATGACTCTCTTTGAATTTTGGTTTTCTCAGGGTATATGCCAAGTAGTGGGATTGCTGGGTCATATGGTAATTCTATTTGTAGTTTTTTAAGGAACCTCCATACTGTTCTCCACAGTGGCTGAACCAATTCACATTCCCACCAGCAGTGCAAGAGTGTCCCCTTTTCTCCACACCCTCTCCAGCATTTATTGTTTCTAGATTTTTTTGATGATGGCCATTCTGACTGGTGTGAGATGATATCTCATTGTAGTTTTGATTTGCATTTCTCTAATGATTAATGATGTTGAGCATTCTTTCATGTGTTTGTTGGCATTCTGTATATCTTCTTTGGAGAAATGTCTATTTAGGTCTTCTGCCCATTTTTGGATGGGGTTGTTTGTTTTTTTGTTATTGAGCTGCATGAGCTGCTTGTAAATTTTGGAGATTAATCCTTTGTCAGTTGCTTCATTTGCAAATGTTTTCTCCCATTCTGAGGGTTGTCTTTTGGTCTTGGTTATGGTTTCCTTTGCTGTGCAAAAGCTTTGAAGTTTCATTAGGTCCCATTTGTTTATTTTTGTTTTTATTTCCATTACTCTAGGAGGTGGGTCAGAAAGGATCTTGCTGTGATTTATGTCATAGAGTGTTCTTCCTATGTTTTCTTCTAAGAGTTTGATAGTTTCGGGCCTTACATTTAGGTCTTTAATCCATTTTGAGCTTATTTTTGTGTATGGTGTTAGGGAGTGATCTAATCTCATACTTTTACATGTACCTGTCCAGTTTTCCCAGCACCATTTATTGAAGAGGCTGTCCTTTCTCCACTGTACATTCCTGCCTCCTTTATCAAAGATAAGGTGTCCATATGTGCGTGGGTTTATCTCTGGGCTTTCTATCCTGTTCCACTGATCTATCTTTCTGTTTTTGTGCCAGTACCATACTGTCTTGATGACTGTTGCTTTGTAATATAGTCTGAAGTCAGGGAGCCTTATTCCTCCAGCTCCTTTTCTCGTTCTAAAGATTGCTTTGGCTATTCGGGGTCTTTTGTGTTTCCATACAAATTACGAAATTTTTTGTTCTAGTTCTGTGAAAAATGCCAGTGGTAGTTTGATAGGGATTGCATTGAATCTGTAGATTGCTTTGGGCAGTAGAGTCATTTTCACAATGTTGATTCTTCCCATCCAAGAACATGGTATATCTCTCCATCTATTTGTATCATCTTTAATTTCTTTCATCAGTGTCTTATAATTTTCTGCATACAGGTCTTTCGTATCCTTAGGTAGGTTTATTCCTAGATATTTTATTCTTTTTGTTGCAATGGTAAATGGGAGTGTTTTCTTGATTTCACTTTCAGATTTTTCATCATTAGTATATAGGAATGCCAGAGATTTCTGTGCATTAATTTTGTATCCTGCTACTTTACCAAATTCATTGATTAGCTCTAGTAGTTTTCTGGTAGCATCTTTAGGATTCTCTATGTATAGTATCATGTCATCTGCAAACAGTGACAGCTTTACTTCTTCTTTTCCGATTTGGATTCCTTTTATTTCCTTTTCTTCTCTGATTGCTGTGGCTAAAACTTCCAAAACTATGTTGAATAAGAGTGGTGAGAGTGGGCAACCTTGTCTTGTTCCTGATCTTAGTGGAAATGCTTTCAGTTTTTCACCATTGAGGATGATGTTTGCTGTGGGCTTGTCATATATGGCTTTTATTATGTTTAGGAAAGTTCCCTCTATGCCTACTTTCTGGAGGGTTTTTATCATAAATGGGTGTTGAATTTTGTCGAAAGCTTTCTCTGCATCTATTGAGATGATCATATGGTTTTTCTCCTTCAATTTGTTAATATGGTTTATCACATTGATAGATTTGCGTATATTGAAGAATCCTTGCATTCCTGGAATAAACCCCACTTGATCATGGTGTATGATCCTTTTAATGTGCTGTTGGATTCTGTTTGCTAGTATTTTGTTGAGGATTTTTGCATCTATGTTCATCAGTGATATTGGCCTGTAGTTTTCTTTCTTTGTGACATCCTTGTCTGGTTTTGGTATCAAGGTGATGGTGGCTTCGTAGAAGAAATTTGGGAGTGTTCCTCCCTCTGCTATATTTTGGAAGAGTTTGAGAAGGATAGGTGTTAGCTCTTCTCTAAACGTTTGATAGAATTCACCTGTGAAGCCATCTGGTCCTGGGCTTTTGTTTGTTGGAAGGTTTTTAATCACAGTTTCAATTTCAGTGCTTGTGATTGGTCTGTTCATATTTTCTATTTCTTCCTGATTCAGTCTTGGCAGGTTGTGCATTTCTAAGAATTTGTCCATTTCTTCCAGATTGTCCATTTTATTGGCATAGAGTTGCTTGTAGTAATCTCTCATGATTTTTTTTATTTCTGCAGTGTCAGTTGTTACTTCTCCTTTTTCATTTCTAATTCTATTGATTTGAGTCTTCTCCCTTTTTTTCTTGATGAGTCTGGCTAGTGGTTTATCTATTTTGTTTATCTTCTCAAAGAACCAGCTTTTAGTTTTATTGATCTTTGCTATTGTTTCCTTCATTTCTTTTTCATTTATTTCTGATCTGATTTTTATGATTTCTTTCCTTCTGCTAGCTTTGGGGTTTTTTTGTTCTTCTTTCTCTAATTGCTTGAGGTGCAAGGTTAGGTTGTTTATTCGAGATGTTTCCTGCTTCTTAAGGTGGGCTTGTATTGCTATAAACTTCCCCCTTAGGACTGCTTTTGCTGCATCCCATAGGTTTTGGGTCGTTGTGTCTCCATTGTCATTTGTTTCTAGGTATTTTTTTATTTCCTCTTTGATTTCTTCAGTGATCACTTCATTATTAAGTAGTGTATTGTTTAGCCTCCATGTGTTTGTATTTTTTACAGATCTTTTCCTGTAATTGATATCTAGTCTCATGGCGTTGTGGTCGGAAAAGATACTTGATACAATTTCAGTTTTCTTAAATTTACCAAGGCTTGATTTGTGACCCAAGATATGATCTATCCTGGAGAATGTTCCATGAGCACTTGAGAAAAATGTGTATTCTGTTGTTTTTGGATGGAGTGTCCTATAAATATCAATTAAGTCCATCTTGTTTAATGTATCATTTAAAGCTTGTGTTTCCTTATTTATTTTCATTTTGGATGATCTGTCCATGGGTGAAAGTGGGGTGTTAAAGTCCCCTACTATGAATGTGTTACTGTTGATCTCCCCTTTTATGGTTGTTAGTATTTGCCTTATGTATTGAGGTGCTCCTATGTTGGGTGCATAAATATTTACAATTGTTATATCTTCTTCTTGGATCGATCCCTTGATCATTATGTAGTGTCCTTCTTTGTCCCTTTTAATAGTCCTTATTTTAAAGTCTATTTTGTCTGATATGAGAATTGCTACTCCAGCTTTCTTTTGGTTTCCATTTGCATGGAATATCTTTTTCCATCCCCTTACTTTCAGTCTGTATGTGTCTCTAGTTCTGAAGTGGGTCTCTTGTAGACAGCATATATAAGGGTCTTGTTTTTGTATCCATTCAGCCAATCTGTGTCTTTTGGTGGGAGCATTTAGTCCATTTACATTTAAGGTAATTATCGATATGCATGTTCCTATTTCCATTTTATATATTGTTTTGGGTTCGCTACTATAGGTCATTTCCTTCTCTTGTGTTTCGTGTCTAGAGAAGTTCCTTTAGCATTTGTTGTAAAGCTGGTTTGGTGGTGCTGAACTCTCTCAGCTTTTGCTTGTCTGTAAAGGTTTTAATTTCTCCATCAAATGTGAATGAGATCCTTGCTGGGTAGAGTAGTCTTGGTTTCAGGCTATTCTCCTTCATCACTTTCAGTATGTCCTGCCACTCCCTTCTGGCTTGTAGGGTTTCTGCTGAGAGATCAGCTGTTAACCTTATGGGGATTCCCTTGTGTGTTATTTGTTGTTTTTCCCTTGCTGCTTTTAATATGCTTTCTTTGTATTTAATTTTTGACAGTTTGATTAATATGTGTCTTGGCGTGTTTCTCCTTGTATTTATCCTGTATGGGACTCTCTGTGCTTCCTGGACTTGATTAACTATTTCCTTTCCCATATTAGGGAAGTTTTCAACTATAATCTCTTCAAATATTTTCTCAGTCCCTTTCTTTCTTTCTTCTTCTTCTGGAACCCCTATAATTCGAATGTTGGTGCGTTTCATGTTGTCCCAGAGGTCTCTGAGACTGTCCTCAGTTCTTTTCATTCTTTTTTCTTTATTCTGCTCTGCAGTAGTTATTTCCACTACTTTATCTTCCAGGTCACTTATCCGTTCTTCTGCCTCAGTTATTCTGCTATTGATCCTATCTAGAGTGATTTTAATTTCATTTATTGCATTGTTCATCGTTGCTTGTTTCATCTTTAGTTCTTGTAGGTCCTTGTTAACTGTTTCTTGCATTTTGTCCATTCTACTTCCAAGATTTCGGATCATCCTTACTATCATTATTCTGAATTCTTTTTCAGGTAGATTGCCTATTTCCTCTTCATTTGTTAGGTCTGGTGGGTTTTTATCTTGCTCCTTCATCTGCTGTGTGTTTTTCTGTCTTCTCATTTTGCTTATCTTACTGTGTTTGGGGTCTCCTTTTTGCAGGCTGCATGTTCGTAGTTCCCGTTGTTTTTGATGTCTGTCTCCAGTGGCTAAGGTTGTTTCAGTGGGTTGTGTAGGCTTCCTGGTGGAGGGGACTAGTGCCTGTGTTGTGCTGGATGAGGCTGGATCTTGTCTCTCTAGTGGGCAGGTTCACGTCTGGTGGTGTGTTTTGGGGTGTCTGTGGCCTTATTATGATTTTAGGCAGCCTCTCTGCTAATGGGTGGCGTTGTGTTCCTGTTTTGCTAGTTGTTTGGCATAGGTTGTCCAGCACTGTGGCTTGCTGGTCGTTGAGTGAAGCTGGGTGCTGGTGTTAAGATGGAGGTCTCTGGGAGATTTCCACCGTTTAATATTATGTGGAGCTGGGAGGTCTCTTGTTGACCAGTGTCCTGAAGTTGGCTCTCCTACCTCAGAGGCAGAGCCCTGACTCCTGGCTGGAGCACCAAGAGCCTTTCATCCACACAGCTCAGAATAAAAGGGAGAAAAAGTAGGGAGAATTAGTAGAAGTATGAGTAAAGAAAGAGGGAAAGGAGGAAAGGAAGGAAGGAAGAAAGAAGCAAAGAAGGAAAGAAAGGAGGGAGGGAGGGAGGGAAGAAGGAAGGAAGGAGGGAAAGAAGGAAAAAAAGACAGAAAGAAAGATGATACAGTAAAAATAAAATAAAGTATAATATAGTTATTGAATTAAAAAATATTTAGAAAAAAAAAAGGGACGGATAGAACCTTAGGACAAATGTTGGAAGCAAAGCTATACAGAGAAAATCTTACACAGAAGCATACACATACACCTTCACAAAAAGAGGTAAAGGGGGAAAAATCATAAATCCTGCTCCCTGAGACCACCTCCTCAATTTGGGGTGATTCGTTGTCTAAAGGAGGGAGGGAAGGAAGGAAAGAAAGAAAGAACGAAGGTAAAGTATAATAAAGTTATTACAATTAAACTTAATTATTAAGAAAAAGAATTTTTTAAAAAAAAGTCATGGACGGATAGAGCCCTAGGACAAATGGTGGAAGCTAGAGTATACAGACTAGATGTCACACAGAAGCATACACGTACACATTCACAAAAAGAGGAAAAGGGAAAAAAATCATAGATCTCGCTCCTAAATTCCACCTCTTCAATTTGGGATCATTCCTTGTCTATTCAGGTATTCCACAGATGCAGGGTATATCAAGTTGATTGTGGAGCTTTAATCCGCTGCTTCTGTGGCTGCTGGGAGAGATTTCCCTTTCTCTTCTTTGTTCTCACAGCTCACAGGAGCTCAGCTTTGGATTTGGCTCTGCCTCTGCGTGTAGGTCGCTGGAGGGCGTCTGTTTTTTCGCTCAGACAGGACGGGGTTAAAGGAGCCGCTGATTCGGGGCCTCCGGCTCACTCAGGCCGGGGGTTGGGGGATGGGGGAAGGAGGGGCACTGCGTGCGGGGCCGGCCTGCGGCGGCAGAGGCAGCGTGACGTTGCGGCAGAGGCCGGCGTGACGTTGCACCAGCCTGAGGCCCGCCGTGCGCTGTCCCGGGGAAGTTGTCCCTGGATCCCGGGAACCTGGCAGTGGCGGGCTGCACAGGCTCCGCGGAAGAGGGGTGTGGAGAGTGACCTGTGCTCGCACACAGGCCCCTTGGTGGCGGCAGCAGCAGCCTTAGCGTCTCCCGCCCGTCTCTGGGGTCCGCGGTTTTAGCCGCGGCTCGCGCCCGTCTCTGGGGTTCGCGCCCTCAGCCGCGGCTCGCGCCCGTCTCTGGAGTTCCTTTAAGCAGTGCTCTTAAACCCCTCTCCTCGCGCACCAGGAAACAAAGAGGGAAGAAAAAGTCTCTTGCCTCTTCGGCCGGTGCAGGCTTTTCCCCGAACTCCCTCCCGGCTAGTCGTGGTGCACTAACCCCTTCAGGCTATGTTCAAGCCGCCAACCCCAGTCCTCTCCCTGAGCTCCGTCCAAAACCAAAACCCGAGCCTCAGCTCGCAGCCCCGCCCGCCCCAGTGGGTGAGCAGCAAGCCTCTCGGGTTGGTGAGTGCTGGTCGGCACCGATCGTCTGTGCAGGAATCTCCCCGCTTTGCCCTCCGCACCCGTCGCTGTGCACTACTCCGCGGTCCCGAAACTCCCCCCTCTGCCTCCCGCAGTCTCCGCCCGCGGAGGGGCTTCCTAGTGTGTGGAAACTTTTCCTCCTTCACAGCTCCCTCCCACTGGTGCAGGTGCCGTCCTTATTCTTTTGTCTCTGTTTTTTTCTTTTGCCCTACCCAGTTACGTGGGGAGTTTCTTGCCTTTTGGGAGGTCTGAGGTCTTCTGCCAGCCTTCAGTAGGAGTTCTGTAGGAGTTGTTCCACGTGTGGATGTATTTCTGGTGTATCCGTGGGGAGGAAGGCGATCTCCGCGTCTTACTCTTCCGCCATCTTCAAGGTCCCCCCGGGAGTGTTTTTTTAATTTCTCTTTCAGATTTTTCATCATTAGTGTATAGGAATGCAGGAGATTTCTGTGCATTAATTTTGTATCCTGCAACTTTACCAAATTCATTGATTAGCTTAGTAGTTTTCTGGTGGCATCCTTAGGATTCACTATGTATAGTATCATGTCATCTGCCAAAAGTGACAGTTTTACTTCTTCTTTTCCAAATTGTATTCCTTTTCTTTCTTTTTCTTCTCTGTTTGCCGTGGCTAGGACTTCCAAAACTATGTTGAATAATAGTGGTGAGAGTGGACATCCTTGTCTTGTTCCTGATCTTAGAGGAAATGCTTTCAGTTTTTCACCTTTGAGAATGATGTTTGCTGTGTGTTTGTCTTATATGACCTTCATTGTGTTGAAGTCGATTCCCTCTATGCCCAGTTTCTGGAGAGTTTTTATCATAAGTGGGTGTTGAACTTTGTCAAAAGCTTTTTCTGCATCTATTGAGATGATCATATGGGTTTTCTACTTCAATTTGTTAATATAATGTATCACATTGATTGATTTGCGTATATTGAAGAATCCTTGCATCCCTGGGATAAATCCCACTTGATCATGGTGTATGATCCTTTTAATGTGTTGTTGGATTCTGTTTGGTAGTATTTTGTTGAGGATTTTTGCATCTATATTCATCAGTAATATTGGTCTGTAATTTTCTTTTTTTGTAGTATCTTTCTGGTTTTGGTATCAAGGTGATAGTGGCCTCATGGAATGAGTTTGGGAGTTTTCTTTCCTCTGCAATTTTTTAGAAGAGCTTGAGAAGGATGGGTATTAGCTCTTTTCTAAATGTTTCATCGAATTGACCTGTGAAGCCATCTGGTCTTGGACTGTTGTTTGTTGGAAATTTTTTTTTTTTAAACATCATCTATTGGAGTATAATTGCTTTACAATGGTGTGTTAGTTTCTGCTTTATAGCAAGGTGAATCAGTTATACATATACATATGTTCCCATATCTCTTCCCTCTTGCATCTCCCTCCCTCCCACACTCCCTATCCCACCCCTCTAGGTGGTCACAAAGCACCAAGCTGATCTCCCTCTGCTATGTGGCTGCTTTCCACTAGCTATCTATTTTACATTTGGTAGTGTATATATGTCCATGAAACTCTCTTACTTTGTCACAGCTTACCCTTCCCCCTCCCCATATCCTCAAGTCCATTCTCTAGTAGGTCTGCATGATTATTCCTATCTTACCCCTAGGTTTTTCATGACCGTTTTTTTTTTTCTTCGTTTCCATATATATGTGTTAGCTTATGGTATTTGTTTTTGTCTTTCTGACTTACTTCACTCTGAATGACAGGCTCTAGGTCTATCCACCTCACTACAAATAACTCAACTTCGTTTCTTTTATGGCTGAGTAATATTCCATTCTATATATGTGCCACATCTTCTTTATCCATTCATCTGTCGATGGACACTTAGGTTCCTTCCGTGTCCTGGCTATTGTAAATAGAGCTGCAGTGAAGATTTTGGTACATGAATCTTTTTGAATTATGGTTTTCTCAGGGTATATGCCCAGTAGTGGGATTGCTGGGTCATATGGTATTTCTATTTGTAGCTTTTTAAGGAACCTCCTTCCTGTTCTCCCTAGTGGCCTTATCAATTTACACTCCCACCAAACGTGCAAGAGGGTTCCCTTTTCTTCACAACCTCAAAGCATTTATTGTTTCTAGATTTTTTGATCATGGCCATTTTGACCAGTGTGAGATGATATCTCATTGTAGTTGTGATTTGCATTTCTCTAATGATTAATGATGTTGAGCATTCTTTCATGTGTTTGTTCGCAATCTGTATATCTTCTTTGGAGAAATGTCTATTTAAGTCTTCTGCCCATTTTTGGATTGGGTTTTTTTTTTGTTGTTGTTATTGAGCTGCATGAGCTACTTGTAAATCTTGGAGATTAGTTCTTTGTCAGTTGCTTCATTTGCAAGTATTTTCTCCCATTCTAAGGGTTGTCTTTTGGTCTTGTTTATGGTTTCCTTTACTGTGCAAAAGCTTTGAAGTGTCATTAGGCCCCACTGGTTTATTTTTGTTTTTATTTACATTTCTCTAGAAGGTGGGTCAAAAAGAATTTTGCTCTGATTTATGTCATAGAGTGTTCTGCCTATGTTTTCCTCTAAGAGTTTTATAGTGTCTGGCCTTACAGTTAGGTCTTTATTCCATTTTGAGTTTATTTTTGTGTATGGTGTTAGAGAGTGTGCTAATCTCATACTTTTACATGTACCTGTCCAGTTTTCCCAGCACCACTTATTGAAGAGGCTGTCTTTTCTCCATTGTATATTCTTCCCTTCTTTATGGAAGATAAGGTGACCATATGTGTGCGGGTTTATCTCTGGGCTTTCTATCCTGTTCCATTGATCTATCTTTCTGTTTTTGTGCCAGTACCATACTGTCTTGATTACTGTAGCTTTGTAGTACAGTCTGAAGTCAGGGAGCCTGATTCCTCCAGGTCCATTTTTCGTTCTCAAGATTGCTTTGGCTATTTGGGGTCTTTTGTGTTTCCATACAAATTGTGAAAATTTTTGTTCCAGTTCTGTGAAAAATGCCATTGGTAGTTTGATTGGGATTGCATTGAATCTGTAGATTGCTTTGGGTAGTAGAGTCATTTTCACAATATTGATTCTTCCTATCCAAGGACATGGTATATCTCTCCATCTATTTGTATCATCTTTAATTTTTTTCATCGGTGTCTTATAGTTTTCTGCATACAGGTCTTTTGTCTCCTTATGTATGTTTATTCCTAGATATATCTTTTTTCTTTTTGTTGCAATGGTAAATGGGAGTGTTTTCTTATTTTCACTTTCAGATTTTTCATCATTAGTGTATAGGAATGCAGGAGATTTCTGTGCCTTAATTTTGTATCCTGCTACTTTACCAAATTCATTGATTAGCTCTAGTAATTTTCTGGTAGCATCTTTAGGATTCTCTATGAAGAGTATTATGTCATCTGCAAACAGTGACAGCTTTACTTCTTTTCTGATTTGGAGTCCTTTTATTTCTTTTTCTTCTGTGATTACTGTGGCCAAAACTTCCAGAAATATTTTGAATAATAGTGGTGAGAGTGGGCAACCTTGTCTTGTTCCTGATCTTAGTGGAAATGCTTTCAGTTTTACACAATTGAGGACGATGTTGGCTGTGGGTTTGTCATATATGGCCTTTATTATGTTGAGGAAGGTTCCCTCTATCCCTACTTTCTGCATGGTTTTTATCATAAATGGGTATTGAATTTTGTTGAAAGCTTTCTCTGCATCTATTAAGATGATCATATGGTTTTTCTCCTTCAATTTGTTAATATGGTGTATCACGTTGATTGATTTGTGTATATTGAAGAATCCTTGCATTCCTGAGATAAACGCCACTTGATCATGGTGTATGATTATTTTAATGTGCTGTTGGATTCTGTTTGGTAGTATTTTGTTGAGGATTTTTGCCTCTATATTCATCAGTGATATTGGCCTATAGTTTTCTTTCTTTGTGACATCTTTGTCTGGTTTTGGTATCAGGGTGATGGTGGGCTTGTAGAATGAGTTTGAGCATTTTCCTCCCTCTGCTATATTTTGGAAGAGTTTGGGAAGGATAGGTGTTAGCTCTTCTCTAAAAGTTTGATAGAATTCGCCTGTGAAGCCATCTGGTCTTGGGCTTTTGTTTGTTGGAAGATTTTTAATCACAGTTTCAATTTCAGTGCTTGTGATTGGTCTGTTCATATTTTCTATTTCTTCCTGGTTCAATCTCAGCACATTGTGTATTTCTAAGAATTTGTCCATTTCTTCCAGGTTGTCCATTTTATTGGTATATATTTGCTTGTAGTCTCTTAGGATGCTTTGTATTTCTGTGGTGTCTGTTGTAACTTCTTCATTTTCATTTCTAATTTTATTGGTTTGAGTCCTCTCCCTGTTTTTCTTGATGAGTCTGGCAAATGGTTTATCAATTTTCTTTATCTTCTCAAAGAACCAGCTTTTAGTTTTATTGATCATTGCTATTGTTTCTTTGTTTCTATTTCATTTGTTTCTGCTCTGATCTTTATGATTTCTTTCCTTCTGCTCACTTTGGGTTTTGTTTGTTCCTCTTTCTCTAGTTGCTTTAGGTGTAAGGTGATATTGGCCTATAGTTTTCTTTCTTTCTTGTTTATTTGAGATTTTTCTTGTTTCTTGAAGTAGGCTTGTATAGCTATAAGCTTCCCTCTTACAACTGCTTTTGCTGCATCCCATAGGTTTTGGGTCATCATGTTTTCATTGTCAGTTGTCTCTAGGTTTTGTTGATTTCCTCTTTGATTTCTTCAGTGTTCTCTTGGTTATTTAGTAATGTATTTTATAGCTCCATGTGTTTGTGTTTTTTACGTTATTTTCCCTGTAATTCATTTGTAATCTCATAGCATTGTGGTCAGAAAAGAAGCTTGATGTGATTTCAATTTTCTTAAATTTACTGAGGCTTGATTTGTGATCAAGATGTTCACTTGAGAAGAAAGTGCACTTGAGAAGAAAGTGTAATCTGCTCTTTTTGGATGGAATATCCTATAAATATCAATTAAACCTATCTTGTCTATTGTGTCATTTAAAGCTTGTGTTTCCTTATTAATTTTCTGTTTGGAAGATCTGTCCATTGGTGTAATTGAGGGGTTAAAGTCTCCCACTATCATTGTGTTACTGTCCATTTCCTCTTTTAAACTGATAACAGTTGCCTTATGTATTGAGGTGCTCCTATGTTCGGTGCATATAAATTTAAAATTGTTATATTTTCTTCTTGGATGATCCCTTAATCATTATTTTGTGTCCTTCCTTGTCTGTTGAAAGATTCTTTATTTTAAAGTCTATTTTATCTGATATGAGTATTTCTACTCTGACTTTCTTTTGATTTCCTTTTGCATGGATTATCTTTTTCCATCCCCTTACTTTCAGTCTGTATGTGTCCCTAAGTCTAAAGTGGGTCTCTTGCAGACAGCATATATATGGGTCTTGTTTTTGTATCCATTCAGCAAGTTGTGTCTGTTTTCAATTTAATGATAATTAAGACTTAGCATATTCTTCAAAACTTGAAACAGCTACTCGGAACAATATAGCCAATGTTCTAAATTCCCTATTCAATGATTTCTTTAAAATTCCAAAATTAAATTGAATCAAAAAGATTTTTTATGTATTCAGAAAATTTTCTCATAGTTGAGACTTTTTTTAGATTTCTTTTTTTCAGTTAGTAAACATTACTTTATTATTAAGCGATAGATTGGGAGTTTGGAAGTGAAACTTTAAATGCCACAAGTGGGCTTTACAACATGGATCCATCTTACTTTCACTTGCATATAATTTTCATTTTGTGATCTGAATTGCTAAGACCTACTGACAGGACTGTGATGCTCACCATTATGGACTGAATTATGTCTCACCCTCCCCCCAAAATTGATATGTTGAAGTCCCAGCCCCCAGTATCTCCAAATGTAACTGCATTTGGAGATGAAAACTTTAAAGAGGTAATTAAAGTTAAATGAGGTCAGAATGGTGAGCCCCAATCTGTGTGACTGTATTTGGAGACTGGGCCTTTGAAAAGGTGAATAAGTTAAAATGAGGTCAATTGTGTGGAGCCCTAAAATGAGGTCAATTGTGTGGAGCCCTAATCCAATGTGACATGTGTCCTTTTAAGAAGAGAAGGAGAGACTAAGGATGCATGTGAACAGAGAAAAGACCTTGTGGGGACAATAAGAAGGCAGCCACTTACAAGCCAAGGAGAGAGGCTTCAGGAGAAAGACACTGGACTCCCAGCCTTCAAAACTGTGAGAAATAAATTTCTGTTGTTTAAGTCACCCAGTCTGTGGAATTTTATTATGGCAGTCCTAGCTAATATATTCGCTAACAGATGACTTTTTTCCAAAACATTCTGTGAGATTGAAACTTCAGGTTCTGTAAACGAATCAGTGCTTTACTATGTCACTGCTCTAAGTCAAATGGGAGATTGAATTTCCTGGACCCTTTGTGGATGCAGGGCCTGTGTTACTAGTTCTAGAGCATTTAACTGCTGGTGCAAGAATCTCCAGAATTCCCTCTGCGCAGGTGATTGTGAAAATGTGAGGTAGGATTTCTCCCTGACTGACTATGCATCTTATATATAAACTTTTATTCTGTGAAGCCACTGAGGTTGGGAAGGGCGGGGGGAGTCACTGTTTGTTACCAAAAATTTATCCTTTCTGATACAACTGTGTATTACATTCATTAAAAATGAATGACAACTAACTAATATTTTCCTGCAATTAAAGAAGACATACAAAAAAATCAGGTGTCAGTTTATGGATCTATGACCAGCAAAAAACATCCCATTACCTTGTTTATGCAAAATTGTTGAATCCACAGATAATTTGACCATTCCTATTCATCTCCATGGAACAAGGTTAAAAATATTTTATCCATATCAGGGGAAGAATATTCGGGTGATTAAAGGCCTAGAGCTGGCAAATGTGACTCTTCACTGTTTATAGAACAGCGTTGGCAAGATTCCTAAACATCACCATTTATAAAACCATAAAAACCCTCTATTCAACATGAAACAAAGCCAAAGTTCATTTGCACAGTTTTGCTGCTGTAATTGAAACCACTTAGGGCTGTTTATTGTTCTAAGACCAGAAACAATAAAGATAGCATAAACAAGAAAGTGACCCAGTGTGATGCTATCGGATGAATCAAAGAAAAACAACTACGTTTTTGCATACACAGTTGAGCTCATGCTCTTCCTGACTGTGGAACATGCCAGCATGAAGCTTTGTGTTATCTTTTTTTGAAATTGGGGATGAGGGAAAGGGCAAGTCTGTAGTGGTTATAGAGATAGCTCTGTCTCAGTATGTTTCTCTTCTCTTCTTTTTAATTTATACATAAATCTGACTAGGGAGAAAGTAAAGCTGATTTTAATGCAGCCATTCATTCTGTACTTCATGAAGAAAAGATAAAATGTTGTTCTCTTTATTAAGTTTGGTTAAGGACTTGAATGGGCCTTACATAAAGATAATAAATATTAAGCAAACATAACAAAGACCAAAAGTAAAGTAAACTGATTCCGAAATGTTCAAACTATTAGCAGACACTAGGAAACTGGAACAGGGAATCATAAATTGGGAAGGTACCAGGGGCAACTGAGTGGTTTTTAGTCTTTTAAAGACGACATTGGGCCATTCCGTCTGCTTTGTTTTCAGTGTTTGTGTTGGTAGATTTTCAGATTCAATTCTGTTGATATGTGTGAATGGGACTCAGGTAAGAGAAACAGGATGGCAGAAGGAGAGAGTGGTTTTAGAGTCACCTTCTCTAAGAGGTTACACAGTGTACCCAGCTAGACACCCAGATGCCACTGCATGTGCTGCTTAGATAGAGCCGTCAGCTGAATTCATCAAGACCCAACATTAGAAATTAGGTATGAGGTCGCCTGCAGTTAGATTTAGGTGATAGGAGACCAGAGGTTCCACCAGCTACAACTACAGATAGGGAGGGCCAGCTCTCCAGGGCCCTGAAGAACAGCTACTCAGTGTCAGACAACAGTAAAAGTTCAGGGAACAGTGAATGTCAAGGGGGTCCTCCTCTATCTGGATACACTATTTATTTGTTTTGTTTTTATTTGGTGTTTGTAGAGTAAGGCTGGAGAAATTCCTGAAAGCCTAGAATTTAGAGACTGGGTTTATCTGAAAGAGAATGTTTTATAATGGAAGGGAGTAAGATAATAATTTACATTATTAATTATTACTATTATTATTATGAGGATGATGATGTAATTTTCCCCTGATACCCAGTGGAAGGTGGGCTCATGGATGATAGGGTCAGATCTATTATACAATTAAAAGAAGCAACAAAATTTTGCACAAGAGGAGTTGTGTTATGTACATTGTTTCTCCTTCTACAAATATTTATTGATACTAGCTATAAATAAGGGACTGGCTAGTCATTTTATTCATTAGTCATGTTACCTAAGATATTTTCATGGTTAACTTTTTCAGTACACACTTTATTATGGCTGTAGGTTGCTCTTTTCACTGCTCTAATTATTGTAAATACATATGCTTGCTCAGGTTTAAAGATGAAAAGCATAATTTGCCATCTCTATTTGGGAAAATGTTCTATCTATAGTGGTTTTATTAGTGGCATATGTTTTCAGTTCTTGTTTCGTCTCCATTTCCATGCTCCAGGGTGGAATGCTCAAATAAATATTTGACACCTCTCTGTCTCCTAAATATGTCACATCTCTTTCAATGCCTACAATAGCATAAGTACCCCATAGAGATTTGGTGAATGAATGAGTGAATATATTATATATACACATATGTATATATATAATTTAATATACAGATACTGTATAACCCAGAACATACTCTACAATTCAGAGTAATCTGTTTAAAAAATAAATATCTTTTTTTTTTTTTTTTTGGTGAAATAAGCAAGAAAAAATATTTTATTTTACTTTGATGTTCAATTGGACTTTTTTTCTTTCTTTTTTTTTTTTTGTGATACGTGGGCCTCTCACTGCTGTGGCCTCTCCCATTGCGGAGCACAGGCTCCGGACGCCCAGGCTCAGTGGCCATGGCTCACGGGCCCAGCCGCTCCGCAGCATGTGGGATCCTCCCGGACTGGGGCACGAACTCGTGTCCCCTGCATCGGCAGGCGGACTCCCAACCACTGCACCACCAGGGAAGCCCTCAACTGGACTTTTGAATACAGGTTGGGTTAACCACTAGAAGGTATAAGATCAGTAACTAGTCAAGGAGTCCATAACTTTACATAGTGAGCAGTGAAATGGTCATAAATAAATCAGACTCTGCGAAGGTCCCTGTGAAGGAGATGCCTGTTGTCTAAATCTAGTTGTGATCTGTGATATATTTTGGCTCCCTCACCTTAGGAAGAAATCAGGAAATGAAAAGGCAAGTGACACTGGATAGAAAAAAGAAAAATAAACAGAACCTATACTTAAAGGTTTGGTCTTGGTCTGAGTGCCATGAAACAGTAATTCCATTAAAAAAAAAAAAAAAAGTCAACCAGACAAAAACCCACCCTGAGTAACTGAGATCCTGTAACTACATGGAAGCTCAGTGTGGAAGCTACTAAGGCATTTATGAAAATATCCTGGAACAGTCTTCAGCATGCTTGCCATCAGCTCTCCATGTCTCCTATGTTTTAGACAGTTCCTTTTAATGGACCATTATTTTAATCTTCAGAAAGTTTTTTAGATTGACTATAGCCTGAGCATCTACTTATGAGGGGCTGTGAGTTCCACAAGCAGTGCCATCCCTTATGGTACCAATTGAGTGATGCTAGAAGGTCCAGGAAGCTCTCTTATAGGCCTGAAACTGCCAGTCACTGACTGGCAAAAATGCCAGACAACAATGGAGGAAAAGCAGGCTCGACATCATTCACACGTCTTCCATCAGCGTGGATGATAGGTTTAAATGTCAGGTAATCTAGTCAATGTTTCTCTAGACTTTCAGATTCACTCGTAACTTTTTTTTTTTTTTTACATCTTTATTGGAGTATAATTGCTTTACAATGGTGTGTTAGTTTCTGCTTTATAACAAAGTGAGTCAGTTATACATATACATATGTTCCCATATCTCTTCCCTCTTGCATCTCCCTCCCTTCCACCCTCCCTATCCCACCCCTCTAGGTGGTCACAAAGCATGGAGCTGATCTCCCTGTGCTATGCAGCTGCTTCCAAAAAATAAATATCTTTTGATGACATACTGATAAATGTTAATCATAGAAAATCAGAAAGAAGTGTCCCCTTTCAGAAAAGCAACATATATGTAAATGTTCAGTTTGTGTTGTCACTGAACTTTCCCTTATTCTTTTTTTTTAAATTTATTTATTTAATTTATTTATTTTTGGCTGCGTTGAGTCTTTGTTGCTGTGCACGGGCTTTCTCTAGTTGTGGCGAGCAGGGGCTACTCTTCATTGTGGTGCATGGGCTTCTTATTGCAGCAGCTTCTCTTGTTGTGGAGCACGGGCTCTAGGCACGCGGGCTTCAGTAGCTGTGGCACGTGGGCTCAGTAGTTGTGGCATGTGGGCTCAGCAGTTGTGGCACGTGGGCTCAGCAGTTGTGGCTCACGGGCTCCAGAGCGCAGGCTCAGTAGTTGTGGCACACGGGCTTAGCTGCTCTGTGGCATGTGGGATCTTCCAAGACCAGGGCTCGAACCCGTATCCCCTACATTGGCAGGCAGATTCTTAACCACTGTGCCACCAGGGAAGACCCCCTTATTCTTTTTATGGTAATAAAAAGTATATATTACCATGGGAAGAATATATATATAATGTTTTATGTTTGTGTATATACACATACACAAACACACATACATTATTAGCTGATAATAACTAAGACATAATGCTCCCTGGGAATATTTGTATTGCAAAAGGCAGTTTTTGGAGTCAAAATATCTCAAAGAGCCCATAAAATGACAATGGGAAAATGGCAGGCTGTTTCCTTCATTTTGAGTTGGGATTAAATAGTACGAGAAGATAGAATGTATACCGAGTTGTGTTATTACAGCATAAGAAAATGTCATTTAAATACACTCTCTTCCAACCCTGATTTAACTTGATTTTCCATAAATATGTTCATATTGTGAATAAAGGAAATAATAGTTTAAATTTAATGTAAAAGGCCAGATATTACTGAGACACGGTATGGTATAGTGGTTAAGACAAAGGCTCTAGAACCAGAAGGCCTAAACTCCAATCCTAGTTCTGTTACCATTAGGTGAATAAATTTGTTAAGTGATAAAAATTACTTAACCTTTCCGAGCCCATCAGTCGAATTGCTAAAATACCAGGCTTGACCTCACAGAGCCCTTGTGAGGATTCAATGGGTTAAGAAATGTTAAGAGTTCAGAATAATGACGATACAGGGTTAACTAATATTCGGACATCTAATCACTTCAGATTTGGAAACACTCTTGGAGAACAAGGAATCAGAGAAGAACAAGTGAAATACTTAAAAAATAGAATTCATCTTATGAGGGAAAATAAAGGGTATAACATATACATTGCCTGGCCAAAGGACAAGGAGAGAAACATAATAACCACCTACTCATTTTTAAAAGATTCAAGTGGTAAAGAGAATTATTTAACATGGTACAAAGGAATAAAACTATAATTAACAAAACTAAGTCTAGAAAGAAAAACATTTTGACTCAACATCAGGAAAGTGAAAATGAGATACTTTAAAATTGAGAATGATGTGATTGTGGGAAGCTTCCCCAGAAAGGTGAGTGAAGCCTTGCTCGTGAAAGAATTTTTAACACTTCCATGTGTAAGAGACTGTAAAAGGTCATTGTCCTGTTCAGCTCGGAAGGCAAACTAGAACAGCTTTCCCTGTGCCAAACATAAACCCAGTTTTCTTTCTTTCTCCTACGTCATGGAGAAAAGAGTTCATCAGTAGGAGCTTCAGACTTCTGTGATATTTACTGTATCTGCAGGACCTAACTATTCAGTTCATGGCAGGAATAGACATGCTTAAATAAAGTGAAAGATGAAAATATAAATGCATTTTCCTCCTAGACAAATATTGTATTAACTCCAATTTCATAGACCACAAGAAAGCCGGATCATCATACTCTGTTCCTGAGTGTCTCATCTCTCTGAGTCTGCTGGCATCCTGACCTGCCTTTATACAGATAGAATATTTGTTGGCCTGCCTTCACCTGGCCTGGCCTGTTCAAGTTTATGTTGAACCTGTATAATGGGAGAGACCAAGCTTTCTTCTTGGATACTTGCTGTTCTTTTATATTGTTAGAAAAGGGGAAGCTAAATTTATGCCACGTGAGAAAATTCAATAAGCAAAACCAGAGACCTAAGTCAGTATACATGGTTTCTAGAAAATAAGAACAATGGGAAACATATTTCCAATATACATTGTATAAGGTGAAAAAGTGAAAAAAAAAAAAAAAAGAGTAGTCCAGGACCAAAAAAGAAATGGAGCACACATTACTTGCTATAATAATGTTTTTTTAAGGTGATTTGAGTACCTCTTTGGAAGTATCCATAAGGATTTGCCTCTAATACTCGGAGAAAAAAATATTTTAGATTTGTTTGCTTTTCTTCCTAGAGTTGACTATGTAGAGATTCTAATATAGGCAATGTAAGCCAGTGGTCTTCTTGGAACTATGAAAAGAATAAGCTGGATGGCAGATTGTTAATCTCCAGATGGTTTAATTTAGTGTGGTTGAATAATAATAATATCTTACATACTTACAGCACTTTTTAATTTTCAAGTGATTTCATATGTATTTTCTCATTTGATCAGTTTTGATTTATTATTTAAAGAAATCAGTCAGGGAGGGAGGTCCAGCCCATGGTTAAGAAATAATAGACTGTTTTGTTTCACATGAATTTAATATACAGAGATTTCTGTGTTCAGAAAATTAGAAAAATGTCCAGAGAAGAGGACTATTAGCAATTTCATTTCTTTTAATGCTTGTATTCCCAAAGCTAATTCAGTAAGTGTTTTCGCCATTTGAAGTTGGAGACCAAGAGATACTATTCTATATTTATAAACCTTGACTTCACACTATAAGTTAGAGTCCTTGAATATTTATAGGTGCTAAAATCTGATCAGAACCAAAGCCTTAATTGTACATTATGATTAATAAAAATAGTCCAATGTCTTCACAGAATAAAATTGCTTTTTTTGGAAATTGATTTTAGTTACACCATGGCTTTTCATGAAAACAGAACGAAAAACTTAATCCAAAATGATTGAATCTAGTCCAGGTGGAATTGTTCTTGGTAAATAAAAATAAACTATTACTTTTAATAATATTCATAATATTGACGATAAGACATTAGTTGACTGAAATAATTGTTTGAAGATTATAATGTGCATTTTATATAGAATTTGAAGCAATACATTTGCTAATCAGTCTTCCCCACCACAGTTATTCCATATTTGGCTTATGGTTACATTATATATGGAAATTACAAGGTACTAAAAAATGGTTCTATAGCATTGGAACATTCTTCTCACCTTCCATGCTAGATTTAACCCCTTAATTTTACCTCTTAAACAAAGGAATCCCTGGGCACAAAAATTTTCTGATTGAACACAGGGTAATGATGCTTCACTGAAATAGCTTATTCAAGTAATGTCAAACCAGAGTAGATTTGTTCTTTTTTCTCAAGCACTTTTAGTGTTATAATCCCTCCTAAGACCAGCCATTTACATCACAGATCTTGTCTCACTCTGCAATAATTGAGGGCAGTGAAAGGTGTGATGGTGGTTCAAAGCAGGATTTATTCCTGTGAACTGGCCTGTCATGGAGTCGGAGAAGCTTCAAAGAAAAGTGACATTTGGTCTGTGTCTTGAAGGCAGAGGAGAGGCGAACTTAGTTCTGCAGGAGGGCAAAGGGGGAAGGAATACTAGCATCAAGGTACAAAGATGGGGATGTGGGAAAAAAGCAGAGTGTTTGGGGTCCTGCATCACCAAATAAGAAATTTCATGAGCTCTAGGCACAAGTGGTGGGTCATATGGTGTGTAGATTTGTGCAGGTTTGTAGGGTCAATGTCATAGCAGAGGAGCAGTCCACTGGAATTCAGAATTTAATTTAAATAATTGTGTGGCAATCTGTATGGAAATACAGAAGACCCTGAAAAGCCAAAGCAATCTTGAGAAAGAAAAATGGAGCTGGAGGAATCAGGCTCCCTGACTTCAGACTATACTACAAAGCTACAGTAATCAAGACAGTAAGGTACTGGCACAAATACAGAACTATAGATCAATGGAACAGGATAGAAAGCCCAGAGATAAACCCATGCACCTATGGTCACCATATTTTTTTATTTTTTGAATTTAATTTTATTTATTTTTTTATACAGCAGGTTCTTATTAGCCATCCACTTAACACACATCAGTGTATACATGTCAAACCCAATCTCCCAATACATCATACCACAACCGTCACCCCTTGGTGTCTTTCTCCCCTTGGTGTCCATATGTTTGTTCTCTACATATGTGTCTCAATTTTTGCCCTGCAAACCAGTTCATCTATACCATTTTTCTAAGTTCCACATATATGCGTTAATGAACGATATTTGTTTTTCTCTTTCTGACTTACTGCACTAAGTATGACAGTCTCTAGATCCATCAGTATCTCTACAAATGACCCAATTTTGTTCCTTTTTATGGCTGAGTAATATTCCATTGTATATATGTACCATATCTTCTTTATCTATTCATCTGTCGATGGGCATTTAGGTTGCTTCCATGACCTGGCTATTGTAAATAGTGCTGCAATGAACATTGGGGAGCATGTGTATTTTAAAATTATGATCTTCTCTGGATATATGCCCAGTAGTGGGATTGCTGTATCGTATGGTAGTTCTATTTTTAGTTTTTTAAGGAACCTCCATACTGTTCTCCATAGTGGCTGTATCAATTTACATTGCCACCAACAGTGTAAGAGGGTTCCCTTTTCTCCACGCCCTCTCCAGCATTTGTTGTTTGTAGACTTTCTGATGATGCCCACTCTAACTGGTGTGAGGTGATACCTCACTGTAGTTTTGATTTGCATTTCTCTAATCATTAGTGAGGTTGAGTAGCTTTTTATGTGCTTCTTGGACATCTGTATGTCTTCTTTGGAGAAATGTCTATTTAGGTCTTCTGCCTATTTTTGGATTGGGTTGTTTGTTTTTTAATATTGAGCTACATGAGTTGTTTATATATTTTGGCTGTCAGTGCTTTGTCCGATGATTCATTTGCAAATAGTTTCTCCCATTCTGAGGGCTGTCTTTTCGTTTCGTTTATGGTTTCCTTTCCTGTGCCGAAGATTTTAAGTTTCATTAGGTCCCATTTGTTTATTTTTGTTTTTATTTCCATTACTCTAGGAGGTGCTGTGATTCATGTCAAAGAGTGTTCTTCCTAGATTTTCCTCTGAGAGTTTTATAGTGTCCAGTCTTACATTTAGGTCTCTAATCAATTTTGAGTTTATTTTTGTGTATGGTGTTAGAGAGTGTTCTAATTTCATTCTTTTACATGTAGCTGTCCAGTTTTCCCAAAACCACTTATTGAAGAGACTGTCTTTTCTCCATTGTATATCCTTGTATCCTTTGTCATATACTAGTTGACCATAGGTGCGTGGGTTTATCTCTGGGTTTTCTATCTTGTTCCATTGATCTATATTTCTGTTGTTGTGCCAGTACCATATTGTCTTGATAACTGTAGCTTTGTAGTATAGTTTGAAGTCAGGGAGTCTGATTCCTCGAGCACCGCTTTTATCCCTCAAAACCGCTTTGGATATTCTGGGTCTTTTGTGTCTCCATAGAAGTTTTAAGAATTTTTGTTCTAGTTCTGTAAAAAGTGCCATTGGTAATTTGATAGGGATTGCATTGAATCTGTAGATTGCTTTGCGTAGTATAGTCATTTTCACAATATTGATTCTTCCAATCCAAGATCATGGTATATCTCTCCATCTTGGTATCATCTTTAATTTCTTTCATCAGTGTCTTAAAGTTTTCTGCATACAGGTCTTTTGTCCCCCTTGGTAGGTTTATTCCTAGGTATTTTATTCTTTTTGTTGCAATGGTAAATGGGAGTGTTTGCTTAATTTCTCTTTCAGATTTTTCATCATTAGTATATAGGAATGCAAGAGATTTCTGTGCATTAATTTTATATCCTGCAACTTTACCAAATTCATTGATTAGCTCTAGTAATTCTCTATGTATAGTATCATGTCATCTGCCAACAGTGACAGTTTTACTTCTTTTCCAAATTGTATTCCTTTTATTTCTTTTTCTTCTCTGATTTCCATGGCTAGGACTTCCAAAACTATGTTGAATAATAGTGCTGAGAGTGAACATCCTTGTCTTTTTCCTGATCTTACAGGAAATGCTTTCAAGTTTTAACCATTGAGAATGATGTTTGTTGGGGGTTTGTCATATATAGCCTTTATTATGTTGGTTCCCTTTATGACCCTTTATGACCACTTTCTGGAGAGTTTTTATCATAAATGATTGTGGAATTTTGTCCAAAGCTTTTTCTGCATCTATTGAGTTGATCATATGGTTTTTCATCTTCAATTTTTTAATATGGTATATATATCACATTGATTGATTTGCATATATTGAAGAATCCTTGCAACCCTGGGATAAATCCCACTTGGTCATGGTGTATGATCCTTTTAATGTGTCATTGGATCCTGTTTGCTACTATTTTGTTGAGGATAGTTGCATCTATATTCATCAGTGACATTGGTCTGTAATTTTCTTTTTTTGTAGTATCTTTGTCTGCTTTTGGTATCAGGGTGATGGTGGCCTCATAGAATGAGTTTGGGAGTGTTCGTTACTCAGCATTTTTTTGGAAGATTTTGAGAAGGATGGGTGTTAGCTCATCTCTAAATGTTTGATAGAATTCACCTATGAAGCTATCTGTTCCTGGAATTTTTTTTGTTGGAAGATTTTTAATCACATTTTCAATTTCATTACTTGTGATTGGTCTGTTCATGTTTTCTATTTCTTCCTGGTTCAGTCTTGGAAGATTATACCTCTCTAAGAATTTGTCCATTTCTTCCCGGTTGTCCATTTTACTGGCATAGCATTGCTTGTAGTAGTCTCCTAGGATGCTTTGTATTTCTGCAGTGTCTGTTGTAACTTCTGCTTTTCAATTTCTAATTTTATTGATTTGAGTCCTCTCCCTCTTTTTCTTGATGAGTCTGGCTAATGGTTTATCAATTTTGTTTATCCTCTCAAAGAACCAGCTTTCAGTTTTACTGATCTTTGCTATTGTTTTCTTTGTTTCTGTTTCATTTATTTCTGCTCTGATCTTTATGATTTCTTTCCTTCTGCTAATTTTGGGTTTTGCTTGTTCCTCGTTCTTCTTTCTCTAGTTCCTTTAGGTGTAAGGTTAGACTGTTTATTTGAGATTTTTTTTGTTTCTTGAGGTAGGCTTGTACAGCTATAAATTTCCCCCTTAGAACTGCTTTTGCTGCATCCTGTAGGTTTTGGATCATTGTGTTTTTGTTGTCATTTCTCTATAGGTATTTTTATTTTTTTAAAATACTTATCCTTACTATGTGTACCTATATGGTGTTTTACATTTTATCTATTTCATTTTTTAATTAATTAATTAATTAATTAATTTTTGTGGTACATGGGCCTCTCACTGTTGTGGCCTCTCCTGCTGTGGAGCACAGTCTCCAGACGTGCAGGCTCAGCAGCCATGGCTCACGGGCCCAGCCACTCCACAGCATGTGGGATCCTCCTAGACCAGGGGCACGAACCCGTGTTCCCTGCATTGGCAGGCAGACTCCCAACAACTGCGCCACCAGGGAAGCCCTGTCTCTAGGTATTTTTTGATTTCATCTCTGATTTCCTCAGTGATCTCTTGGTTATTTAGTAACGTATTGTTTAGCCTCCATATGTTTATGTTTCTTAAGTTTTTTTACCCTGTAATTCATTTCTAATCTCATAGCATTTGATCAGAAAAGACGCTTGATATGACTTCAATTTTCTTAAATTTACTGAGGCTTAATTTGTGACCCAAGAAGTGATCTATCCTGGAGAATGTTCTGTGCACACTTGAGAAGAAAGTGTAATCTGCTGTTTTTGGATGGAATGTCCTATAAATATCAATTAAATCTATCTGGTCTATTGTGTCATTTAAAGCTTGTGTTGCCTTATGAATTTTCTTTTTGTAAGATCTGTCCATTGGTGCAAGTGAGGTGTTAAAGTCCCCCACTATTATTGTGTTACTGTCAATTTACTCTTTTATAGCTGTTAGCAGTTGCCTTGTGTATTGAGGTGCTCCTGTGTTGGGTGCATATATATTTATAATTGTTATATCTTCTTCTTGGATTGATTCCTTGATCATCATGTAGTGTCCATCCTTGTCTCTTGTAACATTCTTTATTTTAAAGTCTATTTTATCTGATATGAGTATTGCTACTCCAGCTTTCTTTTGGTTTCAATTTGCGTGGAATATCTTTTCTATGCCCTCCCTTTCAGTCTGTTTGTGTCCCTAGGTATGAAGTGGGTCTCTGGTAGACAGCATATATATAGGTCTTGTTTTTGTATCCATTCAGCAAGCCTGTGTCTTTTGGTTGGAGCATTTAATACATTCACGTTTAAGGTAATTACTGATATGTATATTCCTATTCCCATTTTGTAAATTGTTTTGGGTTTGTTTTTGTAGGTCCTTTACTTCTCTTGTGTTTCCCACTTAGAGAAGTTCCTTTAGCATTTGTTGTAGAGCTGGTTTGGTGGTGCTGAATTCTCTTAGCTTTTGCTTGTCTGTAAAGCTTTTGATTTCTCTATCAAATCTGAATAACATCCTTGCCGGGTAGAATAATCTTGGTCGTAGGTTCTTCCCTTTCACCACTTTAAGTATATCATGCTACTCCCTTCTGGCCAGTAGAGTTTCTGCTGAGAAATCAGCTGTTAACCTTATGGGAGTTCCCTTTTATATTATTTGTTGTCTTTCCCTTGCTGTGTTCAATAATTTTTCTCTGTCTTTAATTTTTGCCAATTTGATGACTATGTGTCTTGGCATGTTTCTCCTTGGGTTTATCCTGTATGGGACTCTGCACTTCCTGTACTTGGGTGGCTATTTCCTTTCCCATGTTACAGAAGTTTTCGAGTATAATCTCTTCAAATATTTTCTCGGGTCCTTTCTCTCTCTTGTCTCCTTCTGGGACCGCTATTATGCGAATGTTGTTGCGTTTAGTGTTATCCCAGAGGTCTCTTAGTCTGTCTTCTTTTCTTTTCATTCCTTTTTCTTTATTCTGTTCCACAGCAGTGAATTCCACCGTTCTGTCTTCCAGGTCACTTATCCATTCTTCTTCCTCAGTTATTCTGCTATTGATTCCTTCTAGTGTATTTTTCATTTCAGTTATTATATTATTCATCTCTGTTTGTTTGTTCTTTGATTCTTCTAGGTGTTTGTTAAACATTTCTTACATCTTCTCCATCTTTGTCTCGATTCTTTTTCCAACATCCTGGATCATCTTCGCTATCATTATTTTGAATTGTTTTTTGGGAGGTTTCATATCTCCATTTCATTTAGCTGTTTTTCTGGCATTTTATCTTGTTCCTTCATCTAGTAAATAGCCCTCTGCTTTTCATCTTGTCTATCTTTCTGTGAATGTGGTTTTTGTTCCACAGGCTGCAGAATTGTATCTCTTCTTGCTCTTGCTGTCCGCCCTCTGGTAGATGAGGCTATCTAAGAGGCTTGAGTGAGTTTCCCAATGGGAGGGAGTGGTGGTGGGTACAGCTGGTTGTTGCTCTGGTGGGCAGAGCTCAGTAAAACTTTAATCTGCTTGTCTGCTGATGGGTGGGGCTGGGTTCCCTCCCTGTTGGTTGTTTGGCCTGAGGCTGCCCAGCACTGAAGCCTACCTTGGCTCTTTGGTGGGGCTAATGGCTGACTCTGGGAAGACTCATTCCAAGGAGTACTTCCCAGAACTTCTGCTGCCAGTGTCCTTGTCCTCACTGTGAGGCAGAGCCACCCCCTGCCTCTGCAGCAGACCCATCACCACTAGCAGGTAGGTCTGGTTCAGTCTTCTATGGAGTCACTGCTCCTTCCCCTTAGTCCCAATGTGCACACTACTTTGTGTGTGCCCTCCAAGGGTAGAGTCTCTGTTTCCCCCAGTTCTGTTAAAGTCCTGCAATCAAATCCTGCTAGCCATCAAAGTCTGATTTGCTAGGAATTCCTTCTCCTGTTGCCGGACCCACAGGTTGGGAAGCCTGATGTGGGGCTCAGAACCTTCACTCCAGTGGGTGGACTTCTGTGGTATAAGTGTTCTCCAGTGTGTAAGTCACCCACCCAGCCGTTATGGGATTTGATTTTATTGTGATTGCGCCCCTCCTACCATCTCACTGTGACTTCTCATATGTCTTTGGATGTGGGGTATCTTTTCTGGTGAGTTCCAGTGTCTTCCTGTCGATGATTGTTCAGCAGTTATTTGTGATTCCAGTGTTCTCACAGGAGTGAGTGAGAGCACGTCCTTCTACTCCGCCATATTGAAGCAATCTTCTGGTCACCTTATTTTTGATAAAGGAGGCAAGAATATACAATGGAGAAAAGACAGCCTCTTCAATAAGTGGTGCTGGAAAAACTGGACAGCTACATGGAAAAGAATGAAATTAGAACACTCCATAACACCATACACAAAAATAA
Source organism: Phocoena phocoena (assembly GCF_963924675.1). Lineage (NCBI taxonomy): Eukaryota > Metazoa > Chordata > Mammalia > Artiodactyla > Phocoenidae > Phocoena > Phocoena phocoena. The sequence goes on along the minus strand of NC_089222.1, from coordinate 119,914,339 downwards.
ACTCAAAATGGATTAAAGACCTAAATGTAAGGCCAGACACTATGAAACTCTTAGAGGAAAACAGGCAGAACACTCTATGACATAAATCACTGCCAGATCCTTTTGACCCACCTCCTGGAGAAATGGAAATAAAAACAAAAATAAACAAATGGGACCTAATGAAACTTAAAAGCTTTTTCACATCAAAGGAAAACATTAAAAAGATGAAGACACTCCTCAGAATGGGAGAAAATATTTGCAAATGAAGCAACTGACAAAGGATTAATCTCCAAAATTTTCAAGCAGCACATGGAGCTCAATATCAAAAAAACAAACCACCCAATCCAAAAATGGGCAGAAGACCTAAACAGACATTTCTCCAAAGAAGATATACAGATTGCCAACAAACACAGGATAGGATGCTCAACATCACTAATCATTAGAGAAATGCAAGTCAAAACTACAATGAGGTATCACCTCACACCTGTCAGAATGGCCATCATCAAAATATCTACAAACAATAAATGCTGGCGAGGCTGTGGAGAAGAAGGAACCCCATTGCATTGTTAGTGGGAGTGTAAAGTGATACAGCCACTATGGAGGTTCCTTAAAAAATTAAAAATAGAACTACCATACAACCCAGCAATCCCACTACTGGACATATACCCTGAGAAAACCATAATTCAAAAAGTGTCATGTACCACAATATTCATTGCAGCTCTATTTACAATAGCCAGGACATGGAAGCAACATAAGTGTCCATTGACAGATGAATGGATAAAGAAGATGTTGCACATATATACAATGGAATATTACTCAGCTGTAAAAAGAAACAAAATTGAGTTATTTGTAGTGAGGTGGATGGACCTAGAGTCTGTCATACAGAGTGAAGTAAGTCAGAAAGAGAAAAACAAATACCGTATGCTAACACATATATATGGAATCTAAGGGGAAAAAATTTCTGATGAACCTAGGGGCAGGGCAGGAATAAAGATGCAGATGTAGAGAATGGACTTGAGAACAGGGGGAGAGGGAAGAGAAAGCTGGGACGAAGTGTGGCATGGACATATATACACTACCAAATGTAAAATAGATAGCTAGTGGGAAGCAGCTGCATAGCACAGTGAGATCAGCTAGGTGCTTTGTGTCCACCTAGAGGGGTGGGATAGCGAGAGTGGGAGGGAGGAGATATGGGGATATATGTATATTTATAGCTGACTCACTTTGTTATTAAGCAGAAACTAACACACCATTTTAAGTAATTATACTTCAATAAAGATATTAAAGTATATATATATAAATAAATAAATGTGTGTGTGTGTGTGTGTGTGTGTGTAGGGGTGTGTGTGTGTGTATGTATGCATATATTTCTGTATGTAGTAGGCATTATACTGGGCACTTGGGACACAGAGAAGAATAAGATAGCATTACACTCAAGAATCCTGCAGGCTGCTAGCCACCAAGTGCCTCCTGCCCACATCGAGCTCCTCAGTGTGTCCTGACAGATTGGACGGAGCCTTCAGATAAGAAGAGCAATGGGAGTTGGTATCAAACCCCTCCAGTTTTGGAGAAAACAAATAGTAAGCATCTTATTTTAATGGCTGACAAGCAGCATCAACTTTTGATATGAAGAACAGCTCATTAGCGCTGAGTAAGTACTTTATTAAATGACTATAAAGAAAGTCCTTTAAGCCTGACGAGAGTCCTTTGTTTTTAACTTAAAGAATTTTTTTTATTATTTTTAAAAAAATTTATTGGAGTGTAGTTGATTTACTATGTTGTGTTAGTTTCCGGTGTAAGGTCCCAGGTCCTGATTCCAATTTTGTTGCTTTCTAGATGTCTGCACATAAGGTTACTGAGTTCCATTTCCCATTGATAACAGCAACATCCCTATTCTCTCCTGCTTCACCGTATTGTGAGGATAAAATAAGATGGTTGATGTAAAGGATTATGTAAATTTTAAAAAAACGCTATATAAATGCAGTGAATTAGGGCATAGCTCAAAGTTAGGGCATTTGCTGCAAAAAATGGCACTTAATCATAGTTATTGCCTCCATTTTGGTGGATAGACATTTAAAAGCTGAGCCTAACAGTGACTTCTGTAGCTCTGTTGGGTCATTGAGGAAACAGCTTACATTATCCTTATACAAAAGTATCCAGATTATGAAGAAATACTATGTTTTAATAAGTTATCTCTCTTCGAGTATTTAGATAACATTTTGAGTGCCTTCTATTTTATTAACCTTCTCAGTGGATAAAGAATTGAGAATTACATTCCTGTATTGTATGAGGAATTTCACTTTATCAGCCTCTGACATGACTTCAGAAAATGCTGGTGCGTCTGAATCAGTTTGCTGCTCTGTACATCTCCCATCACTGAAAGCATTAGATACCCTTATCAAATAAGAATTGATTCAACTTACAGCTTCCCAGAAAGGCTATTAGTGCAGATTAATGAGTTTCTGAGAGATTAGAGTTAGGGAGTTTTGATATAAAACATGTACCAAAATTAGTAGAATGCCATGTTAGGGAAGAACAGAGGAAAAACGACATTCAAAATTTTCTGATTATTTAGTCTTTATTTAGTATGCAGCTATAGATATGCACATTTTAAAGAATGATGTTAAAATATCATTAAAGTTTTAAAAACTGATTTTCTAGTGAATGTAGACATATAATTTTTTCCTTCATGATGAAAAACTGTTTATCTTCAAAGAGGTTGAACTTGATATATTGAAGATGGCTACAGTTTTCACTGGACTAAGAAACTAATGCCCCTAAATGCCAAACTTCAGTGTGTTCTTCCATCTGCTTTTTAACTGCATTTTTTGCAAGAATTTACCAACTACTCAAAAAGGATAGGGTTTCTCAACAGCCTTACTAGTGACGTTAGGGGCTGCATGGGAGGCTGTCCTGTGCATCATAGGCTGTTTAGCATCATCTCTGGCCTCTACACACTAGATGCCAGTAGCATCTTCTTCTCAACAAAATGTACCCATACATTGGTAAATGTCTGCTGGTAGGCAAGATCACCCCCTTTTGAGAACCGCTGCTGTTGATGAATGTTCTTTTCTTATATTAAACTTATATTTAACAAACTTGATGAATACTATTAATAGTTCTAATGGTTTGAGGATTCTCTTGGTTGTTTCATGTAAGAATTATTTACCAACAACATCTAAAAATATTTTTTACCTTTTCCTTTCCAATCCTTAAAATCTTTTTTCTTATATTATTGCCTTAACAAAATTTTTTTCTTAGAGTATTGCCTTAACTAGTTAGTACTGAACATCCTTGTCTAATTTCAGACTGTAAAGGGAATTGCCTGAAGTTTCTCCATTTAGTATAACATTTACTGTAGTTTAGAAAATCTTTATCAAAGCAGGGTTGTTGTCTGGTTTCAGTTTTCTAAAAGATTTTCTCTTTTTCTCATGATCATAAATAGGCATTGAATGTTATTTAATTTTTTTTTGCATTTATTCAGAAGATTGTGCATTTTTCTCCTTTATTTTTTTCTTGTGGCAAATTACATTACATATATGGGATCAAATCATCCTTGCATTATTGGAAAAATTCCTTCATGAGTGTCATTATATCTGTTTGCATATATCAATATCTCTGTATATAAAATTTTGTGCATTTGGATTGAACTTTGTATTATGTCCTATTCTGTATTTAGTTAAGTATCAGGATTATACTGATGAGTTGACAAATTAATTTTATTTTCTTGAAAAAAGTTTATTAAATAGGCATTATCTGTCTTATTCATTTATTTTGCTTCTAATGCTTCATTGTCTTTCTTGCTTTGTACTCGTACTCTGCAAATATATTTTATCACACTTTCCTTCATGTTTTCTTTGAACCATCCACCACATTCACTAGAAAAATATATCTGGTTGTTGGGGAGCAAGAGGGGTTGGGGGTGATAGCTGGGCCATAGTTTGTTCTCTTCCAGATAATTTTAGGGTGTTTGGGGAGTTTAAGGCAAAGAGCCCCTGGTATAGCCAGCTGGGCTCAACTGGTCCTCATTTGCCCATCCAAGCACCTTTAGTGTTGAAGGCATAGTGGGATTAACAGCGGAGCCTACCATGTCAGATCTACTGACTTTTCCTTTGTGACCTCTTTTTGAGGTTCAGTATAAATAGTATAAACAGTATACATTTTACTACATTTTACTATTTTTTATTTCCTCAAGTGACAGGCAGGAAGATTCTGGAATTCTGATTCATTTCATAATTTGCTCAAAAGACTTGTTTATTTGTATTATTGTGGGGAAGGTCAGTTATGGGACACATTCTCTTAATCCCTATAGGTCCAAGGTGGTTTTTCCTGCCATGGGGCTAGGTCAGGGGCATGTCCAGACCTAGCTTCTGAGTATTCTTTAATTTCTTAAAGTGATAAACAAGAAAGTATGCAACATTAGGTAGGTCCAAGTAACAATAAAAAATGTTAAATGGAAATTAATGTTTTTATTAAATGTGGCATATAATCCCATTAGTACGATATATATTTATAATATGCATGATTATTATGCACATAGGAATTAATGAAGATGGTAAGACAACAGTCATTAATAGGTGTTGTTAATTTAATTTTTATATAGCCAAACTAGATTTTGAGTATCTTTATTTCGTTATTGATCATAGCACTTAAAGAGATAATTATCTCTGCTAAAGAAGAAAGTCCAAGTCAAACTCTTCTATAGCCATGGTTCCCTGTTCTCCTGCCATATAATGCCCAGCAACCCCTCCCTGTCACTTCTGCCTGATATAGAGTTAATTAGAATCCTTCATTGATTTTCTAAGGAGACTTTCATTCTGCTTTCTGTACCATCTCTCTTCGAAGGTCCTTCAGATAGAATATCTAAGTGTCTCCCTACCACAGGACCATGCACTGCGTTGTAGCCACTTTTGGTGGTATGAGCTAACAGAAACTTCAGCCCTAGGTTCATGTTTTCTGCCAAACGTTCAAAAGCTCATTTGGATTCAAGTGAAGATTTTGCCTAAATAAGTACAAAGTCCTGGGCATCGAGAGTTTCATGGAAAGATGCCCTTGCCTGGGGAAAACACCTGACTTCCCAGTTTTCTCTAGGTTTAGGGGTGGTGCTGAGTATGGACCATAAATAATAATAATAATAATAATTAATGCACTGATTTTGGGGCATATGTTCTTACTTTCTATTGACATGAATATTCTCCAAGATTACTTTGGCACCAAAATAACAGCTAAAGAAGAAGGAAAAACATTTGGTTCTGGTGGAAATCTGAAATTTTATGTTTGCTTATTGTCCTCATCACACTACCTTCATCTTGCCTCTAAGTCCTTGCTCATGTTTCTTTCTTTTCTAATGTGTGTTTGGAAGATATTTTTCTTTCTACCTACTATGGTTCTACCCTGTTTCTAAACTTCTTTTCTTAATTCATTAAAATTTCCCTGGTTACTCCTGGCTAAATTAGTCTCTCTCTTCTCTAAATTTCTTAAAAGAGTTTGAGTCCCTACTCTAAATTTTAGACTTAATGTTATCTCCTTATACTTAGATAATTTTAAAGATTTTTATTATTCTCACCTCCTCAAACAAAATCTTGGTTCCTAGACTAATGGTTTCCAGAGGTAGGGGGTAATGGGTGAGTGAAATGGGTGAAGGGGGTCAAAAGGTACAAATTTCTAGTTATAAAATAAACAAGTCATAAGGATGTAATGTACAAATGGTGACTATAGTTAGCAATACTGTATTGCATATTTGAAAGTTGCTAAGAGAGTAGATCTTAAAAGTTCTTACCATAAGAAAAACTTTTTTTGTAACTGTGGTGATGGATATTAACTAGACTTATTGTGGTGATCATTTCACAACATATACAAATATCAAATCATTGTGTTGTACATCTGAAATTAATATAACGTTATATGTCAATTATATCTCAATAAAAAAATTAAAGGATAAAAAACATGTTGGTTTCTGAATACAGACTTTGCCTAAACTTTTTTATAGCTCCCACAACACTTAGTAGAAATAAATACATGGCACATGCTAAATAAACACTTGGTGACAGACATTACTAATAAATTGATGCTTAGTTAAAAGATGACACTAATTTTCTTTACATTTTCCAAAGCAAACAAATTTTGGGGGAAAGCCTCTTGTTTTGATCAGTTTTCAATTCAAGGACATCTAAAACAAAGATATGTTTGTTGCTTTTGTTTGTTTTGTTTCTGCTTCTCAATTTTATTTATTTTAGCATTTTATTTTATTTTATTTTTATTTTTTAACGTTTTTATTGGAGTATCATTGTTTTACAATGGTGTGTTAGTTTCTGCTTTATAACAAAGTGAATCAGTTATACATATACATATATCTCCATATCTCTTCCCTCTTGTGACTCCCTCCCTCCCACCCTCCCTATTCCACCCTTCTAGCTGGTCACAAAGCACCCAGCTGATCTCCCAGTGCTATGCAACTGCTTCCCACTAGCTATCTATTTTACATTTGGTAGTGTACATATGTCCATATATACACTACCACTCTCACCTTAATCGAGATATAATTGACACATAGCAGTTAGTTGTTTTTTGAAGAGAAATTTTTTCCCTAGTTATTAATTTTTTTCCTGTGCTGATAATAACAGGGATTTTTACACCTTTATGTACTAATATATTATCTCAATATTCAGTGACCATCTTTCAGTCTTTGACTTTCCTGCACGTTAACACAAGTGATTTGACTAAAATTCAGAGGAAGCTGAGGGATTATTCTTTTTCTTTGTTCTATACATAAGTCCTTTGGCAAACTTGGATTCATTCAGGAGAAGAAATTACTTATGTAATGAGTCTATTTTAAAATAGACCTATGGAAGATGTCAGTTCAACTCTGTCATCATAGGGGGTAAGAACTGAGTCCTAGAGTGGTTGTTATGTATCTAAAATCATCAAATTTGTTAGTGGAAGATTTAGGATTGGAGCCCAGATATCTATAGATTACATTTGAAATAGTAGGCATTACACTTATGTGCTTCAATGTTTCATTTAACTGTTGTATACGTTGGGTGAAAATCTTCATAATGTAATACAGAGAGAATATCACTCAATGCAAAAATACCTTAAACTGATTCATGCTCATAACCTTTCCTCATACTGAAAGATTTTTATTTGATGCCTTTAACCTTGACTTTCTTTCTCTTCTGTGCATTATCTTCTGTAAGGGAAAAATAAGTAAATGAAACAGCAGTACTTCTAAAAAATATATATATTTTTTATTTTTTTAATATATATTTTTTCCAGCTTTATTGAGATATAATTGACATACAGCACTGCATACGTTTAAGGTGTACAGCATAATAATTTGACTTACATGCATTGTGAAATGACTACCATAATAAGTTTAGTGAACATTCATCATCTCATATAGATACATACTTAAAGGAATAGAAAAAAATGTTTTTCCTTGTGAGACCCCTTAGGGTTTCCTTTCTTAACAACTTTTGTATGTAACATTCAGCAGTGTTCATTTATTTATCATGTTGTACATGACATCCCTAGTACATATTTATCTTATAACTGGAAATTTGTACCTTTTAACTGTCTTCATCCAATTTCCCCTCCTCCACCCACACCTCTGGTAACCACAAATGTGATCTCTTTTTCTATGAGCTTGTTTGTTTGCTTGCTCGTAGTATACAACATAGTGATTCAAATATTTAGCAGTACATTTTTTCTTTCCTATTTTTTTTTTTTAACAATTTTTAAGCCAAGGATGCTAGTATTTAAATATGTTTGGGGAGACCTTCAAGATGGCAGAGGAATAAGACGTGGAGATCACGTTCCTCCCCACAAACACATCAGAAATACATCTACATGTGGAACAACTCCTACAGAACACTTACTGAAAACTGGCAGAAGACCTCAGACTTCCCAAAAGGCAAGAAACTCCCCACATGCCTGGAAAGGGCAATAGAAAAAAGAATAAACAGAGACAAAAGAGCAGGTATGGGACCTGCACCAGTGGGAGGGAGCCGCGAAGGAGGAAAGGTTTCCACACATTAGGAAGCCCCTTCACTGACACAGACGGGCATGGCAGCGGGGGAAGCTTTGGAGCCACGGAGGAGAGTGCAGCAACAAGTGTGCAGAGGGCAAAGTGGAGAGAATCCCGCACAGAGGATCGGTGTTGACCAGCACTCACCAGTCTGAGAGGCTTGTCTGCTCACCCGCCGGGGCAGGTGGGGGCTGGGAGATGAGGCTCGGGCTTCAGAGGTCAGGCTGCATGAACACAGCCTGAAGGGGGCTAGTGAGCCACAGCTAGCAAGGAGGGAGTCTGGGAAAATGTTTGGAACTGACTAAGAGGCAAGAGACCATTGTTTTCAGGTGCGTGAGGAGAGGGGATTCAGAGTGCCACCTAAACGAATTCCAGAGATGGGTGTCAGCCACGGCTGTCAGCACAGACACCAGAGATGGGCCTGAAATGCTAAGGCTAATGCTGCAGCCACAAAGAAGCCTATGTGCAAGCACAAGTCACAATCCACACCTCCCCTTCCAGGAGCCTCTGCACTGCACCACTGCCAGGGTCCTGTGATCCAGGGACAGCTTCCCTGGGGAGAACACACGGTATGCCTCAGGCTGTTGCAACGTCATGATGAGCTCTGCCACTGCTGGCTCACCCCACATTACGTACCCCTCCCTCCCCCCAGCATGAGTGATCCAGAGCCCCCTAATCAGTTGCTACTTTAACCCTGTCCAGTCTGAGCAAAGAACAGACGCCTTCAGGCGACCTACATGCAGAGGCGGGGTCAAATCCAAAGCTGAACCCCAGGAGGTGTGGGAACAAAGAGGAGCAAGGGAAATTTCTCTCAGCAGCCTCAGGAGCAGTGGATTAAATCTCCACAATCAACTTGATGTACCCTCCATCTGTGGAATACCTGACTAGACAACAAATCATCCCAAAATTGAAGCGGTGGACTTTGGGAGCAACTGTAGACTTGGGATTTGCTTTCTGTATCTAACTTGTCTCTGTTTTTATGTTTATCTTAGTTTAGTATTTAGATTTTATTATCATTGGTAGATTCGTTTACTGATTTGGTTGCTCTCCTCTTTTTTTTAATGTATATATATATATATATATTTTTTTTTTCTTTTTCTCTTTTTGTGAGGGTGTATGTGCATACTTTTTTGTGTGATTTTGTCTGTATAGCTTTGCATTTGCCATTTGTCCTAGGGTTGTGTCTCTCTGTTTTTTTCTTGTTTTTTTTTTTTTTTTAAGTATAGTTTTTAGTGCTTGCTGTCATTGGTGGATATGTGTTTGGGTCTGATTGCTCTCTTCTTTTGTTCTTTCTTTTTTTTTCTTTTTATATTACTTCATAAATTTTATGTATTTATAATATATTTTTATTTTAATTATTTTATTTTATTTTTTCTTGCATTCTATTTTTCTCCCTTTTCTTTTGAGCTGTGTTGCTGACATTGTCTTGGTGCTCCGGCCATGTGTCAGGCCTGTGCCTCTGAGGTAGGAAAGCCGAGTTCAGGATACTGGTCCACCAGAGACCACCCGGCTCTATATAATATCAAACAGTGAAAGCTCTCCAAGAGATCTCCATCTCAATGCTAAGACCCAGCTTCACTCAATGACCAACAAGCTACAATGCTGGACACCCTATGCCAAACAACTAGCAGGACAGGACCACAACACCACACATTGGCAGAAAGCCTGCCTAAATAAGGTAACATACAATGCAAAACACACCACCCTACATGGTCCTGCTGAGCAGAAAGAAAAGATCCAGCCTCATCCACCTGAACACAGGCACCAGTTCCCTCCAACAGGAAGCTTACAAAACCCACTGAACCAACTTTACCCACTGCAGACAAACACAAAAAACAATGGGAACTACAAATCTGCAGCCTGCGAAAAGGAGACCCCAAACACAGTAAGTTAGGCAAAATGAGAAGACAGAAAAACACACAGCAGATGAAGGAGCAAGGCAAAAACCCACCAGACCAAACAAATGAAGAGGAAATAGGCAGTCTACCTGAAAAAGACTTCAGAGTAATGATAGTAAAGATGATCCTAAATCTTGGAAACAGAATGGAGAAAATACAAAAAACGTTTAACAAGGACCTAGAAGAACTAAAGAGCAAACCAACAATGATAACAACACAATAAATGAAATTAAAACTTCTCTAGAAGGAATCAATAGCAGAATAAGTGAGGCAGAAGAATGGATAAGTGACCTCAAAGATAAAATAGTGGAAATAACTACTGCAGAGCAGAATAAAGAAAAAAGAATGAAAAGAATTGAGGACAGCCTTAGAGACTTCTGGGACAACATTAAACAGAGAAACATTTGAAGTATAGGGGTTCCAGAAGAAGAAGAGAAAAAGAAAGGGATTGAGAAAATATTTGAAGAGATTATAGTTGAAAACTTCCATAATATGGGAAAGGAAATAGTCATTCAAGACCAGGAAACACAGAGAGTCCCATACAGCATAAATCCAAGGAGAAACATGTCAAGACACACATTAATCAAACTATCAAAAATTAAATACAAAGAAAAAAATATTAAAAGCAACAACAGTAAAACAACAAATAACATACAAGGGAATCCACATGAGGTTAACAGCTGATCTTTTAGCAGAAACTCTGCAAGGCAGAAGCGAGTGGCAGTACAATTTAAAGAAATGTAAGGGAAAAACATCCACAAGATTACTCTAACCAGCAAGGATCTCATTCAGATTCAAAGGAGAAATGAAAACCTTTACAGACAAGGAAAAGCTAAGAGAATTCAGGACCACCAAACCAGCTTTACAGCAAATGCTAATGGAATTTCTCTAACACAGGAAACACAAGAGAAGGGAAAGACCTACAATAATAAACCCAAAACAAATAAGAACGCAGTGATTGGAACATACATCTCAATAATTACCTTAAATGTAAATGTATTAAATGCTCTGACCAAAGACATAGACTGGCTGAATGGATACAAAAATGAGACCCGTATATATGATGCCTACAAGAGAACCACTTCAGACCTAGGGACACATACAGACTGAAAAGGAGGGGATGGATAAAGATATTCCATGCAAATGAAAATCAAAAGAAAGCTGGAGTAGCAATTCTCATATCAGACAAAATAGACTTTAAAATAAAGACTATTACAAGAGATAAGGAAGCACACTATATAATGATCAAGGGATCAATCCAAGAAGAGAGTTAACAATTATAAATATTTATGCACCCAACATAGGAGAACCTCAATACATAAGGCAAATGCTAACAGTCATATAAGGGGAAATCAACAATAATACAGTCATAGTAGGGGACTTTAACACCCCACTTTCACCAATGGACAGATCATCCAAAATGAAAATAAATAAGGAAACACAAGCTTTAAATGATACATTAAACAAGATGGATTTCATTGAAATTTACAGGACATTCCATCCAAAAACAATAGATTACACTTTCTTCTCAAGTGCTCATGGAAATTCTTCAGGATAGATCATATCTTGGGTCACAAATCAAGCTTGGTAAATTTAAGAAAATTAAAATTGTATCAAGTATCTTTTCTGACCACAATGCTATGAGACAAAATATTAATTACAGGAAAAAAATCTGTAAAATATACAAACACATGGAGGCTAAACAATACACTTCTAAATAACCAAGAGATCACTGAAGAAATCAAAGGGGAAATAAAAAAATACCTAGAAACAAATGGCAATGAAAACATGATGACCCAAAACCTATAGGATGCAGCAAAAGCAGTTCTAAGAGGGAAGTTTATAGAAATAAAACCTTACCTCAAGAAACAAGAAAAATCTCAAAAAAACAACCGAACCTTACACATAAAGCAATTAGAGAAAGAAGAACAAAAATACTCCAAAGTTAGCAGAAGGAAAGAAATCATAAAGATCAACTCAGAAATAAATGAAAAAGAAATTAAGGAAATGATAGCAAAGATCAATAAAACTAAAAGCTGGTTCTATGAGAAGATAAAGAAAGTTGATAAACTATTAACCAGACTCATCAAGAAAAAAAGACAGAAGACTCAAATCAATAGAATTAGAAATGAAAAGAGAGAAGTAACAATGGACCCTGCAGAAATACAAAGGATCATGAGAGATTACTACAAGCAACTCTATGCCAATAAAATGGACAACCTGGAAGAAATGGACAAATTCTTAGAAAAGCACAACCTTCAAAGACTGAACCAGGAAGAAATAGAAAATATATACAGACCAATGGCAAGCACTGAAATTGAAACTGTGATTAAAAATCTTCCAACGAACAAAAGCCCAGGACCAGATGGCTTCACAGGTGAATTCTATCAAACATTTAGAGAAAAGTTAACACCTATCCTCAAATTCTTCTAAAATATAGCAGAGGGAGGAACACTCTCAAACTCATTCTGCGAGCCCACCATCACTCTGATACCAAAACCAGACAAAAATGTCACAAAGGACGAAAACTACAGGCCAATATCACTGATGAACATAGATGCAAAAATCCTCAACAAAATGCTAGCAAACAGAACCAACAGCACATTAAGAGAATCATACACCATGATCAAGTGGGGTTTATCCCAGGAATGCAAGGATTCTTCAATGTATGCAAATCAATCAATGTGTTGCACCATATTAACAAACTGAAGGAGAAAAATCATTTGTTCATCTCAATAGATGCAGAAAATGCTTTCGACAAAATTCAACACCTATTTCTGATAAAAAGCCTCCTGAAAGTAGGCATAGAAGAAACTTACCTCAGCATAATATGGCCATATATGACAAACCCACAGCCAACATCGTTCTCAATGGTGAATAACTGAAGCCATTTCCACTAAGATCAGGAACAAGACAAGGCTGTCCACTCTCACCATTGTTATTCAACATAGTTTTGGAAGTTTTAGCCATAGCAATAAGAGAAGAAAAAGAAATAAAAGGAATACAAATCGAAAGGAATAAGTAAAGCTGTCATTCTTTACTGATGACATGACACTATACATAGAGAATCCTAATGATACTACCAGAGAACTACTAAAGCTAATCAGTGAATTTGGTAAAGTAGCAGGATACAAAATTAATGCACAGAAATCTCTTACATTCCTATACACTAATGATGAAAAATCTGAAAGAGAAATTAAGTAAACACTCCCATTTACCATTGCAACAAAAAGAATAAAATAGCTAGAAGTAAACCTACCTAAGGAGACAAAAGACCTGTATGTAGAATAGTATAAGACACTGATGAAAGAAATTAAAGCTGATACAAACAGATGGAGAGATATACCATATTCTTGGATAGGAAGAATCAACATTGTGAAAATGACTATACTACCCAAAGCAATCTACAGATTCAATGCAATCCCTATGAAACTACCAATGGCATTTTTCACAGAACTAGAACAAAAAATTTCAGTTTGTATGGAAACACAGAAGACCCTGAATAGCCAAAGCAGTCTTGAGAAAGAAAAATGGAGCTAGAGGAATCAGGTTCCCGGACTTCAGATTATACTGCAAACCTACAGTAATCAAGACAGTATGGTACTGGAACAAAAACAGAAATATAGATCAATGTAACAGGATAGAAACCCCAGAGATAAACCCACACACATATGGTCACCTTATTTTTGATAAAGGAGTCAAGAATATACAATGGAGAAAGGACAGCCTCTTCAATAAGTGGTGCTGGGAAAATGGACAGCTACTTGTAAAAGAATGAAATTAGAACACTCCCTAACACCATACATGAAAATAACCTCCAAATTCATTAATGGATTAAAGACCTAAGTATAAGGCCAGACACTATAAAACTCTTAGAGGAAAACATAGGCAGAACACTCTATGACATAAATTACAGCAAGATCCTTTTTGACCCACCTCCTAGAGAAATGGAAATAAAAACAAAACTAAACAAATGAGACCTAATGAAACTTAAAAGCTTTTGCACAGCAAAGGAAACCATAGACAAGATGAAAAGACAACCCTCAGAATGGGAGAAAATATTTTCAAATGAAGCAACTGATAAAGGATTAATTTCCAAAATTTATAAGCAGCTCATGCAGCTCAATATGAAAAAAACAAACAACCCAAATCAAAAATGGGCAGAAGACCTAAATAGACATTTCTCCAAAGAAGATATACAGATTGCCAACAAACACGTGAAAGGATGCTCAACATCACTAATCATTAGAGAAATGCAAATCAAAAGTGCAATGAGATATCACCTCACACTAATCCGAATGGCCATAATTAAAAAATCTTCAAACAATAAATGTTAGAGAGGGAGTGGAGAAAAGTGAACCCTCTTGCACTGTTGTTGGGAATGTAAAGTGATACAGCCACTATTGAAAACAGTATGGCAGTTCCTTAAAAAAACTAAAAAGAAAACTACCATACAACCCAGCAATTCCACTCTTTGGCATATACCCTGAAAAAAGCATAATTCAAAAAGTGTCGTGTACTACAATGTTCATTGCAGCTGTATTTACAATAGCCAGGACAAGGAGGTAACCTAAGTGTCCATCAACAGATGAATGGATAAAGAAGATGGGGCACATATATACAATGGAATATTACTCAGCCATAAAAAGAAATGAAATTGAGTTATTTGTAGTGAGGTGCATGGACCTAGAGTCTGTCATACAGAGTGAAGTAAGTCAGAAAGAAAAAAACAAATACCGTATGCTAACACATATATATGGAATCTAAAAAAAAGGTTCTGATGAACCTAGGTACAGGACAGGAATAAAGATACAGATGTAGAGAATGGACTTGAGGACACAGGGAGGGGGAAGCGTAAGCTGGGATGAAGTGAGAGAGAGGCATAAGTATATATATATATACACTACCAAATGTAAAATAGATAGTTCGTGAGAAGCAGCCACATAGCACAGGGTGATCAGCTCGGTACTTTGTGACCACCTAGAGGAGTTGGTTAGGAAGTGTGGGAGGGAGACACCAGAGGGAGGAGATAAGGGGATATATGTATATGTATAGCTGATGTACTTTGTTATAAAGTGGAAACCCACACACCATTGTAAAACAATTATACTCAAAGATGTTTAAAAAATGATAAATAATAACGTAAAATATTTACTACATGTTGAAATTCTATTTTGGATATATTGGATTAAGTGAAAATATGCTATAAAATTAATTTCACCTGTTCCTCTTTACTTTTAAATGGCTTCTAGAAAAATTTTAAATTACATACATGGCTCACATAATATTTCTATTGTATATTGCTGTTCTAGAAGTATCAAGAGAAAGAGAGAGAGAGGGAGGTGTTACTAATAAAAGAATAAGAGTATTATAGGCATAAGACTTCTTATCAAAACACTGGAGGACAGAAATAATGGTCTTTAAATTTCTGAAGTGTAAAAAAAACCTTAAATCTAGAATTTAATATCCTGCCAAAGTTATCAATTAAATATGAAGGGAAAGGGACTTCCCTTGTGGTTCAGTGGTTAAGACTCTGCTCTCCCAATGCAGGGAGCCCAGGTTTGATCTGTGGTCAGGGAGCTAGATCGTGCATACTCTAACTAAGAGCCTGTATACCGCAACTAAGACCCGGGGCAGACAAATAAATAAATATTAAAAATAATAAATATGAATGTAAAATAAACAATTTTCCATCCATGTTGATTCAGAATGATTTCAGAATCCTTATCTACCAAGCAACCTTTCTTTTTAAAAATTTTACAATATTTGAGGATGTACTCTACCTACAGGTAGAGTACAGGAGAGGGAGAAGCAGCTCATGGTCCAGGAAACAGTGGTGGAATTCTAGGTGTGAACCAGAAAGGGTAACACCTCTGCAGCAGCCCGAAAAAACACAGCTCAATTTAAAACACCAGATCAAAAGATCCTAAAAGGTATTCCTCCAAGAATAGAAAGAGGAAGATTTAACAGGCAAGACAATTAAGAAGCTGGGAGTTCTTAGCTCAGTGGGGAAGAAGACTTAGGTTTTTTTCCTCTCAACTAGAAAAAAGAACCCCAAGAAATTAGAAATGCCGAGAAGACAATTTAAAAATTAGAGAAGAAAGTTTTGATTCAAATACAAGATCAGCAAAACTGTGGCCTGATCACTTGAGGAATATGAGAAGTCATTTGACTTTAACACTTGGGACTTTCTCCTTTGAGAGAATCAGTGACAAATCATTATATTTCATTTTCAGTGGACCTAATTACACTATTTCTGCAGTGACAAATAGTTGAATGACCACATTTACATAATTATAATTAGATGTTTATTAGTTTCAATTTTTATAATCCAAACATAAAACCTAATTTTAGTTATAGAATAGAATGTTCATGTCATAAAAGACATTGTAAAGGTAACGCTCCAGATGGCAGAAGTCAAGTTGAGAGCAGGAGGAGGGAAGGGTGAGTGTAGTGGTGCTACTTTCCTCGTTTTACTTTGGAATGATACAAGAGATACTATGTAAAGAAAACGGAACGAAAATACAGGATTATGTATACATTACTTAAAAATATAAAGGCAACTAATAGCAAAAACACACATACTAATATAAGTATTAAAACTCAGGGGAGAGAGAGAGACAAGTGGAGATGTGAGCTGAATTCCTTGTCTATCAAAGAGGATGGAAATGACTTGATTTCTACTGCTGGTAAATTAAGAAACTGAGATCTAAGCATATCGTTTAGAATTATGGTGGTAACTTATCAGAAGAATTAAAAACAAAATGTTTAAAGGGGTTTCCAATGACGTGTGGGAATTGGGTAGGGGAGGTGAAATGGAGTTTTTATTGAATAACAGTATAGTACATCCTCTTTGATTTTTGAAACTGTGCACATGTTCTAAAATGTTTTTGAAAATACATTTATAAATAATTGGCGTTAATAAGTATAAAGAAAGCCCTAATTAAAGAATAGTTCTTCCCTGAAAAAAGAGTTTGTTCTTTTAACATTGCTATTTTTATAACAATAATTTTGATATAATAGAATATTTTAAGACAATTCTACACTTAGAACAAATTTCTCTACATGTTTTAGTTTGGTTTCTAGATTGTTTCTTTTTTAAAAATTTTTATTTACTTTTGGCTGCATTGGGTCTTCATTGCTGTGTGTGGGCTTTCTCTAGTTGCCACGATTGGGGGCTATTCTTCCTTGTGGTGCATGGGATTCTCATTGCGGTGGCTTCTCTTGTTGTGGAGCATGAGCTCTAAGCTCATGGGCTTCAGTAGTTGCAGCAGGCGGGCTCAGTAGTTGCAGCATGTGGGCTCTAGGGCATTCAGGCTTCAGTAGTTGTGGTGCACAGGCTTAGTTGCTGTGGCTCACGGGCTCTAGAGCACAGGCTCTGTAGTCGTGGTGCACAGGCTTAGTTACTCCATGGCATGTGGGATCTTCCCAGGACTAGGGATTGAACCTGTGTCCCCAGTACTGCCAGGTGGATTCTTAACCACTGTGCCACCAGGGAAGTCCCTAGATTGTTTCTTTTATTCTCTTCAGTCCTCTGGTAATAGGCCATGTGATCAAGCTGCATCTTAGAATAAGTGGTACCGTAGCCCTGAAAGGATAATGTCCTGAGCAT
This sequence comes from Phocoena phocoena, assembly GCF_963924675.1. Classification (NCBI taxonomy): domain Eukaryota; kingdom Metazoa; phylum Chordata; class Mammalia; order Artiodactyla; family Phocoenidae; genus Phocoena; species Phocoena phocoena. The sequence goes on along the minus strand of NC_089222.1, from coordinate 119,896,824 downwards.
CTTTTGAAAGACACTATACGTTAAGCATTTTTAACCATATATACATGCAAAGAGATAGTTATTATTTCAGTAGGGCAAAATATTCTGTAGAATGTAAGCACAAGGATACTTGTAAATGTTCTGATACCTACAAATTCAGTGAATTAGCACAACTTTCCCCCAAATCTTTGATCCTTATTACTTTATTTGTTCTCTTCTCTTAGTGGTTTAATGCTTTACTAAGTACTGATTATTTTTTCTCAGAGGTCTCTACCATGTACTGTAAAATAATATTGTCATATAGAAACTGATCTCCTCCCAGTCTTGAAGTTGTATTTCTTTCTCAAGGTTTTGCCTTGTTGATTTATTCTACATTTATCTACTAAAAAATTCTGCCTCGTATATTATTTCAACCATGTCACATACCTGATAAATAATCTGTAGTAGCTTTAATTTGACAATCAGTTCAACATCTTCAGTCTGGCCTTCAGGACCCTTAAAAAATTCTCTTTGGGGCTTCCCTGGTGGCGCAGTGGTTGAGGGTCCGCCTGCCGATGCAGGGCACACGGGTTTGTGCCCCAGTCCGGGAAGATCCCACATGCGGGGGAGCGGCTGGGCCCATGAGCCATGGCCGCTGAGCCTGCACGTCCGGAACCTGTGGTCCGCAATGGGAGAGGCCACAACAGTGAGAGGCCCACTTACCGCAAAAAAAGTAAAAAAATTCTCCTTGATTTTTGGTTGATGTTTGCCAATTTCAGTTTTCTGTTTCACCCATGATCTCATAAAGAGGTTCCTTTTCCTTTTCTTTATGCCTTGTGCATGCTATTTATCCTCAGAAAGCTCATAATAAACCCCTAACACATTGGACTTTTTTTTTTACTTTTGTAGTTAAAAAATGTTTCCAGGCGAATGAGCTCTGCAGATTGCTCTTTACCTCTAGAAGTATTTTTCTTTTTTTTTGGTGTGGCTTTAACATATGGTTTATTTATAAGAAAATTATAGAATATATTAACACAGCTGTTCTGTATTTAAATCCAATGAGAGTTCAACTACTGGTTCTTGAACATGCTATGCTGTTTCTTGTCTCTGTGAATGTGTACATGCTGTTTGCTCTACCAGGCCCTGTACCCCTCTCTCCTTGGTCATGTCTACTTGTCAAATTTAATAAATTTTATTCATAATTATTTTTGAGTCTTTAAATATCACCTATTATTTATATGTTGGTCATTCATTCTATGCTTTCTAATTCCATCATTTTCTGATTTATATTTTTGTCTCTTTGTTTTATATTTTCATATTTTGTATTTCACAGAATAAAATTTGTATTCACCAGAATAAAAATTCACAGATTTTTATTGTCTGCAGCATCAGCTATGCTCTTACAGTTTCCAGTGAGAGAAGATAATTTTTTTGGAGCTTTTTCAGAAAATCTTTTGCATATTGCATACATCATCTATTTTGATTTTACCTCATTTATTTCATCTCCATCTTTCCTAGTTCCTTCCTCTTGACTTTGGGTATGTGATTCTCAGGCAACATGTTTACTTTTCCTCTTTTCAGAATGACAGTTTTTTGAAACTTTCTAGCTCCTTAATTTCATTTTCAGAAAATATACTTTGCTATAAATATTCTGAGTGTGGCTCCCTTTCTTTTATTCTAAAGTACCTCATTTATTCAGCAGTTCAGCTGCAGCCTCAGATATTCAGCAGAATGAAGGTAGAGATACAACATGCTCAGTACAATTTCTGATTTCTATTTAGCTTTAACCAAGCACAGTTATATTGCTTTGCTCTTGTCATAGTAAGACAATAACAACAACAACAATAAAACAAAAACAGAACACCCCACAAAAGCATAATAGCAAACAGCAATAAGCATTTCTTTCTCCTATGGGTTGTCTGGGCTGTACTACTGATGTCATTTGGGCTTGTTCACACGTCCATATTTTGACTTAGAGTGTGCTCTGCTCACATGTCTCTCCTCCACTTGGACCAGTGGGATAACCAGGGGTTTTCTTCTCATGGCAATGACAGAAGCCAGAGAGAATAAGTAGAAAAGAGATATCCTGACACAATCACCTCATTCAATTGGCTAAAGCAAGCCACATGTTGAAACCCAAAGTTACAAGTCAGTAAAATATGCCCCCTCCTTTAGCAAGAGAAATTAAAAAGCCACATGACAAAGGGTAAATATAAAGGGAGGGATAGAGAATTAAGACTAATTCAATTTACCATTGTTGTCTTTCTATTACTGACAATAGTGAGCCCTGCCTGGCAGAACTAATATAGTAAAAGAGTAAATACAGCTACCACAGTGGATTCTACCAGGAGTACTATTGTCTCTGCTAACACACACAGTGCTTAACCTAAACCAGTCATTTAAAATATTCTCTTGCATTATTTTATTTAATATTTATAGGAATTCTAAGATGTAGGTATTATTACCCTTGGCAATTTTACAGATATTCCACTCAATTTATCCAATAGTTAAGAAGTACCTACTCTTCAGAGGCACTGTTTTGGGCATGAGTATTATAGCAGTGAACAAATAGACAGGGTCCCTGTTCATACCTTGAGGCTATAATGGCAAGACAGACAAGGAAATTAAGATAATTTCAGGAAGGGATATGTTCTTAAACAATAAACTATTTTGACTCTGTTGGTCAAAGAAATTCTTTTGAGAAGTATTTTATTTAAGACTTGAATGATTCAAAAGAAGTAAGCAGGCAGAAATTTAAAGGCAGGTATTTTCAAGGAGAGATACTGTCTAGTGCAAGGTCCTAAGGCAGTGTGAAGCTTAGCAGAAACAGAGGTGACAAGGGTGGCTAGGTCACAGAAAGTAAGCCAAAGATTAATACTAGATAAAGCTAAAAAGCCAATCATTATTCAGTATACTTTGTATTTGAAATTCATGAATTTTTGCGGTGGTGGAGGACACAATTTATTCCCTAACATACTCCCAAGCACAACATAGTAAGAAAATATAAATAAAAAATCTTAAAGCAGTTAAGGAAAAGAAAACAGATATTCCTTCAAAAATCAATAGTTAATTTGATAACAGACTCCTTAACAGGTAACAACAGAAGTCAGAAGCCAGTGAATAATATTAAGTTGAACCACATGATATTCCTATTTTTGTACACTGAAAATTGTCGAACATCATCAGTGGTGTATGGTTTAACCAAATATCTTTAAAGTGAAGAAAAGAAATAACCACCAAGATAGAATTCTATAACCAGTAAACATGTCCTTCAAGAATTATGGAAAAATAAAGACATTTCAAAACACCAGTAAAATGTCTCAAGTTGAAGGCAAATGGTTCCAGATGAAATGTATAATATGCAAAAAAGAATGAAGAACAAAGAAAGTATTAATATGTGAGTAAATGTAAATAAACATTAACTATATAAAACAGTAGTAATATCAAGCTGAGGTTTAAAAAACAGATAGAATTAAAATATTAGATACAAATAATTCATTTAGATTTTATAATGGAGTCAATGGAATTAAGATTTGTAAGGTCTTTGTATTATTTACGAAGAGAATAATGGTTTCAATTAAATTTAGACTTTGACAAAGTGTATGATCTCCATGTTTATCAATGAGGTTTAACACCTTCTGTATGTCTTTGGCAGTTTGTATTTTCTCTTTGACAATGTGCTGATTAAAGTCTCTTGCTCATTTTTATGTTGGGAACTCTGCCATTTTGTTTTCAATTTGTTAACAGTCTTTATGTTTTATGCAATTTCTTTATATATGTTATATTTCAAAAACTAATACAAAAATGTAGGGAGGCAGGAACTAATGTTAATTGAGGATCTATTAACTTATCTCTTTACTATTTCATGCAACCTGGCAAAACAGCTATCATTATGCCTGTTATAAAGAGTGCAATTGAGCCTCAGTGAGTTTAATTCAATACCCAAGTTTATGCAATTTATGAAGGCCAGTAGGTGACTTTCAGGTCTGTCTGATTCCCAGTGTGTTTGTCCATTAGTCCAAACCAAAGAAGTAAAATCTCCTCATATGATTAATATACATCTGGAATATTATGTATAATTCCAAGTGTTGCACATTAAAAAACATTTGAGGATTTGGCATAATTTGTAAATTGGTAGCTAATATATTAATGTTGGGGCCTTTAAACTAGATCTTATAAGTTCTAAGGCTGCTTTCCATAAAAGACAAAGTAGAAGAATATGGGGACAGTGAGAGAGAGAAGAGTGTTATTCTTCATGATGTATCATCAAAAATCTGGAGCACTATGATATGAAAGAAATGATGTGTACTAAATTAGCAAGAGCAAGTCACTCTGTTTAATAGGCAATGTAAGTACAGTGCCTAGTCTAGAACCATGTGCTTTAATGGTCAATGACCATGTTTGGGTTTAGGAAAAATTATTAGCCCCAAAATATGAAAAGATAATTGAAAAATCCAGGTTAAGGAATGTCAGTTAAGTAGAGATCCATGAAATCCAACGTCATCAAGGTCAAAGATTGACAAAATTTTATTAACATTAAAATTTTATTTGTAAAAGTGTGGTTTAAATCAGGGAAGATCTAGGTTTATTTCATGTATGAACATGTATACTCACTAAGTACCACAGATTTGAGTCCTAAAACACAGAGATTCTGATAAATTTTATTTTGTATGATTTTCATTAAAAATATGTAATTGGTGGATTTATGATTTTATATACTGCCTTATCAAATATGTTTCCAGTAGAAGGGAATGTCCATTTGACCAGGTATTGAAATAAAAATTAAAGTCTTTAAAAACATTTTACATGTCTGATAATTGGAAGAATTTCCCATACAATGGATTCTGGCTCCATAATTCCAAGACTTATTTATCCTTCTCTACCACATACTTACAGGGCTGATGCTCATGTCACATTCATTATTATTCTAGAGCCTCTGACCCTGATCACTCATATAACAATGCTAGATAAATTTGCTTGTGAGATACATGAGTTCTCCCAGAAGCTATCTGTGGAATAAGGTTAACTCAGTAGGTTTAGGGTGTTCAAACCCTCCACATGCCAGAGAAAGGCCTGGTTCCCAATTAGATTCTGTGAAATAACCTCTAAGCCCTTGGCATATATGGTCTGAGAAGAGTGTCTTTGTATGCCTCGGGCTTTGGACCACACCAATTTGTTCTTGCTAAAGCTGATTTATGGTGGATGTTTGCTTTTGTTTGCCTTGGGCCCTGAGCCAGGATGTATCCGTTTCAACTCTAGAGGGGTTGGAGACTGAATAGCTAAAGTCAGTCATGTGGAGACTCCATGCATATGTGACTATCCCCTGGTAAATTACCCTGGTGAGTTTCACAGGTTGGTAATATTTTGTTGGGATGGTAAGCATCTTGAGAATGGGAACAGCAATTTTATCTAGCTTCTGGGTAGTTATAATGATTAAATGAGATAGTATGTGTGATATGCTTAGAATAGTGGCTGACACTGTTATAATAATAAAACCTGTATAACGGCTTGTTAAATAAAACCATTTGGTGCTTACAGGAAAGCCAGAATTTGGAAACTGCAAACATATATCAAGCGTCATAGTTGGGGTGATGAGGTTAAAGCAAACAACAAGAGTCAAGAGGCAAACAAATCTGGAGTGAATAAATAAAAGAAGTATACACACATGCATACACCTACACAAAGTATGAAGTAGATGGAAGGAAATTGGTTTGGTTTAAGATATAAACCCTAGTCTAAGCAAATGTTTTAGAAATTCACCTTGTTGGGTTCTGACCTAGAGAAAAGTAGTTAGAGCCTGGCAAATAAATTCCTCCTGCCCCCTCCTTATATTTCATTTTGCAGAAAGTTTTTTTTTTTTTGAAATTTGGAATTTTGTTTTATTTTTTATACAGCAGGTTCTTATTAGTCATCAATTTATACACAGCAGTGTACACATGTCAATCCCAATTGCCCAATTCATCACACTACCACCTCCAACCCCCTGCCACTTTGCCCCCTTGGTGTCCATAGGTTTGTTCTCTACATCTGTGTCTCAATTTCTGCCCTGCAAACCGGTTCATCTGTACCATTTTTCTAGTTTCCACATATATGCGTTAATATACAATATTTGTTTTTCTCTTTCTGACTTACTTCACTCTGTATGACAGGCTTTGATCCATCAATGTCTCAACAAATGACTCAATTTTGTTCCTTTTTATGGCTGAGTAATACTCCATTGTATATATGTACCACATCTTCTTTATCCATTCGTCTGTCGATGGGCATTTAGGTTGCTTTCATGACCTGGCTATTGTAAATAGTGCTGCAATGAACATTGGGGTGCATGTGTCTTTTTGAATTATGGTTTTCTCTGGGTATATGCCCAGTAGTGGGAATGCTGGATCATATGGTAATTTTATTTTTATTTTTTTAAGGAACCTCCATACTGTTCTCCATGGTGGCTGTATCAATTTACATTGCCACCAACAGTGCAAGAGGGTTCCCTTTTCTCCACACCCTCTCCAGAATTTGTTGTTTGTAGATTTTTGGATGATGCCCATTCTAACTTGTGTAAGGAGGTACCTCATTGTAGTTTTGATTTTCATTTCTCTAATAATTAGTGATGTTGAGCAGTTTTTCATGTGCTTCTTGGCCATCTGTATGTCTTCTTTGAGAAATGTCTATTTAGGTCTTCTGCCCATTTTTGGATTGGGTTGTTTGTTTTTTTAATATTGAGCTGCATGATGTGTTTATATATTTTGGAGTTTAATCCTTTGTCCATTGATTCATTTGCAAATATCTTCTCCCATTCTGAGGGTTGTATTTTCATCTTGTTTATGGTTTCCTTTGTTGTGCAAAAGCTTTGAAGATTCATTAGGTCACCTTTGTTTATTTTTGTTTTTATTTCCATTACTCTAGGAGGTGGATCAAAAAAGATCTTGCTGTGATTTATGTCAAAAAGTGTTTGTCCTATGTTTTCCTCTGAGAGTTTTATAGTGTCTGGTCTTACATTTAGGTCTCTAATCAATTTTGAGTTTATTTTTGTGTATGGTGTTAGGGAGTGTTCTAATTTCATTCTTTTACATGTAGCTGTCCAGTTTTCCCAAAACCACTTATTGAAGAGACTGTCTTTTCTCCATTGTATATCCTTGCCTCCTTTGTCATAGATTAGTTGACCATAGGTGCGTGGGTTTATCTCTGAGCTTTCTATCTTGTTCCATTGATCTATGTTTATGTTTATGTGCCAGTACCATATTGTCTTGATTACTGTAGCTTTGTAGTATAGTCTGAAGTCAGGGAGTCTGATTCCTCCAGCTCCGTTTTTTTTCCCTCAAGACTGCTTTGGCTATTCAGGGCCTTTTTTGTCTCCATACAAATTTTAAGATTTTTTTGTTCTAGTTCTGTAAACAATGCCATTGGTAATTTGATAGGGATTGCACTGAATCTGTAGATTGCTTTGGGTAGTATAATCATTTTCACAATATTAATTCTTCCAATCCAAGAACATGGTATATCTCTCCATCTGTTTGTATCATCTTTAATTTCGTTCATCAGTGTCTTATAGTTTTCTGCATACAGGTCTTTTGTCTCCCTAGGTAGGTTTATTCCTAGGTGTTTTATTATTTTTTTTCAATGGTAAATGGGAATGTTTCCTTAATTTCTCTTTCAGCTTTTTCATCATTAGTGTTTAGGAATGCAAGAGATTTCTGTGCATTAATTTTGTATCCTGCTACTTTACCAAATTCATTGATTAGCTCTAGTAATTTTCTGGTAGCATCTTTAGGATTCTCTATGTATAATATCATCATGTCATCTGCAAACAGTGACAGTTTTACTTCTTCTTTTCCAATTTGTATTCCTTTTCTTTCTTTTTCTTCTCTGATTACTGTGGCTAGGAATTCCAAAACTATGTTGAATAACAGTGGTGAGAGTGGACATCCTTGTCTCTTTCCTGATCTTAGAGGAAATCCTTTCAGTTTTTCACCATTGAGAATGATGTTTGCTGTGGGTTTGTCATATACTGCCTTTATTATGTTGAGGTAGGTTCCCTCAATGCCCACTTTCTGGAGCGTGTTTACCATCAATGGGTGTTGAAATTTGTCAAAAGCTTTTTCTGCAAGTATTGAGATGATCATATGGTTTTTCTTCTTCAATTTTTTAATATGGTGTATCACATTGACTAATTTGAGTATATTGAAGAATCCTTGCATCATTGGGAAAAATCCCACTTGATCATGGTTTATGATCCTTTTAATGTTTTGTTGGATTCTGTTTGCTAGTATTTTGTTGAGGAGTTTTTTCATCTATATTCATCAGTGATATTGATCTGTAATTTTTTTTTTTTTTTTTTTTTTGGTAGTATCTTTGTCTGGTTTTGGTTTCAGGGTGATGGTGGCCTCATAGAATGAGTTTGGGAGTTGTCCTTCCTCTGCAGTTTTTTGGAAGAGTTTGAGAAGGATGGCTGTTAGCTCTTCTCTAAATGTTTGATAGATTTTACCTGTGCAGCCATCTGATCCTGGACTTCTGTTTGTTGGAGGATTTTTAATCACCGTTTCAATTTCATTACTTGTGATCAGTCTGTTCATATTTTCTATTTCTTCCTGGTTCAGTCTTGGAAGGCTATACCTTTCTAAGAATTTGTCCATTTCTTCCTGTTGTCTATTTTATTGGCATAGAGTTGCTTGTAGTAGTCTCTTAGGGTGCTTTGTATTTCTGCAGTGTCTGTTGTAACTTCTCCTTTTTCATTTCTTTTTCTTTTTTTCCTGCGGTACGCTGGCCCCTCACTGCTGTGGCCCCTCCCACCGCGGAGCAACAGGCTCCGGAAGCGCAGGCCCAGCGGCCATAGCTCATGGGCGCAGCCGCTCCATGGCATGCGGGATCCTCCCTGACCAGGGCACGAACGCACATCCCCCACATCGGCAGGTGGACACCCAACCACTGCGCCACCATGGAAGCCCTTCATTTCTAATTTTATTGATTTGAGTCCTCTCCCTCTTTTTCTTGATGAGTCTGGCTAATAGTTTATCAATTTTGTTTATCTTCTCAAAGAACCAGCTTTTAGTTTTATTGATCTTTGCTATCATTTTCTTTGTTTCTATTTCATTTATTTCTGCCCTGATCTTTATGATTTCTTTCCTTCTGCTAACTTTGGGTTTTGTTTGTTCTTCTTTCTCAAGCTCCTTTAGCTGTAAGGTTAGATTGTTTATTTCTTATTTCTTGAGGTAAGCTTGTATAGCTATAAATTTCCTCTTAGAACTGCTTTTGCTGCATCCCATAGGTTTTGTGTCATCGTGATTTCATTGTCATTTGTCTCTAGGTATTTTTTGATTTCCTCTTTGATTTCTTCAGTGATCTCTTAGTTATTTAGTAACGTATTGTTTAGCCTCCATGTGTTTGTGTTTTTTATTTTTTTCACTGTAATTCATTTCTTATCTCATAGTGTTGTGGTCAGAAATGATGCTTGATATGATTTCAATTTTCTTAAATTAACTGAGGCTTGATTTGTGACCCAAGAAGTGATCTATCCTGGAGAATGTTCCGTTCGCACTTGAGAAGAAAGTGTTATCTGCTCTTTTCAGATGGAATGTCCTATAAATATCATTTAAATCTACCCGGCATATTGTGTCCTTTAAAGCTTGTTTCCTTATTTATTTTCATTTTGGATGATCTGTCCATTGGTGTAAGTGAGGTGTTAAAGTCCCCCACTATTATTGTGTTACTGTCAATTTTCTCTTTTACAGATGTTAGCAATTGCCTTATGTATTGAGGTGCTCCAATGTTGGGTGTATATATATTTATAATTGTTATATCTTCTTCTTGGATTGATACCTTGATCATTATGTAGTGTCCTTCCATGTCTCTTGTAACATTCTTTATTTTAAAGTCTATTTTATCTGATATAAGAATTGCTACTCCAGCTTTCTTTTGATTTCCATTTGCATGGAATATCTCTTTCCATCCACTCACGTTCAGTCTGTATGTGTTCCTAGGTCGGAAGTGGGTCTGTTGTAGACAGCATATATATGGGTCTTGTTTTTGAATCCATTCAGCAAGCCTATGTCTTTTGGTTGGAGCATTTAATCCATTCACGTTTAAGGTAATTATCAATATGTATGTTCCTATTACCGTTTTCTTAATTGTTTTGGGTTTGTTTTTGTAGGTCCTCTTCTGCCCTTATGTTTCCCACTTAAATAAGTTTGTTTAATATTTGTAGAGCTGGTTTGGTGGTGCTGAATTCTCTTAGCTTTTGCTTGTCTGTAAAGCTTTTGATTTATCCATCGAATCTGAATGAGATCCTTGCTGGGTAGAGTAATCTAGGTTGTAGGTTCTTCCCTTTCATCCGTTTAAGTATATCATGCCACTCCCTTCTGGCTTGTAGAGTTTCTGCTGAGAAATCAGCTGTTAACCTTATGGGAGTTCCCTTGTATGTTATTTTTTGTTTTACCCTTGCTGCTTTCAATAATTTTTCTTTGTCTTTAATTTTTGCCAGTTTGATTACTATGTGTCTCAGCGTTTTTCTCCTTGGGTTTATCCTGTGTGAGACTTTCGGCACTTCCTGGACTTGGGTGGCTATTTTCTTTCCCATATTAGGGAAGTTTTCGACTATAATCTCTTCAACTATTTTCTCAGGTCCTTTCTCTCTGTCTTCTCATTCTGGGACCCCTAGAATGCAAATGTTTTTGCATTTAATATTTTCCCAGAAGTCTCTTAGGCTGTCTTCCTTTCTTTTTATTCTTTATTCTGTTCTGCAGTGGTGAATTCCACCATTCTGTCTTCCATGTCACTTATCCGTTCTTTTGACTCAGTTATTCTGTTATTGATTCCTTCTGGTATAGTTTTCATTTCAGTTATTGTATTGTTCATCTCTGTTTGTTTGTTCTTTAATTCTTCTTGGTCTTTGTTAAACATTTCTTGCATCTTCTCCATCTTTGCATCCACTCTTTTTCCGAGGTCCTGGATCATCTTCACTATCATTATTCTGAATTTTTTTTTTTTTTTTTGGTTTGTTGCCTGTCTGCACTTCATTTAGTTGTTTTTCTGGGAGTTTATCTTGTATCTTCATGTGGTACATAGCCCTCTGCCTTTTCATCTTGTCTATCTTTCTGTGAATGTGTTTTTTGTTCCACAGGCTGCAAGATTGTAGTTCATCTTGCCTCTGTTGTCTGCCCTCTGGTTGATGCAGCTATCTAAGAGACTTGTTGCAGAAAGTTTTTATAAATCTGTGGCATCACCAGTGGTGGCTTTGGTGAAGGGAGTGTTGTCTTTCTCCCCAAAGCTATGTTAATTGCCTATGAAATTTATGTAAATACAATGATCTAGTTATATATAAGCAGATTCAAAAGAAGCTCCCTAATTTTCTACCCTACAATCATCTTTTCCACCCCAATCTCTCCTATGTATAAGTTCTGGAGCTGCTGTATAAGTTTTAAAACATAGTATAATAAGACACGATTGTCCCTTAATTTGTTGTGGAGTTTATCATTATGTATTAATAATGCCAAAGAAGGAACAGTCTGATAATTTAAGGAAAGCATGGGTTTTTTGGTAGAACAATTGAGAAAGACAACTCTACAAATCTAATGTCATTCAAAGTGTCTAAGAAATTGCTAGACATAAAATATTTCCTCTGGTCCATGGGTATCATTATCTTATTCAGTAGCAACTATGAATTTTGCAGGATAAACCTTCTATATAGCTGATCATTGCCTCCTTTCCTATCTTATTGGGTACATGTTCACCCTTTTTACTTGCTAAATATTTATTATAATATATGCATATTAGCTCCTGATTCCTTCAGTGTGAATCTTCTGGGATCTCATTTCTTCCAGGTGGTAAAATCATTCTTCTTCCTTAATTCCTGGGGCTTTCCTGTGAGTAGGAGAAGAGAAAAAGGAGTAGGTTCAAAGTAAAGCTGACATTACCTCTATTCATCCACCAAAAGTTAGGAAAAGAGAGAGGAGAATATTTGAACACTTCATCTCATAGTAAGAGGGAGAACAGAGACTGTGTCTTTTGTGTGTTCTATTCACAACCATCAAGTGCTCTGAAACTGTTTCTGTATGGAAAGTAGTCACTCTCTCAAAACCAAGAAAGGGACACAAAGGCACACAGTCTAGTAAAGTACAGGAACTGAACAGATGGAAATTTCTTTCACTTAATTGGGTTCAGAGGCTCTGAGGAAATTCAGAAAAAGTAATTTGAAGGAGGTCAGCCTGGGAGGAAATCAGTTTCGTGGTTAAAGGGAATGAATTTACCATGTAGGAAACATCATAAATATAAGAACTATACCCTAAGAAATACTATCTAGTGTCAACAGCATCAGTTATGTCTCCTAACATTCAAGAGGAACAAAAAAATCCCCTGAATTGAGGAAGTCTTCCTTATTTCAGATTTTATTCTTTAAATCTGTGAAGTTATGGTTCAGATGGGATTTTGGGTGGCCATAAAGTGTTTCCACATAAGGAGTCGTCTACTTAGGGTGACAGATTATGATGTTGAACTTAAAGAGCATGGATTCTGCAATTCTGTAACCACTCTCTCTCTCATAGATCTGTTTATGGAAATCAGATTATAGAAAAAAAATAAAACCATATGTCTTGAAATGGCAAATGCAGAGATTGTGAGTTAGAGTCCCATTCTTTGCAAATAAACTGCTCTGTGCATTTAGACAGGCTGCCTAATTTTTTAATGCCTTCCAATTTCTCACCTATAAAATCTAAAATCCAAATTTATCCTATATAAATCTCAGAAATTTAATGATGAAATGGTCCTTGCATTGCCATTGAGGTTTAGAAAGGGAATCACTCACTCACTATCATGGACATCACAAAAAATTATAAAGGAGGGTAAATAATTGAATTCCGTTGTCTACCTGTATTAGCACCTAATACAGGGTGGGTCATTTTTAGGAACTCCCTTGAGAACAATTTTGATTCTAGTTGGTAATGAAACATATTTGTTCAATTCATTCCTTTGATGTTTTAATTTTAAGGTTAGATATTTTCTAGTGAAAATACTTTTCATAAAGTTTAAAAACGGTTTTCTAAAGAATGCTTGAAATAACATATATCTCACAAAAGGAAATGGAGTAAATGTTTTTAATGCCAATTTAAGAGAAGGTTAAAAGCACAGTAACAGTTCTTGATCCATCATTAGTTAAAAATGAATTGTAGCTAGTTTGTAAGATAATTGAAACTATCTTTAAGTTTTTAAGTGAATCTCATTTTATTTTTTAAATTTATTTTTATTTATCTATCTAATTTTTACTTTTGGCTGCATTGCATCTTTCGTGCTGCACATGGCTTTCTCTAGTTGCAGCAATTGGGGGCTACTTTTCACTGCGATGAGTGGGCTTCTCATTGTGGCAGCTTCTCTTGTTGTGGAGCATGGGCTCTAGGCACATAGGCTTCAGAGATGTGGCATGTAGGCTCAGTAGTTGTGGCTTGCAGGCTCTACAGCACAGGCTCAGTAGTTGTGGCACATGGGCTTAGTTGCTCCATGGCATGTGGGATCTTCCCAGACCAGGGATCGAACCCATGTCCCCTGTATTGGCAGGTGGATTCTTAACCACTGTGCCACCAGGGAAGTCCTCATTTTAAAACAAAATATATTTGAAATGAATAGCACTCCCTACATTTTATGTTGAAGTACATTGGGCATTATTTAATTTGTTCTGGATAACTGATAACTTATAGTTATTGATATGATCCTGTTATTTTTATGCTCTAATTCAGAGATTCTCTTCTGGCAGTTTTCTTGATCTTATTTAAATGGCCAGGCTCCTAAGCTTAGTGCCTTAAATGGGCTCCTTGTCATTTTTTATTTCTCCCCTTGTTACAGATCATCATTACTAGATGTTACTTCTTACTGCGATAGTGTACCTTCTGGTACTTTCCATTTCTTTTTAATTTGTTGTATCTAAACTTCTGTAGACCAGGAATCTCAAAGTTAATGAAACTAGTCGAATAAGACCAACTTTTACAAAAATTTTAGACTTGAAATTCAAGATGAGTAAGATGAGTGTTAAGGAATGTACCATGAGGAAATGGATTCTGACACATAGAAATAAAGAATAGCATGCTGCACAGAAGCGGTGATGGCATAAATCAGGAGGTAAGGAATATTTCACAAATAACATGCTAATTTACCTGCTTCAGGGGCAGCTTGCAAATAATGGAAATGCAAAACAGTTTGTGTTTGAGGAACACAGCAGTTGCACTCAAGTTGCAGAAACTTAAATATAGTTTTGTATTTATAACTTTTGAAAATTTAAAGGATAAATCCTCCTCTCCTTTGTAAGTAGCCCAGGGTCATTTTCAAATTTAAAAAAATACAGAAGAAGTGCTGAGGAGGAGCTGGGGTAAAGTCACCATACATTCATCAAAAACTATTTGATGGGCTTCCCTGGTGGCACAGTGGTTGGGAGTCCGCCTGCCGATGCAGGGGACACGGGTTCATGCTCCAGTCCGGGAGGATCTCACGTGCCATGGAGCAGCTAGGCCCGTGAGCTATGGTCACTGACCCTGTGCGTCCGGAGCCTGTGCTCCGCAATGGGAGAGGCCACAACAGTGAGAGGCCAGCGTACCGAAAAAAAAAAAAAATTGATAATCTTCTGCTGTGGGTGAGGCACTTTGCTAGGCATTAGGGATACAGCAGTGAATGAGGCAGACAGGCTCTCCTAAAAATTATTGCCCTTCTTGGAACTTTAAAGAATGTTTAAAAATGTTAACATTAGGGGAAATAAGTGAGGAATATATGGAAACTCTGTGAACTATTTTTGAAACTTCTACAGAAGGCTATAATTTGTTCAAAAGAAAAAGAAGTATAATGACATTTGTGACATGACAAGTTCAGGATGTATTAGGAACATTTGATGAATCAAGATCTGGTGGTTCAGGAGAAAAAGAGGTCAATTACATCCAGGCAGAGGAATTAGTATAAAGAATGGATCTGTTGTGGAAGACAGCACTGGTATATGAGTGAAAATGAATGACATTTATGGTGACTGGAGCATGGAGAGTGAGAGGTAAAGTGTTGCCAGCTCACTTGGCCATTCCACCATGGATCAGTGCTCTAATTAGAGGATGCTGATGACAAGGATGCTGATGACAATGTTTTTGGAAAACCAGAGCTGCTGATTTTTAACATGTAATCTTTGTCTGATCCTTTCTCCTGAGTTACTGATGTAAAGCTGCTGCTCAGCCAAGCTTTACATTATACTTTACCCACTTCCCTTCACCCATAGCCAAGCAACTAGATTTTGCCAAGAGAATGTGAGCCTATAGGAAATTGTCAGTTATCATATGGAAGATACTCTCCTATTATTAAACCCCTAGTGTGTTAACTCACTAACATTTTCTTTTGTTTATTCCAGTAGCTAGGGTTGCCTTAACCAACAGAGATATTAAAACTCTTTTCAGGGTTTGGTGTTTCGAATCCTGAAGTTTCTAGACCATGAAACAACCCTGATATGTGGATCTTTGTTCTTCCTCCTTCAGGCATGCTTATCTTTTGCTTTAATTTAACAATTATTTGTTGAGTATCAACTGTAAGCAAGAAAGACAACATAGTAAAGTAGAAAGAGCCCTGAATTTGGGATGGGATGAGCAGCATTCAGACTCTTTCACTTACTGCTAGCTGAACAATATTACATAGCATACTTATCCTGAACCCCAGTTTTGCTTGATGCATGTGAATAGTAAGTAGGCTCAGTACAGTTCTTTAGCTTTTTCAAATATTTCTGTTTACATTATTTAATTTATTTCTTCAAAGAACTCTTTATTTGACATAAGTATTATCACACTGCACTCTCCTTTTACTGACACCAGCATTTTATAAATAAGAAATCTCAAATTGGTGATGTTAAACAATTTTACCAAAGTCATAGGGCTGATAAATATCGTAGCCAGGGTCTTCATATAGGTTTTCTGACTCAAAATCACATGCTTATTCCTCTTCCCAGTAGCATCTCATCACTTACAGAACATGAGAATAACATCAGGAAAAATGTAAAAGAATTACATGAAAATTGACCTGATATTCATGATCTATTTTCCTTTCTGAGTTTTTAGCCTCAATTTTTATTGGCCTTCAGTTCATATGATTATGCTCCAAACTCTATATTAGAAAAACACATGTGTTCACAAGTCTCTTGATGTGCCTACAGTTTATAGGAAATGCAGTTACAAAAGAGACAAGAAATTAGATGATGGGTATGTGAAGTTCATTATACTAGTCTCTACTTATTGCATGATTGAAAACTTTGTAATCAAAAGTTAAGAAGAAAACAAACATGAAGGGCAACAAAACTTTTGTACATAGATCCATCTCTCTCCTTTGCTTCTCAGCTAAACTTCTTGCAAGAACAACAGTATCACTTCCTCATTCTCCATTCACTGTGCACATATCTGCAGCCTGTCTCCAATCTCCTCCAGAGCTTTGAAACTGAAAAATGGTCACTAATAAACTCTGTATTTTTTCAATTGAAATATAGTTGATTTATGTTTCAGGTGTAGAACAAAGTGATTCAGTTTTATATATATATATATATATATATATACATATATATACATATATATATATGTATATATATATATACATATATGTTCTTTTGCATCCTTTCAGATTCTTTTCCATTGTAGATTATTACAAGATATTGAATATAGTTCCCTGTGTTATACAGTAGGTCCTTGTTGTATATCTATTTTATATATAGTAGCGTGTATCTGTTAGTCCAAAATTCCCAATTTATCCCTACCCCCCACAATAAACTCTGTATTGACAGTTATATAAGGTAAGTTTCAGAGATCTGCTCTACAACATAATGCCTACAATTAGCAATAAGATAATTATGCACTTAAAAATTTGTTAAGAGGGTAGGTCTCATGTTAAGTGTTCTTACCACAATACAAACAAACAAGGAGACACAAGAAAGATATTGGAAGTGATAGATGTTTATTATCTTGATTATAGTGATGGTAACAGGAGTCTGTATGTGTGTGTGTGTGTGTGTGTGTGTATATATATATATATATATATATATGTATACTCACCAAATTGTGTAGATTAATTATGTACAGTTTTTTATAGAAATTATACCACAATAAAACTGGAAGAAAGAAGAAAATGCATGGAGATCCAGTAAGAATAAAATATCTTAGAAGAAGAAGAGTTTGAAGGAGGTTTTCATTTTTAATTTTGTGAGAAGGAGAGAAAGAAAAGAAGAAATGTAAGCATGAGATGTAGGACTTTAGGGAGAGAAGTGAATGAGGAGGAATTTTAGAAAGTTTTTATGTGTGTTGGAAAATGTAATTTCTACTTTGCTGCCTCCTTATGAGACATTCAGTAGAGTTTATCTTACTTGAAGAAAAAATTCAGGGATAACCTTAAATCCTTATTTCACTTGATATTTCTTTAACATTTACTATCGTTGCCCAATGTTGAGGCACACAATATTTTCTGAATATATATTTTTTTCTCTTGGATTTTATGATAGGAAATGAAAAATATTCTCTTTATTTTTTCTTCTCAGCTCCACTGGCTGGCTCTTTCCCTGCTTTTGCCATTAATGTAGATCTTCCCCATATGTCCACCTTTGGCCCTCTTCTCTTTCAGCCTTCACACAGAATAATATCAATCTTGTCCGCTGTTTTCCCTATCCACAGCTCCTAGTTCCACAGAGAGCTGACGATCCCCAAATGTGTCTTCTCACTCTAGATCTTGATTCTGCATTGTATACTAGCTATTGGATCACTCCATTTGTGTATCCCTCAGGAAACTCAAACTCAACATGTTTGTGATAGTTTTAAATCATGTTCACACATTTTTTGATATTCCTCCCTTCAAGAGTTGAGGCTTGATTACCCACACTTGGAATATGGGCTGGACTTAGTAACTCACTTCCAATGAACAGAACATGGTGGGAAGATTAACGTGTGACTTCTGAGACTAGGCCATACAGACATAGCCACTTCCTCTTTGTTCTCTCTCTTGTATCACTAGCTTTGGGGAAAGCTAGCTGTTCTGTTGTTAGGACACTCAATCACTGATGGAGGGGCCAGGAGGTGAGGAACTGGGGCCTCCTACCACTCACCTCCATGGGTGAGTTTGGAAGGAGATTTTCAGTTCCAGACTATCCTTCAGATGCCTGTAGCTCTGGTCAACATCTTGATTGCAAACTAACGAGAGACTCTGACCCAGCATCACCTTGGGAAGAACTGATGAGTTCCTGACCCACAGACACCATGAGATAATAAAGGTTATTGTTTTAAGTCACTATGTTTTGAAGTATTTTATTGTGAAACAATAGATAACCAGAAGGTGTCTGAAACCAAGCTCATTATTGTTTTCAGTTTACACATCTGTCTCTTTTCCTTCATTTTTACATGCTAAAGCCAGGAGCATCTATTGTCCTCACTTTCCATGGACAGCCAGTAGGTCTGGCCATTTTAACATCCATAGTTTGGATGCCTCTGTAAGGCTGTTACTGCTCAGCACCACATTATACGCCCTCTTCATCTGTCACTTGTCATTAAGACCTTTTCAACATGCGTTGTCTTACTCCTTACCAAAATATTCTCCATATCTCCATATTGGTCTCTGAGGATTCTTGTCTAAATGTAATAAAGATTTATTTCTGTGGTTAAAAAATTTAAATATCGACTCCATTTTTTATCACTTAAAATAATGGTTTCCAAATATTGTAGACAAATTGCATGAGGAAATGTGGGATATTAGGGTGAGCGCTATTCTGAAAACTAAATTCAGCATAAAGGACAATCTTTTAAAATGATATAATCTCAGAATGTAATTTTAGTATTCTAAGAAATAGAAGAGTAGTTGCTTATTGTTTTTATTGTTGTTGTTGTCAGTGTCCTTATGTGGCAAAATAAAGGATGACTCCAAATTAAGAAAACAGTTTTTTGGTTCATGAAATCCAATAAAATTAAATTGTGTATCTGATCTTTCACCACTCCCATGAATGATCATTATATAGTAGAGTCTCTAAGCATATGGAGCTATTCCATGCCTCTATGTCTTTGAATGGTTTAGTTATTCTACTTGGAATGGTTTTCCCCTGGACTACTTAGAAAACTTCTGCTTATTCCTCAAAACCTGCCTCATTAACCTCTCCTCTGTGAAACTCTTTCTGTTCTATTCAAGTGGAATTGATTACTCTTTGTGTAGTTGTACCTAGTATATTTATATTACTAAAATTAACTTGTTATTTTGATATTTGTTTACATGCCCACCTCTCACCCTAGACTGGTAGCTCTTTAATTGGCAGAATCATGTTCATGTGCAGTATTAAAACATTACGGGGAAGATAAGGTTGAATAAGGCATGTCACTTTATTCAAGGAACTAGCACCTCTTAAGGAAAATAAAATATGTATTTAAATAGCTATAACACAAATGAATATCATGATGGTGAAACAACCTGCTAATACAGTAATGAGAAAGAGAATTTCCAACTAGGATGATTGGGAAAGGCTTCAAATAGGAGCTAGTTTGTGAACTGGATGTGGAAGGGTATTTGGGATTTTTGAGATCAGGGAAGATATTCCACGTGGGAGGAAAGACCAAATGTATCTTGGAGTTTGAAAGAATGTTGAGTCTTCCATTTTGACTGATGTATAGTGTTGATGTCATAGAACAATGAGAAATAACAGTTTAGAAATATAAATGGGGCTAAGTGTAGAAAACTTTTAATGCTAGGCTAAGAAATTCAGGGGAAAATGGGGAGCTATAGAAACCTGTGTGCAGGAGGAAATGAGTTAAGAAGACTAATTTGGAGGCAACAGCAGGATTGTGAAGAGTAAAGCTGGGTGTGATGAGACTATGAGGGGACATAGTACAGTAGTCTAAGCAAGAAACAAGTAGGGTCTGCAATACAGTGAAGACAGTGGGAATAGAAATGGGGTGAGGATGCTGGAGACAAATAATTACATAGGGAAAATGGAGAAGAAAAAAAGAGGGAAACCATATTTGGATGTTTTGAAACTGTGCTGTTTGAAGAAATAGAAATTATTATGTGTTGAAAGGGTAAAGGGTTCTATTAATCTGAATTTATACATCTTGCATAATTCCTCCCCTTCTCCCCCCAGCCCACCCCCACACACAAAAAAGCTGTTTGAGGCAACAGTGAGATGACCAAGATGGGATAAAATGTGCTGAAATATCTCATTTAAAAGTGAATTTAACAGTAGTTGATAATAGTGTAAAGTTTAAATCCAAAAGACATATTCTTTTTATTTTTAAAGTGTCTATTACATCCTCCCCACTTTCTCCTCAACCACACTGGTTTTGGTAAGAATTACTATTATTTTTTTGCCAAATAGCAAAACATGTGGATGAGGCCATCTGGGAATAGGCAGTCCTAGCTGAACTTGCAAATGCCACAGATATATGGTCAAGCTCAGGCCAGATTAGCCAAACCGGGCCCAGACCAGCAACTGTCTATCAGAATTGTGAGCTAATCAACTGATTGTTGTTTAAACTACTAAGTGTTGGAATAGATAACTAATACAGTCATCTTATTCCTTTTTCTTTTTAAACATCTTTATTAAAGTATAACTGCTTTACAATGGTGTGTCAGTTTCTGCTTTATAACAAAGTGAGTCAGTTATACATATACATATGTTCTCATATCTCTTCCCTCTTGCATTTCCCTCCCTCCCACCCTCCCTATCCCACCCCTCTAGGTGGTCACAAAACACCAAGCTGATATCCCTGTGCTATGCGGCTGCTTCCCACTAGCTATCTATTTTACATTTGGTAGTGTATATATGTCCATGACACTCTCTCACTTTGTCCCAGCTTACCCTTCCCCCTCCCTGTATATCCTCAAGTCCATTCTCTAGTAGGTCTGCATCTTTATTCCTGTCTTGCCCCTAGGTTCTTCTGACCATTTTCTTTTTTTTAGATTCCATATAGATGTGTTAGCATACAGTATTTGTTTTTCTCTTTCTGACTTACTTCACTCTGTATGACAGTATCTAGGTACATCCACCTCACTACAAATAACTCAGTTTCGTTCCTTTTCATTGCTGTTTGTTTTTTTGATATTGAGCTGCATGAGTTGCTTGTATGTTTGGAGATTAATCCTTTGTCAGTTGCTTCATTTGCAAATATTTTCTCCCATTCTGAGGGTTCGCTTTTCATCTTATTTATGGTTTCCTTTACTGTGCAAAAGCTTTGAAGTTTCATTAGGTCCCACTTGTTTATTTTTGTTTTATTTCCATTTCTCTAGGAGGAGGGTCAAAAAGGATCTTGCTGTGATTTATATCATAGAGTGTTCTGCCTATGTTTTCATCTAAGAGTTTGATGGTGTCTGGCCTTACATTTAGGTCTTTAATCCATTTTGAGTTTATTTTTGTGTATGGTGTTAGAGAGTGTTCTAATTTCATTCCTTTACATGTAGCTGTCCAGTTTTCGCAGCACCACTTATTGAAGAGGCTGTCTTTTCTTCACTGTATATTCTTGCTTCCTTTATCAAAGATAAGGTGACCATATGTGTGTGGGTTTATCTCTGGGGTTTCTATCCTGTTCCATTGATCTATATTTCTGTTTTTGTTCCAGTACCATACTGTCTTGATTACTGTAGGTTTGTAGTATAGTCTGAAGTCAGGGAGCCTGATTCCTCCAGCTCTGTTTTTCTTTCTCAAGATTGCTTGTGCTATTCGGGGTCTTTTGTGTCTCCAAACAAATTGTGAAATTTTTTGTTCTAGTTTTATGAAAAATGCCATGGGTAGTTTGATAGGGATTGCATTGAATCTGTAGATTGGTTGGGGTAGTACAGTCATTTTCACAATATTGATTCTTCCATTCCAAGAACATGGTATATCTCTCCATGTATTTGTATCATCTTTAATATCTTTCATCAGTGTCTTATAATTTTCTGCATACAGGTCGTTTGTCTCCTTAGGTAGGTGTATTCCTAGATATTTTATTCTTTTTGTTGCAATGGTAAATGGGAGTGTTTTCTTAATTTCACTTTCAGATTTTTCATCATTAGTATATAGGAATGCAAGAGATTTCTGTGCATTAATTTTGTATCCTGAGACTTTACCAAATTCATTGATTAGCTCTAGCTGTTTTCTGGTAGCATCTTTAGGATTCTCTATGTATAGTATCATGTCATCTGCAAACAGTGACAGCTTTACTTCTTTTCAGATTTGGATTCCTTTTATTTCTTTTTCTTCTCTGATTGCTGTAGCTAAAACTTCCAAAGCTATGTTGAATAATAGTGGTGACAGTAGGCAACCTTGTCTTGTTCCTGATCTTAGTGGAAATGGTTTCAGTTTTTCACCATGGCAGATGATGTTGGCGTGGGTTTGTCATATATGGCCTTTATTATGTTGAGGAAAGTTCCCTCTATGTTGACTTTCTGCAGGGTTTTTATCATAAATGGGTGTTGAATGTTGTCAAAAGCTTTCTCTGCATCTATTGAGATGGTCATGTGCTTTTTCTCCTTCAATTTGTTAGTATGGTGTATCACGTTGATTGATTTGTGTATATTGAAGAATCCTTGCATTCCTGGAATAACCCCAGTTGATCATGGTGTATGATCCTTTTAATGTGATGTTGGATTCTGTTTGCTAGTATTTTGTTGAGGATATTTGCATCTATGTTCATCAGTGATATTGGCCTGTACTTTCTTTCTTTGTGACATCTTTGTCTGGTTTTGGTATCAGAGTGATGGTGGGCGTGTAGAATGAGTTTGGGAGTGTTCCTCCCTCTGCTATATTTGGCAAGAGTTTGAGAAGGATAGGTGTTAGCTCTTCTCTAAATGTTCGATAGAATTCGCCTGTGAAGCCATCTGGTCCTGGGCTTTTGTTTGATGGAAGATTTTTAATCACAGTTTCGATTTCAGTGCTTGTGATCGGTCTGTTCGTATTTTCTATTTCTTCCGGGTTCAGGCTCGGTAGGTTGTGCATTTCTACGAATTTGTCCATTTCTTCCAGGTTGTCCATTTTATTGGCATATAGTTGCTTGTAGTAATCTCTTATGATCCTTTGTATTTCTGCATTGTCAGTTGTTACTTCTCCTATTTCATTTCTTTTTTTTTTTTTTTTAACATCTTTATTGGGGTATAATTGCTTTACAATGGTGTGTTAGTTTCTGCTTTATAACAAAGTGAATCAGCTATACATATACATATGTTCCCATATGTCTTCCCTCTTGCGTCTCCCTCCCTCCCACTCTCCCCATCCCACCCCTCCAGGCTGTCACAAAGCACCGAGCTAATATCCCTGTGCCTTGCGGCTGATTCCCCCCAGCTATCTACCTTACTACGTTTGTTAGTGTGTATATGTCCATGACTCTCTCTCGCCCTGTCAAAACTCACCCTTCCCCCTCCCCATATCCTCAAGTCCGTTCTCCAGTAGGTCTGCGTCTTTATTCCTGTCTTACCCCTAGGTTCTTCATGACATTTTTTTCCCTTAAATTCCATATATATGTGTTAGCATACGGTATTTGTCTTTTTCTTTCTGACTTACTTCACTCTGTATGACAGACTCTAGGTCTATCTATCTCATTACAAATAGCTCAATTTCATTTCTTTTTAAGGATGAGTAATATTCCATTGTGTATATGTGCCACATCTTCTTTATCCATTCATCCGATGATGGGCGCTTAGGTTGTTTCCATCTCCGGGCTATTGTAAATAGAGATTCAATGAACATTTTGGTACATGACTCTTTTTGAATTTTGGTTTTCTCAGGGTATATGCCCAGTAGTGGGATTGCTGGGTCATATGGTAATTCTATTTGTAGTTTTTTAAGGAACCTCCATACTGTTCTCCATAGTGGCTGTAACAATTCCCATTCCCACCAGCAGTGCAAGAGTGTCCCCTTTTCTCCACACCCTCTCCAGCATTTATTGTTTCTAGATTTTTTGATGATGGCCATTCTGACTGGTGTGAGATGATATCTCATTGTAGTTTTGATTTGCATTTCTCTAATGATTAATGATGTTGAGCATTCTTTCATGTGTTTGTTGGCATTCTGTATATCTTCTTTGGAGAAATGTCTATTTAGGTCTTCTGCCCATTTTTGGATGGGGTTGTTTGTTTTTTTGTTATTGAGCTGCATGAGCTGCTTGTAAATTTTGGAGATTAATCCTTTGTCAGTTGCTTCATTTGCAAATGTTTTCTCCCATTCTGAGGGTTGTCTTTTGGTCTTGGTTATGGTTTCCTTTGCTGTGCAAAAGCTTTGAAGTTTCATTAGGTCCCATTTGTTTATTTTTGTTTTTATTTCCATTACTCTGGGAGGTGGGTCAGAAAGGATCTTGCTGTGATTTATGTCATAGAGTGTTCTTCCTATGTTTTCTTCTAAGAGTTTGATAGTTTCTGGCCTTACATTTAGGTCTTTAATCCATTTTGAGCTTATTTTTGTGTATGGTGTAAGGGGTGATCTAATCTCATACTTTTACATGTACCTGTCCAGTTTTCCCAGCACCATTTATTGAAGAGGCTGTCCTTTCTCCACTGTACATTCCTGCCTCCTTTATCAAAGATAAGGTGTCCATATGTGCGTGGGTTTATCTCTGGGCTTTCTATCCTGTTCCACTGATCTATCTTTCTGTTTTTGTGCCAGTACCATACTGTCTTGATTACTGATGCTTTGTAATATAGTCTGAAGTCAGGGAGCCTGATTCCTCCAGCTCCTTTTTTCGTTCTCAAGATTGCTTTGGCTATTCGGGGTCTTTTGTGTTTCCATACAAATTGCGAAATTTTTTGTTCTAGTTCTGTGAAAAATGCCAGTGGTAGTTTGATAGGGATTGCATTGAATCTGTAGATTGCTTTGGGTAGTAGAGTCATTTTCACAATGTTGATTCTTCCCATCCAAGAACATGGTATATCTCTCAATCTATTTGTATCATCTTTAATTTCTTTCATCAGTGTCTTATAATTTTCTGCATACAGGTCTTTCGTCTCCTTAGGTAGGTTTATTCCTAGATATTTTATTCTTTATGTTGCAATGGTAAATGGGAGTGTTTTCTTGATTTCACTTTCAGATTTTTCATCATTAGTATATAGGAATGCAAGAGATTTCTGTGCATTAATTTTGTATCCTGAGACTTTACCAAATTCATTGATTAGCTCTAGCTGTTTTCTGGTAGCATCTTTAGGATTCTCTATGTATAGTATCATGTCATCTGCAAACAGTGACAGCTTTACTTCTTTTCAGATTTGGATTCCTTTTATTTCTTTTTCTTCTCTGATTGCTGTAGCTAAAACTTCCAAAGCTATGTTGAATAATAGTGGTGACAGTAGGCAACCTTGTCTTGTTCCTGATCTTAGTGGAAATGGTTTCAGTTTTTCACCATGGCAGATGATGTTGGCGTGGGTTTGTCATATATGGCCTTTATTATGTTGAGGAAAGTTCCCTCTATGTTGACTTTCTGCAGGGTTTTTTATCATAAATGGGTGTTGAATGTTGTCAAAAGCTTTCTCTGCATCTATTGAGATGGTCATGTGCTTTTTCTCCTTCAATTTGTTAGTATGGTGTATCACGTTGATTGATTTGTGTATATTGAAGAATCCTTGCATTCCTGGAATAACCCCAGTTGATCATGGTGTATGATCCTTTTAATGTGATGTTGGATTCTGTTTGCTAGTATTTTGTTGAGGATATTTGCATCTATGTTCATCAGTGATATTGGCCTGTACTTTCTTTCTTTGTGACATCTTTGTCTGGTTTTGGTATCAGAGTGATGGTGGGTGTGTAGAATGAGTTTGGGATTGTTCCTCCCTCTGCTATATTTGGCAAGAGTTTGAGAAGGATAGGTGTTAGCTCTTCTCTAAATGTTCGATAGAATTCGCCTGTGAAGCCATCTGGTCCTGGGCTTTTGTTTGATGGAAGATTTTTAATCACAGTTTCGATTTCAGTGCTTGTGATCGGTCTGTTCGTAATTTCTATTTCTTCCGGGTTCAGGCTCGGTAGGTTGTGCATTTCTACGAATTTGTCCATTTCTTCCAGGTTGTCCATTTTATTGGCATATAGTTGCTTGTAGTAATCTCTTATGATCCTTTGCATTTCTGCATTGTCAGTTGTTACTTCTGCTATTTCATTTCTAATTCTATTGATTTGAGTCTTCTCCCTTTTTTTCTTGACAAGTCTGGTTAATGTTTTATCAATTTTGTTAATCTTCTCAAGGAACCAGCTTTTAGTTTTATTGACTTTTGCTATTGTTTCCTTCATTTCTTTTTCATTTATTTCTGATCTGATCTCTATGATTTCTTTCCTTTTACTAGATTTGGGGTTTTGTTGCCTTCTTTCTCTAATTGCTTTAGGTGTAAAGTTAGTTTGTTTATTTGAGATGTTTCTTGTTTCTTAAGGTAGGCTTATATAGCTATAATCTCCCCTCTTAGAACTGTTTTTGCTGCATCCCATAGGTTTTGGGTCGTTGTGTTTTCATTGTCATTTGTTTCTAGGTATTTTTTGATTTCCTCTTTGATTTCTTCAGTGATCTCTTGTTTATTAAGTAGTGTTTTGTTTAGCTTCCATGTGTTTGTATTTCCTACAGGTTTTTTCCTTTATTGATATCTAGTCTCATAGCACTGTGGTCTGAAGAGATACTTGATACGATTTCAATTTTTCAAAATTTACCAGGGCTTGATTTGTGACCCAAGATATGATCTATCCTGAAGAATGTTCCATGAGCACTTGAGAAGAATGTGTATTCTGTTGTTTTTGGATGGAATGACCTTTAAATATCAAGTAAGTCCATCTTGTTTAATGTATCATTTAAGGCTTATGCTTCCTTTTTTATTGTCATTTTGGATGATCTGTCCATTGGTGAAAGTGGGGTGTTAAAGTCCCTTACTATGATTCTGTTACTGTTGATTTCCCCTTTTATGGCTGTTAGTATTTGCCTTATGTATTGAGGTGCTCCTATGTTGGGTGCATAAATATTTACAATTGTTATATCTTCTTCTTGGATTGCTCCCTTGATCATTATGTAGTGTCCTTCTTTGTCTCCTTTAATAGTCTTTCCTTTAGAGTCTATTTTGTCTGATATGAGAACTGCTACTCCAGCTTTCTTTTGATTTCCATTTGCATGGAATATCTTTTCCCATCCACTCACTTTCAGTCTGTAAGTGTCCCTTGGTCTGAAGTGGGTCTGTTGTAGACAGCATATATACGTGTCTTGTATCCATTCAGCCAGTTTATGCCTTTTGGTGGGAGCATTTACTCCATTTACATTTAAGGTAATTATCAATATGTATGTTCCTATTACCATTTTCTTAATTGTTTTGGGTTTATTATTGTAGGTCTTTTTCTCCTCTGTGTTTCCTGCCTAGAGAAGTTCCTTTAGCATTTGTTGTAAAGTTCGTTTGGTGGTGCTGAATTCGCTTAGCTTTTGCTTCTCTGTAAAGCTTTTAATTTCTCCGTCAAATCTGAATGAGATCCTTGCTGGGTAGAGTAGTTGTGGCTGTAGGTTTTTCTCTTTCATCACTTTAGATATGTCCTGCCACTGTCTTCTGGCTTGCAGAATTTCTGCTGAAAGATCAGCCATTAACCTTATGGGGATTCCCTGTGTGTTACTTGTTGTTTTTCCCTTGATGCTTTTAATATTTTTTCTTTGTATTTAATTTGTGATAGTTTGATTAATATGTGTCTTTGTGTGTTTCTCATTGGATTTATCCTGTATGGGACTCTCTGTGCTTCCTGGACTTGATTAACTATTTCCTTTCCCATATTAGGGAAGTTTTTGACTATAATCTCTTCAAATATTTTCTCAGTCCCTTTCTTTTTCTCTTCTTCTTCTGGGACCCGTATAATTCGAATGTTGGTGCGTTTAATGTTTTCCCAGAGGTCTCTGAGTTTGTCCTCAGTTCTTTTCAATCTTTTTTCTTTATTCTTCTCTGTAATAGTTATTTCTACTATTTTATCTTCCATGTCACTTATCCGTTCTTCGGCCTCAGTTATTCTGCTATTGATCCCTTCTAGAGAATTTTTAATTTCCTTTATTGTGTTGTTCATCATTGTATGTTTGCTCTTTAGTTCTTCTAGTTCCTTGTTATACATTTCTTTTATTTTCTCTATTCTATTTCCAAGATTGTGGATCATCTTTACTATCATTACTCTGAATTCTTTTTCAGGTAGACTGCTTATTTCCTCTTCATTTGTTAGGTCTGGTGGGTTTTTGCCTTGCTCCTTCATCTGCTGTGTGTTTTTCTGTCTTCTCATTTTGTTTAACTTACTGTGTTTGGGGTCTCCTTTTTGCAGGCTGCAGGTTCATAGTTCCTTTTGTGTTTGGTGTCTGTCCCCAGTGACTAAGGTTGGTTCAGTGGGTTGTGCAGGCTTCCTGGTGGAGGGGACAAATGCCTGGGTTCTGGTGGATGAGGCTGGATCTCGTCTTTCTGCTGGGCAGGTCTACGTCTGGTGGTATGTTTTGGGGTGTCTGTGTCCTTATTATGATTTTAGGCAGCCTCTCTTCTAGTGGATGGGGTTGTGTTCCTATCTTGCTAGTTGTTTGGCATGGGTTGTCCTGCATTGTAGCTTGCTGGTTGTTGAGTGAAGCTGAGTCATGGCGTTGAGATGGAGATCTCTGGGAGACTTTGCCGTTTGATATTATGTGGAGCTGGGAGGTCTCTTGTGGACCAGTGTCCTGAACTTGGCTCTCCCACCTCAGAGGCACAGCCCTGATGCCTGGCTGGAGTATCAAGAGCCTTTCATCCACATGGCTCAGAATAAAAGGGACAAAAAATAGAAAGAAAGAAGGAAAGAAGATTAAATAAAATAGAATAAAATAAAGTTATTAAAATAAAAAATAATTAAGAAAAAAATTAAAAAAACAAAAAATATCTGGACAGACAGAACCCTAGGCCAAATGGTAAAAGCAAAGCTATACAGACAAAATCACACATAGAAGCATAGACATACACACTTCCAAAAAGAGAAAAATGGGGGAAAAAAGTATATATATATATATATATATCATTGTTCCCAAAATCCACCTCCTCAATTTGGGATGATTTGTTGTCTATTCAGGTATTCCACAGATGCAGGGTACACCAAGTTGATTGCGGAGATTTAATCCGCTGCTCCTGAGGCTACTGGGAGAGATTTCCCTTTCTCTTCTTTGTTGGCACAGCTCCCGGGGTTCAGCTTTGGATTTGGCCCCGCCTCTGTGTGTAGGTCACCTGAGGGCATCTGTTCTTCGCTCAGACAGGACGGGGTTAACTGAGCCGCTGATTCGGGGTTCTGGCTCACTCAGGCCGGGGGAGGGAGGGGTATGGATGCAGGACCATCCTGTGGCGGCAGAGGCCAGCGGGACATTGCACCAGCCTTAGACATGCCATGTGTTCTCCCAGGGAAGTTGTCCCTGGATCACGGGACCCTGGCATTGGCGGGCCACACAGGATCCTGGGAGGGGAGGTGTGGATAGTGACCTGTGCTTGCTCACAGGTTTCCTGGTGGAGGCAGCAGCAGCCTTAGCATCTCATGCACGGCCCTGGGGTCCGCGCTGATAGCCGCGGCTCGTGTCCTTCTCTGGAGCTCGTTCAGGCAGTGCTCTTAATCCCCTCTCCTCACGCACCAGGAAACAAGGAAGCAAGAAAATGTCTCTTGCCTCTTTGGCAGCCCCAGACTTTTTCCCAGACTCCCTCCCGTCTAGCCGTGTCACACTAACCCCTTCAGGCTGTGTTCACGCAGCCAACTACAGTCCTCTCCCTGCATCCAACCGAAGCACGAGCCTCAGCTCCCAGCCCTGCTCGCCCCGGTGGGTGAGCAGACAAGCCTCTTGGGCTGGTGAGTGCTGGTCGGCGCCGATCCTCTGTGCGGGAATCTCTCCGCTTTGCTCTCCGCACCCCTGTTGCTGCGCTCTCCTCCGTGGCTCCGAAGCTTCCCCCCTCCGCCACCCACAGTCTCTGCCCGCGAAGGGGCTTCTAGTGTGTGTGGGAACCTTTCCTCCTTCACAGCTCCCTCCCACTGGTGCAGGTCTCGTCCCTATTCTTTTGTCTCTGTTTTTTTCTTTTGCCCTACCCAGGTACATGGAGAGTTTCTTGCCTTTTGGTAGGTCTGAGGTCTTCTTCCTGCGTTCAGTAGGTGTTCTGTAGGAGTGGTTCCACTTGTAGATGTATTTATGATGTGGTTGTGGGGAGGAAGTTGATCTCTGCATCTTACTCTTCCACCATCTTGAAGCTCCTCTCTTATTCCTTCTTGTATTAAAAAACTTGCCTAATTTTATCCACTAGATTGCCCCAGGGCAGGGACTGTCTCTTCTTAGCCATCTTTATACAATGACTATTCCAGGACTTTCCAATAATTATTTGTTGAATTTAATCCTATCCTAATGTTATTAGAAAATTTTGGCATTTTCCCCAAAGCTTGATTTAAATCAAGGAAAAGCATTTGAAAACCTCTGGGTAATTGTGAGCTTTGCCCAGTCTTTGTCTAAATGGGATTGATGGTTGATAGACACTGACTAGCACTTTCTGTTACTTAATTTTTTCAAAAAGATTTTCATTTGTCAGAATTTGAGCTAATATGTTTTTCCATTTCAAAATCATATTTTAACTCCTAGTTCAATTTTGTACAGATTTACCTTTTGGCTCTCATGTAAAGTAAAAGTTTTCTAAAAGGCACAGCACTATATTTAATAGCTAGCGCTAGGCAGAGGCAACCAGAGCATTACTGAAATCAAATAATTGGCCAGAAGGGACTGAGCCTGGACGCATTTTGAATTAAAACTGTTCTCTTCACTGCTGTCTGGGACAGTATATTTCAAATAAAACTGCTTTACATAAAAGTACTGTTACAATTCTATCCTATAGAGATTTTTCTCTTCTCACAAAACATCTAGAGTGTTTTTCCAAAAAAAAACAGCTAGCATTGCTTGATATTCTTTCACATTAACTACACATATTTCCCATGATAAAATTAAAAGTAGCTCACCTGTTTTATGCATGGTGTTGGAGTGCCTTTATATAAATACATTAGGAGGGTTTATAGTTATATATATATATATATATGTGTGTATATTTAATATATGAGTCTATAGCTAGTAGGGCATTTGTGGGATGGGAGAGGCCCTTAAATAGCAAAGAGAAAAACGACTTAGAGGAATACATACTTGTTAAAATTTACTTGAGTTCTGCTGAAGTGTTATTATTTCAGAAAATGGACTAGCGAAGGAAAATATTCACTTCTGAAATATCTGAAAAACTGAAATTAAAAGAGAATGTTTCAAAGACCATATACATATCTAGACAGTTTAAACTTTATGAATATGTGTATATAATTGTTTTTTTCCTTTTTATTTATTATTATTAATTTTTTACATATTTATTGGAGTATAATTGGTTTACAATGTTGTGTTAGTTTCTGCTTTATAACAAAGTGAATCAGTTATACATATACATATGTTCCCATAACTCTTCCCTCTTGCATCTCCCTCCCTCCCACCCTCCCTATCCCACCCCTCTAGGTGGTCACAAAGCACCGAGCTGATCTCCCTGTGCTATGCGGCTACTTCCCACTAGTTACCTATTTTACGTTTGGTAGTATATATATGTCCATGCCACTCTCTCGCTTTGTCACAGCTTACCCTTCCCCCTCCCCATATCCTCAAGTCCATTCTCTAGTAGGTCTGTGTCTTTATTCCTGTCTTACCTCTAGGTTCTTCTTGACATTTTTTTTCTTAAATTCCATATATATGTGTTAGCATATGGTATTTGTCTTCCTTTTTCTGACTTACTTCACTCTGTATGACAGACTCTAGGTCCATCCACCTCATTACAAATAGCTCAATTTCATTTCTTTTTTATGGCTGAGTAATATTCCATTGTATATATGTGCCACATCTTCTTTATAAATTAATCCGATGATGGACACTTAGGTTGTTTCCATCTCTGGGCTATTGTAAATAGAGCTGCAAAGAACATTTTGGTACATGACTCTTTTTGAATTATGATTTTCTCAGGGTATATGCCCAGTAGTGGGATTGCTGGGTCATATGGTAATTCTATTTGTAGCATTTTAAGGAACCTCCATACTGTTCTCCATAGTGGCTGTAACAATTCACATTCCCACCAGCAGTGCAAGAGTGTTCCCTTTTCTCCACACCCTCTCCAGCATTTATTGTTTCTAGATATTTTGATGATGGTCATTATGACTGGTGTGAGATGATATCTCATTGTAGTTTTGATTTGCATTTCTCTAATGATTAATGATGTTGAGCATTCTTTCATGTGTTTGTTGGCAATCTGTATATCTTCTTTGGAGAAATGTCTATTTAGGTCTTCTGCCATTTTTGGATTGGGTTGTTTGTTTTTTTGTTATTGAGCTGCATGAGCTGCTTACAACTTTTGGAGAGTAATCCTTTGTCAGTTGCTTCATTTACAAATATTGTCTCCCATTCTGAGGGTTGTCTTTTGGTCTTGTTTATGGTTTCCTTTACTGTGCAAAAGCTTTGAAGTTTCATTAGGTCCCATTTGTTTATTTTTGTTTTTATTTCCATTTCTCTAGGTGGTGGGTCAAAAAGGAACTTGCTGTGATTTATGTCATAGAGTGTTCTGCCTATGTTTTCATCTAAGAGTTTGATAGTTTCTGGCCTTACATTTAGGTCTTTAATCCATTTTGAGCCTATTTTTGTGAATCATGTTAGGGAGTGTTCAAATCTCATACTTTTACATGTACCTGTCCAGTTTTCCCAGCACCACTTATTGAAGAGGCTGTCCTTTATCCACTGTCTCCTTAATCAAAGATAAGGTGACCATATGTGCGTGGGTTTATCTCTGGGCTTTGTATCCTGTTGTATTGATCTATCTTTCTGTTTTTGTGCCAGTACCATACTGTCTTGATTACTGTAGCTTTGTAGTATAGTTTGAAGTCACGGATCCTGCTTCCTACAGCTCGTTTTTCGTTCTCAAGATTGCTTTGGCTATTCGGGGTCTTTTGTGTTTCCATACAAATTGTGAATTTTTTTGTTCTAGTTCTCTAAAAAATGCCAGTGGTAGTTTGATAGGGATTGCATTGAATCTGTAGATTGCTTTGGGTAGTACAGTGATTTTCACAATGTTGATTCTTCCAATCCAAGAACATGGTATATCTCTCCATCTATTTGTATCATCTTTAATTTCTTTCATCAGTGTCTTATAATGTTATGCATACAGGTCTTTTGTCTTCTTAGGTACGTTTATGCCTAGACATTTTATTCTTTTTGTTGCAATGGTAAATGGGAATGTTTTCTTGATTTCACTTACAGATTTTTCATCATTAGTTTATAGGAATGGCAGAGATTTCTGTGCATCAATTTTGTATCCTGCAACTTTTCCAAATTCATTGATTAGCTCTAGTAGTTTTCTGGTAGCATCTTTAGGATTCTCTATGTATAGTATCATGTCATCTGCAAACAGTGACAGCTTTACTTCTTCTTTTCCGATTTGGATTCCTTTTATTTCTTTTTATTCTCTGATTACTCTTGCTAAAACTTCTAAAACTATGTTGAATAAGAGTGGTGAGAGTGGGCAACCTTGTCTTGTTCCTGATCTTAGTGGAAATGGTTTCAGTTTTTCACCATTGAGGACTATGTTGGCTGTGGGTTTGTCATATATGGCCTTTATTACGTTGAGGAAAGTTTCCTCTACGCCAACTTTCTGCAGGGTTTTTATCATAAATGGGTGTTGAATTTTGTCAAAAGCTTTCTCTGCATCTATTGAGATGGTAATATGCTTTTTCTCCTTCAATTTGTTAATATGGTGTATCATGTTGATTGATTTGCGTATATTGAAGAATCCTTGCATTCCTGGAATAACCCCAGTTGATCATGGTGTATGATCCTTTTAATGTTCTGTTGGATTCTGTTTGCTAGTATTTTGTTGAGGATTTTTGCATCTATGTTCGTCAGTGATATTGGCGTGTAGTTTTCTTTCTTTGTGACACCCTTGTCTGGTTTTGGTACCAAGGTGATGGTGGCCTCGTAGAATGAGTTTGGTAGTGTTCCTCCCTCTGCTATATTTTGGAAGAGTTTGAGAAAGATAGGTGTTAGCTCTTCTCTAAAAGTTTGATAGAATTCGCCTGTGAAGCCATCTGGTCCTGGACTTTTGTTTGTTGGAAGATTTTAAATCACAGTTTCAATTTCAGTGCTTGTGATTGGTCTGTTTATATATTCCATTTCTTCCTGATTCAGTCTTGGCAGGTTATGCATTTCTAAGAATTTGTCCATTTCTTCCAGGTGGTCCATTTTATTGGCATACAGTTGCTTGTAGTAATGTCTCATGATCTTTTGTATTTCTGCAGTCAGTTGTTACTTCTCCTTTTTCATTTCTAAATCTATTGATTAGAGTCTTCTTCCTTTTTTTCTTGATGAGTCTGGCTAATGGTTTATCAATTTTGTTAATCTTCTCAAATAACCAGGTTGTAGTGTTATTGGTCTTTGCTATTGTTTCCTTCGTTTCTTTTTCATTTATTTCTGATCTGTTTTTTATGATTTCTTTCCTTATGTTAACTTTGGGGTTTCTTTTTGTTCTTCTTTCTCATATTGCTTTAGGTGCAAGGTTAGGTTGTTTATTCGAGATGTATCCTGTTTCTTAATTAGGATTGTATTACTATAAACTTCCCTCTTAGAATTGCTTTTGCTGCAACTCATAGGTTTTGGGTCGTTGTGTCTTCATTGTCATTTGTTTCTAGGTATTTTTTAAATTTCCTGTTTGATTTCTTCAGTGATCACTTAGTAATTATATAGTGTATTGTTTAGCCTCCATGTGTTTGGATTTTTTACATATCTTTTCCTGTAATTGATATCTAGTCTCATAGCGTTGTGGTCAGAAAAGATACTTGATACAATTTCAATTTTCTTAAGTTTACCAGGGCTTGATTTGTGACCCAATATATGATCTATCCTGGAGAATATTCCCTGAGCACTTGAGAAAAATGTGTGTTCTGTTGTTTTTGGATGGAATGTCCTGTAAATATCAAAGAAGTCCATGTTGTTTAATGTATCATTTAAAGCTTGTGTTTCCTTATTTATTTTCATTTTGGATGATCTCTCCATGGGTGAATGTGGGGTGTTAAAGTCCCCTACTATGAATGTGTTTCTGTCGACATCTCCTTTTATTGCTGTATTTGCCTTAGGTACTGAGGTGCTCCTATGTTGGGTGTAACAATATTTACAATTGTTATATCTTCTTCTTGGATCGATCCCTTGTTCATTATGTAGTGTCGTTCTTTGTCTCTTCTAATAGTCTTTATTTTAAAGTCTATTTTGTCTGATATGAGAATTTCTACTCCAGCTTTCTTTTGGTATCTATTTGCATGGAATATTTTTTCCATCCCCTTACTTTCAGTCTGTATGTGTCTCTAGGTCTGAAGTGGGTCTCTTGTAGGCAGCCTATATATGTGTCTTGTTTTTGTATCCATTCAGCCAATCTGTGTCTTTTGGTGGGGGCATTTAATTCATTTACATTTAAGGTAATTATCGATATGTATGTTCCTATTCCCATTTTGTAAATTGTTTTGGGTTCGTTATTGTAGATCTTTTCCTTCTCTTGTGTTTCTTGCCTAGAGAAGTTCTTTAGCATTTGTTGCAAAGGTGGTTTGGTGGTCCTGAACCCTCTTAGCTTTTGCTTGTCTGTAAAGGTTTTAATTTCTCCATCAAATTGGAATGAGATCCTTGCTGGGTAGAGTAATCTAGGTTGCAGGTTTTTCTCCTTCATCACTTTAAATATGTCCTGCCAGTCCCTTCTGGCCTGCAGAGTTTCTGCTGAAAGATCAGCTGTTAACCTTATGGAGATTCCCTTGTGTGTTATTTGTTGTTTTTCCCATGCTGCTTTTAATATGTTTTCTTTGTATTTAATTTTTGACAGTTTGATTAATATGTGTCTTGGCATATATCTCCTTAGATTTATCCTGTATGGGACTCTCTGCACTTCCTGGACTTGATTAACTATTTCCTTTCCCATATTAGGGAAGTTTTCAACTATAATCTCTTCAAATATTTTCTCAGTCCCTTTCTTCTTCTCTTCTTGTTCTGGAACCCCTATAATTCGAATGTTGGTTGATGAGTTTAATGTTGTCCCAGAGGTCTCTGAGACTGTCCTCAGTTCTTTTCATTCTTTTTTCTTTATTCTGCTTTGTAGTAGTTATTTCCACTATTTTATCTTCCAGGTCACTTATCCGTTCTTCTGCCTCAGTTATTCTGCTATTGTTCCCATCTAGAGTATTTTTGATTTCATTTATTGTGTTGTTCATTGTTGCTTGTTTCATCTTTAGTTCTTCTAGGTCCTTGTTAAATGTTTCTTGCATTTTGTCTATTCTATTTCCAAGATTTTGGATCATCTTTACTATCATAATTCTGAATTCTTTATCATGTAGACTGCCTATTTCCTCTTCATTTGTTAGGTCTGGTGGGTTTTTATCTTGTTCCTTCATCTGCTGTGTGTTTTTCTGTCTTCTCATTTTGCTTATCTTACTGTGTTTGGGGTCTCCTTTTTGCAGGTTCGTAGTTCCCGTTGTGTATGCTTCCTGGTGGAGGTGACTAGTGCCTGTATTCTGGTGGATGAGGCTGGATCTTGTCTTTCTGGTGGGCAGGTCCACATCTAGTGGTGTGTTTTGGGGGTGTCTGTGGACTTATTATGATTTTAGGCAGCCTCTCTGCTAATGGGTGGGGTTGTGTTCCTGTCTTGCTAGTTGTTTGGCATAGGGTGTCCAGCACTGTAGCTTGCTGGTCGTTGAGTGAAGCTGGGTGCTGGTGTTGAGGTGGAGATCTGTGGGAGATTTTTGCAGTTTGATATTATGTGGAGCTGGGAGGTCTCTTGTGGACCAGTGTTCTGAAGTTGGCTCTCCCACCTCAGAGGCACAGCACTGACTCCTGGCTGCAGCACCAAGAGCCTTTCATCCACACAGCTCAGAATAGAAGGGAGAAAAACTAGAAAGAAAGAAACAAAGAAAAAAAGAAAAAGAAAGAAGAAAAGAAATAAAGAAAGAAAGAAAGAAAGGAGGGAGGGAGGGAGGGAAGAAGGAAGGAGGGAAGGAAGGAAAGAAAGAAAGAAAGAAAAGATAAAATAAAATAAAATAAGACAAAATAAAATAAAGTTATTAAAATAAAAAAATAATTATTAAGAAAAAAGGGTTTTTTTTTTAAAAAAAAGAAAAACCCAAAGAACCAAAAACAAACGAATAGAACCCTAGGACAAATGGTGGAAGCAAAGCTATACAGACAAAATCTCACACAGAAGCATACACATACACACTCACAAAAAGAGGAAAAGGGGAAAAAAAATCATAAATCTTGCTCTCAAAGTCCACCTCCTCAATTTGGGATGATTCGTTGTCTATTCATGTATTCCCAGATGCAGCGTACATCAAGTTGATTCTGGAGCTTTAATCCGCTGCTTCTGAGGCTGCTGGGAGAGATTTCCCTTTCTCTTATTTGTTCTCACAGCTCCCGGGGCTCAGCTTTGTATTTGGCCCTGCCTCTGCATGTAGGTCGCCGGAGGGCATCTGTTTTTCCACTCAGATAGGACGGGGTTAAAGGAGCAGCTGCTTTGGGGACTCTGGCTCACCCAGGCTGGGGGGAGGGAGGGGCACGGAGTGCGGGACAGGCCTTCGGCAGAAGAGGCCGGCGTGACGTTGCACCAGCCTGAGGCGCGCCGTGCGTTCTCCCACGGAAGTTATCCCTGGATCCCGGGACCCTGGCAGTGGCGGGCTGCACTGGCTCCCCGGAAGGGGGGTGTGGATAGTGACCTGTGCTTGCATACAGGCTTCTTAGTGGCGGCAGCAGCAGCCTTAGCGTCTCATGCCTGTCTCTGGGGTCCGCGCTTTTAGCCGGGACTCGCGCCCGTCTCTGGAGCTCCTTTAAGCAGCGCTTTTAATCTCCTCCCCTCGCACACCAGGAAACAAAGAGGCAAGAAAAAGTCTCTTGCCTCTTCAGCAAGTCCAGACATTTCCCCAGACTCCCTCCCGGCTAGCCGTGGTGCATAACCCCCTGCAGGCTGTGTTCACGTCGCCAGCCCCAGTCCTCTTCCTGGGATCCGACCGAAGCCCGAGCCTCAGTTCCCAGCCCCGCCCTCCCCGGCCGGTGAGCAGACAACCCTCTTAGGCTGGTGAGTGCCGGTCGGCACCGATCCTCCGTGCGGGAATCTCTCCGCTTTGCCCTCCGCACCGCTGTTGCTGCGCCCTCCTCCGCGGCTCTGAAGCTTCCGCCTCCGCGACCTGCAGTCTCTGCCCGTGAAGGGGCTTCCTAGTGTGTGGAAACCTATCCTCCTTCACAGCTCCCTCCCACTGGTGCAGGTCCCGTACCTATCTTTTGTCTCTGTTTATTCTTTTTTCTTTTGCCCTACTCAGGTACGTGGGGAGTTTCTCGCCTTGTGGGAGGTCTGAGGTCTTCTGCCTGCTTTCAGTAGGTGTTCTGTAGGAGTTGTTCCACGTGTAGATGTATTTCTGGTGTATCTGCGGGGAGGAAGGTGATCTCCGTGTCTTACTCTTCCGCCATCTTCCCCAATCTCCTCTGGAGGATTTCCTGTGTATATAATTTTGACATATTTTACCAGTAAGAATTCCACTGAAGCCTGTAATTGTAGAAAATGAGAGCCATAATCCTTAAATTGCTGCAACATAGCTCTTTAAAAAGTGATAGCACAGAGGGTCACTGCTATTTAAAAAAAAATGAGGAATTAAAGAGTTTCTTTAGGTCCTAATAGATATACTTGGAGACATGTCTGTATTCTCAACTTCTATTTTCCCCTAGTTCTTTTGGAAGATGGTTAATGTAGAACTTTCCTTTTACTTTCTTTCTCTTCAAAACCAGGTTTGATATGTGATCCTGATGGAATACGATAATGTGAAAGGAGAAAATATGGTTCAGAAAGGGGAAGTTGAAACAAAGCTTTTAAAAAAGTAAGTTATTTATTTTTTATTAACTTACTGCCAAAGTAGTTAGAGCCTCCTCTTTTACCTCAGTCAACAGAAGGAGTCTTTTGAAACCTAAAAAGATGTCAAAAGGAAACTAGGGTTGGGGAAAATTACTAGGGCTGAGATTACATTTTGGCAGTTGTAGGAATTTACCAGGGTGAAATGACTTGGATAGGAATCATGGAAATGTAGGTAAAATAAGTGTGGTTATTATATGTTATTTTCTCTTAAAAATCACTTCGTTTTTAATGCTAGAAAGAAAAGATTGATATGAGGAGGTTGTAATCAGAATTCAAAGCAATTAAATTTCAGGGACATAGACCTTATTAATAAGGGATTTTGTGAAAATTGGATCAAGACTTGGCTTAAATTTTAGAATTTTCTCCTATATTATTTTGAAAAAAAATTGAAACAAAAATTGACAGTATAATATTACAAATATACATATAACCTTTACCTTGATTCACCAACTGTTAATATTTTGCCATATCTCTCTCTCCACGTCCTTTTAAAAAAATAACTTTCAAAACTGCAATGGTGATATCAAGACACTTGACCCTTAAGTATTTTAGCAGGTAACTCTGGCATAATCACACTCAAGAAATTTAATATTAATATAGCAGTAGCTAATACACAATCCATACTCATATTTACCCCATTGAGCCCCAAATGTTCTTTTTTAATTTTCAACTCAGTATCTGATTAATGTTCTTATAGTATATTTGTTTGTCATATTTCTTTAAATTCCTTTAGTTTAAGACAGTCACCTTACACTTTTTGTTTTTCATGATTATATTTTTGAAGAACCCAGGTAAGTGGGCTTGTAAACTCTCTCACAATCTGGGTTTGCCTAATTGCTTCTTTATGATTAGATTCAAGTTGAACATTTTGTCAAGAATAATAATACCTAGATAATATGCTAATTAGCTTGATTGTGGTGATCATTTCACATTGTATACAAAAGTCATACATCAAGTTGTATATCTTAGATATATACAACTTTCATTTGTCAATTACACCTCAATAAAGCTAAAAAAATTAAAAAAAGAATAATACCTAAATAATGTTTTGTACTTCCCACTGCATCAAATCAAAAGGTTAATGATATCTGTTTTTTTTTCCTCTTATTGGTGATACTAGAGTTGGTCACTTGCTTAAGATGGTTATCTACAAGATCTTGCTGTTGTAAAGGTGCTTTTCCTACTTGATAATTAATGTACATACTATATGCTGATACTTTGAAATTATATGAGTAGCCTGATCTTCAATAATTTATCAGCCAATAGTTTTAGTGCCTATTGATAACTAAACCATTACTTTGATATTTGAAAATGATCTAATTCTTTTAATTCTGTCATTCTATGTTAATTAACTGGCATTATTCTACAAAGAAGAACTTCTACTTACTCACCCTTTCACTATAGTTATGGACTCCTGGATTCTTTTTTAATGAAGACGTTAAAACCTATTATCATTTATTTTGATATTTACATTAGTCTAAAATTATCCAGTGAGATATCTTTCAACTGGGTCCGTGCCCTATTGATATGTCCCTAATTAATACTTAATTCTTCAGTAATCATGCTAGTTTGCATCATCCAGATCCCTACTTTACGGATAAAGGATTTATTACCAATTGTTCCAAAGATTGAGATCTGACACCCTCAGCTGTCTGCCCTCTTTGGGAATTGTCCTTAGATGAAGATAGCTGCCTTTTTCAAGTTTATATTCCCTTTCTGGTGTGAGGGTGTGTGTGTGTGTTGTGGGGGGTGGGGTGGGGAGAGAGAGCTAGGAACCTGAATGTGATAACTGGTCAATGAAGGCATAGAAAAGCCTTGCTTCTTCTTTTCAATTTGGTACAACTTGGAAGAGTCATGCCAGCTTCAGAGCTCCATGTGAATTTGGCTAAGGGATTGTTGTGACTACATCACAGACCAAATTTTTCCTCCTCGCAAATTTGCTTTTGTTCCCTTCTCCCACTGTTACTCATCCCAAGAGCATTCCTTAATGAACCTCCAATTTGTTAATTTTCATCTGAGTATACTTCATATAGATCCAAACTTGTGACAGTTTGACAATAGTCTGAAAAAACAGATGCTAAAATGGGATTTTGGAGCTGGATCACTCACTGCTCAGTGAGTAATGAGGTGGAATATGAACAGCTCCAGGCATCAGGTAGCAATGATAAAGCTTTTACCATGGGCAAAATGGGAGATTATTTTGAAGGAAAGTTGGAGGCTAAGTGAAGGAAAATGCAGTGGTGGGTGCAATGTATTAAGCATTTGAGATACATGTGGGAAATAGTGATTATAAGAGCAATGGTATTGAATAATGCTTCCTGGGGGCAATTGATGCTTTTGGAAAGAGAAAATGAAAGACTGAAGAAGGTTAGCCATCAATAAAAGGCTAAACGTGCAAAACAAAAGGCTGACTTGGAAACACACAAAGAGATTCTTATTGCCAGCAGCTTAAGGCAGAAAAGACTGGAGAACTAGGCTCAGGATTTAAGGCTAGCAAAGCTCTAGAGAAACGTAAGTACCTTGACTAGTTAGATTTGCCATGACAAGACTAAGGCCCTGATTGGCAAAGAATGGGACACAAATGAGGACAAGTGTTTGATGCACTTGGAAATCTTGAATCCTCAGATTCCCCAGGACCCACTGAGTCTGCAGATATAACCCACCACCCTCAGAGAAAAAGGTATTTCTTCTAAAAATAGGGTGTGGCTTATCAAGATTACATTAAAAGCTAACTTTAAAACGTAAAATTTGGCTTTGATATAAATTTACTAAATATGAAGGAAAGTAGGCTTTGATGAGAGGGGACAATTAACATATTATTGATTCAAACATTTAGAGCAATGTAAATCAGAAAGTTTAAGTAGAACTTCCATAATTCTACTGAGATAATAACTTGCTTGGTAAGAAAGTGAAGACGTTGCAAAGCATAAACTAATGTATGAGTATTGGGTATTTCAAAGTGTTTGTGGGGAAGGCTTGCTTTGACAATTAAGTTCAGACAAACACCTCCTATTTATTATGAAAGCAGACAAGCACTCCAGCCTTTAGAAAAATCGTAAAGAAAGGTGAAACTATTTTTCTTGAAGGAAAGATGCACATGATGCTTACAAGTACATTTTCTGGATATAATATATATTGATCATTTTGTAATGCTCAGTTTTCACTGGAAGGCACTTGAGCTTCACAGAAAAATAAGAGAAAAATCAAGTGAGAGGTTATATGTCTGTCTCATTGCTTGGCTAGATTAAACCAGGCACAATACTATAAGGCTGTTGGCTCCAAATCAGAATTTTTCAAGATTAAGGTTGACGGCTGTTTTATATCCAGCCAAAATTTATTATCTCTAGAAACAATATGTATGTCTTCTTTAATTATGGAAATTCAATATGATTCTGAATACGATACTTCATAGAAAGAGCTAAATTTATTTGTTAATCATTACCCAGATGTGGCAAACTGATTAAGAAGAAAAGAGCTTCTCTATTGACTGAAAACGTGCAACATATAGGGGGCTGACACCCTGTGCCAAAGTACAGAAATTTAAAAAGCAAATGTTTTGAGTTATGGGCAAGATTCAATCTAAGTGAGAGCCCCACAGTTAGAGTTTCCACTC
Organism: Phocoena phocoena; assembly: GCF_963924675.1. Lineage (NCBI taxonomy): Eukaryota > Metazoa > Chordata > Mammalia > Artiodactyla > Phocoenidae > Phocoena > Phocoena phocoena. The sequence continues at coordinate 119,854,391 of NC_089222.1, read as the reverse complement.
AATAGCAGCCCATGTAGATACAGGCCACTCTGTCAACACACATACATAGACCCATGCACACCACCCGTCCTTGCCTCCAAGCCAGTGCAGATGGGATCTGAAATAGACACGTGACCCTAGCCTGGCCATCATCCTCTCCCACGGGTGTATACACAATGAGCTGGGGTGATCATTTTTTTTCTCAGGAATATGAATCAAGAAGCAGAGAGAAAATTTGACTGTTATTTTCCATATTTCTTTGAAATTAGAGCAAGATTTCCATTTGTGGAAAACAGAAATCAAAGGTGTAGAGCATGGAATGAGTACAAAAATCCAGGGCAAAGGGAAAGAGGGAAAAAGAGGAGAGATACAAAAAGGCTGCCTTGACAAGCAGAGAATTTTATATGACGCTGAATAAAAAATTAAGGGCTTGTAGAGTATATGGGATCATGTGATTGCCAGATGAGGAGTATGAATTCTGCCCAGTGATCAATAATGCAAGAGCTCTCTAAACCATAAAGCAGGAGAGTAGCATCATCAGAGCAGGAGGCATGAAATCTAATGCAGCAGCAACGTGCAAAGGGAGCTGGCGGCAGAGGTACCTGCAGGGAGACCATCCTGGGGGGTGATGAGCATCTGGCTGGGAAAACCACTCTCCAAAAGAACCTTAATCTGACACTCATTATTGCTGTCTCATTATTTCACTTCTTCACTCATTCTTCTTAACTTTCTTCCATTCTTCCATGTTCCCTTTCTGTCTCCTTTCCTACTGGACTTCTTGCTACCGTTACTCTGTGGTCATGCTATTTTTTCTTTTTTTTTTGCGGTACGCGGGCCTCTCACTGTTGTGGCCTCTCGCATTGCGGAGCACAGGCTCCGGACGCGCAGGCTCAGTGGCCATGGCTCATGGGCCCAGCCGCTCTGCGGCATGTGGGATCCTCCCGGACCGGAGCATGAACCCGTGTCCCCTGCATCGGCAGGCGGACTCTCAACCACTGCGCCACCGGGGAAGCCCTGTGGTCATGTTTTAAGCAGTATCCACTGTTGCAAAATTTGTTGAATAATGACTCCCCCCCATCCCCCCCACTGCTGTCTTTCTAACCTCACTATTTGGATTTCCTGAAGCAATTGTCTGGAAATCCTTTTTACATATGAATATATATTACTCTAAAATGTTGGAAGTTGGTGCTTTTTTCCAATGATTGATAGAATTTTCAAAAGTCATGAGGCTGTAAAAAAGTCAATTCAGTTTTCCAAGATTGTTTTGGCTCTGCTAGTATTTTCTTATCCAAAAACATGCTTATCAACTTTCTGCTTCATGTGTTGTTTGCGGAATGTTGAAGAATATAAGCATCTGCTTTTAATAAATATAAACTAATGCTAATATTAGAGAAGCCCAACCATGAAGAAGATAAAATTGCTAATTAAAAGAAAAAAGAGAAAGAAAAGAAAGATATGTCTTACTTTTAGAAAACTCATGCTTTGATGCATATATAAGTGAGTCAGCATTATGGAGAGATTCTTTTAGTGATTTCTCTCCAGGTTCAAAAAAAATCAAATGATTTTTTTTCTGACTATGTGGCTAAGAGGCAAAGACCAAAATGCTGGAGGCCAATTGAAAAATAAAAAGATATGAAAACAAAATCAGATATTTTAATGAAAATAAAACTGGAAATACGGAAACGATTTACCAAAATTCTATCTATTCACAGGTTTTTAGCACGTCTTCTGAATGAGCTCAGGAACAAGCTTTACACTCATTTCATTTGTCTACTCTAGACCCGCCTTACTTTCTTGGTTACCATGCATGTGGCTGAGGCTGATTTTCATGGTGAGGACCTGAGAGGAGGGATTTTTAGGGGGGATTAAGGGAAACTTATTTAGCATTTTCAGTTCATCCATATCCTAGTCAGTAGATACGAGCTTGCCTTTCTCAAGGATCTCACTGGTGAACTATAATTAAGGAACAGGAGTGTTGTTAAATTGGTGTCTCAATAGTCTGAGAGCTCCAGCTACTTCATTTTGACACCCACCACGTCCCACTTCTGCCATATAATCTGGAGATCTTCAATTCTGTTCCCAATCAGTTCTACATGTGAAACTGTGCATGGGTCTTAGATTCCAGGAGTGGTGGTGTAGAGATGACATTTGGCAGAGATATTACCAGATTTGTACCCACAATGGCCACTACAAAGACTTGAAATTACATCAACAAATTGTGAGGTTGCACAGGTTGACTTTATGTCCTTTATGCTTTTTTTTTTCTCTGTGCCCTATAATTTTGTCTAAGCACTTTTAGACATGCAGTTAATACTGAATATGCTTTTCTTATCTGTGCATTTTCCTGTTTTGCACACCAATCTTTATGCTTAACCTCTGTCAAAACTCATCTCAAAATTAATTTCTTACAAGTAGTTATTCATGGTTAGCCTGGCTTGATATTCTTGAGAACTTTATTACTGTAGGATTCAGAAATTAATTTTGAGCTGTATTAAGCTGTATTAAATTCACTTACATGTTATCGCCCCACGTGTACTTCAGTTATTGTTTTAGTGAAGGTTCCTGCGTGTATAGTTTCATCAAGTGTCCCTGAAGTCAAGGACTGTGCCATAGATTTATTATATCTTCCTGTGTCTCTGTAATGTCCTTTCCTCTATAAAGAGACATTGCTGGCTGACAGCCCAGGACCAGAACACAGCAGCCTCTTCGTAGAAATGATTTTTTAATAGGATAAATGTATAAATGTGCTTTAGAGAGCCCAGGAACTTACTGGGGATTCCCCTAGATGACTCCTTCAGTCCTGTTCTTTTTCCTCCTGAATCCACACTGGATGCTCACCTACTGCATCAGCTGCCAGCCATCGAAGACACCCTGGAAATTCCAAGCTCTGGTTGTTTGGCTTTTCCTTCCTTTGTTTCAGAGCTTACACACTGCTAAAAATTTCCACAATATGACAGTTTGTGAGTATTAATATTACTCAACTTAAAATACCTGTCTCTTTTCTTGTGCTGAATCCTTATTGATTCCCTGCAGAGTCCAATAACTGGGCTGTGAAAAGTCCCCCAAATTGTGCAGTTGTTTAATGGCTCTCACTTATTCACTGCAGCACTCGTAAATGACAGATCACAGCACACCAGGGCTCAAATATCAAAACAGACATTGAAAATTCCATGAAAATCCAAAAGGGTAAAACCTTCCTGACTTTTGTTCTCTTAACTGCATTACTGAAGAGACAGCATGGTTAACCTGGGCCACCACTAAAATGCCAATGAGCATGAACTTGAAAATACTCAGATGAGCTTTTCTGAAACTGGCTAAAGGGAATGCTAGGAACACCTGTGAACATGAATCAAATACTTCTTGGTCATCTATTACTGTGCACCAGGCATTGTCCGGTGCACTTCAAGAGAACTGTCTTAATTTTATTAAATCAAATCTCCCTGTGTCTGAATCTTGTTTTTTTCTTTTTAACATCTTTATTGGGGTCTAATTGCTTTACAATGTTGTGTTAGTTTCTGCTTTATAACAAAGTGAATCAGCCATACATATACATATATCCCCATATCTCCTCCCTCTTGCGTCTCCCTCCCACATTCCCTATCCCACCCTTCTAGGTGGTCACAAAGCACCGAGCTGATCTCCCTGTGCTATGTGGTTGCTTCCCACTAGCTATCTATTTTACATTTGGTAGTGTATATATGTCCATGCCACTCTCTCACTTCGTCCCAACTTACCCTTCCTCCTTCCCGTGTCCTCAAGTCCATTCTCTACATTTGCATCTTTATTCCAGTCCTGCACCTAGGTTCTTCAGAACCATTTTTTTTTCATTTTTTTTAGATTCCATATACATGTGTTAGCACACGGTATTTGTTTTTCTCTTTCTGACTTACTTCACTCTGTGTGACAGTCTCTAGGTCCATCCACCTCACTACAAACAACTCAGTTTCGTTTCTTTTCATGGCTAATATTCCATGGTATATATGTGCCACATATTCTTTATCCATTCATCTGTCGATGGACACTTAGGTTTCCTCCATGTCCTGGCTATTGTAAATAGAGCTGCAATGAACATTGTGGTACATGACTCTTTTTGAATTACAGTTTTCTCAGGGTATATGCCCAGTAGTGGGATTGCTGGGTCGTATGGTAGTTCTATTTTAGTTTTTTAAGGAACCTTCATACTGTTTTCCATAGTGGCTGTATCACTTTACATTCCCACCAACACTGCAAGAGGGTTCCCTTTTCTCCACACCCTCTCCAGCATTTGTTGTTCGTAGATTTTTGATGATGGCCATTCTGACCGGTGTGAGGTGATACCTCATGTAGTTTTTTTTTTTTTCTTTTTTTTAACATCTTTATTGGAGTATAATTCCTTTACAATGGTGTGTTAGTTTCTGCTTTATAACAAAGTGAATCAGTTATACATATACATATGTTCCCATATCTCTTCCCTCTTGTGTCTCCCTCCCTCCCACCCTCCTATCCCACCCCTCCAGGCGGTCACAAAGCACCGAGCCAATATCCCTGTGCCATGCGGCTGCTTCCCACTAGCTATCTACCTTACGTTTTTTAGTGTATATATGTCCATGACTCTCTCTCGCCCTGTCACAGCTCACCCTTCTCCCTCCCCATATCCTCAAGTCTGTTCTCCAGTAGATCTGTTTCTTTATTCCTGTCTTACCCCTAGGTTCTTCATGACATTTTTTTCTTAAATTCCATATATATGTGTTAGCATATGGTATTTGTCTTTTTCTTTCTGACTTACTTCACTCTGTATGACAGACTCTAGGCCTATCCACCTCATTACAAATAGTTCAATTTCGTTTCTTTTTATGGCTGAGTAATATTCCATTGTATATATGTGCCACATCTTCTTTATCCATTCATCTGATTATGGGCACTTAGGTTGTTTCCATCTCCGGGCTATTGTAAATAGAGCTGCAATGAACATTTTGGTACATGACTCGTTTTGAATTTTGGTTTTCTCAGGGTATATGCCCAGTAGTGGGATTGCTGGGTCATATGGTAGTTCTATTTGTAGTTTTTTAAGGAACCTCCATACTGTTCTCCATAGTGGCTGAACCAATTCACATTCCCACCAGCAGTGCAAGAGTGTTCCCTTTTCTCCACACCCTCTCCAGCATTTATTGTTTCTAGATATTTTGATGATGGACATTCTGACTGGTGTGAGATGATACCTCATGTAGTTTTGATTTGCTTTTCTCTGATTAGTGATGTTGAGCATCCTTTCATGTGTTTGTTGATGATCTGTAAATCTTCTTTGGAGAAATGTCTATTTAGGTGTTCTGCCCAGTTTTGGCTTGGATTGTTTGTTTTTTGATATTGAGCTGCATGAGCTGCTTATAAATTTTGGAGATTAATCCTTTGTCAGTTGCTTCATTTGCAAATATTATCTCCTATTCTGAGGGTTGTGTTTTCCTCTTGTTTATGGTTTACTTTGCTGTGCAAAAGCTTTTAAGTTTCATTAGTTCCCATTATATTTTTTTGTTTTTATTTCCATTACCCTAGGAGGTGGGTCAAAAGGGATCTGGCAGTGATTTATGTCATAGAGTGTTCTGCTTATGTTTTCCTCTAAGAGTTTTATAGTGTCTGGCCTTATATTTAGGTCTTTAATCCATTTTGAGTTTATTTTTGTGTATGGTGTTAGGGAGTGTTCTAATTTCATTCTTTTACATGTAGGTGTCCAGTTTTCCCAGCACCACTTATTGAAGAGGCTGTCTTTTTCCATTGTATATTCTTGCCTCCTTTATCAAAAGATAAGGTGACCATATATGCATGGGTTTATCTCTGAGGTTTCTATCCTGTTCCATTGATCTATATTTCTCTTTCTGTACCAGAACCATACTGTCTTAATTACTGTAGCTTTGTAGGATTTTCTGAAGCCAGGGAGCCTGATTCCTCCAGCTCCGTTTTTCTTCTTCAAGATTGCTTTGGCTATTCAGGGTCTTTTGTGTTTCCATACAAATTTTGAAATTTTTAATTCCAGTTTTGTGAAAAATGCCATTGGTAGTTTGATAGGGTTTGCATTGAATCTGTAGATTGCTTTGAGTAGTAGAGTCATTTTCACCATGTTGATTCTTCCTATCCAAGAACATGGTATATCTTTCCATCTGTTTGTATCACCTTTAATTTCTTTCATCAGTGTCTTATAGTTTCCTACATACAGGTCTTTTGTCTTCTTAGGTAGGTTTATTCCTAGGTATTTTACTGTTTTTGTTGCAATGGTAAATGGGAGTATCTCCTTAATTTCTCTTTGAGATTTTTCATCATTTGTGTATAGGAATGCAAGCATATTCTGTGCATTAGTTTGTATCCTGCTACTTTACCAAATTCATTGATTAGCTCTAGTAATTTTCTGGTAGCATCTTTAGGATTCTCTATGTATAGTATCATGTCATCTGAAGTGACAGCTTTACTTCTTATTTTCAGATTTGAATTCCTTTTATTTCTTTTTCTTCTCTGATTGCTCTGGCTAAAACTTCCAAAACTATGTTGAATAATAGTGGTGAGAGTGGACAACCTTGTCTTGTCCTAATTTTACTGGAAATGGTTTCAGTTTTTCACCATTGATATCGATGTTGCCATGGGTTTGTCATATATGGCCTTTATTATGTTGAGGAAAGTTCCCTCTATGCCTACTTTCTGGAGGGTTTTTATTATAAATGGGTGTTGAATTTTGTCAAAAACTTTTTCTGCATCTATTGAGATGATCATATGGTTTTTCTCCTTCAATTTGTTAATATGTTTTATCACATTGATTGGTTTGCTTATATTGAAGAATCCTTGCATTTCTGTGATAAAGCCCACTTGATCATGATGTATGATCCTTTTGATGTGCTGTTGGATTGTGTTTGCTAGTATTTTGTTGAGGATTTTTGCATCTATGTTCATCAGTGATATTGGCCTGTAGTTTTCTTTCTTTGTTACATCTTTGGTTTTGGTATCAGGGTGATGGTGGCCTCATAGACTGAGTTTTGGAGTGTTCCTCCCTTTGCTATATTTTGGAAGAGTTTGAGAAGGATGGTTGTTAGCTCTTCTCTAAATGTTTGGTAGAATTTGCCTGTGAAGCCATCTGGTCCTGGGCTTTTGTTTGTTGGAAGATTTTTAATCACAGTTTCAATTTCAGTGCTTGTCATTGGTCTGTTTATATTTTCTATTTCTTCCTGGTTCAGTCCCGGAAGGTTGTGCTTTTCTAAGAACTTGTCCATTTCTGCCAGGTTGTCCATTTTATGGCATATAGTTGCTTGTAGTGATCTCTCAAGATCCTTTGTATTTCTTCAGGGTTCATTGTTACTTCTCCCTTTTCATTTCACATTCTATTGATTTGAGTCTTCTGTCTTTTTTTCTTGATGAGTCTGGCTAATGGTTTATCAATTTTGTTTATCTTCTCACAGAACCAGCTTTTAGTTTTATTGATCTTTGCTATTGTTTCCTTCATTTCTTTTTCATTTATTTCTGAGTTGATCTTTATGATTTCTTTCCTTCTGCTAACTTTGGGGTTTTTTTGCTCTTCTTTCTCTAATTGCTTTAGGTGTAAGGTTAGGTTGTTTATTTGAGATGTTTCTTGTTTCTTGAGGTAGGATTGTGTTGCTATATACTTCCCTTTTAGAACTGCTCTTGCTGCATCCCATAGGTTTTGGGTCATCATGTTTTCATCGCCATTTGTTTCTAGGTACTTTTTGATTTCCCCTTTGATATCTTCAGTTATCTCTTGGTTATTTAGAAGTGTATTGTTTAGTCTACATGTGTTTGTATTTTTTACACGTTTTTTCCCCCCATAATTGATATCTAGTCTCATAGCATTGTGGTCTGAAAAGTTACTTGATACGATTTCAATTTTGTTAAATTTACCAAGGCTTGATTTGTGATCCAAGATATGCTCTATACTGGAGAATGTTCCAGGTGCACTTGAGAAGAAAGTGTTTTCTGTTGTTTTCCGATGGAATGTCCTATAAATATCAATGAAGTCCATCTTGTTTAATGTATCATTTAAAACTTGTGTTTCCTTATTTATTTTCATTTTGGATGATCTGTCCATTGGTGAAAGTGGGGTGTTAAATTCCCCACTATGATTGTGTTACTGTTGATTTACCCTTTTATGGTTGTTAACATTTGCCTTATATATTGAGGTGATCCTATATTGGGTGCATAAATACTTACAATTGTTATATCTTCTTAGATTGCTCCCTTGGTCAGTATGTAGTGTCCTTCTTTGTCTCTCGTAATAATGTTTATTTTAAAGTCTATTTTGTCTGATATGAGAATTGCTACTCCAGCTTTCTTTTGATTTCTATTTGCATGGAATATCTTTTTCCACCCCCTCACTTTCAGTCTGTATGTGTCCCTAGGTCTGAAGTGGGTCTGTTGTAGACAGCATATATACGAGTCTTGTTTGTGTATCCATTCAGCCAGTCTATGTCTTTTGGTTGGAGCATTTATTCCATTCACATTTAAAGTAGTTATTGATATGTATGTTCCTATTACCATATTCTGAATTGTTTTGGTTTTTTTATTGTAGGTCTTTTCCTTGTCTTGTGTTTCCTGCCTAGAGAAGTTCCTTTAGCATTTGTTGTAAAGCTGGTTTGGTGGTGCTGAATTCTCTTAGCTTTTTCTTGTCTGTAAAGCTTTTAATTTCTCCATCAAACCTGAATGAGATCCTTGCTGGGTAGAGCAATCTTGGTTGTAGGTTTTTCCCTTTTATCACTTTAAGTATGTCCTGCCACTGTCTTCTGGCTTGCAGAGTTTCTGCTGAAAGATCAGCTGTTAACCTGGTGGGGATTCCCTTTTATGTTATTTGTTTTTTTTCCCTTGCTAGTTTTAGTATTTTTTCTTTGTATTTAATTTTTGATAGTTTGATCAATATGTGTCTTGGCACATTTCTCCTTGGATTTATCCTGTATGGGAGTCTCTGCACTTCCTGGACTTGATTGACTATTTCCTTTCCCATATTAGAGAAGAGAAACTTGTTTTTTCTATTTCCTATCTGGACTGTGTCTTTTCCTGAGGGAGTAACCAGAGCAGTTCTTCAGACGAAATATACTAGGATACTGAAAGAATTTTACTTTACTACATGTGGGCCCTCAAATACAATTGAGAATGACAGTACTGCAACCTAACACAGTCTGCAAGATTAAGTTAATCACTGACAATTGTTTAACCAGAAAGAAAGCCGACATTATAACTCACTTCATAATGATATATCTTTGAGAGAGTCTTACATCATAAATGATATATTTTTCATATATGATTTATTTTTAAAAATCATCTTCATTAAAAAATAAACATCTAATTTTTAAAGAATGTGAAGCAAAAATAAGAAATTAAAAAGCATTTCAACACAGACACAGCCATGTTTGACAATGCATAGGCAGCTCTTGCTAAGTAACATTCACTCTAACCTTGGGAAATTTAAAACAAGAAGCATTTGAATTCACTCATATGCCTACCAGCCAGCTTGGGATGAAATGATCTAGGCTGGACCAGGCTGGTCTTGATTCCAAACTCAAGACAGTGTGTTGGATGGATGGCGCTCCTTCACATGTCTCTCGTTCTCCTTGGATCAGTGGGAAAGTTAGGGCACGATCTTCTCACTGCAAGGGCATCTGTGCAAGAGAGCACGTAGATATCAGACAAGCACATTTCAAATCTTTGCTTGCATCATTTCTTCTAACATCCCATAGGTCAAAGTTAATTGTATGGCTAATTCTAAAATCAGTGGGACAGTGAGATAAATATATTAAGTCCATAGTGGGAAGGGGTGGGGATGCAAAGATTTCCTGAACAGTAATCCGAGGTATTTCTTCTTATAGTTGCTTCACAATTTTACAGATAATACAAGTATTCTAGTGCAAACTACTGTTTTCTTCAATTTGGTAATTTAACTAAATGCTCTTTCTAGGCTTCAGACCTTTCTATGCAGTTCCCTCTGCCTGAAATGTCCTTTTAGCTTTCTGACTAAATTCTACTTACATTTCCAAATTTCCTCAGTATCATCTCCTTTAGGAAGATAGGGCTAAGTCCCTCTCTCCATTTTTAATTTAGCTCTTAGTACATTATTTTCAAATTTCTAATTACATATTTTTCTCCCATAATTGACAGAAAGCTTCTTCAGGGCAAGTTTCAGGTCTAATTCTAGATAATTAGTTTTTTGGTGAATTGAAATGAAAGCACATGTCTTGTGTATGTTTTTCCTTGTCTTGTTGTTATCAATGATCATTTCCCAAGAGGTTTAAGGGAACATATATACAATATTTCAGTTAATAATAAAAACAATACCTCCAACCTGCATAAGGCTTTAGAGTTTATAAGCTGCATGTATAGTCACCTAATTTGAGACAAGAAACTGCTCTCTGTCCTCAGTTCCTGTATTTTTATTCATTTCTATCATTATCCTTTATTAAATCTGTCCTTTGACTTCATTGTACCTATCTCTTGTCATAGTCTTTGATTCTATTATTGACAAGTAGTGCTGGAAAAAATCACAAAACTGTGAGCCCTCTTTAGATTTTCGATCTCAGTAGGGTTCTGAAAGAAAGTCCTTTGGCCATCTTTCATCTTGTCAACAATCTCTTCCAGTTTTTTCAGCTGCTACTATAATTCTTCATAACAATTTTAGTCCTCTAATTCATATCCTAACCCATCTTATTTTTTCTAAATTATTAATAATTGCTTGGAGAAAAATATTGTAGGAATTACCTATGTGGTCCTTATCAGAAGAATGCATGAAGCTGCCCAGACACACCAATTTTCTTCTTCTCCCTGGTGCTTTGACACTTTATCTTCCTTGTCCTTGTATCCCAAAGCCTATCCTCCTTCTCAGATGCTCTTCATCTATAATTAGTTTATTCTCTTTTCTCCCTAAGTACATACTTTTAAAAGGATCATGTCAATAAATTATGATCACTTCCTCATAAGTTACCCATTAGAAAATGAGCACCTGGGCATGATCATTTTAGGACCTGCAATACCAGGTACACAATCATGTTACGTTCCCACAGCAGCACAGTCCCTATTTTACCCAACTAGGATGTAGTCTAGAGTAATATGCAATGATAATCCCTTCCTTGGTGTCGGGTGCTTGGCCAGAGGATGAGATGGATAGCAAGGGCAGAAATGGTGAAATACGTCTATTTGGTCTTTGAAGGCAGAGGTACCACTGACAAAGTTTGGATCAAGGGACTGATACTTACAAAAGACAGTACAAAGCATGATAGGGTAGGGTGCACTGGATTATCAGGCTAGTTGTTGGTGAATATTTGAGGGCTATTGCCACTTGTGGGGTACTAGGCATTTCTTTTATCAGACTGTACACACAACACACTGATCCATTAGAAAACAAGGCTCAGTTAGCACGTGCATTGAGTTGTGCATAATAAATACTTTGACTGATTGACCACCCCAAGTGAGTTGGGCATGACAGGTATAATTATTTCCTTTTTTTAAAAATTGATTTTATTGAAGTATAGTTGATTTTACAATGTTATGTTAATTTCTGCTGTACAGCAAAATGATTCAGTTATATATACATATATATATATTCTTTTTCATATTCTTTTCCATTATGGTTTATCACAGGATATTGAGTATATTTCCCTGTGCTATATAGTAGGACCTTGTTGTTTATCCATTCCTTTTTTTTAAATGAATATAATTAGTACTTTGTTCAAGGACTTGAAACAAGAATGTGGAAAGGCCCACACTTAAACCCAAGTCTTTATTCAAGAACTCTCTTTCCCATTATCATTTGGAACTGAGTTTTGGATTTATTCCAGAGAAAACTCTGTCAGTTAGATATAACTCGTTATCATCCTTCCTTCCCACTTTATATGCTTTCGCCAAATATTTTATGGTCTTAAATATACATGGTAGGCACATCTCAAGAAGGGCGAGATCTATTTATGAAAAAATCCCAGAGTTACAAAAATTTCACAATAGACACAGAAATATATAGCCACACACTCTGAGCTGGATTCAACTCTTCCTTAAGAATGAATTTGAGAAGTTACTCTTACTGGCAGATAGAGGCATACAATTTCAAAGCCAAAGTGCTTCTTTTAATCTACTTGATTTGCTTTAGGAGGAACATTTTTTTTCTATCTACTCTATCTCCCTTTTATTTTCCTGACTTTCATTCCTTTTTAATTCTAAGCATCTCATCTATGAGCGACTTTTTAAAAATAAATTTATTTATTTTTGGCTGCATTGGGTTTTTGTTGCTGCAGCCGGGCTTTCTCTAGTTGCGGCGAGTGGGGGCTACTCTTTGCTTCAGTGCACCGGCTTCTCATTTCAGTGGCTTCTCTTGTTGCGGAGCATGGGCTCTAGGTACACGGGCTTCAGTAGTTGTGGCTCACGGGCTCTAGAGCTCAGTTTCAGTAGTTGTGGTGCACACACTTAGTTGCTCCGCCGGCATGTGGGATCTTCCCGGACCAGGGCTCGAACCTGTGTACCCTGTGTTGGTAGGCAGGTTCTTAACCACTGTACCACCAGGGAAGCCCTATGAGTGATTTTTTAATTAGCACTTCTCAATGTCAGAAAAGACATAGTGATAAAATAATTTGACTTACATTAAATTTTAAGAAAGGGGAATGAAAATTCATGTTATTTGCTGAAACTTTTCCTTTTGCCTGAAATGCTGTGTCAATCTGAGAAATCTGACAAAATTTTGTTCAGTTTTAAAAACAAATTCAAATGACTTCTCTTTCCCACTCAAGTAATCTCTACTCCTTTTGTTCAAACCACCAATTCAATACTCTTTACATTTCATCCAACTAAATCATATGTTTATCCGCTTCCCATGTGGACCATCTTTCCTCTAAAACATCATGTCCTGGTTTTGTGTAGCCAGCACTTATTACAATTTTGCTGAATAAATGGATGAGGGCCGAAGCCTCAAGGGGATTATTAAGAAAAGAGGTACAAGAGGGAGGAGCACTGATGAAATCCAACTAACATCCATAGTGAATTTGTGGGCCATATATGATCACAGCCATCATTGTTAGGAGCCTGGAAAAATAAAAAGAACTGGAATGAAAATATTGGTTTTCCTCCTGAAGTGATCACCTGCTGACTGCAGCATTCTAGAAAAATGGTAAAAAAAAAAAAAAAATCAATTTTGAGTTAATGTGTTGAGGGTAGGAGTAGAGAACGATGCTCATTTCAGTCACTAAAGCTGATTGAGAGTGTGATCAGTGCTCAGGAAGAAAATCACTCCAAATTACCTGAAAACTTATTATTATCCAAGCCCCAAATAAGGCTGAGTTTAATGCAATAGGAAGTACATTTCATATAGACTCATTTATCTATCCATCTGCCTCAATCTAATTTACAATTATAAGCATTTCATTAATCACTTAAAAAGGCATATTTATAAGGCACATTATCATATGTTACAATGGTAAACTGCCTTATCTTAAAGCCAACCTTGATATTTGAGCAAGGAAAAGCTAATGCTGTTTATTCCAGTGCTCAGTTTTATATTAAAGTGTTGGATTGGGAATTAGGTTTAAGATGTAAGTCAACATTATGTTAAGAAATGCTTTAGATTATTATTAATCGTTTAAAGAGGTGAATTATTGATGAGTCTGGCTGATATATGATAGATGCAACATGAATATCAACATTTTTATTTTATTGATTTCATTTTTTAACCTCTTTATTGGAGTATAATTGCTTTACAATGGTGTGTTAGTTTCTGCTTTATAACAAAGTGAATCAGCTATACATATACATATATCCCCATATCTCTTCTCCCTTGCCTCTCCTTCCCTCCTACCAACCCTATCCCACCCCTCCAGGTTGTCACAAAGCACTAAGCTGATCTCCTTGTGCTATGTGGCTGCTTCCCACTAGCTATCTATTTTATGTTTGGTAGTGTATATATGTCCATGCCACTCTTTCACTTTGTCACAGCTTACCCTTCCCCCTCCCCATATCCTCAAGTCCATACTGTAATAGCTCTGCATCTTTATTCCTGTCTTGCCTTTAGGTTCTTCATGACCAATTTTTTTTTTTTTTAGATTCCATATATATGTGTCAGCATACGGTATTTGTTTTTCTTTTTCTGACTTACTTCACTCTGTATGACAGTCTCTAGGTCCATCCACCTCACTACAAATAACTCAGTTTCATTCCTTTTTATGGCTGAGTAATATTCCATTGTATATATGTGCCACATCTTCTTTATCCATTCATCTGTTGATGGACACTTAGGTTGCTTCCATGTCCTGGCTATTGTAAATAGAGCTGCAATGAACATTTTGGTACATGACTCTTTTTGAATTATGGTTTTCTCAGGGTATATGCCCAGTAGTGGGTTTGCTGGGTCATATGGTAGTTCTATTTTTAGTTTTTTAAGGAACCTCAGTAGTGTTCTCCATAGTGGCTGTATCAATTTACATTCCTACCAACAGTGCAAGAGAGTTCCCTTTTCTCCATACCCTCTCCAGCATTTATTGTTTCTAGATTTTTTGATGATGGTCATTCTGACCAGTGTGAGATGATATCTCATTGTAGTTTTGATTTGCATTTCTCTAATGATTAATTATGTTGAGCATTCTTTCATGTGTACAGGCAATAGAAGACATGTTTAAAGAATTAATCTTTCATGCTAGCATGTTGGCTTCCTGTCTTTGTCATCTCTGTGAAATGTGATCATAATTTCTTGCTATTTGTAAGAGTCAAATTTTAAAACACATAATCAGGGAAATGATCGAATTTTTAAGTTCTTACAAGCATTTACAGTCAACTGTTCTATATAAGTTACTGAACAAGCATTTTGGAAAAGATAAAATGTAATCCTAGTTTCCTGCACCTGTGAATTTCAGGTCCAAAGAGTATGAATGAAGGTGAATAACTATCTCAAAGCAAATGCATACTCTTTCAAAGTAATTACATATAAACTTTCTTTTCTTGGTCTGAAAGTCTGCTGATACCAGCATAATTTTGAATCTTTTTGTTAGTATATGAGTTTCCTCTTCAAGTTCTCATTCATTAAGTTGAGCCAAAAGCCAGATCTTAGTCTCTTGAATGGTTTCTATTGTTACATTTTTCACCTTTTTCTGCCTTTCTGAGCCAAAATAGAGTTCTCAGGCACTCTTTTACCTAACCTGACATTGACCATCTCATTAAATGTGGAAAATATTATCAGAAGCATAATCAATGTTTGCTGAAACTCCCATGTCCTAACAGCTAATCCAAAACCTCATGATTCTATAGCAAATCTTACCTGATAATTATAACCCAACTACCATTTTAAAGGGAGCCAGAAACATGTAAATGTGATTTTATGCTTTCTATCCAGCAGTGTTGCAAATGATTAGCTTCTAGTGCCTGGAACTTTAGCAAAAATATTAATTAGCTTTCAAATAATGCTACGGGTAGTAAAATGTTGAATTTTGCTGCAGGTAAAATGTGTCCTGTCAAATAATAATCAACAGCCAATTCACCTGAGTATTTGAGGAAAGAATTCACATTTGGCAAGTAATAAACCAACATAGACATTAATATTAATTTGAGTATCCTTACTTGCTTCGAACACTTATTACACACATTTTCAGAAACATCTTGGCATTGAATATTTATTCACATTAATATTACTATTCCTTCACTTAAAAGCTACCCTAAGACAATTTTTGTGTTCCCGCTGTTCACTTTCCCACCTATGACACAAAAGGGCCAAGTTTTAAAACCATATTGAATGTATCATCAAGTCCAAGTAGTATCTACTGAAGAATGTTCAGACATTACCTCAGGCCACACCTTCAGGGGGAGGTCACGGGGGGAAAACAAACCTTGCTGGAGTCTGGATTCAGGCAATGAACTGGCTTGGGATCGCAGTGGACTCGTTTTGCCCTCTGGATTTTAGTCAGTACAAAGTGAAGTCTCTCCACTAGATTATCTCCAAGGTCATTTACAGTTCCAGGGGGAAAAATTCAAAACACATAAATTCTAATTTTCAAGCCATTCGATGCTGCCTTACTTTTTCCTGTTATTTGGTATGTTTTAGGAATTGCCATTTACTTAGTGATTACTGTTCTTCAGCCCAGGCTGACTTGGTTATGACAACCTACTTCTTTGTGACCTTTTCTTCCTAACTTAAGCAAAACAAGCAGATACCATGTGCTACATAAGGGAATAAATATGGGAATAAACTAAATCCCAAATATGCAGTACTCATAATTAAGACTCCTCTCAGAAAGACAAAGCTGTGCTTTGAGGCTCTGTTTTGATAATCCAGCAATGTGGAGAGTGATGTGTAGCAGCAAAGTATCCAGATGGCCACACAATTAATTCACATACCAAAACCAAGTTGAAACCCTTATTTTTCAAAAGCTTTTGCGTAAAGTTCTGAATTGCTACCATTTTGCCTCTAGAGAACAGAACACTTTCTTAATATTATAAGCTATTTCATTAAATAGCACTTAATACCTACAATAAACTATATCACAAATGGCTAAGCAAAGAATATAGATTTAGGGCAGATTATGACCTTGTCATTATCAGGTACAAAGGAAGAAAGCAATTTCTTTGTGTATAATTGCATTTAAATTTTATGCCATAGCAATTGAAATGAGAATTGTTAGTTATTTAAAGAGGCACTTTAACGATTAATTTAATGACACATACTTGGACTAAATAAGCAGGCCTAAAAAATAATAAAAGGTAGTTTTATTTGGAAAAATCCCTCACTTTGTAGTCCATATCAGAATCTATTATTGCAGCTTTGTGCTGGATGAATAGGTTTGTGTGGTGGCAGGGAGGACAGAAGGGGCTGGCATTTACCCAGAGGGCTTTCCAATTTCTAAAATTGAAAATCTTCTGTCACCATAAATTAAGTTTAATTTAAACCATTTAATATCAAATATCTATAAACAATAACTAAATTGAAAAGAGAAAAAAAGACAAAACGAGAGTAAGAAAAAGTGTCAAAGAGCTGAAAATCTCTTCTAAAACAAACTAAACTGAAATCATGAAGCTCTTAAGATGGTGTGTCAGGTTGTTACTCACACACCAGCCCAGCTCCAAATTACAATGTGCACTCAGACAGCACCCACCCTCAGGGTTACGGAACCAGATATTTTCCCCTTGATTCTGATCTGACTTTCTGAGAGATCTGAAGCAAACCTCAGGAAATTTCAAAGGAAGGCAGCTGGTGGGGTTGATAAGATAAGGAGAAAAAAGGAAGGATGGGAGGTGGTGGTGGTGGTTGTGGGTGAAGGAAATCTGAAGAAGGTAGAGAAAACCTGAAAGGAGAAAGAGAACAACAGAGAAGCATGGCATAATTGGAAAAAAGAAAAAGTGATTCAGATGCTTTTGGGTTCTTGACATCTGTACATTCCAGAAGATTTAGAAAAGAAAACAACAGTGGGAGCTTATAAGTTATGCAGTTTCTTCCTAGACTGTATTTACCATCTTGGAGATTAGGAAATTTGGCTTAGTTGAAGTCATCATTATTATTTTTCTGGAAATGTGAGACTCTACTATAGCTTGTTTATGGCCTATAAATACTATTTTCAACATCACAGGTTTTGATTACTTCCATTTAGTCAAAATTATGTTGTTAGGACCTGTAAAACACAGACACAGTATCTTGTGGGTTTGGTTCCAGATCATTGCAATAAAGTGAATATCACAATAAAGCAAGTCACATAAATTGTTAGGTTTCTTAGTTCATGTAAAATTTATGTTTACACTCCCCTGTAGTCAGTTAAGCTTGCAGTAGCATTATGTCTAAAAACACAATGTACATACCTTAAATAAAAATATTATACTGCTGGGAATTCCCTGGTGGTCCAGTGGTTAGGACTTCACGCTTCCACTGCAGGGGGCATGAGTTCAATCACTGATCTGGGAACTAAGATCTCCCAAGCTGCGTGGTGTGGTCAAAAAAAAAAAAAAAAAAAGCATATTCCTGAGCCCTCTGATTTCCACTGAGTCCAAATAGGGTCCCAGGAATCAGAAAAAGAAAAAAAAACTATATTGCTAAAAAATGCTAACAATGATCTGAGCCTTTGGTGAGTTGCCATCTTTTTGCTGGTGGAGAGTCTTGCCTCGATGTTGAGGGCTGCTGACTGATCAGGGTGGTGTTTGCTGAAAGTTGGGGTGGCTGTGGCGATTTCTTAAAGTAAGACAACAGTGAAATTTGCCACGTTGATCCCTTCAAGAAAAATTTCTCTATAGCACGCAATGCTGTTTGATAGCATTTTACCCACAGTAGGACTTCTTTCAAAATTAGAGTCATCCTCTCAAACCCTGTTTCTGCTTTATCAACTAAGTTTATGTCATCTAAATCCTTTGTTGTCATTTCAACAATCTTCACACAATCTTCATCAGGAGTAGGTTCCACCTCAAGAAACCACTTTCTCTGCTCATCTATAAAAATCAACTCCTTATCCACTGAAATTTAATCATGAGATTGTAGCAATTCAGATACATCTTCAGGCTTCACTTCTCATTCTAGTTCTCTTGGTATTTCCACCACACCTTCAGTTACTTCCTCCACTGAAGTCTTGCACCCCTCTAAAGTCATCCATGAGAGTTGGAATCAATTTCTTCCAAACGCCTGTAGATGTTGATATTTTGACCTCTTCCCATGAATCACAAATACACTTAATGACATCCAGAATGATGAATCCTTGTCAGAAGGTTTTCAATTTACTTTGCTTAGACATATTGTGGAATCACTATCACTATAGGCGGCTATAGCCTTACAAAATGCATTTCTTAAACAATAAGAAATGAAAGTCAAAATGACTCCTTGATGTATGGCTGCAGAATGGATGTTGTGTTAGCAGGCAGGAAAACAACATTAATCTCATTGTAAATCTCCATCAGAGCTCTTGAGTGACCAGGTGTGTTGTCAATGAGCAGTCATATTTTGAAAGGAATCTTTGTCTGAGCAGTAGGTCTTAATAGTCAGCTTAAAATATTCAGTAAACCATGTTGTAAATAGATGTGCTGCCATCCAGGCTTTGTTGTTCCATTAATAGAGCAGAGGCAGAGTAGATTTGGCATAATTCTTAACAGCCTCGGGATTGTCAGAATTGCAAATGAGCATTGGCTTCAACTTAAAGTCACCAGTTGGGCTTCCCTGGTGGCGCAGTGGTTGAGAGTCCACTTGCCGATGCAGGGGACACAGGTTCGTGCCCCGGTCTGGGAAGATCCCACATGCTGCGGAGTGGCTAGGCCTGTGAGCCATGGCCGCTGAGCCTGCGCGTCCAGAACCTGTGCTCTGCAACGGGAGAGGCCACAACAGTGAGAGGCCCATGTACCGCAAAAAAAAAAATAAATAAATAAATAAATAAAGTCACCAGCTGCATTAGCCACTAACAAGAGAGTCAGCCTCTCTTTTGAATATTGAAACCAGGCATTGACTTCTCCTCTCTAGCTATGAAAGTCCTAGATGGCATCTTCTTCCAATATAAGGCTGTTTCATCTACATTGAAAATGTGTTGTTTAGTGTAGTGACCTTCATTAATTATCTGAGCTAGATCTTCTGGATAACTTCTACAGCTTCTGTATCAGCACTTGCAGCTTCACCTTGCATTTTTTATGTTATAAAGATGGCTTCTTTCCTTAAACCACATGAACCAAACTCTGCTAGCTTCAAACTTTTCTTCTGTGGCTTCCTCTCCTCTTCAGCCTTCAAAGAATCAAAGAGAGTTAGTTAGGGCCTTTCTCTGGATTAGGCTTTGGCTGAAGGCAATATTGTGGCTGGTTTTATGGTCTATCCAAACCACTAAATCTTTCTCCATATCAGCAATAAGGTTGTTTCTCTTTCTTATCATCCATGTGTTCACTGGAGCAGCAGTGTTAATTTCCTTTAAGGGCTTTTTCTTTGCATTCACAACTTGGCTAACTGTTTGGCACAAGAGACCTCGCTTTCAGCCCATGTTGGTTTTGGACATGCCTTTCTCACTAAGCTTAATCAGTTCCAGCTTTTGATTGAAAGTGAGAGATGTGTGACTTTTCCTTTCACTTGAACACTTAGAGGCCACTGTAGGGTTATTAATTGCCCTAATTGTAATATTGTCATGTCTCAGGGAACAGGGAGGCCTGAGGAGAGGGAGAGAGATGGGGGAATGGCCAGTCAGAACACAAACAACATTTATTGATTAAGTACACTCTCTTATGGGCGAGGTTTGGGGTGCATCAAAACAACTACAATAGTAACATAAAGGATCACTGGTCACAGATCACCATAACAAATATAACAATAATGAAAAATTGTGAAATATTGTGAGAATTGTTAAAATGTGACAGAGACATGAAGAGAACAAATAGGTTGGAACAATGGTCCTATAGGCTTGTTTGATAGAGGGTTGCCACAAACCTTCAATTTGTAAAAAATGCAACATCTGTGAAGCACAATAAAGTGAAGCAAAATAAGGTATACCTGTATAAAGGATTTGAAATAAAATTATTTGTCATTTCAATGGTCTTTTTAGTACTGTTTGTGTATTATTAAAAATTCTACTTCAATCTCTGAATTTAACACTCTAAATTTAATTAGTTAATTAATTTTTGGCTGCGTTGGGTCTCTGTTGTTGCACACAGGCTTTCTCTATTTGCAGCAAGTGGGGGCTACTCTGTTGCGGTATGCAGGCTTCTCATTGTGGTGGCTTCTCTTGTTGCGGAGCACAGGCTCTAGGTGCATGGGCTTCAGTAGTTGTGGCACGCGGGCTCAGTAGTTGTGGCTCGCCAGCTCTAGAGATCAGGCTCAGTAGTTATGGCACACGGGCTCAGTTGCTCCGCGGCATGGGAGGTCTTCCTGGACCAGAGATCAAACCCTTGTTCCCTGCATTTGCAGGCAGATTCTTAATCACTGTGCCACCAGGGAAGTCCCTGAATTTAGCACTCTAAATTATCATGCTTTGTTTTAAAGCAGTGTAGTAATAAAAGAACATTCACATTCTAATGGCTTTGAATTGGTAAAATATGAGTAGCCAGGGCTCAAGTTTACCTTTGCAAAGCAAATCCTGTTTCAATGGGACAAAAATTTTGGAAAGAAAAAAATTTACATACTAAGAGAATTTTCTTCAAAAGCACCAAAGCAATTCAAAAGTACCACTTCACTAAGCACAACCATTCTGCTAACTGGAGATTATTTAAATTTATTCTTCAGATAGGTTTCTAAGGGTCATACTGGGTCCTCTGTTAGCCTAGTTGAGTTAATGTATATGACATCAGGGAATGCTTTTGCTACACTTTAAATAAGTCACTGTGGCAAAAACTATTATTTGCTTATTTGATATCTATCATCTTCTTCTTCTTGTTGTTAACAAAACATGAATTTTGTGTGACTCAGCAGTATCTCTAGGTATATATTCCCTTTCCTAACTTTCTTTGCAGCTAGGTTTGGCCATGTGACACAGTTCTAATAGTTTGAAAGGTTATATAATCTAACCAATGATATTGAAGTGAATGTCTGCAAGGATTTCTGGAAAAATTTATCTTTCTTTCTTTCTTATTTAATTTTTTAAAATTGGAGTATAGTTGATTTACAATGTTGTGTTAGTTTCAGGTGTACAGCAAAGTGAACCAGTTATACATATACATATATCCACTCTTTTTTATATTCTTTTCCCATATAGGTCATTACAGGGTATTGAGTAGAGCTCCCTGTGTATCTTTCTTGATGAAAGGGTGAAGCAGCTGATACTGTTGTTCATATTTTCTTGATGTGATGTCTGGTTACAAGCTAGAACTTGTAACCATGAGGTGACAAGCAAGCAGATGAAAGTGAACACTGTTAAAATGGTGGAGGAGAAGGATGGAAAGAGCCTGGGTCCCTGATGGCATCTCAGAAAAGCTAAACTTAATGCTAGAAAATGCCTACCTTTGGACTTCTTGTTGAGAAAAATAAGTTCTATTTAAATTATTCTTAAGTGTTTTGTTACTCGTAGTCAAATCCACTCTTAAGTGATGCATTAAATATTAAGAGGTGTGTGTGTATATGAATATATATATATTTTAGTTTGTCCTTATCTCTTGTTGATTATGAATGATAAGGTGTATTTCAATAAATAAATGTGGGTTTCTTCTTACACCCAGCTACCTTTGGAAGCTTTCAGGGAGAAAAATGGAGAAAGAAAAGGAAAAGGAGAAAGAGAAAAGATAGACGAGAATAGGTTATGGGAAAGGAAGATAGAAGGGATTATCTTGAAAGAAAAGGCAGCCATAAACAAGATGAAAAGACAACTCTCAGAACAGGAGAAAATATTTGCAATTGAAGCAATGGGCAAAGTATTAATTTCCAAAATATACAGACAGCTCATGCCACTCAATATCAAAAAAACAAACAACCCAATCAAAAAATGGGTGGTAGGCCTACATAGACATTTCACCAAAGAAGACATACAGATGGCCAAGAGGCACATGAAAAGCTGCTCAACATCACTAATTATTAGAGAAATGCAAATCAAAACTACAATGAGGTATCACCTCACACTGGTCAGAATAGCCGTCATTGAAAAATCTACAAAAAGCAAATGCTGGAGAGGGTGTGGAGAAAAGGGAACCCTCTTGCACTGTTGGTGGGAGTGTAAATTGATACAACCACTATGGAGAACAACATGAAGCTTCCTTAAAAAACTAAAAATAGAACTACCATGTGACCCAGCAATCCCACTACTGGGCATATACCCTGAGAAAACCTAATTCAAAAAGACACATGTACCCCAACGTTAATTGCTGCACTATTTACAATAGCCAGGACATGGAAACAACCTAAGTGTCCATAGACAGATGAATGGATAAAGAAGATGTGGTACATATATGCAATGGAATTTTACTTAGTCATAAAAAGGAATGAAACTGGGTCATTTGTAGAGACGTGGATGGACCTAGAGTCTGTCATACAGAGTGAAATAAGCCAGAAACAGAAAAACAAATATCGTATATTAACACATGTATGTGGAATCTAGAAAGATGATACAGATGAACCTAGTTCCAGGAATAGAGACATAGACGTAGAGAACTGATATGTGGACACAGAGGGGGAAGGGGAGGGTGGGATGAATTAGGAGATTAGGTTTGACATAAATACACTACCATGTAGTAAAATAGATAGCTAGTGGGAACCTGCAGTGTAGCACAGGGAGCTCAGCTTGGTGCTCTGTGATGACCTAGATGGGTGGGATGTGGGGAGGGAGGGAGGTCAAGAGGGAGGGGATATATGTATGTGTGTGTATATATATATATATATATATATATATATATATATATATATATATATATATATATATATAGCTGATTCACTTCATTGTAAAGCAGAAACACAACATTGTAAAGCAGTTACACTCCAATAAAAAAGGGTTAAATTTTAATAAGAAACAAATTTACAATACAACAGTAAACTTGAAAATGCAATGTAATTTATGTGCCTAATTATCTGCATAAGTCTCTGTGTGCCTTAATTTATTTAAAAAATATTTTCAAATGCCTATGATAACATTCTTTTAAAAAATTTTTATTTTTAATTGAAGTGTAGTTGATTTACAGTGTTGTGTTAGTTTCAGGTGTACAGCAAAGTGATTCAGTTATACATACATATATACCTATGTATATATTATATATATACGAATATATATCTATCTATATATATATATACTTTTAAAAATTCTTTTCTATTATGGGTTATTACAGGATATTGAATATAGTTCCCTTTGCTATAGAGTAGGCCGTTACTGTTTATTTTATATATAGTAGTGTGTATATGTTAGTACCAAACTCCTAATTTATCCCTCCCCTCCCCTACCCCTTTGGTAATGATAAGTTTGTTTTTTATGTCTGTGAGTCTATTTCTGTTTTGTAAATAAGTTCATTTGTATCACTTTTTCAGTTTCCACATATAAGTGATGTCATATATTTGTCTTTGTCTGACATACTTCACTTAGTATGATAATCTCTATGTCCATCTATGTTGCTGCAAATGGCATTATTTCACTCTTGTTTATGGCTGAGTAATATTCCATTGTGTGTGTGTGTGTGTGTGTGTGTGTGTGTGTGTGTGTGTGTATATATATATATATATATATATATATATATATATATATACACATATGGCACATCTTCTTTATTGATGGATATTTAGGTTGTTTCCATGTCTTGGCTATTGTAAATGGTGCTGCTATGAATATTGGGGTGCATGATGTATCTTGTCTGTATATAGGTCCAGGAGTGGAATTTCTGGATCATATGTAGCTCTATTTTTAGTTTTTTAAGGAACCTCCATTCTGTCTTCCATAGTGGCTGTACCAATTTACATTCTCACTAACAGTGTAGGAGGGTTCCCTTTTTTCACACCCTTTCCAGAATTTATTAGTTGCAGTCTTTTTGATGATAGCCATTCTGACAGGTGTGAGATGGTATCTCATTGTAGTTTTGATTTGCATTTCTCTAATATTGTAATTAGCGATGTTGAGCATCTTTTCTTGTGCCTCTTGGCCATCTGTATGTCTCCTTTGGAGAAATGTTTATTTAGGTCTTCTGCCCACTTTTTGATTGGGTTGTTTATTTTTTTGATATGGAACTGTATGAGCTGTTTGTATATTTTGGAAATTAATCCCTTGTTGGCCACACTATGATAACATTATTTTGCAAAAATGCAGGCATTTGACTTTAGCAAGAATGTGATGAAGCTTAAAGGAATGAAGGCACTCTGATGACCAATGCAGGCATGTTTCCACAAGATAGATCTGCCCACTCTGTGGATGTTCTCTTTTGAGAATTCTCAGACAAATCATATTTTTCTCCACTTGCAAAGTGAACTGTGCATATAAAAGTAAAGTGGGTCCTTGAGGTAAGCATGGCAATATGTGGGGCCTCAAAAATTCAGATGGTACATGCATGAAAGATAGATCCATGCAGGATGTGCTGTGCAGACTCTAAGAGCAATTTCTTCCTTTTATGGTACCTGAATGGTACAGGTTAGGTGACCAAGGTGGGTTGACCTCTTTTAAAAAAACTGAACTGGACATCTATTTGTTGGTAAATATTAGTTTTATTCTTACAACATTTATAACTCAAAAAAATGAGTGAGATAAATTGTATTTGAAAAGGCATGACCACAGTCAATCTTTTTTGGAAAAAATATGATTTTCCCTAATTTCCTTCTTCCCATACATCCCCACTCCTTAACTTCTAGGAGAAGTATACTCTGAAAACTCTTTCAATTGTTACATACATAATATACATTTATTGTCCAAAACACAGAAATTCATTTAACAAAATATACTCATCCTCTCACTACCCAGAGGTATACACTGGAGACATTTTAGTATGTTTTCTTTCAATCACTTGTCTATTTATGTTTTCTCATCATCACAAAGTTGTATCCTTCTGTATAAGCGGATTTATGTCAGGGCTTATTTCTTGTCTTTTCATCATGATCATGAGCTTGGATAAGTGCATTTCCATAGGTTCGGAGGCATCTTCTGGGAATCAAAATGATGAAGAGCCCATCACATCCAGTAATTAAATAGAAGAGGGAGGCAGACAGATAGAGGGGTGAATGTTAAATGCAGAAACCACAAATAATTGAGTGATGCTGGTAATAAGCAAGGTTAAAATCACTTAACTAGACTAGGGCTTGTAGACTGATGGCTTGCCAGCCACATCTGGCCTGCACATGCTTGTGGTTTAGTTCATAGAATGTTTTCTTTTTTTAGTTGAGTTACTGGCCAACATTTCTAAATTGATAGATTTCACATATGAAATCTGATGTTACATTTTGGAAAACCCAGAATTTTCCAAATTTCCTTGCCTTGAATTGGCAAGTCAAGGACCACATTGCTACATGACAAATATTGGCTGGAGTCAATAGTGGATACTCAGTGGGATGGAGAACATGCTCTCTAGTCTCCTGGTCAACTTGGCTTCTACAGACCTTTGAGTGTGCAAAACTACGGACCAGTCTAGATACAATTTTAAAAATAATAATTTATTATTATTATTATTATTTTGTGAGAGCATAACATCTCATAGAGTTCTACTAGACAGGACAGAGCAGGGATCATAATTTTCTTCTAAGTGGCCATCACATCTTGCTGACTTACATTATTCTCAGTACATATTTGAAAACTGGCCATACTCTCTGATGGACAGGAAATTTTCGTCTAAAATATTTTACCATAGGGTATGATAAATTGAAAATATATTTGACAATACCATATTTCCAGATGAGCAACATAATAGCAGTAACAAGGAACAGCTTCCATCAAGTTTCCATATTTATTAATTGAACTGAGAGGCCCCGTTGAAAATGATTTTCATTTAAACAAAAACTCTAGTGTTTTATATTCAACCTGTCAGAAGAACAGATCTTTTCATGCTAGGCATATATGAGTGGTGGGGGTAAAGAGTAAGGCAGAAAGTCTATTAAAAATCATAATTTGTAAGCAGTATAGCAGTGGTGACCTTTGTATCAAATGTTACATCTAGTCCTTCTGAGATGAAGATCATATTCCCAAGTAAATAAAGGTATTCATCAGAATGAACTATGGAGTTTCTGTACTGCTTTATAACATCCAGACAAAGGAGGAATACAGGATATAAGACCAAAGAATGCCCCATGGAGCCTTATAAATGAAAAGCAATCTCATAGGAGTAATGGTTTTTAAAATCCACATATGGATAATGATTTGGAATAGTTGAAAATTTTCTTATGTCTTATAGCCCTCTTGACTCCTTCTAAAGTTTCATGCCTTCATGGTGGAAGAAGAGTGAACTGAGGGAGAAAGGGATTTTCTTTATATTCAAATCATTCATTTTAAATACATGCAATATGTTTTCCATTTCCCATTTTGTAAAATCTACTTTTCTTTTTTTTCAGCAGCCTTATTCTTCTAAGGAGAAACATAAAGTGGCTTTCTTTGGGACCACTGACCTTGACTTATTGGTTATCTAGGTCTCTGCTGAGCACCCTTTGTTTTTACTCTTACCAGAGGCAGGTATTAGAATTTAATGGGAGCAGAAAGGTAAGGATTGTGAAGACAGGAGATGAGAGAGGATGCCAGAGCAAAATTTAGGTGGTGGAATTAGGCTGGGCTTATGTCTGAGAAAGCATGGGACTCAGAAGGGAGCTTTTTGTTTATTTATAGGTTGATAAGAACAGTTTGGATCTAAAGGTCAGACCTTCACTAATTGATTTCTCGAAAGCACTTTGCCAAATTAATGGCTTTCACTAAATCAATAACCTTAGCAGTTCTTTATTCCTCTAGTGCAGGATAATGTGATGAAGTAAAAAAAACTATCCAGCCTAAAAGGTATTTTTGACAAAAATGCATAGAAATATTTATTAAAACTATAATAGAGTACTTATTAACCTCAAATTATTTATCTATCTATTTATCTATCTATCTTAGAAGAAAATACCATCGTAAGCAAGATTTCAAGAAATACACTCTAGGTCATGAATTGATGATGTCTTTCTCTATGCTGTCTCAGTGTTAATTATGATTAATTTGCTCTCCACAAAGTTTATTTCCAAAGCTAAATTATGATGGCTTTAAATCCCCCTCAGCTTTCAATATTTAGAAGCCTTTAGCATCTTACAATCAGAAGTCATCACCAGCATATATGCAATTCCAAGCAACCTCAATACTTTTCCAATGAAAGAATAACTTGAAATAATGTCAAAATAGTCTCTCAGCCCATTCTATTCCAATCACCTGGTTACAACTTTTGAATATTCAGGCAGCAAACTTATTAATTAATTAGCTTTATCAGAAAGAGAAGACTAACTTCATCAGGAAGATATGTATATCCTGCGGCCTTATGGTAAGTTTCCAAACTTCAACAATGGTTATTTTTTTTAAAAAAATCAGGACATGATTTCTTGAGTTCTATGTATTGTGCTCCACAAATACATATCAAGGTTTGGTAAAGTCACTAGATAAGACCATAGATGGAGTCCTCCACTCCAGCCTCAGTGCTGGTTACAAGATGTAACTTAGAGTAGAGTGGAGAGACAGGTAGCAGAAGAAAGAGAGAAAGACAGAGATGGAGGGACAGACATGTACTTGGAAGGAATTGGGAACCAAGGTCACCACTAGGGCTTGGGGTCCCTCAGGTAAATATTTTTATAGGCACATGTCTATATAATCAATTTGATTACAAATACTTTACAAAATTCATGGTCCTATATGAAGAATAGCAATTATCAATGATGACTTGAAATAATAGGGTTAGGAAGAGGTACTTACTTATTTGTTTATTGTACATGTAAATGTGAAGATTTGTTATAGGGTCCAAGCAGCACCTCTTTATGTTCTGGTCTAGGAACCATTTCTTTATTATTTTTTTTTTATTGTCAGTACATCACTCTTGTCTAAGTTTATTTCTCCCACCGTGAGAAAAGGTCAGCAATGTTGTTATTACTCACAGTGTCATGGCTCCTTGGAACCTGTTTGTATTGAAGCAATAACCTCACAGCACTTATTTTACTGTGGAGGACATCATCACTTATGGGTGGGGCCATACCATCCAATGCTGCCCATAAATATCAGCCTTCATTGCTTCTCTCAAAAATTGTACTGTGCTTTATTAATTCCTTTAGATTCTTCTTAAGATTATTTTTTTGCTTAAATTCATGATAATCATGGTATATATTCAAGGTCAGGTGAATCAAATCTTTCAAGTTCTACAGGACAGACTTGTCTCTGTCCTTTCTAAATCATCCCAAATGACCACAGCTACAGTGCAGATTTTATTACCAGTGTTGACGTATGATGGGAGGCAAAAGTTCTCCCAGAAAATGATACCTTCCTTCACCTCAAGAAAGCAGGACTAAAATCCCAGTTGGGTGTGATAGTAAAGCTGTGAAATTAGGAGACTATTTCTGCAGTAATCTCCTCACATTTAGGCTTGTCTTTCAGAATCTCCCTTAGATTTAACTTGTTTTCCCTCACTCCCCCATTCCCTTTCATTCCACTTCCCATTTTCTTAATGCTATGTATTAGCTCCAAAGTTGTAGAAAGAATAGCTCAATAGAAATTGCAATTTATTTATCTTCTGAATCTTCCATAGAGAGTGATTGGTAGTGGTGCACAAGAAAGTCTAGGGGTTTGTTAAAAATTCCTAAGTAAATATATTTAAGTCATGACCAGGAGTTTGTGATTGAGTAGGTTTTAATAGGTACCAAAAACCTTCAGTTTTAACAATTCTCCCTGGTGATTCTGATGCAAATAGTTTGAAGAGTTACTAATGATACAGTAAGGAATCACTCTCACATAACTATTAGAAGACAGCTCCAAATCGATACAGGCAGATAAATTGTGACCTTCTGAAGATATCCAATATTTTGGCATAACCCTTTAATAATTCTTACTAGGGAATAACCAGACTAAATAATAAGAGAATTGACTGGCTAGGGAGAGAATTTTTCTTAGCCATAGTGGAAATTTTGGTGCCTTTTAGGTCACACACTTTAGGTAGCAGATATTCTTCCTGGTCAGGGTGAAGTATACCCATGTCTGGTAAATATCTTAAGTTGGTTGTGTAGCTAAGAAAGGTACATAAGGGATGGAATTAAGCAGCATCTACTGTGATATTTCTGAAAATATGGTCTGTATACCATCTTTGATATAAAATTCTTTGTTGGTGAAAGGAACATCCATGTAGGGCAAGGGAACAGGTTTAAAAAAGTAGATTCCAGGGTCCCATCCTAGACCTTTTTTTCAGAATTTTCTTGAGTATGGCCTTGAAGCATGCACTTTTGTCAAGCTCTCTAGGTGATTCTTATGCATTTGAGAACCACTGATCCAAAGTAGAAATTGAAAGCAAGATCTTAGAGAGACATGTTTAAAATAGAGAAAAATAATAAATGTCTGAGCATGAGTCTTTTGATTATGTTGACAATAATGAACACAATATAATACATATATATTTTTTCTGTAATGTCTTTCCAGCACAAATCTTGCCTGGCTAACCCTTTCAATTCCACCAAAGCCCAAATGACAATTTGTGTGTGACTTGAACTAGATTTAATTCCTCATCCTATGTTTCTATATATTTTTTATAAATTTATTTATTTATTTTTGGCTGTGTTGGGTCTTCTTTTCTGTGCGAGGGCTTTCTCCAGTTGTGGCAAGCGGGGGCCACTCTTCATCGTGGTGCGTGGACCTCACACTGTCGCCGCCTCTCCCATTGCGGAGCACAGGCTCCAGACGCGCAGGCTCAGTAGTTGTGGCTCATGGGCTTAGTTGCTCTGCGGCATGTGGGATCTTCCCAGACCAGGGCTCGAACCCGTGTCCCCTGCATTGGCAGGCAGATTCCCAACCACTGCGCCACCAGGGAAGCCCTCTATATATTTTTAAAAAGAAAAAAATTAGTCTTTGAACATATGCCCATGTTTTGATTTGTGTGAGACAAACTTCTCTCTGCCTTGCTAATCTCTTTAGTGTCACTCAAAAGGAGATATGGGGATATATGTATATGTATAGCTGATTCACTTTGTTATAAAGCAGAAACTAACACACCATTGTAAAGCAATTATACTCCAATAAAGATGTTTATATATATCTATATCTATATCTATATCTATATGTCTATATATATAGACAGAATAAGGACTGCCAGGGGAGAGATGACTCAGCTCCATCTACTTTATTTCTGGAACAATCACAGGCTAGTTTGCAACATCACTGGATAGATACAATCATTTAAAATTAGTTTTAATTATATGGCATTGCTTGAATTTTCTTTCCTTTCAAAAATAAAACATCCCAGAAATAACTTTCTGTTCTCCACGGCTCTCCTTTCTCTGGACCTGAGATTTTGTTATGTTCTTACCTTATTCCGCTAAAGAAGGGCCTCCCATCCCACTATTTGCTGTAACACTCAGACTTCACTTCTGTTCCCAGTATTCAGAGAGGCTTTCATTCCTAGGCCTTCATTTTGTCCTTGGTTTGTAGCACTTTGGCTCTGTTGATGATTAACCAACACAAATCTCTTTAAGTACCTGCAGTAACACTTGTACATGACTAATAGCTCAGGTTCATTCAGTGTTAAATTAAAAATTGCCCAGTGATGGGTGCTTAAGAGGTTTTGAAATCTAATAATGCTGAGAAATATGGTGTTCTTAATGCTTTCACTGCTGTCATGCTGCTGTGCACAGTTGTCTTGTGGCACACTTGTAGGTTCTGAACCCACCTTCCAGTCAGTAGTCAGAGGAAAGATTTCAGAAAGCAGGTACTTGTGTGCATGAAAAACAATGACTGCTTGGGAGATCAGTGTAATTTATATTAATATGTTGTACAATCTAATTACCTATGAAGTAATAGTATCTTCTTGAAAATATTCAAAGAAAGGCATAAAATAAAAAGCTCAGGAAAGTCTCAAAGAATAGCTTGATGGGAAAGAAAAATAAGTCTGAACTAAAACTTTATAACATGCATGAATGTTTAGATATTCTTTTTAGTATTATTCTGATCTATTCCATTCCATTTCATTCCATTTCATTTCATTCTATTCTTTGGTTTCTCAAATGCTGGTTGAAATTAGTTTTATGACTTACCAATAGTTTTTTAGCCCACAATATAAAATACACTGTTTTAAAGACTAAAGATTCTGCAGAGAGTCAAGGGACATAATACTGGAGACTTCTTTGGAAAGAGATCAGGAAAGGCCTTAAAAGGCAGTCTAAGGTCATCTTTAAAAAGCAGTCTAAGTTATTATTAGGCAATAATTTAGGTGTCACCATAGGATGTTGAGTTGATGTAGCATTATTACTGCTAAGTTTTAGAAAGATAGATCTAGCAGTAAATGTGTAAGAGAGTATTGGAGAGTTTGTTAGCATCCTATAGTACTAGTCTAGATAAGAAATTTCCAACAGAGTGGATACGGAGAGTAGGGAAAAATGTTACAGAAGGATTTATACAAAACATATTTGAATGGAAAGAGGAAGAGAGAGAGGAGTCAGAAAGAATTTGAGTTTTGGATGATTAGCATTTTGGGGTAGTTATGGGCTCGATTTTGTTCTTCTAAAATTCATATGTCAAGGTCCTAGTCCCCAGTATCTCAGAATGTGACTGTATTTGGAGATAAGACCTTTATAAAGGTAATTAAGTTTAACTGAGGCCATTAGGGTGAACCCTAATTCAATCCAATTGGTGTCAGATAAGAAGAAGAAATTAGGACAGAGAGAGAGAGAGACCAGGGGTGCATGAGCACAGAGAGACAACCACATGAAAAGGCAGCAGGAGGGTGGCCGTCTGCAAGCCAAGGAGAAAGGCCTCATAGGGAAGCAACACTGCCAGCACTTTGATCCTAGTTGTCCAGCTTCCAGAACTGTGAGAAAATGAATTTCTATTGTATAAGTCATCCAGTTTGTGATACTTTGTTATGGCAGCCCTAGTAAACTAAGACTGATATATTAACAGAAATAGAGACATCAGAAAAAGAGATAAACTTGGGACCTGGGGCAGGGTAGAAAAGGGAAATATTTTTCTGACTTTGGATATATTGAGCCTGAAATATTGATGAGACAGGCAAAAAGATAATAAGAGATAAACAAAGAAACATGATTTGTTGTTACCAAAAACACATACATATATAATACATACTTTCATACATAAATAGAACAAAAGTAAACTTAGTCTTATTCAGAGAGAGATTGTAGAAAATTCCTCATATATTCTGGAGGTGTCAAAAAATGCCACTTGCTGGAATTTGAATTTATCTTTTTGCATTTAAGGCTTAAAACTATAATTCAACTTTATATTATACTTACCTCAAAAATATTGATTTGATCCAAAGAATAACATGATAATCTAATTTAAAATAATATTCTGCGGTTTTCTTAGTTATTACCACATCCTTAGACAGCAGCAAACCACTCATGTATAGCATGCATAAGGAACTGAAAGAGAAAGTGATATACTTGTTTAGAACCCGCAAAAGATATACAGCTCTCTTTGTAGGCAATTTCATGTCTAACTTTAATTTTAACCCAGTTTTCCTCTCTTGCTTAAGCCCTTTAACTATGAAAAAAAAAAAAAGATTCATACTGATTTGTCTAGCCATCTTTTCAAAATTTTGCTGAAGTTAAATTGTAATCTATGAAAGTTACAAACCCTTTATATATTTTTAATTTCACTTGAAATACCTTTTTTAAAAACAAAACTATGATCTTTATTTCCTTTGTTTTCTTTCACAGAAAAAAAATCACATAACATAATATATAACATTACACTTCTGCTCCTTTTTTTCCACTTAATAATAACAAACAAGTAAGTATAACAAAAAAGGAGACTCACGATATAGAGAACAAACTAGTGGTTACCAGTGGGGAGAGGGAATAGGGAGGAGCAAAATAGGAATAGACATAGGGGACTAAGGGTACAAACTATTATGCATAAAATAAGCTACAAAGAAGGATATATTGTACAACACAGGGAATATAGCTATTATTTTATAATAACTATAAATGGAGTATAACCTTTAAAAACTGAATCACTTTATTGTACACTTGTAACATATACTATTGTACATCAACTATAATTCAACAACAACAAAAGTCTTGGAGAACATTCCATATGGTAAAATAAAGCTCTTCCTCACTTTTTATTTACAACTGAACAATATTCCATTGTATGAGTTTCCATAAATTTAATCAGTTCCCTTTGGTATGCATTTTGGTTGTTTTCATTAATTTTTTACTATTGCACACAATGCTTCTGTAAGTGGTTTTGAATGTATGTCATTGAGAGAGGCAAAGTTTTAACTCTCATGATCTTTGCCCTCTAGTCTTATGCTTGTATATGTTATGAAACATGGCAAGGGGACTTGGCAGATGAAATTATGGCTATGGAACTTAAAATACAGAGATTATCCCAGATTATCTATGTGAGCCAAATATAGTCATATAGGTCCTGAAAGTCAGAAAAGTGAGGCAGAAGAGTCAGTTAGAGTGATGTAATGATGGAAGAAGAGGTAGCGGAGACTTGAAGTATGAGGACTCACTGCTGTGGCTTTTAAAGATAGAGGAAGGGGACCAAAACCCAGGGAATGCAGGCAGCCTCTAAAAGCTGATAACAGTCCTCAGTGATTCACTTTATTATAAAGCAGAAACTAGCACACCATTGTAAAGCAATTATACTCCAATAAAGATGTAAAAAAACCCCAGAGATCTTATATCCACACTGCAAAGGAATTGAATTCTGTCAGCCACTTAACCCCTTGAGTGAATAGGAAACAGATTCTTCCCTGGAGGCTCCAGAACAGAGCACAGCCCTGCCAGCATTTGATTTTAGTCTTGTGAGACTGACTTCATGCCTTAGCTGAAGCTCATGTAAAACATGAAATAAAATGTGTTAAAAATAAATGTTATGAATCAGTAGTAAAGTTTACCCAAGGCATTCATTTTTAAAAGTTGTTGAGAAAATACTACCTTTAAAATAATGGTTTTAAAATTTTTGATCAGGTTTGCCATAAGGAAAAGTTACAGTTTTGAACATTCACATCTAAATGAGGAGCATCAGCCACCACCATGTGAAACCTTAAGGAAAACTAGTGTAGGACTCAAGGTTTTTTCTATGGGCTGTAGCAATATCATAAAAACTTGTCACAGTACCCAGATTTGAATAAATGTACCTAATGTGGGACCTCTTATGTGCTGAAATTTAAAAAATTATGTTATGAAGTGACAGTGAATGTCACAACTGATATAAACAGAGCATAATTAACTAGATAAATCTATTTTAGAAAATTGGGTAGTATATCCATAAACCAAGAATAAGTAGCTTCAAAAACTTGTCTACAAATTTTTAAAAAGATGTAATATTTCATAAAAACCAAGGGAAGTTTCTCACCAAAATCTTATGTATTCCCACAATGAACTCCATTCAACTTTATACACATGCTTTAAGTTATTTTTACAAAACAAATGGAAATGTGGAGAGGAAGTTAGATGAAGTGTATCTGGATTGAGTAAAAACAAAATCAAAGAAGCACATACACACACACACACACACACACACACACACACACACAATCTACCCTCAGAGAATATTCAGTTAAACAAATTGTAGAAGAATGCCCAAGACTCAAATTCAAAGAATAAGATCTGATGGAATTTAAGAGTTAAAGGAGCAAACTTAAACACTAAAGCAAATTCTCATTTTTTATAAATTTAAATGAACAAGTTGTTCTGTTTTCTAAAATTAGTCTTTGGTGGACATAAACCTAATTATAGATTTTGTTTCATGATACTTAATTGTCTTTATTTAGGAGAAACCAGCTGAGAAGTTAGATGTTTCCACCTATGGCTACCTAATATAATTTTTTCCCATAAAATTTTGCATCTGGTTATTTAGTTCACTGAGCACCCTAAGTGAGGGAACAAGTTACTACAGACTTCTGTGAAATCACTATTTCCATAAATGTTGGAGTCCAACTTACCTAGTGAATGGGCCTTTAGATTTTAAAGATGTCTAGATTGTTTTAATGTAATTGGCACTTGACTCTGCATGGAAATTCAAATAAATATTCAGCACTGGGAGAAGAGCTCAACTCTAGTTCCTGAGGCACAAATGAGTTTGCTCTGATTCCTTCCTATGTATTAACAACCTGTACAGAGTCGAGGACAAAAAATAAACAAATGAACTGCATTTCTTATAATTTATTTAAACATAAGGTATTATTAAATAAGTTAATATCATTAATCTGTTGAGTACAGCCTTCTTCATCAAAGAGAACTTTAAACCATAGAATTTGTAACAACTTTATGTTTTAAAAGCAAGTATATGCACAAATGGCTGAAGGAAAAGAGAGATAATGAGAAAATGTCGAACTCCTAGAAGTAAATCAAGAAAAGAATTAAAAAAAAAAAAAAGATGTACCAGGTTATCTCACACCTTTCAGAAATTAGCAGTTCAGTAGCTTGTTATTATAGGTAAAGATAGGTGGTCAAGTATGTTCTAATCCATTCTTTTTATCTAGGCATAATACCTGGTACAAGGTGAGACAAGGATTAAGGGACTTATTTCTCTTCCTTCTGGTTCACTCATTTACCAAACAAATACTTTTTGGGCACTTATTATGAGAATTTCCTTTGCTTATTACTATGCCACACACGGGAGATA
This sequence comes from Phocoena phocoena, assembly GCF_963924675.1. Lineage (NCBI taxonomy): Eukaryota > Metazoa > Chordata > Mammalia > Artiodactyla > Phocoenidae > Phocoena > Phocoena phocoena. The sequence continues at coordinate 119,818,311 of NC_089222.1, read as the reverse complement.
AAAAAGAAAAGTGGTGTCATACTCCTGGACTCAAGAGGTTTTCAATGATATTGAACATGTGGTAGGTCAGATTTATACAGAAAAGATCAAGTGGAGGATTTGCAACAACTTGGTGATTTGGATCTTTAGACCTAGAGTGTCTAAAACATTTGGGATAAGCATAAAATAGAGTTGTTTCCTAACCCAACTATTTTGTGAATAATCTAAGTGGAAATAACATCAGTGAAGGAAAATGTTAGTGGTAGAATTTCAAAACTGATAAAATATCAACAACCATTCCCTCTTTGATAGTCTTCATTTACAAAAAGCCCAATAATGAGTAATATAATAGGCTTTAGAGTAGAAGTCAAAAGAAACTCTATTACTTTTAATTGTGTTAACATTGACTTTATTATTAATGTCATTTTGTCTTTGTAACATAAGACAGTACGATTATACATTTTAAAAGTAAAATATTTAGTAGTAGTTTTTATGTAGGATTTTTATTTACTTTTAAGTATAACCAAAAGAAAAAAGTAAAAATAAAGCATTTTGAAATGATTTAGCTATTGTTGCTTTTGAATGAAAAAAGCTGATTTGGAGAAGATACCTTATGGATCTTTGACTCCCCAATTTTTTCACCCCATATTTTGTTTCTCAATCCTCTCCTGTGCATAAGCATGATAGAACATCTTTGATCTTGCCCCTATTATTCTATATATATTTGCTGTTACTAATACTCAAACTTTCCTAATCTACTCTAGGTCTATTCCTTGAAGCTTTGAAGTCTTCCTGGACTGTCCAGTTGTCAAGTCTAAAGGCTACGTGAGCCAGGGGTTCATTCTGGCTTCTATAGCTATTTATACAGCCCATATTGAATTTGCAGTCATAGCCCCATGATATGTACTGGTTAAATCCCACTGTTATCCTTCATTTGCTGACAGTTCTTTCCTTCACCATTCTCTGATTGCTTCCAAGCTGTTATTATCAAACTTGAGTCCTTTGATGTCTTGGAATTTTGGTCTTGTCCATTCATGTGTAGTTCAAACATGGTATTATGTAATTAATGTGACTATTGCAACCTAAAGCAATAATAGGAAAATCCTCACTTTAAATCCTCACTTTAAACCTGGGATACAGTGGGTATTCTTTGTGAATTTTTCATACACACAGAAACGAAGGCTATTTCTGAGAAAATGTATTAGAATCAAAAGTGCTAGGCAAGCCGTAACCCAGTCCAGAGAGGTTTATATATATATATATATATATATATTTATATATATATATATATATATATAAACGTTTAAATAGATTTTCCACATTTCAAGTTGTTTCTGAGTTATTTCAACCATCCATCCATAAATCCATCCGTCAAACATTTTCTCAGTGTCAGCCATTGTCCTAGATATTCTTGGGGAGAGAGTAATCAATAATATAGACATTCTCATTACCTTCCCAGAGCTTGGAGTTTAATTAGCAGTAGAGATAAGTTATCAGGAAATTTGAAATAGTGTGTGTGTGTGTGTGTGTGTGTGTGTGTGTGTCTCAAGGGTTTTGAGAGCAAAAGTAAAAGGCTCTGTATCAATATATAGGAGAGGCTACTATCAGAGATTTGAGTATTCAGAGAAGGATTCTTGAAAGAAGAACTATTTAGGCCTAAGACTAAAGTTAAGGTTAGTGAAAATGAGAGTTAGGTAGAGTAATAATGAAGGCAGAGTGAGCAGCATAGGTGTTTGAGGAACTGGAGGCAGTTGACATAGGTGTGTGGTGGAAGTAGGGGAGTAGGGAAAGAAGTAGAAAAGGAAATGCACCTTAAGCAGGGTCCTGATTATGAAGGACCCTTTAGCAAAATTTAAGCATTTGGGCCTCAAACCAATAGCAAAAGACAATCATTAAAATGTCTTGAAGTAGGGAATGATGAGATAGAGTGGGGAATGGATTGGAGGGAAAAAGCCTGGAGATATGGAGACTGGTGTGAGCCTATTGTAGGAACTGAGGTAAACGATGAAGGCTTAAACTAGGACGGTGGTTCTCAGGATGGATAGATGTTGATGAATTTGAGAAATTTTTAGGAGGTATGTTGAGAAAAATTGAAGAATGATTTAATATTGGAAGTGAGGATAAAGTTGATTATAATGACTACAATATTGTCTTGAGTAGATAATGGTGATACTGTATACTGAGATAGAGACTATAAGGAGGATAAGGAGTTTGGGGGAAAAGGAGATGATAGATTAGTCTAGAACTTCTTAAATTTGATACGTGAGTGGAACTTCAAAGTGGAGATACCAGTGTAAGTAGGATAATGTTTTCCCCAACTCAGGAGAGCCCTGGACAGGAAATTGATATTTGGTATATATCAACCTATAGTAGTTACTAAAACCTTCAAAGTAAAGGTAACCACACAAAGAAAGTAATTGTAGAGTGAAAAGAATTAGCTTAACTGAACTTAAAGGACAATAACATTTAAGGACAGAATAGGAATGAGACACAGACACACAGAGACACAGACACAGACACACAAAGACACACACAGACACACACATACACACACACCCCAAGAAAGTCCAAGAGATGTAGGAAGAAAACCAGGAAGGGAAAATGTGAAGAACACAAAGGAAGAAAGTATTTTAAAAGTAAAGAAATGGATAATGTGTCAGATACTTCCAAAAAATAAAATGAGATAATGGGTGGATGCCTACTAGTTTAGGTAAACCATTATTGACCTTGGGAGAGCAATTGGGGCAGAAGCCAGATGACTGTGGATTAAAGAATGAATGGAAAATAAGGAGATAGAGACAGTGAATACAGAGAAATCTTCCAAGATTAGCTGTGAATGGGAAGGAAGGGCTAGGGTAGTGCTGGTTGCAAGACTATGGAGGAGACTATATTCTGATTAGAACTGGTTTCATAGAGAATTGTAGTATTGTAGTTTTCATAATAAATTAGTAAAGATGCCAAATTCCTTCAGAATGGATCTTCTTGGCACTGCCTTTTAGTGCGCCTCACTAAGGTCCATGGTCCGGTTAGTAGTTATGTTGGTTCCAAAAATAGATCTTACTTATATTAAAGTTTGCATCAATGGGTTAGTCAGAATATTAGAATCTTAATTAATAGACTATTTTTTGAAAAGTGTTAGGTTTACAGAAAGATTGAGCAGATAGTACAGGCAGTTCCCATAACCCTCCTCCCACCTCCCAACCCCACACATGGTTTCCCCTATTGTTAATATCTTACATTAGCATCATCTATTTGTTACAATTAATGGACCAACACTGATATATTATTATTAACTGAAGTCCATGATTTATTCAGATTTCCTTAGCTTTTACTTATTATCCCTTTTCTGTTCTAGGGTCATGTTTCCTTAGTCTCCTCTTGGCTTTGGTAATTTCTCAGACTTTCCTTGTTTTTGATGACCTTGACAGTTTTGGGGAGTACTCATTAGATATATTGTAGGATGACCCTCTATTGGAATTGGATGTTTTTCTCATGATTACACTGGGGTTATGTGTTTTGGGGAGGAAGTTCACAGAGGTAAGGCATGTCATTTTTATTATATCATATCAAGGGCGCATAAAATCTACATGATTTATGACCATTGATATTGACCTGGGTCACCAGGCAGAAGTAATGTTTGTCAGGTTTCTCCACTGTTACTCTTTCCCCCTTATTTCCATACTGTACTCTTTGGAAGAAAGTCACTATATGCACCCTATACTTAAGGATGGGGAGTTAAGTCCCCCTCCATTAGGGTGGAGTATCTACATAATTTATGTGGAATTCTTCTGCATGGGAACTTGTTTATTTATTTATTCATTTATTTATATCAGGTGGACTCATGGATATTTATTTTATCCTTTGAGTTATAATCCAATACTAATTTATTTATTTTATTGCCTCAATTTTTGCAGCTCTGGCCTTTAGGAGCTCTTTTAGTTGGCTCCTGTGTCATTTTGAGCTCCATAAGAATGGGGTTTTATTAATTTAAATTAAATTTAAATGTTTTAATTTGAACCCTGTACTTCACCTATTTGTTTCTTCCACCATCACCCTGAGCCCTGGCAACTAGTGATCTTTTATGTCACTCTAGTTTTGTCTTTTCCAGAATGTGATATAATTGGAATCATATACTCTATAGCATTTTCCAGTCTATCTTCTTTCACTTGCAATATGCATTTCAGGTTCCTCCATGTCTTTTTGTAGCATGGTAGATAATTTCTTTTTATCCTTCAGTGGTATTCCATTGCTTGGATGTACTAGTTTACCTACTCATTTATTGAAGAACATCTTGGTTGCTTTCAATTTGGGGTAATTATAAATAAAATAGTTATAAACATTTAAGGGCAGATATTTTGTGTACATAAGTTTTCTAGTCAATTGGGTAAACACTTAGAAGCATGATGGCTGAATGATATGGTAACACTATGTTTAGCTTTGTGAGAAGGTACTAAAATGTCTTGCAGAATGGCTGTACCATCTTGCATTCCTACCAGCAATAAACAAGAGTTCTTGTTGCTGTATTTCATTGTCAGCATTTGTTGTCAACTTTTAAAAATTTTCAGTCATTCTAATACGTACCTCGTTGCTTTAACTTACAACTCCCTAGTGAAAAATAAGCACCTCTCATATGCTTATTTGCCATCTGTATATCTTCTTTGATGAAGTATATATTCAGATTCTTTTACCATTTTTTATTGGGTTGTTTGATTTTTATTGTTGAGTTTTGAGACATCTCTGAATATTTTAGATACAAGTCCTTTATCAGATATGTGTTTTGCAAGTATTTTCTCACTGCATGCAGCTGATTTTTAAATTTTCTTAACAATGTCTTTTGCAGAGCAAAAGTTTTCAATTTTAATAAGGCCAAGTTATTAATTATTTTCTATAATAATCTTGCTTTTAATGTTGTATCTAAAAACTCATCATCAAACCAAGGTCACTTAGATATTTCCTGTGTTATCTTCTAGAAATTTTATAGTTTTTCAATTTACATTTAGGTCAAGATCTATTTGTAGTGAATTTTTGTGAAAGGTGTAAGTCCTATATCTATATTCATTATTTTGCATATGAATGTCCAATTAGTCCAGTACCATTTGTTCAAAAGACTATCTTTTTTTCCATTTTTGTTTCATTGATCTAAGTATCATTCTTTTGCCAAATCTATGCTGTCTTGGTAACTTTAAGTCTTGAAGTCAGGCAGTGTCAGTCCTCTAACTTGTTCTTCATCTTTAAATAGCACTGGGAATTTTGGGTCTTTTATCTCCCCATATAAATTTTGGAATGAATTTATTGATATCCACAGAATAGCTTTCAGGGATTTTGATCTGGATTGCCTTGAAACTATAGATCAAGTTGGGAAGAATTAATGTCTTAACAATATTGAGTCTTCCTATCCATGAACATGAAATATCTATTTAGTTAGATATTCCTTAATTTCTTTGATCAGAGTTTTACAGTTTTCCTCATATAGATCCTTTACATATTTTGTAAGATATATACCTGATTATTTTATTATTTTTGGTGCTAATGTAAATGGTATTGTGTTTTAAATTTCAAGTTTTCATTGTTGGTATATAGAAAAGCAATCGACTTTTGTATATTAACCTTCTACCCTGGGTTTTTGCTATAATCACTTGTTTATTGCAGGAGATTTCTGTTGATTCTTTGGGATTTTCCACATAGACAATCATGCCATCTCTAAAAAAGATAATTTTTATTTCTTACTTCAGCGACTGTATATATTTTAGTTCCATTTTTTGTCTTATTATGTTTGCTAGAACTTTTAGTACAATGTTGAATAAGAGTTATGAGAGAGGATATCCTTGCCTTGTTTCCAGTCTTAGTGAGAAAGCATCTAGTTTCTCACCATTGAGTATGATGTTAACTGTAGGTTTTTTTTATAGATGCTACTTACCAAGCTGAGGATGTTCCTTCCCTTTCATCCCCAGTTTTGCTGAAAGTGTTTTTTTTTTTTTTTTTTTTTTTAATCGTAGATGGAGGTTAGGGTGTGTCAAATACTTTTTTTTTAAATAAGTTTTCTTCTTTAGCCTGTTTATATGATTGATTGCATTAATTGAATATCACTTGTTGATATACCAGTTATATAACTGGAATAAATCCCATTTAATCATGATATGTAATTCTCTTTATATATTGCTGAATTTGGTTTGCTAATATTGTACTGAGGGTTTTTGCATCTCTGTTCATGAGAGATATTTGTCTATAGTTTTCCTTTCTTGTAATGTCTTTATCTGGTTTTGGTATTAATTTTTTTTTTTACATCTTTATTGGAGTTTAATTGCTTTACAATGGTGTGTTAGTTTCTGCTTTATAACAAAGTGAATCAGTTATACATATACATATGTCCCCATATCTCTTCCCTCTTGAGTCTCCCTCCCTCCCACCATCCCTATCCCACCCCTCTAGGTGGTCACAAAACACCGAGCTGATCTCCCTGTGCTATGCGGCTGCTTCCCACTAGCTATCTATTTTACGTTTAGTAGTGTATATATGTTCATGCCACTCTCTCACTTTGTCCCAGCTTACCCTTCCCCCTCCCTGTATCCTCAAGTCCATTCTCCAGTAGGTCTGCGTCTTTATTCCCATCTTGAACCTAGGTTCTACATGGCCATTTTTTTTTTTTTTAGATTCCTTATATATGTGTTAGCATACAGTATTTGTTTTTCTCTTTCTGACTTACTTCACTCTGTATGACAGACTCTAGGTCCATCCACCTCACTACAAATAACTCAATTTCGTTTCTTTTTATGGCTGAGTAATATTCCATTGTACATATGCGCCACATCTTCTTTATCCATTCATCTGTTGATGGACACTTAGGTTGCTCCCATGTCCTGGCTATTATAAATAAAGCTGCAATGAACATTGTGGTACTTGACTCTTTCTGAATTATGGTTTTCTCAGGGTATATGCCCAGTAGTGGGATTGCTGGGTCGTATGGTAGTTCTATTTTTAGTTTTTTAAGGAACCTCCATGGTGGCTGTATCAATTTACATTCCCACCAACAGTGCAAGAGGGTTCCCTTTTCTCCACACCCTCTCCAGCATTTACTGTTTGTAGATTTTTTGATGATGGCCATCCTGACAAGTGTGAGATGATATCTCATTATAGTTTTTTTTTTTTTCAGTACGCAGGCCTCTCACTGTTGTGGCCTCTCCTGCTGTGGAGCACAGGCTCCAGACATGCAGGCTTAGCGGCCATAGCTCATGGGCCTAGCTGCTCTGCGGTATGTGGGATCTTCCCAGACTCGGACACAAACCCGTGTCCCCTGCATCAGCAGGTGGACTCTTAACCACTACACCACCAGGGAAGCCCAGATATCTCATTGTAGCTTTGATTTGCATTTCTCTAATGATTAATGATGTTGAGCATCCTTTCATGTGTTTGTTGGCAATCTGTATATCTTCTTTGGAGAAATGACTATTTAGGTCTTCTGCTCATTTTTGGATTTCACAATTTGTATGGAAACACAAAAGACCCTGAATAGCCAAAGCAATCTTGAGAAAGAAAAACGGAGCTGGAGGAATCAGGCTCCCTGACTTCAGACTATACTACAAAGCTACAGTAATCAAGACAGTATGGTACTGGAATGAAAACCAGAATATAGATCAATGGAACAGGATAGAAAGCCCAGAGATAAACCCACGCACATATGGTCACCTTATCTTTGATAAAGGAGGCAAGAATATACAGTGGAGAAAAGGCAGCCTCTTCAGTAAGTGGTGCTGGGAAAACTGGACAGCTACATGTATAAGTATGAAATTAGAACACTCCCTAACACCATACACAAAAATAAACTCAAAATGGATTAAAGACCTAAATGTAAAACCAAACACTTTAAAACTCTTAGAGGAAAACATAGGCAGAACACTCTATGACATAAATCACAGCAAGATCCTTTTTGACCCACCTCCTAGAGAAATGGAAATAAAAACAAAAATAAACAAATGAGACCTAATGAAACGTGAAAGCTTTTGCACAACAAAGGAACCATAAACAAGACGAAAAGACAACCCTCAGAATGGGAGAAAATATTTGCAAATGAAGCAACTGACAAAGGATTAATCTCCAAAATTTACAAGCAGCTCATACAGCTCAATATCAAAAACAAACAACCCAATCCAAAAATGATATTAATTTTTAATGGAGATATTCCTGGTTTTTGAGTTAGGATTTTTAGCAATGCAATAACATCTATTTTATTACATCCAATTAAATTTGATTTATTTAAATTTTATTTAAATTTTATTTATTTCAGCTTGATTCAATTTAATTCAATTTAATACCATCATTAAATAATAATAAGGCACTCTGGCATGTACATGATAGATAAAACGGATTCCATACTTCTTGAGTCTGACAATCAGATTGAGTATGTTCCCTTAAGGTAGCAAACTCTAGGTCATATTAGTTTGTGATGGAGAAAGGAAGTTCTTTAAAAACAGTTTAACAAAGCTTTGGTAGGCAAATGAATTTATGTATCTACCTCAGAATATCTGCTCCTAACGAGCATAGATACTACCTATTTTTGTTTCTGCTGCATCCCCAGGGCCTAGGAAAGCTTCTAGTATAGAGTAAATGCTAAAAGAATTTTTATTGAATAAAAAAATAAATTGTGTGTATATTTCTGTATGAACACCTGCAACTGGTATTCTGAATTTACCGCTTTAACTGTCCTAGAAATGTTTTTTTTTTTTTTTTGCGGTACGCGGGCCTCTCACTGCTGTGGCCTCTCCCGTTGCAGAGCACAGGCTCCAGACGCACAGGCTCAGCGGCCATGGCTCACGGGTGCAGCCGCTCCGCGGCATGTGGGATTTTCCCAGACTGTGGCACGAACCCGTGTCCCCTGCATTGGCAGGCGAACTGTCAACCACTGCGCCACCAGGGAAGCCCGTATTGGTATATTTTAAATTGATCACTTAGAGGTAATATAAAGAAAATCATTTTATTCTAAAATTAACCTATCTCAAAATCACATAAGGGGGTTCATTTTTATTTTGGTGATATTCTCACTCCACCCCACACACATTGTGCCTGTGATCCTCCTTCCCCTTCTCAGTGAAGTTTCCTGTAGAGTGCTCAATATAATCATTATGTTCATTACCTTGAGTCAAAATGAATGTTCCTTCATTGACCCACACACAAATTTTTCTTTTTTGCATTATTTCTCTACTTTTCCTCTGGCTCCTCAGCTGTACAATATGGTATTCTGGCTACATGTGCTTACTGAGCATTGAAATGTGGCTAGTGTCACAAGATAAAATTGTAGTTTTTTGGATACATTGGGTTAAGTAAAATGGATTTTACCTATTTCTTTTAACTTTTTTTTTTTAATGTAGCTACTTGGAAATTTTAAATTACTACATGTATTGCTCACATTATATTTCTACCTGACAGCATTGAAGACTGTTACGGATATGTGAGATTGTTAATTTGTTTGTTATTAGAAATAAGTTAATTTGATCTTTAATTTTTGTCATGCATCTACTGATTTTTTAGATGCCCAGGGGAAAGCACAAGCAGCTTGCCACCAAACATTAATGTTTTCAACAGCCTTTTCCAATGGTGGGAAAAGTTGGTAACAAACTGGTTGAGTCCAGTATCTACGAAAGAATATGACCTCAATGAGTCAAATGATATGTCTAGAAAATGCAGAGGAACAGTTATTGGTTTCCTAGTTAGGTGGTTTTATCTCCTTTTAACATGAGTATTACATACTGTTGGAGTCTATTCCTAAGTCTTTACCAGGTTTAGATTTCTAAACCACATTCAGATCTGCTACTTTTTCAATAGGGGAGGCAGTTTCTGCTTTACTCTGTGGACATTCTATTATGGGTACTACTAAACCTTGAATCATACTAAGTTATTTCTCTTGCTTTGAGGTCTGTGCCTTTCACATTCTATAGACCATCACACAATTTTCCCAAATTATTATTATTTTTTCCTCAGCAAATTTCTCTTGGGTAATTTATGCTTCATTTATATTTCCACATGAATAAAACAATCTAACTCACTCATCATTTTGATTGCTGTCCTCTCTGGAACATTTCCTATATTTAAACTATTCTGGATTAGAGAAACCTCAGTACTTTTCTTTCCTGAAAATAAATGCAATCTCTATTTCATGAACAGGTTGTGTTCCAAAAGGGTGGGAATCATATTACAGCTGGCGTTACAGTCCCAAGGCCAGCTCACCTATCACACTGTATATCAAAAGTAGAATACTATCTCAAGAATGCTATGAAACTTAACACCACATACTGAAATGTTTCTCTGAAAAACCACATATTTTCAGGTTGTGTTGGCAGCAATACAATGGAATAACAGAAGTCTCCCCAACACTCCTACCTCTTAACAAGAGGATGGGGACAGCTTACCAAACTAATGGTGGTGGGTACCACCAGGGCTAGTTTAGGGATTTAAACAGCTGAAGTGTTGGGGATAAAACTCACTTTTTGTTACTGGATCCTGTCCTTACATTCTGCTCCCCCTCTCCCCCATCTTTGGTTTGCCTACTTCACAGCACTGTCTATGGCTTACAAGTAAAGTTTTTGTTCAACATGGTTCAATATTAAAAGAAATAGTGTTAGTTTTTTCTTTATTGTCCATTTCTAAAAGTAACAAAACCTCTCCCTCTCATTGTTTAATTGCCATTGTAGAAATGAGGCAATAACAGTTTTTCCTATGTCACCTTTCTCCTTTCACTTAGTGATTTTAGAGGTGCATATGGTTAGTGGAAGATAATCTCTGTACAGAAAGGGCTTAAAGAATATCAATCCACATATCAGTGGAAAACCATACTTGAGTCACACTGGAGATTCACCAAAGGCACTAGCTTTGGAATGAAGAGAAGCTCTTGTTATGGAAGCTGGGATAAGAGCTGATGCTTAAGAGCAGAGTATCCTAGATGGGTATGGCCAGGTCTAGGAGAGGAGCAGGATAGAGGTGAGGGGCAGATACTGAGATTCTAGCATTTCCTCTTTCTTCAGATTTTTCCCTGACTTTGGCTAAGGGAAATGATGAGAAATGGAGAGAAGTGGAATCAATAGGACAAAGTCTTAGCTTGAAGCCAAGGAGAAAATGAGAGATAGAGGTATTTTCAAGGTATTTCCCCCATTTTAGATATTTATCTACATTATCTCAGATTTAGTTTCCATGATGAGCTTTGACTTTCCTTTGTATTCCCTTTTAAAATATACTTTAAATATGGTCTGTGCCCAGTTAACTTTGAATTCATGGAAATAATATCCATTGACTTGCTATTATACAGTAGGTGCCATTTCAGAATCTGTAAGTAGGTCAGGATGTTTAAACTAAGGTTCTTGGTATTCATGAGCTTGTAATTGATATTAAAAAGCATGGTTTTTGGGACATTCACTTCAGGTGAAGAAAAAAAAGTGACTTGAGGTCACTTGTGTTACAGGTGAATAAAGAAATTTAAGCAAGTTTGTTTCCTGCAGAATTTCACTGGTTTCTTAACATGATATAGATACTGTAACTCTCCAAAAAGGAGACGAAGTGTTCATCATTCAACAATATTATTAGCCAGAGAATACTTTTAAAAACACTGCTTCCAAGAACTAGGACTTTTGGAATACAATATGTGAAATGCTGTGATATATTTCATTTTAGTATCATTTTTCCACATGTTTTAAGGCTTAGCCTCCTCTAAAACATAAATCTAGGAGCTCAAGGAAAGAAAAAAAAATAAAACCTTTGTTTTCTGGTATTTGTCAAGCTGCAGTTTTATCAGCATTACTTATTTGAAATTAACTGAAGAACCTATTTGGAAAAAGGAGTTCTATAATAAAACAAAATATGATAACCACTAGTCTAGGCCAAGTGCCTCATTGTTGTAAGTTAGAAAACTTAGGTCCAGACATTCCTTGCAGTGATTTATTATAGATCTTATAAAAGCTAAGGATCAGAACCCTAGTTCATTGTACTTTTGTATTCCCCAAACTACAGTGAATATGTCCCGTAGGGCTCAAATACAATAAAAAAAGGGGTATAACACAGATCCCACTAAGTGACAATAAAATGTACTTCTTCTCAACTTGTTACTCAAAAGAATTTCTAATTTATTTTATGCTTATCATTCTTTCTCATGTTAAATTAAGATGTTTCACTTAAAACAAACTTTTGTTCTTATACGAATTGTACTTCATTAGACTGATAAATATTTATGCTGTAATATTTCATTAAATTCTGTAATACTTTTCTTTTTCAATTACAGCGATTGTATTAATATATGTTAAGTAACTTTTTTGCTATATATTCCTATTGTTCTTTATTTTTTATGGCTCCATTTCCTTATTATTGGCTTAAAATTTTCATCTGCCAGTCATTGTGATGGAGCATAATTAGAGCCTCCATCACAGCTGGGCTTAAATTCCAGCTCCAGCATTTGCTAGACGTGTGAGCTTGGGCAGATCACAAAATTTCTGTGATCCTAAATTTCCTCAGAAGATACGTGATGTGATGTCTGCTTCATGCGTTGTCAAGTTCAGGAACTGTTCTGTTCAGGCCTTGGGCAAAGTCTTAAACCCCAGGTCCATTCTTTTTGGTTCTGGTCCTAGGCCCTATTTTCCTCCCCTCCCTCCCTCCCTCCCTCCTTCCCTTCTTTCCTTCCTTCCTTCCTTCCTTCCTTCCTTCCTTCTTTCCTCTGCCTCTCTTTCCCTCTCTCTCTCTCCCTCCTTCCTTCCCTTTCTTTCTCTTTGTGGCAAACAAAACCTAAAGTTTCGATTGGTGGTATTCTTGCGTTGCTTTTGGGAATGTCTTTACCCAACCAACATTGAATCAGACACGGGTTCTCCAACTAATAATCTATTTTATGACTGAAAGGATAAGGACTGTTTTGCTTTAAAGCCAATAATTTTATAAAAGTAGATGAAAAATCACAAATCAAACAGGCCATGGGAACATTAGAAAGATTAAGCGATGTTACTTTTTAATAGCTTTTGTGCCTCTTCTAGAAATCCCAACTTATTTTCTTTTCTGCTATCTTGAAGTCTGTATTAGACTTCTGTTCTCAGCTTTTATTTCTAAAGGTAGGGTTTATCAGATGGTACCCCTCCTTTTCCTAATTCTACTCCAGGAATGAAGTGGACGTTCTGACCCATCATATTAGAAGCATCCAGGTCACTTCTTGTTTCTAATGGGGAATTGACATTCTTATGAGTCTGGGTACAGTGTACCTCCCACCTCACCAGACCTTCCAAAGCATCCTCACCCTTCATGACCATGAGGATTGGACAAGACTGCATGTTGTCCATATGGCACTTTGTCAGGCTCATAATATTCCATCAGGAAATGTTAGTTTTCCCTTTCTCTTTTCTCCTTCAAAGAGTTATTCCATGGAATGTAGAGCAGAAGATGTCACCAATTACATGTAATGAAAATTATTAGTGACTAATTCCTGAATTAATTTATATCATAATTTAATTCAGCTTTCTCACATTTTTCTAGTGTACTTCTGACTGCTCTGACTTAGGTTTTGGCTACCTCTACTCTTGGGATGCTCAGTGCCAGCACCTTCCTCTTATTTACATTTTTTTGTTCATTTTTTTCTTCTTAATCTTTTTTTCTGCTTGAGCTTGTCATTTGACTACATCTTTTACTCTCTTGTCTATACATTCTTCCAAGATATCACTTTGCCTAAAATACCAATTTTATGGTCTGCCAATTCACTATCCTTGTATATGTATGAGTTCTCCATGATTTTCTTCCCTCATTACAATCTCTTTTGAGTTTTATAAGCCAGAAACAATTGAATCACATCAACCCACGTGAACATCAGGGGTTGCTTTATAAATGTTCCATCATAGATTCTCCAAATATTGGAGGATTGGCCCAGGATGCTATATGCCAAGCAGGTAGAGTGATAGAGCCCTAACTAGAATAATTATACCCACATCTTTTATCAAGAAAAACCTAAACAAGTTTGTTATATTCAAACTCTGCTACATATAGATGAGGAAGGTGCATTTGCTTCCAGGAAGTGTCCAGATACCTGACTTTTTGAACATTTATGAAGACATTCTCAATTTTAAGATAGGAAAATTTTGCCGTAGCTATTACAAAAGTTAAAATTGAAGACAAAATACTCAAGCCAATATTCATGCAAGTATATCATTTACTGTACAGTTAGATTTCAGAATAATTGCATCACTCATGAAAGATAGTTTAGTATGTCCCAAATGGCACTGTTAAATTTCCATTTGTTATTGTGTTAAATTCCATTTGTTATTGTGTTAAATCACGTAAGTGATACAGTTAAAATTGAGCGAGTAAGTGAAATTAAGAATAGAGTGACTATAATACTATTAAAGAATTTTGGTATTTTAATTCCTAAATTTGTAGACTCGTCTAGCAGCAGAGGTCACTGGCATTATAAATTCTCTTTTGTACCCTTTGAGTTGTTGCTTCTGTCAAAATTACATCATTTTTATGAGTCACATGTAGCTAAGAAAACCACCAAATAACCTGCAACTTCTTTCACAGTTATGACAATACATGTTGAAGTTTTTTTTTTCTTGACCCCAAAAATCAGGGTTCTTTTGTGTCAAAATTTCTAGTACCGTGAGAGGAAAAAAAAATCTATTTCTTGGTCAAAATAACTAAGAATATCACCAAGGATCCTCTGTAAATTTAGTCTTACTAGAAATTCATTTTGTCATATACAGTGAGATTCAGAGAGAAAATAACAGAAAATATTAAGAACCAATTTATATAGGCTCTGGTCCCTCAGAGGGAGGTTGGCACTTTATATTAGGAACAGAAGTCTGACTATCATTTTATGTATTCTTAGAAACTTAAAAATGTAGGGGGCTACTGAGAGAGTTTTGACATTTTATAATTTGATTAGTAGCTAAGATAATAAAAGAAAGTATATCTGTGAAGTATATGGGATTCTTCCAAGTTCAAAAAGTGCCCTAAGGACTAGTGGTAAAAGAGAGTAATAAAAAATTCAGTGGAGTCTATATAGCATTCTGGAATTTCTGTTTTTCAGTATCTTCAATTTCTTTATATTCCAACACCTATGGTTCTTCAGCTCTTCCATTTATCATCAGAACTTTGTCCCATAGAAAAAGACAATAGAATCCTCAAAAAAAAAAAAAAAAAACAAAACACACACAATAAACAAACAAAAAACCTATCCTAGGTTAAATCTTATTATTTTTTTTTTGACATCTTTATTGGAGTATAATTGCTTTACAATGTTGTGTTAGTTTCTTCTGTATGACAAAGTGAATCAGCTATATGTATACGTATATCCCCATATCTCCTCCCTCTTGTGTCTCCCTCCTACCCTCCCTATCCCACCCCTCTAGGTGATCACAAAGCACTGAGCTGATCTCCCTGTGCTATGCGGCTGCTTCCCATGAGCTATGTATTTTACATTTGGTAGTGTATATATGGCCACGCCACTCTCTCACTTTGTCCCAGCTTCCCCCTCCCTGTGTCCTCAAGTCCATTATCTACATCTACATCTTTATTCCTGTCCTGCCCCTAGGTCTTTCAGAAACATTTTTTTTTTTTTTTAGATTCCATGTATATGTGTTACCATATGGTATTTGTTTTACTCTTTCTGACTTCACTCTGTATGACAGACTCTAGGTCCATCCACCTCATTACAAATAACTCAACTTCGTTTCTTTTTATGGCTGAGTAATATTCCATTGTATATTTGTGCCATATCTTCTTTATCCATTCATCTGTCAGTGGACACTTAGGTTGCTTCCATGTCCTGGCTATTATAAATAAAGCTGCAATGAACATTGTGGTACATGACTCTTTTTGAATTATGGTTTTCTCAGGGTATATGCCCAGTAGTGGGATTGCTGGGTCGTATGGTAGTTCTATTTTTAGTTTTTTAAGGAACCTCTATAGTGTTCTCCATAGTAGCTGTATCATTTTACATTCCTACCAAAAGTGCAAGAGGGTTCCCTTTTCTCCACACCCTCTCTAGCATTTATTGGTTGTAGATTTTTTGATGATGGCCATTCTGACTGGTGTGAGGTGACACCTCATTGTAGTTTTGTAAATCTTACTTTTTAAATAATTTTTTCTTTGAGAATAAAACTAAGGTATTTTAGCTGAGCATGGTAACTGATCTTTATAACACAGATATAAAAGGCTTAGGACTACAACTGAATTTCACAAACATATTTTACTAAACTCTATTGCTTGCATTGTATATTTAATGTAATAATTCATACCCACCCAGAGCATAGAATATTTTCTATTTCTTGGAGTCAGGAATATCACAAATTTACTACATACTTAGAAAAATGTTTCTTCCTTTTATTAATTCTCCTTCTTTTATTAACTCTACTTCCTTCAAATATCAGAGTGACATCTAAGTTCATTATTTTAAGACTTGGCTTTTACTCTGTCCATATTCTTTAAGTATTTAAAAAAAAAAATTAGCTGTATTTTCCAAAGGTACTCACATTTTCCAATAAAGGTATCTAAAATTTTCATCCTTAAATAGAAATAAGCTCATCATTTATTCATTGTGAATTCCTTTCTATGAACACAGCTAACTTAGTTCATTTTTTTTCCTGAGGTATAGATTCTAGAACTGCTGAAGTCAAGGACTTAATATTGGTACAGAAGCAAAACAACTTAAGAAACAAAAAACAAACAAAACCCTGTTCTTTAGCTGCCAGCTTCTAGGAGCAGTTTATATGATTCACATATAATTAGTAATTTTTTTCATAAATTGATCATCTTTAACTCTTCATCTACTGCTTTTATGCCCTCTCATTGAGCTTAAGATTTTTTTTTGTAACTTGTCTTTTTTTTTTCTTTTTTTTGTATAAGAAAATTTAATGTTAACTGAAAATTGAAAGGTTTCCCAGTGTCTCTCCTCTTCCTCCCCACCTAAAACTATATCCCCTAAGACCTTATCATCACTGATATCTGGGGAAAAACACCTACTATTATGGTTCATCTCTTTCTCTTAAAGCTATTTATGAGACAGATATAAGTGCAATTTTACATCTATACAAAGCTTGTATTAGAACATATAAAAGTGTGACAGCAACCACAAACCTCCCATGAACCTATTTTTAGCCTATGAATTTTTTTTTTAATTGTATTTATTTTTAGCTGTGTTGGGTCTTTGTTGTGGTGCATGGGCTTCTCATTGCAGTGGCTTCTCTTGTTGCAGAGCACAGGCTCTAGGTATGTGGGTTTCAGTAGTTGTGGCTCACGGGCTCTAGAGCACAGGCTTAGTAGTTGTGGTGCACTGGCTTAGTCACTCCACGGCATGTGGGGTCTTCCTGGACCAGAGATCAAACCTGTGTCCCCTGCACTGGCAGGCGGATTCTTATTTATTTATTTATTTATTTGTTTGTTTATTTATTTATTTATTTTGCGGTACGCAGGCCTCTCACTGCTGTGGCCTCTCCCGATGCGGAGCACAGGCTCCGGACGCGCAGGCTGAGCGGCCATGGCTCATGGGCCCAGCCACTCCGCGGCAGGTGGGATCTTCCTGGACTGGGGCACGAACCTGTGTCCCCTGCATCTGCAGGCAGACTCTCAACCAGTGCGCCACCAGGGAAGCCCTGGCAGGCAGATTCTTATCGACTGTGCCACCAGGGAAGTCCTTAGCCTATGACTTTTAAAGTAAAGCTGTACCCTTTAAAAATGCTTAATCATGGGAACTGTCTAGTCACAAAGACTGGCAAAATGAATTTTTTCACAGATCCCTTCCTGCTGGTGCTATCCAAGCTAAACCTGTAAGCCTTTTGAAATTTACTTTTTTTTATTTTTAAGTAGTTGGTTTGGAGTTTTGATAGTTGGTGTGAAAATTTTCTATCTACATGTGAATACTTGATAGATAATAACTATATATACTACAAGAGCAGACAAAGTATTATTCCATCTAAATCTGTCAACTTACACCATAATTAGTATAATTCTATATTGTTTTAGTTACATTACATCATTTGGTTTTAAAGCAAACAAATATTTCATTAGAAGAAAAATGTGTAAATGTTGAGTCAGCAGAGCCTAAAGCACTTTCCTGTGCCTTAACATCAAGGAAATCTTGCAGAGACAAATGTTTTAGAAACTTCTGAAATAAAGCTAAAATAACAAGGGCAAATGTCACATTGTTTCATGCAATTGAAATAAAAGTTAAGAGCCCTTGTTATAAACATTGTAGCAAAAAAGAAACATCATGGTATGAGGCATATATTTCAATGAGTATCTTAAGTATGCTAGACACATTTGGAGCTTGCCACGTACAGTGCATCAAACAAGAGGTTAGAAACTATAGGACTTAGACTATTTGGATTACTTTGCAATGCTTTTCATTTTCAAAAAAGAAACAGACATTCTTTTTCCAGAGAATTCCTGCTTCTCTTGGATGGTATTTAGTGTGGATCCTCAAGTATGACATCACTATCCATTGGTAAAGAAGTGTGCCTTTTAAAGCAAAGTGCCAACTTCTGTAGCCAGATAATCATGTATTTTTCTTTGTATACTGATTTTGGGGTGGCTACAAAGATGGCCACTTTATCCTCTGGGAATGGCTGTCTTCTTTTGGATTCTCCCACACTCTAGGCATTTGTACTTGGGCAACTTCAGATGGATCCATGCTGGGCTTTTGAGGGGTGAGCTTTAGCTCAGAAGAGAAGGTTGAAAAACAATGTTTTTCATCTCCAAATGCGAAGAGGTTTTTTCTTTTCTTTTCTCTTCTTTTTTTTTGGAACAGAATATAATTAGCTAAAGTGGAATTGGGCCAACTAAGAAGAATTAACAGGCTAAATGTGCCCTTAATTTTTGGAGCATTCCAAAGATGGGCTCATTCTTGACTCCCATGAAGAAAGGTGGAGCATCTATGAAAGTCAAAAATGGTGACTGGGAGACATGAAAAGAAAGAAACAGTTCAATTTTCTCACAAATTAAAGACGATATCTGAAGCTAGCCACCCCCTCTCCAATCTAAAATCCATGTGACTAATTTTTCTAAGCAGGCACTGAAATGTTCCTGCTGGGAATGGGACCGATAATATATGTAGCTGGCACTCTCACCCGAGGGAAACTATTGTTCTGTTTGGGGAATGGAGGCCAACTCCCTGCAACTTAAAGAAGAGCTAATTTAGGACACATCTAAAAGCAACTGAAATGAGAAAGGGGAACAAAAAAACCTCAACTTACTGTGAAGTGTGCCAGCTAACCAAATGTAAAACAAAACAGAACAAAACAAGATAATCTCCTCCCCACCAACTAAACAAGAAGGAGGAGGAGGGGGACATTTCTCTTTGTGCTTGATCTGTACTTGTTTGGGCTTTTTTCAGATACTTCCCCAAGTTTAAATTTGAAATTCGATGACTCCCAGGAGTAGAAATGTTCTTTTCCAGGTGTTGTCTTTATCTATTTCTGTCAAGCCCTTTAATAAGATAGAGAACCATCATTTAAGAAAAAAAAAAGATACAAAAGATGGTTGACTCCAAGACAAAAGGTAGTAGAAATACAGTAAATTTACCTAAAGAGGGGAGATTTCTTTAGTTAGTAGAAATAAGTCTGAGAACAGTGCCTGTTAAAAGACGACATCTGGAACTCACTAGAATTAACTACTTAATGGAAAAAATCTCTCCAGATTAAAAAAGAAATCTTCCTACCCAGAAGTTATATTTCTTTAACGAAATGAAATTTATCTTGTTTGCTGTTTCATTTTAGGTAAAAAGACAATAAATGTTTTTGAGATATAGATGCGTTTATATGCTTCTGTAACTTAAAGGCAATTTTGATTTTAACATCAAACTCTTTCAGATTTCAGCTCATCATGCTAGCAAATGCCTCGGGACATTTGTTTTAGTCTTTAATTGAACTGCTTTTATGTGAAGCTTGCAAGAGATCATGCAAGAACATTTCATATGTGCGATGTGGGATGGTAGAGGGAGCACCAGGCTTGAAGTTGAAACAACTGGATTTGAATCCCCAGCTGAGTGAGGCTGGACAAATGACATAACTATTTGAAAAATGGAGATGATAACATTTGACTTCTTATCCATACATTTTTAGAAAAGATTAAATGAAATAATGAGTGTGAAAGAACAGTAAAATTTATAAAAAGTTGTATAAAGTAAGGTATTATTTTCCCTGGTGTGTGGTCTTTTCTTAATGCACTTGCTTTCTATTATGAGTTTCTTTTCAAATCTTTATTTCTATCTCATTTCTTGGAGTTTTACTCATTTTACTAAAAGTTTTTTTTTAAAAAAGAATTAAGTGGATATTTGTTTACAGGGGTGAGTTTTTTGTCTTCATTTATTTCTGTCAATAATTTCTGGAGTGAATTTTAGAGATTTTTGACTCAGATGCTAACCCTCTGAAACCACCCTTTGTCCCATTTTACCACAATACACAGAAATCCTGGATAAGAATGGAGGCAAGAGATCCCAATATGATTTTAAAGCAATTAAAAATACTTAGTGCTCCCTATGAGAATATGAGCATTTATGCTTAAGTATGGAAAGATTACAACGAGAGAGGGATATTACAGGAAAATACATTTGTGAAAAGTGGTGGCAGTCCCAGTAAAAAAAATAGGCAATGACATGGGACTGTGGAATCAGACTCAAAGAGTACTTTAGAATTATCTAGTAATCCAGGGCATGGTAAATGAACCTTTTAAATAACATCTCTAATGAGAGGTATTTGTACTGATTTTTACTTTTCATTTGAGCCAAAGCTGTTGTTTCTTGAACAGTGTTTCTCAGACTTTAATGTGCATGTAAGTCACCTGGAAACCCTTCCAAAATATATATTCTGATCAAAATCTCTGGGGCGGTGGCTGAGCTAGTGAAAGGATTCAGTGTTTCCGACAACCTGTTAGTCAAGGCCAAGGCTGCTGCTTCTCAGACAATATTAGTAGCTAGACAGAATGTCACTAGAATTATTTTTCGCTTACAAATAACACTCCTGGAATGATATCTATGTTGGAGAAATTGTGGCTATGGAAGTATTATTCAAGTAAAGTTTCCCTTTTTGTATAGCTTTGAGATGAAATTGATGTACAACAAAGTATCATTTTAAAGTGTAAAATTTGATGAGTTTTGACATATGTATACAACCACGGAACCATTACAACAGTCAAGATAACAAACATTTTCATTAAAAAAAAACTCATGAAGCTAATATCAAAAAAACAAACAACCCAATCAAAAAATGGGCAGAAGATCTAAATAGACATTTCTCCAAAGAAGACATACAGATAGCTAAAAAGCACATGAAAAGATGCTCAGCATCACTAATTACTAGAGAAATGCAAATCAGAACTACAGTGAAGTATCACCTCACACAGGTCAGCATGGCCATCATCAAAAAATCTACAAACAATACATGCTGGAGAGGGTGTGGAGAAAAGGGAACCCTCCTACACTGTTGGTGGGAATGTAAACTGATACAGCCACTATGGTGAACATAATGGAGGTTCCTTAAAAAAGTAAAAATAGAGCTACCATATGATCCTGCAATCCCACTCCTGGGCATATATCTGGAGAAAACCATATTTCAAAAAATACATGCACCCCGATGTTCATTGCAGCACTATTTACAATAGCCAGGACATGGAAACAACCTAAATGTCTATCAACAGAGGAATGGATAAAGAACATGTGGTATATATATATACAATGGAATATTACTCAGCCATAAAAAAGAACTAATTAATGTCATTTGCAGCAACATGGATGGACCTACAGATTGTCATACTGAGTGAAGTAAGTCAGACAGAGAAAGACAAATATCATATGGTATCACTTATATGTGGGATCTAAAAAAAGCATACAAATGAATTTATGTACAAAACAGAAATAGAGTTACAGATGTAGAAAACAAACTTATGGTTACCAGTGGGTAACAGTGGGGGAGATAAATTGAGATTGACATATACACACTACTATGTATAAAACAGATAACTAATAAGGACCTACTGTATAGCGCAGGGAACTCTACTCAGTACTTTGTAATGGCCTACTTGGGAAAAGAATCTAAAAAAGAGTGGATATATGTATATGTATAACTGATTCACTTTGCTGTACACCTGAAACTAACACAAAATTGTAAATCAGCTATACCCCAATAAAAATTAAAAAAAAAAAAATAACCCAAAAGTTCTTTATCCTGCTTTGTAATCTTCCCCTTATTCACCCTCCCCCTCCCATGTATCCACTAATCCACTTTCTGTCTTTTTATATTATTTTCCATTTTCTAGAATTTTATATAAAATATCATACAATACTATACATACTTTTTTTATTATCCAACTTCTTTCACTCAGCATAAATATTATGAGATTCATCCATTTGCTCATTTTTGAAAATTGTTTTTTTGTTTCATAATTGAGTTGCATATACTCTTTTTATTACTGACTAGTATTCCATTCAATGTATATATCACAATGTGTCTATCCATTCAGCTGCTGATAGATAATTGTATCACTTTCAGTTTGGGGATCTAACACAGAACGCTGTTATGAGCATGCAGGAAGATGTCTTTGTATAGACCTATTATTTCATTCCCAAGAGGAGAATGACTGAGTTGTATAGCAGGTGCATGTTTACCTATTTAAGAAATTATCAAATTATCAAAAGTGATGACACCATCTTCCATTCCTACCAGCAATGCTTGAGGATTCCATTTGCTCCCTCCCCACTTGCTTGGCTGGTATGAACAGTCTTTAATTTTAGCTGTTCTCATGGTCATATAGTTAGTGGTATCTCGCTGTGGTTTTAATCTGCATTTCTCTAGGAACTAATGATGTTGAGCAGCTTTTCATGTTTATTGGCCATCTATACATCTGCATTCATGAAGTGTCTGTTCAAATCATTTGCTCATTTTTGAAAATTAGTTTCTTTGTCTTCTTATTATGACACACAAGTTCTTTATGTATTTGAGATCAGGGATTGGCAAACTTTTTTTTAAAGGGCCAGAGAGTGCCTATTTTAGGCATTATGGGCTATATTATTTTTGTTGCAACTATTAAACCTGGCCTTGTATCATGAAAACAGCCACATATAAGACACAAATGGATAAGCACGACCATGTATCAGTAAAATTTTATTTACAGAAACAGATGGCAAGTTAAACTTACCCCATGGGCCTCGTTTCGATAATTCTTGTTCTAGATGGAAGTTCTTTGTCAGATATATGTTTTGCAAGTATATTTTTCTTGTTAGTGGCTTGTCTTTCCATTTTCTTCATAGTGTCTTAACAAAGAACAAATGTTTTATGTTTTGATGAAATCTAATATTTTATTGATTTTTTTATTGTTCATGACTTTTGTGCTCTATTTAGGAATCTTTGCCTAGCCCAAGATTTACTCCTAATTTTTTTTCCTGAGATAAGAACTGATGTTTTTTTCTTTCTTATCCCAAAAGAATAATCCAAATTGTTCAGCACTATTTGTAGAAAGATGATCGATTCTCTGTGGAATTGCTTTGGCATCCTTATCAAAATCAGTTGACCATTTATACATAAATCTTTTCTGAGGACTTCCTTTACAGTTCCAATGATCTGTATATCTAGCTTTATACAACTAACCACAATACTACTACCACACTAACTTGATTATTGGAGATTGAAAATAAGTGTCCAAATCAGGTAGTACAAGTTTTTCAACCTTGTTCTTCTTTTTCAAACTTTAGCTATATTAGGACTCTTGTATTTTCATATAAATTCCCATTTGACAGCCTGTTGGGATTTTCATTAGGGTTCATTGCAAACTATAGCCCATGTATCAAATCCATTTATAGTCTGTTTTTCTATTGCCCTCAGGCTAAGAATTTTTTTCACATTTTTAAAGGGTTGTGACAA
Source organism: Phocoena phocoena (assembly GCF_963924675.1). Classification (NCBI taxonomy): domain Eukaryota; kingdom Metazoa; phylum Chordata; class Mammalia; order Artiodactyla; family Phocoenidae; genus Phocoena; species Phocoena phocoena. Next base: position 119,794,477 of record NC_089222.1, on the reverse strand, counting down.
ACAAAGCAAAACAAAAAAAACACAAATAATATGCAACAGACATCATTATTTGGCCTGCAAAGCCTTAAGTATTTTCTATTTGGCTCTTTACAGAAAAAGTTTGCAAAATTCTGATCAATAGATCAATCTCTGAAGAATTTGTATTTTAACAACATTGGATCTTCTGATTTTTGAGCATGCTATATCTCTCCATTTATTTGTTTTAATTCCGTAAACAATATTTTGTAGAATTTAGCATACAAATAGTCTACATTTGTCAAATTTATTCCAAAGAATTTAATATTTTTGTTGCTCTTGTAAATGGTATTTTTTTTCCATTTTATTTTCTGGGTTTTTCTTTGCTATATATTTAAAACTTTTAATATTGAGATTGAGTCATGTGATTTTTACAAACATTACATATTAGTTATAATAGCTTTTTTTTAGATTCTTTAGGGTTTTCTACTTAAATCCACCTGTTTCTGTAAATAGTGTCACTTCTTTTTCTATCACTATACTTTTTACTTCTTTTTTCTTTCCTTATTTAACTGACTATAATAAAGTGTTGCATAGAAGTGGTAAGAGTGGGCATTCTTGCCTTGTTTGCAATCTTAAGGGAAAAGGGTTCAGCCTTTCATCATTAAATATGTTAGTTGTTGATTTTTCTTAGATTTTTTTTTATCAAGTGTAGGAAGTTCCTTTCTCTATTAGTTTCTTAGGCTGCTGTAACAAATTGTCACAAACATGGTGGCTTACACAACGGAAATTTATTCTCTTATAGTTATGGAGGTCAGAAGTTTGAAATCAGTTACACTGGGCCAAAACCAGGGTATGTGTCATCAGTGTCCTGAGGCTCTAGGGCAGAATCCATGATCTTGTGTTTTCCAGCTTCTGGGGCTACAATCCTTGCATTCTTTGGCTCACAGCTGTTTCCTCCATTTCCAAAGCCTGTCATATAACATCTTCAGATCTCCGAGGTCATCACAAAACTTTCTCTCTTCTGTAGCCAAATCTTCACACTGCTTTGCTCTTACATTGACATTTGTGATTGCATTTATGACCCACCAGATAATCCAAGATAATCTCATTTAAATATCATATCTGCAAAGTCCTCATTCCATAAGATAATATTCACACATTGCAGTGATTAGAAGACAATTATTCAATTTACTGAAAATTCTATTCCTGGTTTACTGAGTTTTAAAATTATAAATGGATATTGAATTTTGTAATTTTTCTGCATTTACTGAGAAACATATGATGTTTCTATTCAGTCTTGAGTATTATGATGAATTGTTTGACTTTCAAAATCTAAATAAAACTTTCATTTCTGAGATAAACCCCACTTAGCCATGATGTATAGTCCTTTTTATATACAGTTGAAGTCCATTTTCTAAAATTAGGTTTTAAGAATTGTTCATCTATGTTCATGAGGGTCATTGGTATGTAGTTTCTTTCCTTCCTCCCTTCCTTCCTCCCTCCCTTCCTTCCTCCCTCCCTCCCTTCCTTCCTCCCTCCCTTCCTTCCTTCCTCTCTTCCTCCCTTCCTTCCTCCCTTCCTTCTTTCCTTCCTTTCTTCTTTCTTTCTTTCTTTCTTTCTTTCTTTCTTTCTTTCTTTCTTTCTTTCTTTCTTTCTTTCTTTCTTTCTTTCATCTCTTTGTCTGGTTTTGGTATCAGAGTTACACTGGTCTCAGAATGAGCAGAAATATTAATTGGTGTTGTTTTTTCTTAAATGTTTAGTAGAATTCACCAGTGAAGTCTTATATATGCCTAGAATTTAATTTTTGGGAAAGTTGTTAAGTACAAATTCAATTTAAAAAATAGATATAGGGCTATTCAGGTTGTCTATTTCTTCTTGAATGAACTTTAGTAGTTTTATTGTTTTAAGAAGTTTGTTAATTTCATCTAGTTGTTGAAACAATTCAACAAAGTTTGTTAATTTCATCTAGTTGATGAAACAATTCATCTAAGTTGTTGAAACAATTGCAATGCAATTTTTCATAATATTCTTTTAATGTCTGTAGCATCTGTAGTGAATTTCCTTCTTTCATTTATATTGGCAATAGGTATCTTCTTTCCTTTTTTTTGGCTAGAAGTTTATCAGTTTTATTGACCTTCTCAAATAACCTGCTTTTGTTTTTATTGATTTTCTCTCTGTGTTTCTCTCTCTGTCTCTCTCCCTGTCTTTCTTTCTCTGTCTGTATATTGTATCTCTCTGTCTCTATCTCTTTCTCTCTTAGCCTTTCTCTCTCTCTCTGTATATATATAGCTATATATACTTTATTTGTTTATTGATTTATACCCTTTTTAAAATTTTGCTTACTTTGAATATTATTCACTCTTCTTTTTCTAATGTCTTATTGTGAAAGTTTAGTATGTTGATTTCAGCCTTTTCTGTTTTTTTCTTATATAAGCATTTAAAGCTGTAATTATCCCTCTATGAACTGCCTCCCACAAATTTTGATATAATGTGTTTTCATTTTTATTTCATATATTTTCTAATTTCCTTTGTGATTTCTTCTTTGACCCATCAATTATTTACAAGCATGTTGTTTTGTTTAAAAATATTTATGGATTTTCCATATACTTTATGTTATTGATTTCTAGTTTAATTTAACTGTGGCCAGACAACATACTTCTAATATTTTGAAAATTTTATATTCATCGAGACTTGTTTTATGGCCCCCAATATTTTCTATTTTGGTAAATATTCCAAAATAATGTGTATTTTGCTGTTTTATTAATCTCTAGAAATTTGACTTTGATTTTTAAAATTAAAAAAAATTTCCATGTCTCTCCTTATCATGTCCACTTTCATCCACTTTCCTAGACATACAAAGCATATTTGTAGTGACTGTTTTAACATTCTTGTCTTCTAATTCTTTCATGTGTGTTATTTTTGCATCTGTTTGTACTGAGAGATTCTTCTTTTGCTTCTTCACACTCCTGGTATTTTCCTTACTTGATGTCACATTGTGAATTTTATATGTGGTGTGCTACAGTATTTGCATTTCTTTTAATATTTTTTGGACTTTATTCAGGGAAGCAGTAAGTTACTTGGAAACAAGTTGATCTTCTCTAGGTGTGGCTTAAAACAATACCTCGCTAAGGACTCTACCCAGTGCCCCATGATGTAGGAAGCTCTCCACTCTGAATGTATGAATTAGGCTCATGCTCATAACCGAGGCTCAAGGGGAACTCTCTGTAGACTTCTGAGGTTTGCTCTTGTGTAGCTGTCTCTCTGCCCTACAAATTTGTGACATCTTGACCTTTCTGGACTCTGAACTTGTCTTTCAACTTGGGAATACCTGCAGATTCTCTTTCAGTTCCCTTTCCCTGTACTGTATTGTGGAAAATTCCCTAGACAGCAGGGTGGGGCAATCATAGGGCTTACCTTGTTTTGTTTCCGTTCCCTCCAAGGATCATTGTTCTGCACTGCCTATTGTCCAATATCTGAAAACCACTGGTTTTTAAAAAAATATTTTGCTGGGCTTTTTTAGTTGCTTAAGGCAGTATGGTAAATCTTAGACCTGTTACTTCCTTATTCCTGGAGGCAGAAGTAAAAACAGATCACTTTTTAAATGCTATTCTTACCCTAGACATAATGAGAAATCTGCTTCAAGTGGTTCAAATTTAGAAAGCATCAAGTGACCAATTACTTTTAATGCTGTTGTATATACCTTCAATACGTTAAAGTCTTTTTTTCTATTCTACCCATTGTAGAAGACAACCTAGGTTAAATCCAACTTGCGACATACTTGGTGTCTACACCTGTGCAGTTGAACATCACAGGAGAAACACACACAGGTAGGAGAACTGTCCCCCCTTAAAATCCATAATCATTAACAAATATCTATTAAGGTAGAAGACCAATACCAAGGTTATTAAAGAAAATAAAAGTTAACAGAACAAACTGAAGAATCTTACAGAAACTTTATCTTCATAACTGGACACAGTAAACTTTGCAGAAGTGAATCTAATACACACAGCTCCTTTCAAACCTATGTGTTTGCAAAAAGCCTTAGTGCAGAAACTATTTCTGGAAACTGATTCAGGCACATGGGGCAGTGAAACAAGCTCATTTTGGCACATGGGATCCTGAGGACATCAGAGCAATTAGAAGTGGAGGTTAGGGCTGAACCAAACTGGTGGGTAACAGTAGATCTATTGCCTCCACTTGCAGATATTTGTTAGACATGTGAGATCAGAGCCTAGCTACTGGCCCAGGGCAGAGTCCCACAGAACTGTTAATTAATGGGAAAAAAAATAGACTATGTTTAAAAAAAAAAGCTTTTAATAGAAAATAGACTATGTTTTTTTTTTAAGTACAGCTACAAATTTTATGAAATGTTAATTAAAACATGATTAATATTTAGACCAACAAAATATTTAAATAAAAATATTTGAATAATTATGCTTCCCTTGAATGTAGTCTCTGCTTCTTATCCATAGTAATTTATTTGTTCCCTTTAAAGTACATTTATTTTATTTTTATATTTTTTAACATCTTTATTGGAGTATAATTGCTTTCCAATGGTGTGTTAGTTTCTGCTGTATAACAAAGTGAATCAGCTATACATAAACGTATATTCCCATATCTCCTCCCTCTTGCATCTCCCTCCCACCTTCCCTATCCCACCTCTCTATCTGGACACAAAGCACTGAGCTGATCTCCCTGGATTATGGGGCTGCTTCCCACTAGCTATCTATTTTGCATTTGGTAGTGTATATATGTCCATGACACTCTTTCACTTCACCCCAGCTTACCCTTGCCCCTCCCTTTGTCTACAAGTCCATTCTCTATGTCTGCATCTTTATTCCTGTCTTGCCCCCAGGTTCTTCAGAACCATTTCTTTTTATTAGATTCCATATATATGTGTTAGTATATGGTATTTGCTTTTCTCTTTCTGACTTAATTCACTCTGTATGACAGACTCTAGGTCCATCCACCTCACTACAAATAACTCAATTTTGTTACTTTTTATGGCTGAGTAATATTACATTGTATATATGTGCCACATCTCCTTTATCCATTCTTCTGTCAATGTATACTTAGGTTGCTTCCATGTCCTGGCTATTGTAAATAGAGCTGTAATGAACACTATGATACATGATTCATTTTGGATTATGGTTTTCTCAGGGTATATGCTCAGTGGTGGGATTGCTGGGTCATATGGTAGTTCTATTTTTAGTGTTTTAAGGAAGCTCCATACTCTTCTCCATAGTGGCTGTACAAGTTTACATTCCTACCCACAGTGCAAGAGGGATCCCTTTTCTCTACACCTTTCCAGCATTTACTGTTTGTAGATTTTTTGATGATGGCCATTATGACTGGTGTGAGGTGATACCTCAATTGTAGTTTTGATTTGCATTTCTCTAATGATTAGTGATGTTGAGCATCCTTTCATGTGTGTGCTGGCAATCTGTATATCTTCTTTGGAGAAATGTCTATTTAGGTCTTCTGCCAAATTTTGGATTTGGTTGTTTGTTTTGTTGATATTGAGCTACTTATAAATTTTGGAGATTAATCCTTTGCCAGTTGGTTCATTTGCAAATATTTTCTCCCATTCTGAGGGTTGTCTTTTCATCTTGTTTATGGTTTTTGCTGTGCAAAAGCTTTTAAGTTTCATTAGGTCCCATTTGTTTATTTTTGTTTTTATTTCCATTACTCTAGGAGGTGGGTCAAAAAAGATCTTGCTGTTGTTTATGTCAGAGTGTTTTTCCTATGTTTTCCTCTAAGAGTTTTAAAGTGCTTGGTTTTACATTTAGGTCTTTAATCCATTTTGATTTTATTTTTGTGTATGGTCTTAGGGAGTGTTCTAATTTTATTCTTTTACAGGTAGCTGTCCAGTTTTCACAGCACCACTTATTGATGAGGCTGTCTTTCCTCCATTGTATATTCTTACCTAATTTGGTAAATTAGGTGACCATATGTGCATGGGTTTTTCTCTGGACTTTCTATCTTGTACCATTGATCTATATTTTTGTTTCTGTGCAAGTACCATACTGTCTTGATTACCATAGCTTTGTAGTATAGTTTGAAGTCAGGGAGCCTGATTCTTCCAGCTCCGTTTTTCTTTCTCAAGATTGATATGGCTGTTCGGGGTCTTTTGTGTTTCCATACAAATTGTAAACTTTTTGGTTCTAAATCTCTGAAGAATGACATTTGTAGTTTGATAGGTATTGCATTGACTCTGTAGATTGCTTTGGGTAGTATAATCATTTTCACAATATTGATTCTTCTAATCCAAGAACATGGTATATTTCTCCATCTGTTTATGTCATCTTTGATTTCTTTCATCAGTGTTTTATAGTTTTCTGAGTACAAGTCTTTCACCTCTTTAGGTAGTTTTATTCCTAGGTATTTTATACTTTTTGTTGCAGTGATAAATGGCAGTGTTTCCTTAATTTGTCTTTCAGATTTTTCATCATTAGTGTATAGGAATGTAAACGATTTCTGTGCATTAATTTTGTATCCTGCTACTTTACCAAATTCATTGATTAGCTCTAGTAGTTTTCTGGTAGCATCTTCAGGCTTCTCTATGTATAGTATCATGTCTACTGCAAACAGTGACAATGTCACTTCTTTTCCAATTTGTATTCATTTTATTTCTTTTTCTTCTCTGATTGCTGTGGCTAAAACTTCCAAAACTATGTTGAATAATAGTGGTGAGAGTGGGCAACCTTGTCTTTTTCCTGATCTTAGTGGAAATGGTTTCAGTTTTTCACCATTGAGAACAATGTTGGCTGTGGGTTTGTCATATATGGCTTTTATTATGTTGAGGTAACTTCTCTTTATGCCTACTTTCTGGAGGGTTTTTATCATAAATCGGTGTTGAATTTTGTCAAAATCTTTTTCTGCATCTATTGAGATGATCATATGGTTTTTCTTCTTCAATTTTTTAATATGGTGTATCACATTGATTGATTTGCATATATTGAAGAATCCTTGCATCCCTGGGATAACTCCCACTTGATCATGGTTTATGATCCTTTTAATGTTTTGTTGGATTGTGTTTGCTAGTATTTTGTTGAGGATTTTTTCATCTATATTCATCAGTGATATTGGTCTGTAATTTTCTTTTTTTGTAGTATCTTTGTCTGGCTTTGGTATCAGGGTGATGGTGGCCTCATAGAATGAGTTTTGGAGTGTTCCTCTCTCTGTTATATTTTGGAAGAGTTTGAGAAGGATAGCTGTTGGCTCTTCTCTAAATGTTTGATAGAATTCACCTGTGAAGCCATCTGGTCCTGGGGTTTTGTTTGTTGGAAGATTTTTAATAACAGTTTCGATACAGTGCTTGTGATTGGTCTGTTTATTATTTCTATTTCTTCCTGGTTCAGTCTCGTAAGGTTGTGCTTTTCTAAGAATATGCCCATTTCCTCCACATTGTCTATTTTATTGGCATATAGTTGCTTGTAGTAATCTCTCATGATCCTTTGTATTTCTGCAGGGTCAGTTGTTACTTCTCCTTTTTCATTTCTAATTCTATTGATTTGAGTCTTCCTTTTTTTCTTGATGAGTCTGGTTAATGGTTTATCAATTTTGTTATCCTCTCAGAGAACCAGCTTTTAGTTTTATTGATCTTTGCTCTCATTTCCTTCATTTCTTTTTCATTTATTTCTGATCTGATCTTTATGATTTCTTTCCTTCTGCTAACTTTGGGGTTTTTTGGTTCTTCTTTCTCTAAATGCTTTAGGTGTAAGATTACGTTGTTTATTTGAGATATTTCCTGTTTCTTGAGGTAGGATTGTATTGCTATAACCTTTCCTCTTCTAACTGCTTTTGCTTCATCTCATAGGTTTTGGGTAGTCGTATTTTCATTGTCATTTGTTTCCAGGTATTTTTTGCTTTCTTCTTTGATTTCTTCAGTGATCTCTTGGTTATTTAGTCATGTATTGTTTAGCCTCCATATGTTTGTATTTTTTACAGGTTTTTTCCCTGTAATTGATATCTGGTCTCATAGTGTTGTGGTTGGAAAAGATACTTGATGCTATTTCAAGTTTCTTAAATTTACCAAGGCTTGATTTGTGACCCAAGATATGATCTGTTCTGAAGAATGTTCTGTGAGCACTTGAGAAGAAATTGTATTCTGTAGTTTTTGCATGGATTGTCCTATAAATATCAAGGAAGTCTATCTTGTTTAATGTGTCATTTAAAGCTTGTGTTTCCTTATTTATTTTTAATTTGGATGATCTGTCCATTTGTGAAAGTGGGATGTTAAAGTCCCCTACTATGATTGTGTTACTGTCGATTTTCCCTTTTATGGCTGTTAGCATTTGACTTATGTATTGAAGTGCTCCTATGTTGGGTGCATAAATATTTACAATTGTTATATCTTCTTCTTGGAATGATCTCTTGACCATTATGTAGTGTCCTTCTTTGTGTCTTCTAATAGTCTTTAGAAAATAGACTATGTTAAAAAAAATCTTTTATTAAATTCTGTTGCTTTTTATTCATGCTAAGATTTTACCAAAAGTAGATGATAGCGTTTTATGTTAATATTTCAGTTGCATTCCATTTCAAGTGGGATTGAGTCACCATTAATTTGGTACAAAATAAATGTGCATATGCACATCATACTCCTTTGCTCATTTCTTTTCTAATTCTGACATTGACAGCTTGGGCATACAATAATGCCGAGACATATACTCCTAGGAAATGTATGAACTTTTGACATCTACTTAAAATTAAACAAAACAAATACTTTGTTGAGGGTAAAAATAAACTCTAGATTCAGGCTGAAACAACATAAATGGTGACTTAAAAACGTGCTTGTCTTTTTTTTTTAGGTTACAGTGTTTCATACAATCCTAATTTTGCTAAATTCAGCCAGATTTTAGAGTTACATTCAGGCAGAGAATAGAAAATAGCTAAGCTGTAAATTCTAGGGCCAGTGTCAATGTCTTATTAAATGTACTTACTGAGAACTAGAAGTTTTAACACCACTTTCTCTTCCAAAATCTTTTATGTTAGATAAGATCTTTGATCATTGGTGCCTCGACTCAGGCAATATTGTAAGATTCTCTTGAGACAAAGGTTTATTAGAGAATCTAAGGAATTTTCATTGGTCAAGTAACGTTAGGGTGGGCCTGCCTGCAGTGGAGCTGTGGCAGGAGGTCTCTTTTCTCCACTAAGGAAGATATGAGTTATGATTTGCTACTTCTCACCATCTAAGGAAGTTAAATTTATTCATAATATGATCTCATCAGCCACTATCATGTCTGGCAGGTAATGCTGTTACAACACAACTGACCAAGAACATATTTTCTACTAAGTAAATGTACTGCAGCTGCAAAAAGTGAAGTGACTTCTTGCCCATTGTCAGTTACTGAGTCAGCACAGGGCCAGGGATGGAAATAGAAAATTCAATAAATTATATATCTTCAATATTTTTGTAGTACACAGAAAACTAGTTCATGAGATGAATGACATACAACATACTGAGTCTTTGTTCCCCCCTCTAGATTGCATTAGCTTACCTTCATTGGGTTTTGCCTCAAGTTAATTTTACTTATTAGGTCTGTGAAAAACATGGCCATGTCCTTGGGGCCTCTGGACATGCACACTGAAACAAATCAATTATTTGAAATGCCACAGTATAAATACTATCAGAATAAGCTCCTTGGGAGAAGAAAGGTGTTATATAATTCAAAGCAATTTATAAATATCTACTTTCAGACACTGTTTGAGACATGATCCAAACTTCTTTGAATGGGGTTTAAATAGAGCTGCCGATATGATTCCATTTTCTTTTGTTTCATTCCTGTAGTAATGTTAAGTCATCAGAGTTCAAGTGTTTCCTCTAATATTTGTAGAACAGTATAAAAATAATGTAATTACTTATAAAGGGATATGCATAGAAAATTACTTTGACTCAGATAGCTCTAGGTTGTAAAGTAGAGATTTATTCCCACTGGGATAGTGCAATCTTTATTGAAATTTCCATGCTGTTCTTTGAGTCAATACTTAACATACTTATAAAATAATATTCTAAAGTGAATGCATTTTAGGTATTATGCAGATATAATCAAAGTTCTAATATATTGTTATCAAACATAATGAGGAATGTCAGGGAAGAGAATTCTGAAAGTCAACGTAAGAGAAATTGCAAAGAAGACTTCTACAACAATGCATAAATAAATGGAATAAAAATATTGGTTAAAATAAGTTTATGTAAGTATTAAGGTAACTGTAATTACATAGTTCTTGAATTAAAGGGCCCATCTATACAGACATAAGGAGGAAAAGAAAATATTTTAAACTCTACGTACTCTGAAAAGTAAAGTAATTTAGTATGAAGGTGTCTATAAACTATAATTATAATTATAAACTGACATTGCTAAAGTATGCAGTTTTCAATGTTAACATTGTGCTATGTGCTAGACAAATCAAGATCACACATCTCTATTCTAAAGGATATCAGTATTCACAAACTAGTGAGAGAAATAGAGAAGAACTAATTACAAAAAGTGGAATAAATATATTTTTCTGAGAGAGGTATGCAAAGGATTTTATGGGGTCTCAGAAGAAGTTATCAAATCTAGGTTAGTTTGGAAATGAGAAGGCTTTGAAGAAGCTTTGTCTGGAATGTAACTGGAAAAACATGCAGGAACTACATTTTAAAACTGTGCCTGGCCTGGCATGTTAAAAATAAACCATATCCTTAATTTTATTATTATTGTTACTGTTATTATTACTGTTATCATCATCTAAATGTAATGATGACAAAGACATTCTACTGAGGTTAAATCACATGTAAAATATGAAAATAAGGGATAGCATGGCACAGTTGAAAAATGCCAAGTATTACATATGAAGTGTGTAAGGTGTGAAGAATTGATGGGAAAACAATGAGGTTGGAGAGAAACATCAGTTCAGATTCTGAATGCAGAGCTTAGATTTTTATATCCAAAGTAAGTGAGAAACTTTGAAAGAATGATACAAAGTGAATCATATTTTATTTGCCAGTTTGTTATTACTATTTAACTTAAAAAGTAACATATTCCTGTGATGAAAAATAATCATATTATTCAAAAGGAAATAAAATGAAAATGAAATATCTTCCTTCTTATTCCTATCATACCTCTCAGTCCAACTTCCCATTTTCAGACATTTTTAGTTGATTTTCTTTTAGGTCTCTGGAGGCTTACAATCTGTGTAGATACTCCTCTTGTATAACGCTTCAAAACATCTCATCCCCCACATTTTCCAGCCTCTGCTCTGGCAGTCTGTTCTGTGCAGGTTTCCACTAGCCTCATGCAGATGTAACCTGAGAGCATCTCATCTTGGCCCTATGCTAACTTGTTCCCTGTGCCAAGGCTTACTGATGCTATAGAGAACCTACTCAGCACTCATATGTGGAACACAGATGTGTGGGGACTCCAAGCCCATAAGGCCACTATGAGCCAACAGTAGCTGGGAGTCAATACCTAACTGACTCATTTCATAAAAATTGCTAGATGATCTGGCAGGAAAGGACACTAGTTGCCTGAAGGGGTAGCCAAATTCATTGTTCAGCCTTCTATTAGCTTTTCCTACTCTCCTCCTTCACAACCCCTATGCCTAACTCCTACTTCCTGAGCTTACTTAACAAATAAATTACATGCACACACAACTCTGCCCCAGGCTGTGATTTGTGGAGAACCCATGCTAAGACAACTAGTTCTAGGAATAATAGCACACACTCTGTATGGGAATTTGGAACAGGATCATTTGCTGTTAAAAGAGGGATAGTAATCCTGTCCCTGATCTTAAGAAAATGAAGATCTCTCCAGTCCTGTTGTAGCATAAAAATACTGAGTCTCGCCTATTTTAGTCAGGATTCTCCAGAGAAATAACAAATAGGATGTGTGTATGCATAGAGAGATTTATGTTGAGGAATTGGTCTCACAATTATGGAGGCTTGCAAATCCACTTCTTGTAAGGCAGGTCTAGTGGTTTTGAATTCCCTCAGGTTTTGTTTACCTGGGAAGATCTTTATCTCTTCTCTAATTCTGAAGGATAGTTTTGCTGGGTACAGTACTCTTGGTTGGCAGTTGTGGTTTTTTTTCCCTTCAAATCAGTACTTTGAATGTATCAACTCACTCTTGCCTTGTCTGCAAAATTTCTCCTGAAAAATCTGCTTATGGTCTCATGGGGTTCCCTTGAATTTAATAAATCACTTTTCTCTTGCTGTTTTTAGGATTTTCTCTTTATCTTTGACTTTTTTTTAACATCTTTATTGTGATATAATTGCTTTACATTGTTGTGTTAGTTGCTGCTGTATAACAAAGTGAATCAGCTATACGTATACATATATCCCCATATCTCCTCCCTCTTGCATCTCCCACCCACCTTCCCTATCCCACCCCTCTAGGTGGTCACAAAGCACTGAGCTGATCTCCCTGTGCTATGTGACTTCCCACTAGCTATCTATTTTACATTTGGTAGTGTTTACATGTCAATGGCACTCTCTCACTTCATCTCAGCTTACCCTTCCCCCTCCCCATGTCCTCAAGTCGATTCTCTGCATCTGCATCTTTATTCCTGTCCTGCCCCTATGTTCTTTGAGTTCTGATAACTTAATTACAATGTGGTTTTTGTATAGACTTCTTCAGGTTCAACCTATTTAGAAACTTTGGGGCTTCATAAATCTGGATGTACATTTCCCTCTGCAGATTTGGGAAGTTTTTAGCCATTATTGCTTTGAATAATCTTTCTGCCCTCTCTTTCCCTCTCTTCTCCTTCTGGGTCTCCCATAATGTGTGTATTGTTTCTCTTGAAGGTGTCTCATTAGTCTTATAGGCTATCTTCACTCTTTTTTGTTTTTCTTTCTTTTTGCTTCCCTGACTGGATAATTTCAAATGACATCTTTGAATTCACTAGTTATTTCTTCTACTTGATAGAGTCTGCTGCTGAAGTTCTATATTGACATTTTCAGTTTAGTCATTGTATTCTTCAGTTCTAAGATATCTGTTCAGTCTTTTTTATGGTTTCTATTTCTTTGTTGAACTTCTCATTTTGTTCATGCATTGTTTTCCTGATTTCTATTTGTTTATCTGTGTTTTCTTGAAGTTCACTGGACTTCCTTAAAGTGACTATTTTGATATCAAGTAGTTTATGGATCTCCATTTCTTTAGGGTCAGTTACTTTATTAGTTTCCTTTGGTGATGTCATGTTTCTCTGCTTCTTCCTGACCCTTGTATCCTTGCATTGGTGTCCTTGCATTGGACTTTACAGGCTGGCTTTGGCAGCAGAAGGCACTCACCTATCACCTGGCCTAGGATTCTGAATGAGTTAGCTGGCAGTCTCCATAATTGGGTGGAACCTATTACTGGGGGCTATGGTCAGTGAATGGGGCCTGCTGATCAGATTCTAAGGTTGTGAGGGACTTGTTACTAGGGTTAATGGTCAGATGGAACCCACTGTCAGTGTTCCACAGTTGGTCAGAGCCTGCAGCTAGGGTTCCATAGTCAGGTGGGGCTGGCTAGTGAGGCTCCACAGTCAGGCAAGCCACTGGCGGGGATCCATAGTGACGTGAGTCTACTGATGGAGCCTTGCCAGTTGGGCAAAACCAGTAGACAGGGGTCTGCAGTTATGTTAGTGGGATTCCAAGGTTGGGCAAGGCTACTGATGGGATTCCTTTGTCAGATGAAGCTGCTGGCAAGGCTCTGTGGTGAGATCAGACTCCTGATGGTGCTCCATGGTTGGGCAGAGCCAGTAGGCAGGGCTATGTGATCCTGAGGTTCCTGAAAGGACTCCTGACAGGACTCTGTGGTTGGGTATGCCTAGTAAGGGGTCCACTTAGTTGCAAGGCTGCTGGCAGGGCTCCCTTGTGGGACACAGGCTACTGATAGCCTCCATCACTGGGTGGGGTGGCTCTGGGAGTTCTTGGCCTTTTGGCATCTGCAGAGCCAGGGGAGGCTCTCTGGTTGGGTAAAGCTGGCAAGGACTTGGAGGGACTTCAGTTTGGCCAGGCTGGCAAAGCCACTGGTGGAGGTCAGCAGGCTGGTGCCAAGATTCACACTTGCTGGCAGCTGAAAGTTCTGATCCTTTTATTTGTTCCTAGCTCCCCTCAGGCAAGCTAGCCATGACATATCCCCTAGTGTTCTGCATGAATTTATATATAAGTGAGCCACTAAGGCAGTGTCAAATGCTGAGGAAGTTGGATGTCTACCTTGGTCTCTCTTTTACCTATAGCAAAAACTGTGGTCCCAGGGGCTCCTTATCAGCACTGCGCTGTGGTAGATTGAGGGATAAGTGATATGGATAAAGTACTCTTCTTATCCATTTTGATGCAGTTTTTCTCATTTATTTTTGCTCCACTGGTGTGTTGTAACATTTCCCCTGGGTTCCATAATTCTCACAAATTCTCTCTCTCACCCTCATTCATATATAGTTTCTGTTGGGGGTGGAGACTAGGACCCAGGACTTCGTATTCTTCAATCTTGCTCACATCATTGAGAGTGGCAATTCCAAATATGTAGGGTGGACTGGCAGACTGGAGACCCAGGAAGAACTGTTGCTACAATTTATGCCCGAAGTTTGGCAGGCTAGGAAGATTCAATGTTACAGTTAAGTCCAAAGACTTCTGGCAGAATTTCTTTTTTACTTGAGGAAGGTCAGTCTTTGCTATGATTTGATGAGGTCCAACCACATTATGGAGGGCAACTGGCTTTACTCAAGGCCCACAAATTTAAATGTTAATCTCATCCAAAAGCATCCTCACAGAAACATCTAAAATAATGTTTGGCTACATATCTGGGCATCATTACCTAGTCAAGTTGACACATAAAATTAACCATCACAATCACACACCTGGGATGGATTTAAATGAAAGTGTAGGGAGAAGAGAAAGTATTGGGTTATGCAGAAACTATTGCACTTGAATGGAAGGGGACAAGGGACAGTTTAAGGATTGTGGAGCTGTCTGGTTACTGTAAACTACTTTGGATGCACTGAAAAAAGAAAATGACTAGTTCATTTTAGTTAATGATCAACTCTAAGCATACTGTCAAAACCAGAGTTGCTATATGGCAGCTTCTAAGGACATTTTCTGTATTTGCAGGGAACATTTTTCTGAAAAATTAGGCCCAGCATCTAATTGTAAGTATAGCAGCGCAATAAAGAATGCATAGCCTTAATGGTTCCCTGGTGTCAGAGACAAGGCCTTGATAAGAAGGGACGTGAGCTAGAATCGTGGGAAGAAGACATTAGGACTGGCAAACTTGGCACTGTTGAACATCCAGGTTGCCCTTAGTTCTCTGTGCCAGCAAATAATCTGCATACTAGAGGGGAAAAAAGACTACTCTTGATTGGAGAACCTGTAAAAACCTCAAGAAAAACCAGCATCTCAAAACTTGATATTTTGTAAAGTCTGCAACTTCTGCCCTTGCCAGTCCCCATCATGATAAGAGAAAATAGCTAGAAAATAAAGTTCTTGCTGTGGGAGAAAAGAGCTCACAAACTAAAGAAATCTTAAGATTTGGCTAACATGTGCCATCAGGAAGCAGAGGAAAATGTGTGGGATCTTGAGGATGTTAGAATTCATCCTAAGTTATAAGCCTGGGTAGGGAAGAACTCATTGCTTTAATCTGTTTTAATTAATTGTTTAATACTCATTGTATTTAATCTGCTTAAATATACCTCAGAATGGCTTCTTATACATTGGACATAACAATGATCTTCAATGATAAAATGGAAATACTGGGACAACTTTGACATAGTAATAAGCAAGGGGCCAGAAAGCTCAGGAAAATGGGAATGTTTGAATGGTTTCATTATGTGAGACCAGAGAACCTATCTACTGGCTGTTTCCTAGGAGTTCCCAGAGGATGTTCTCTTTGCTTAGACAATAAGAAATGTACTAGTGAGAACTATACTAGCTTCTTGGAGAATTAGTTGTAGTTAACATCTGGAGGTTGAGATTAGTATTAGAGGATGATGCTATGAGACTGGGCTCCCAAGAATCAAGGATAATGGGGTTCAAGAATGGTGGAAGCCAGCTTGAAACACAAAGTTTGCAGAGATAAATTAGATACAATTACTAAAATGTGCAGCAGAATTGAGAATACTGAATGCTCAGATTTCCCTAAATTTTCTGTGCTAGAGAAAGAGTCTGCATGCTAGAGAAAAACAATCAGGATATTTTGTCTCAGAACGATTTCTGGGTAAAAGTAAAAGATTACAGTGTCTCATAGCACATGTTATTCCATCAGTTAAATATAGTACTATCTGACTTATATTAACAACAACAAAAACAGAATGTCTGGTGAGCAGAAGTCTGAAGTTAGACACTGCAATGGAAAAATCACAGTGCCTCACCCAGTTTCCTGATGTAAGTCAATTCACACACCCAGCACCCATTGATTGAAAAGAGGCCAGATTCCACTGAGAAAAGTCTTTGCAACATCAACACATTAATTTCTGAGAGAAATTCTAATTTTTCCCCAGTTGGCTATAGTTATTTACCAAGTAAGCTATTCTGGGGAAAGGGTAATACCTAGACTCTATGATGATTGTTTGGATAAAAATCTGAGATAACACTGATACCAGAGGACCCAAAATGTCATTATGGTCCTCTGGATAAAGTGGGAGCTGATGGAGTCCAGGATATAAATGGCACTCTGGCTCAAGTTACTTTCTTGATGAGTTCAATGGTCCATGTATCTACTCTGAGGATATTTCCATGGCCACTGAGTATATATTTTATGACTGGCAGAACTCTAAAATTTATTTCCTGACCTGTGAAATAAGTGCCATCATTGTAGGAAGGGTCAAGTGGATACCCCTTAATCTGTTTCCTGTTTCCCAGCAAAAACAGAAAATCAGAAGCAACAATACATCCCCAGAGGAACTACATAGATTAGTGCTACTGTGATTGAAAGGATTGTGGAGAGAGGAGTTGGCAACATCATATCTCCATTTAATTTTCCTCTATGGCCCCTGCAAACACAAATTGATCATGACAGATTAGGATGCAATAACAGAGCATTAAACAAATGGTACTCTCAGTTCCTTTATTGGATATGGTATCTTTAGTAAAAAATATAAACACAACCTCTAGTACTTCATATTATAGCTATTAATTTGGTGAATGTAATCTTTATCATGCCAATCAGTGGACGGTTAAATTCAACTTGTTTTCACATAGAAAGAACAGTTTGTACACACTCACTTGCCTGAGGTCTTTTGCTTTTGATGAGATTCTTGATTGTGTTGACATTAGATAGAACACATGTTGGCTTTACCAATGGGCCTGGGAGTGGATGGATAAATGTTTTCCTGTTTCATTTCCTGGGAGATTAATGTAAACTAATTTTTCTAATGTTCCTCAGAAACGCATTAGAATTGAGTTTTAATCACCTGTGATGGTAGCCAACTCAATAACCTGCTCATATGTTTGCTTTTCATTCCTCTCTGTTTCACTCACTGTTTTGCTCATTCTTGGAATCACTTCCCAAATAAACTACATTTATTAAAGCCTTAGTCTGAAGCCCTGCTTTGGAGGAAACCAGACTAAATATTTCACTACAGGACTAAGTAATAAATACCTTTATCTTGAGACATTATATTCTTCCCATTTGAAAGAGAGTTATTTTAGCATTTTTTCTCTTCCACCTTGATAGATATATTATCATTATAAATTCATTCACTGGTTACTTGAAACACATTAAAATATATTTATAATTTATTTAAGGATTTTCAAATTTAGAAAGTTTCTACTAACTTTTCACTATGTAAAATGAAAACAGTACTTTCTTCTTTATTTTTAATAGGCCTTTATTGGAGTATAATTGTTTCACAATACTGTGTTAGTTTCTGTTGTAAAACAAAGTGAATCTGCCATATGCATACGTATGTCCCCATATCCCCTCCCTCTTAAGCCTCCCTCCCACCCTCCCTATCCCACGTCTCTAGGTCATCGCAAAGCACTGAGCTGATCTCCCTATGTTATGCTGCTGTTTCCCACTAGCTATTTTACATTCAGCAGTGTATATATGTTGATGCTACTCTCACTGCACCTCTCACTTCCCCCTCCCGACCCCCGTGTTCTCAAGTCGATTCTCTGTGTCTACATCTTTATTTCTGCCCTGCAGTACCAATTTTTTTTTTCTTTTTTTTTAGATTCCATATATATGAGTTAGCATACGGTATTTGTTTTTCTCTTTCTGACTTACCTCACTCTGTACGACAGACTCCAGGTCCATCCACCTAACTACAAATAACTCAGTTTCGTTTCTTATTATGGCTAAAGTAATATTCCATTGTATATATGTGTCCATCTGTCAATGGACGTTTAGGTTGGTTCCATGTCTTGGCTATTGTAAATAGTGCTGAAATGAACATTGTGGTACATGACACTTTTTGAATTTGGTTTTCTCAGGGTATATGCCCAGAAGTGGGACTGCTGGGTCATATGATAGCTCTATCTTTAGTCTTTTAAGGAACCTCCATACTGTTCTCCATAGTGGTTGTATCAATTTACATTCCCACCAACAGTGCAGGAGGGTTCCTTTTTCACCAAACCCTTTCCAGCATTTGTTGTTTCCAGATTTTTTGATAATGGCCATTCTGACTGGTATGAGGTGAGGACTCTTTGTAGTTTTGATTTGCATTTCTCTAATAATTAGTGATGTTGAGCAGCTTTTCATGTGCCTCCTAGCCATCTGTATATCTTCTTTGGTGAAATGTCTATTTAGGTCTTCTGCCCATTTTTTAATTGAATTTTTGTTTTTTTGATATTGAGCTCCATGAGCTGTTTGTATATTTTGGAGATTAATCTATTGTCCATTGTTTCATTTGCAAATATTTTCTCCCATTCTGAGTGTTATCTTTTTGTCTTGTTTATGGTTTCCTTTGCTGTGCAAAAGCTTTGTAGTTTAATTAGGTCTCATTTGTTTATTTTCATTTCCATTAATCTAGGAGGTGGGTCAAAAAAGATCTTGTGGTTGTTTATGTCAAAGAGTGTTTTTCCTATGTTTTCCTCTAAGAGTTTTAAAGTGTCTGGTCTTACATTTAGGTCTTTAATCCATTTTGGTTTTATTTTTGTGTATGGTCTTAGGGAGTGTTCTAATTTCATTCTTTTACATGTAGCTGTCCAGTTTTTACAGCACCACTTATTGATGAGGCTGTCTTTCCTCCATTGTATGTTCTTGCCACCTTTGTGGTAAATTAGGTGACCATATGTACATGGGTTTTTCTCTGGGCTTTCTATCTTGTACCATTGATCTATATTTCTGTTTCTGTGCAAGTACCATACTGTCTTGATTAGTGTAGCTTTGTAGTATAGTTTGAAGTCAGGGAGCCTTATTCCTCCAGCTCCGTTTTCCTTTCTCAAGATTGCTTTGGCTATTTGGGGTCTTTTGTGTTTCCATACAAATTGTAAAATTTTTTGTTCTAAATCTGTGAAGAATGACATTGGTAGTTTGATAGGGTTTGCATTGACTCTGTAGATTGCTTTGAATAGTATAATCATTTTCACAATATTGATTCTTCTAATCCAAGAACATGGTATATTTCTGCATCTGTTTATGTCATCTTTGATTTCTTTCATCAGTGTTTTATAGCTTTCTGAGTAGAAGTCTTTCACCTCCTTAGGTAGGCTTATTCCTACGTATTTTACTCTTTTTGTTGCAATTGTAAATGGGAGTGTTTCCTTAATTTCTTTTTTCTGATTTTTCATTGTTAGTGTATAGGAATGCCAGAGATTTCTGTGCCTTAATTTTGTATCCTGCAACCTTACCAAATTCATTGATCAGTTCTTGTAGTTTTCTGGTAGCATCTTTAGGATTTTCTATGTATAGTATCATGTCATCTGCAAACAGTGAGAGTTTTACTTCTTTTCCAATTTGTATTCCTTTTATTTCTTTTTCTTCTCTGATTGCCATGGCTAGGACTTCTAAAACTATGTGGAATCAGAGTGGTGAGAGTGGACATCCTTGTCTTGTTTCTGATATTAGTGGAAATGCTTTCTGTTTTTCACCTTTGAGTATGATGTTTGTTGTGGGTTTGTCATAATGGCTTTTATTATCTTGAGGTAGGTTCCCTCTATGCCCATTTTCTGGAGAGTTTTTATCATAAATCGGTGTTGAATTTTGTCAAAAGCTTTTACTGCATCTATTGAGGTGATCATATGGTTTTTATTCCTTAATTTGTTAATATGGTGTATCACATTGATTGATTTGCATATTTTGAAGAATCCTTGCATCCCTGGGATAAATCCCACTTGATCATGGTGTATGATCCTTTTAATATGTTGTTGGGTTCTGTTTGCTAGTATTTGGTTTAGGATTTTTGCGTCTATGTTCATCAGTGATACTGGTTTATAATTTTATTTTTTTGTGATATCTTTTTTGGTTTTGATATCATGGTGATGGTGGCTTCATGGAATGAATTTTGGAGTGTTCCTCCCTCTGCAATTTTTTGGAGAAGTTTGAGAAGGATCAGTGTTAGCTCTTCTCTAAATGTTAGGTAGAATTCTACTGTATAGACATCTGGTCCTGGACTTTTGTTTGTTGGAAGATTTTTAATTACAGTTTCAATTTCATTAATTGTTATAGGTCTGTTTATAGTTTCTCATTCTTTCTGGTTCAGTCTTGGAAAATTGTACGTTTCCAAGAATTTGTCAATTTCTTCATGGTTGTCCATTTTATTGGCATATAATTGTTTGTAGTAGTCTCTTAAAATCCTTTGTATTTCTGTTGTGTCAGTTGTGATTTCTCATTTTTCATTTCTAATATTATTGTTTTGGGTCCTCTCACTTCTCTTCTTTTTGAGTCTGGCTAAGAGTTTATCAATTTTGTTTATCTTCTCAAAGAACCAGCTTTTAGTGTTATTGATCTTTGCTATTGTTTTCTTCATTTCTATTTCATTTATTTCTGCTCTGATCATTATGATTTCTTTCCTTCTACTGACTTTGGGTTTTCTTTGTTTTTCTTTCTCTAATTGCTTTAGGTGTAAGGTTAGATTTTTTATTTGAGACTTTTCTTGTTTCTTGAGGTGAGATTGAATTGCTATAAACTTCCCTCTTAGAACTGCTTTTGCTGTGTCCCATAGGTTTTGGGTCATTGTGTTTTCATGTCACGTATTTTTAAATTTCTTCTTTGATTTCTGCAGAGATCTCTTGGTTATTTAGTAGGTCACTGTTTAGCCTCCATGTATTTGTGTTTTTTACAGTTTTTTTCCTGTAATTGATTTCCACTCTCATAGCATTGTGGTCAGAAAAGATGCTTGATACAATTTCAATTTTCTTAAATTTTCTGAGGCTTGATTTGTGACCCAAGATGTGATCTGTCCTGGAGAATGTTCCATGTGCACTTGAGAAGAAAGTGTATTCTGCCACTTTTTGGTGGAATGTTCTTTAAATATCAATTAAATCTTTCTGGTCTATTGTGTCATTTAAAGCTTGTGTTTCCTTATTTATTTTCTGTTTTGATGATCTGTCCATTGGTGTAAGTGAGGTGTTAAATCCCCTACTATTTTGTATTACTGTCAATTTCCCCTTTCATGGTTGTTAGCATTTTCCTTATGTATTGAGGTGCTCCTATGTTGGGTGCATAAACATTTATAATTGTTATATCTTCTCCTTAAATTGACCCCTTGATCATTATGTAGTGTTCCTCCTTATCTCTTGTCACAGTCTTTTTTTTAAAGTCTATTTTATCTGATACGAGTTTTGCTTCTCCAGCTTTCTTTTGATTTCCATTTGTATGGAATATCTTTTTCCATCCCTTCACTTTCAGTCTGTATGTGTCCCTAGGTCTGAAGTGGGTCTCTTGTAGACAGCATATTTATGGGTCTTGATTTTGTATCCATTCAGCCAATCTGTGTCTTTTGGTTGGGACATTTAATCCATTTACATTCAAGGTTATTATTGATATGTACGTTCCTGTTATCATTTTCTTAATTGTTTTGGGTTTGTTTTTGTGAGTCCTTTTCTTCTCTTGTGTTTCCCACCTAAAGAAGTTTCCTTCAAATTTGTTGTAAAGCAGGTTTGGTGGTGCTGAATTCTCTTAGCTTTTGCTTGTCTGAAAAGCTTTTGATTTCTCTGTCGAATCTGAATGAGATCCTTGCTGGGTAGAGTAATCTTGTTTGCATGTTTTTCTCTTTCATCACTTTAAATATATCCTGTCACACCCTTCCGGCTGGCAGAGTTTCTGCTGCAAAATCAGCTGATAACATTATGGATATTCCCTTGTATGTTTTTTGTTGATTTTACCTTGTTGCTTTTAATATTTTTTCTTTGAATTTAATTTTTGTTAGTTTGATTAATATGTGTCTTGGTGTGTTTCTCCTAGGGTTTAACCTGTATGGGAAACTCTGTGCCTCCTGGACTTTGGTAACTATTTCCTTTCCCATGTTAGGGAAGTTTTCCACTATAATCTTTTCAAATATTTTCTCAGACCCTTTCTTTTTCTCTTCTTCTCCTGGGACCCCTATAATTAGAATTATGGTGCATTCAATGTTGTCCCAGAGGCCTCTGAGATTGTCTTAAATTATTTTCATTCTTTTTTCTTTATTCTGCTCCTTGGCAGTTATTTCTACCATTTTGTCTTCCAGCTCACTTATTCATTCTTTTGCCTCAGTTATTCTGTTATTGATTTCTTCTAGTATATTTTTCTTTTCAGTTTTTGTGTTGTTCATCTCTGTTTATTTGTTCTTTAGTTCTTCTAGACCTTTGTTAAACATTTCTTGTATTTTCTCAATCTGTGCCTCCATTCTATTTCTGAAATTCTGGATCATCTTTACTATCATTACTCTGGATTCTTTTTCAGGTAGATTGCCTCTTTCCTCTTCATTTATTTGGTCTTATAGGTATTTACCTTACTCCTTCATCTGTGACATATTTTTTGCTGTCTCATTTTCTTTTCCATTTTTTTATGAGTGGGATTGTGTTCCTGTCTTACTGGTTGTTTGGCCTGAGGCTTCCAACACTGCAGTTTGTAGGCTGTTGGGTAGAGCTGGGTCTTGGTGCTTAGGTGAGGACCTCTGGAAGACCTCACTCTGATGAATATTCCCTGGGGTCTGAGGTTCTCTGTTAGTCCTGTGGTTTGGACTTGGAGCTCTCACCACAGGAGCTTTGGCCTGACCCCTGGTTCATGAGCCAAGATCCTGTAAGCTATGCAGGGCAGCAAAAAAAAAAAAAAAAAAAAAGAGAACAATAACAAAGTAAAAAATAAAATTAGCCCCTGAAACCAACAGCTATGTTAGAAAAAATATAATATAAAAATATAGATGAAACAACAGAAAACAGAACCACGATAGTAAAAAAAAGAGTAGGAGAAAAAAGAAAACGTGGAAAAAACCTTGGCTGTGGAGGGCAGGGCCTAAGCAGGGGTGAGGGCTGTTCAGTGGGCAGGGCCTATGCTTAGGACCTACAGGGCTCGAAAAGATGGGAAGGGGGTGTTGCGGGTGTGTGTGAGGGGTTTGGGGGGTGTGGGGGCTGAGTCTTAGGATTAACAGTACAGAAGGGGCCCAGGTGTGCCTCCCACCTCTGGTCTCAGAGGGCAGGGGACCCCACCTGGGAGCCCAGCAGGCCTCCAGTGCCCCAGTGGGTGAGGCAAACACCCTCTGCTCTTTTCCCGCTCCTCTGGTCCTGAAGAGCCCCTCCTGCCTCTCCTGTTCTCTCCTGGCCTCCCTCCTACGCCGCCAGGACCAACCCAGCCCAGAGGGGACCTCTGAGGGTTTAGAATCTGGCAGAGATTTAGGCAGCCTTCCCTAGCTGATTGGGTAGGGGAAATGTTTGACCCACGTCCCCCTGATTGGAGCCCCTGAGGGTCCCTCCAGGCGTGGGAAACTCTTCCCTGTCTCAGCCACCCCTCAGGGGTGCTGGTCCTGTCTGGCCTCCACTTCTCCTCCCTCATCAGTGTCCCCCTACCGGTTTTCTTGGGGGTTCTTCCCTTCTCTTGGGGCTTCAGGGTCCCCCACTAGCATCAAACAGGTGCCTTAGTTGTGGGGAGATTTGAACTCTGAAAACACAGTACTTTAAAAAAACCCTCTTTCTCTCCATTTTCCTTGTTGTTACCTCTAGCTTTTAAAATCTAATCTCCATATCCTGTAATTTTTCCTTCATGGTTTTCATTTCTATCTTTTTTGATCCAACTTATAAGAAAATTCCCTGACCCTGTCTTTTAGACTTAAGTCTTGAGCTATGTCATTCTTATACTCAGCAATTTAATTTTTAATCTGGAAATTATATTTTTAACATCAAAAAAATCCAAATGTTCTTTACAGTTTCTTCGTGTTGCTCTTTGCATATGATATCCACCCCTCACTCCTGAAGTTTCTAACACATAAGACTGTCAGATTTAACAAATAAAAATACAGGACACCCAGTCAAACTCAAACTCTAGAAGAACAACAAATGACCTTTTGTATAGGGATATCCCATGCAATATTCGGGATATACTCACACTAAAAAAACCCTGCTTATTGCTCATCTGAAACTCAAATCTAGCTGAGTGTCTTGTATTTCATCTCAAAATTCTACTAGCATGGTCCTTTAGACTCAGAAAATTTGGTGATTGAATGGAACTTGTATTTTTAATTTCTATGAACTCTTTGTTTTCTTATTCTTTTAGACCTCAAGCAGTTTCTTTTTATGAATTCAATGGTCTCTTGATCTATTTGAGGATAATCATTGGATTTTACATGAAACTATTTTCTCTTCTTGAGTTATTGCTTCTTTTATATAGGATCAGTTTGATTTGTTATTCTTTTGTCTCTTCTTTGCTGCTGAATCTGTTTAAATGTTTAGTGATCCTTCTTTGTTTAATAATCATGCCTGCCTGAAGAACTATCTTGATCAGTATTGGTAGCTGCATTGCTTTTCTTTTCTTTTCTTTTTGTCACTGTGTGGTTCTGTTTTCCTAAAATGCTTTCCTTGATAACATATTGACGAGGATCTGACACCTCTTATATGAGTGCCAATAATTAATTATTGCCTCACTTACCAAGATATTTGAAGAGAAGCAAGTTTCAAGTTTAAGGGGAAGAAGATACATTTAGTGTTAGACTTATTAAATTTGAGTAAACAGTACATTACACTGTTAGAGAATTTAATCAACTGGAAATTCATTTGGAGTTTGAGTGAGTGGTTGCAGCTAGAAACATAGATATTGAAACTCCTTGTTTGTAACTAGTAAATAAACTTGTGAGAAATTCATTGGTATTCCATCCTAGTTTTTAATGTCAGTGTTTACATAGTAAGGATCCTAGATACCTATTGACTGTTGATATACAAATAAAAAGAGTCAGGAAACAGATGTGCATTTATATTTTCCGTTTGTAGATAATATTTTAGAAATCATGATTAGGGAACTGAATGAATCAGGGTCATATTGTTGCACCATTACACATGTTTCTGCAATATTTCTGTTTGGCCAAACACTAAAATGAATAAATTTATGTCCTTAGTCAACAAAGCAGTAATTTCAAACAATTTTAAGAACTATCAAAATAAAACAACTATGCCACATATAGATATCAAATATATATTTTCCAGAAGCTTTTATGACTTTTAATAATTTTTTTCTTTCTTGTCCAAAACTTATATTTCTTGAATGAATGCTTCTATGCTTATAGAGCATAATGGTGGAAAAGACAGCTTAATGTTCAGCAAAATGTATTCACCCTTTCAGGATGTAGAATGATGGCTGTTCTTAGTCTGGAACTGTATTTCTCTATCCCCTTTGAATCTGGGTATGACCTTGTGAGTAGAAATTGTGTATTCACATTCCAGGTAAAACTTTTAAGAAGTAAGAGTGTTTTCCTTGTGCATCCTAAAGCCAGGTAATATATTGAAGCCCTGAGGGCATAGCAGAGTCACAGTGTGAAAAGAGTCTGAGTCCCTAAATTGTACCATGAAGAAGAGTCTCCATCAGCCAGGGGCACATACCCATGACTGAGAAACAAGCTCGAATTGTCTTAAGCTGCTAAAATTTGGCGTCCATTTACTACTTCAGCCTAGCTTACCTAAATCATATAATATTCCTATTTGATGCATTTGTCTTTCACTAGTGGCACCATGTCTTATAGAAGTAGTTACAAGTTACAAGTAGTTACTATCATTAGAAATGGATAAAAACAATCTTATAATATACAAAATTAATTTCTTTAATTCTTTCAAAAGAAAGCATACTAACTATAAGTAAATATAACAAATATTTTCAGGGTATTATTTTTGCCAATATTTTGATCTGTGTTGATGGATTTACAAGTATTATAAATTTCTTCTTCTACTGAAAAATGATTTATAAAGGGGAAAAACAGGTTGTAATAAACTTGGCCTTGTTAAATATGACAGTTTTTTCCATATCATTTAATAACATTGAAGTGATTTTGAGGATGATCAAATTAATACTATAAACAGACTGATATGGACTAAATTGTGTCTCCCGAAATTCATCTAGTGAAGCCCTCATGATGGGATTAGAACGTGTATAAAGGAGGAAGAAACATCAGAGCTGTCACCACCATGTTGGAACACAAGAAGAAGGTGATAGGAATGAAACTGGGTCATTTGTAGAGATGTGGATGGACCTAGAGACTGTCATACAGAGTGAAGTAAGTCAGAAATAGAAAAACAAATGTCATATATTGATGCATATGTGTGGAATCAAAAAAAATGGTATAGTATAGATGGTCTTATTTGCAAAGCAGAAATAGAGACACAGACGTAGAGAACAAACGTATGGATACCGGGGGGGTTGTGGGTGGGATGAAGTGGGAGATTGGGATTGACATGTATACACCACTATGTATAAAATAGATAACTAATGAGAACCTGCTGTGTAGCATGGTGAACTGTACTCAGTGCTCTGCGGTGCCCTAAATGGGAAGGAAATCCAAAAAAGAGGGGATATGTGTATATGTATAGCTGATTCACTTTGCGATACAGTAGAAACTAACACAACATTGTAAAGCAACTATACTCCAATAAAAGTTTTGAAAAAATTAAAGAAGAAGGTGATAACCCACAACTCAGGAAGAGGGTCCTCACCAGAAATTGAACCTGCTGGTATCTGATCTTAGACTTCCCAGACTCTCAAACTGTAAGAAAGAAATGTCTGTTGGTTAAGCCCCCCAGTCTATAGTATTTTGTTACAGCAGCCTGAGTAGACGAAGTAATAGATCTAACATTTTCTTCTTTTTCTTTTCTTTTCTTTTTCTAAAATCTTGGTCAGAATATTGTAAATAGTTACTGTTACAATTTATCCTGAAGCAAAGTGGAAGAAAACTAAGCTAGAAAAAGGGTTTATTATGTAATTGTGTAAAGTATCATAGACCTTAAATAGAGCAAAACCTTTTCAGGTTCCAGTAAAAAAAAAAAAATTGATTCATGTAATTTTCTGTGTGTGTATGTGTGTGTGTGTGTGTGTGTGTGTACTTGTTCAGAGACAGGAAATTATAACAGGTGGGTTGTGGTAGTTAAAAAGGAACAAAACAACCCTACTTAGAATTTATGCTCTGAATTCATCAATTATCTTTTATTCTCCTACTGTCTTTGGGTATAAACCAAAGTTTTAAAATACCCTCACTAAAGCAGTGATTTTCTCAATCACCCCAAAAATTAGTATGATTGAAACCAAAGTCTACTCTTCCTGTGTTTGATAGTTATATTCTTTTAATTCTATTATCGTCAACTAAAACCCTGGCACTAATGGAGAGCCACTGTAGCAATTATATAAATAGAGACCCATGGATATTGTACCAATAGCAATGCAATAAGCTTCTGAAACGAGAAGGCGTAGAGAGAACTGAAGACACCAGGCCAAGTTAGCAGGTTTTTTCATGCAATTATTTACTGAATAGTGTCCATATTTATAAAGAAGTAAAAGTGTTTTATAAAGTAACTAACTTTGGTGTATATATAAACAGAAATACTTAGCCTTCAGTCCACTGCCCTGAGATTTAGGTGTTCTGAAAGAGGGAGTAGAATTGGGAGGGGAAAAAGACAGATTGCCTTGAACAGAATAGCTTCTCAAAATAATTTTTAAATGAATATGTAGTGAATCTAATTTTCAGCATGATGGGTTTGCAGTTCATGACATGTCTAGATGGAGTTTTTAGCTGTCTGGTTTCAAACTGTCAGTTAAGCATTTGAATAATAAGTCTGGAAATTAAGTGGAGAAAATTCCAGCCATGTAACACCCATTATTTTTTATTAAATTTTACTTTAGCATGGTATGGTGGAACTTCTGCATATGTATTTTTGTTCTCCCTAAACTTGTACTCCACACTACAAGGGCTAATTGCTGATTGAATCTGAGAACATGAGTTTTATTGGCCCCATGATGTAGACACCCCTCTGCAACACCTCCAGCTCATCAGGCAAATTCTAAAATAATAGTACTGTCTACCGCTACTAAACTAGGTCTTTGAGAGGAATTTTTTTCCTCAAAATCAGATATGAGACAGTTTTTTTCTTAGTATAGTTTTCATCTTTTTCTTATTTCTTGGAACTCTTATAAGTTAGCTCATATATGTAAGTTTACTGTTAAAGAGAAGAAAGGGAAACTACATAGATTTATTTAAATTGTGAATTTTAAATTTTATCTCCAAATTTCCTGAGGATAATATTATATTTTTTCATACAAAAGTGTAACAGATATCAATTTACTGTCTTTGTACTATTTCAAGATTTCCTCATAAGTCACATAAAATACGACCCTGGTCTGATTATAACCACTGTCTAAACAAATGTTCACACTTCTTTCTCCGGGTATTATACTAACAACTCTGGGGGTAATAAGTAGTCATTTCATAATCAGCCTTTAAATAGGTGAAAAAATATTCCACTAATTGTTTTATTAAGCTTTTATCCTTTTTTCCTAGAATGATTTAGCAGGATGTTGTTATCTCTCTCTTAGTGAATGTACGTGATGTCAATATGACCTATGGCAAACAATTCAGTGTTTGTTATCTGTTTTCCCCGGAGTCTCTGGCAGTGTCTTATCTTGAACTATATTTGTAAGCTTCAAAATGTACAAATGCCAAAAACATGCCTGATATTATTCATATACATTTTTTAATTTCAGAGAAAATGAACTGAGGTTAATATGTGGAAGGCATTAATACTCAAAGAAATATATCATGGGAGTCAGGAAATAAAAGAGCCAATGTAGGGTAGAATTGCAAAAATATTTTTTTTTTTAGAATATGAACTGTTAAAGGAGACAATAATTTAAATGTTTGATATTTTTGTAAGGGAATATGTTAATATTTGCCTGTCAAAATTATTTAAAACTTAATGCAAAGTGGATAATTATATTCAAGTGAGACAGTTATCCTTTCAAAAATGTCATTTTTCAATACCAGGAGTGGCAAAGAAGTGAAATATATTTCATTTCTTCATCAGATTTCTAGACAATGTTTTCTTATCTTCTATAATTGTCAATTTAAATTCTAAAATACAAATATATGATAGAGTTTTTGTTTCTAAACATAATAGCTGCATTAGTCTTATAGTGCTATGTAACTCAATTTTATCTGTGTTTGGGGTATATGACAACAGAATTAGTGTTAAGGTATTCACTCTGTTTAGGTATATCTTCTGCCTTTAACTTCTTTATATTACAATGTAACCAGTATGTGTTATGCTCTGTTACAATTTAAAGGTAAGCAGTAAGACAGAGCTATATATTTCTATAGTGTTAATATCTTCATGTACCCATTGCAATTCAGGTTGAGGGTCTCAGCTCTGTAGTCTTAGAAATATGAGAGTTAATACAGGTGGAAATTAGAGGGCTCTGGGGCTTAACTGGCTAAAGTTATAATAAATGAATATATAGAACTTAATGCTAGTTTTAAAAGTTATAATAAAAATCAAACAGACCAGAGATCAGAGTTCACTTAGTCAGTATACTCTTTCTAAAGGTTAATTACATGCAAACCAAAAGATAATTAGCAAGTTGGTGGTAGGAATAGAATCAGAGAAGATGAGCTGGTCAGATGATATGAATGGCTAGTGTTACGGAGCTGTGAAAGTCTAATGGATTCGTATCACCTTTAGAGTCACAGTGGTCACTAGTATCAGGCAATACCTTTCATGGTCCAGGACCTCCTTTCCCTTGAAGAGTACTATGGATAGATTGACACTTCCTTCTTTGTTGGCATTCCACTTTCTATAATTATAATAATTGCTACCCCCTTTTGATTATAATTATTTCTTGAGCTATGACAAAATCTTCTACTGAGTTCCTATAAAGTCTTAGTCTAAGGACCATCTGGTTGTTTAGTATGGTTTGGCATATCTCTTCTCTGATGCTCACAGGCATAAGCAATCTTATATACCTCTTTCTAAATTCTTAGGAAGGCACCTCATTATGGCATATATTATAATACATAGCTTCGTATTTGGTCTCTTTTTTTTTTTTTTTTTCGGTACGCGTGCCTCTCACTGTTGTGGCCTCTCCCGTTGCGGAGCACAGGCTCCGGATGCGCAGGCTCAGCGACCATGGCTCACGGACCTAGCCGCTCTGCAGCATGTGGGATCCTCCCGGACCGGGGCACGAACCCATGTACCCTGTATCGACAGGTGGACTCTCAACCACTGCGCCACCAGGGAAGCCCTGGTCTCTTTTTTGAATTATTCTACATTCTCTCATCAGTACACTCTTCTAAACCACAAATTTAAGTGTGTATGTCCCTTCAAGGTTTAGATTCTATTATTCTCTATCGATGCAACTCCCATACTCACTAACAGTCAGTGACTTCCCGTTGCTTGTAGCAAAAATAACATGTAAATACATACCACCTCACAGCACTCTATTATCAAGACTCTCTTATGAAGGCTGAATGTGGTCTCAGAATCCTCGTCAATGTAGTTTATCAGAGTTGGTATTAGAGAGGAAATCAATTTATCATCTCTCTGGTCTATGGATAAAGTCTTAGTTTTTAACCTGACATCAACACAATTTACATTATGCTCCTAATCTGACTTTACCATTAAGTATGATGTTAACTGTAGGTTTTTCATAGATATGTTTTATCAGTTTGAGGAAGTGCCCTTCCATCTGTATTATGGATAGTTTTAGTCAGAAATGAATGTTATAATTTACCAAATGCTTATGTTGGATTCCATTTGCTAAAATTTTGTTTAGAATATTTGTATCTATATTTATGAAGGATATATTCTGTTGATTTTTAAAATTGTGTAATGTCTTTTTCTAGTTTGGTATCAGAGTAATCTTGACCTTACAGGATAAGCTCAGGAGTATTTCATCCTCTTCAGTTTTCTAAAAGAGTTTGTGTTATTTCCTTTTTAAATGCATAATAGAATTCAACAGTGAAGACATCTGGAACTGGGTTTTTCTTTGGAGAAAAGTATTAACTAAAAATTCACTTTATTTAATATACAGGGCTATCAAAGTTATCTATTTCTTCTTGGGAGAGTTTTAGCATTTTGTGCCTTTTAAGGAACTTGTCATTTCATCCAAGTTGTTGAGTTTATGGGCATTACATTTTTAAAGTAATATTCTTTTTTTAAAAGAAATATTCTTTTATTAATTTTTAAATATGTGTGGAATATGCTATAACGTCACCTCTTCCATTCCTTATTTTGCCATACTAAATAGAATTTAAAACAAATTAAAAAATGGTAAGAATTAGTTTTTCTTCCACTGGAAGAGATGTTAAAACTGAGGGAAGCTTCAGAATTGTCAGAGGAAAGGAGGAGAGTCAGACCTTGGAAAATATCTCTAAGCAAGTCTCAAGCTCAGACACTCACTTCCTCTACATTTTTGATAAGATTTGGTAGAACAAAATTAGAAAGGACTAGTTCTCTGCTTCCTTGGTGTAGCCTGGTGTAAATTCAAGTCCTCAGAGAAACTTTTTGAATAGCAGAATGTCAGTAGATGGGTGAGTGGTCACAGATTTCTGCTTACTCAGTATGGTACATGACGGAGCATACTAAGGTTTCCTAATGCCCAAGTGGGAGGGGTGAAAAAGGGACTTTGAGTGACCTGGAAGACTTGAACTGACATCATAATTGGTGTGATGAGGACAGAGTGTGTCTAGTATCAAACATGGTGATTAAAGGATAGATAATGTACCAAAGGTGATTGCTAACCATCAAAGATCTATAAGGAATGTGCATCTTGGTAGAGGTCAGTGGAGAAAAGAGAGTTGTTGTGGACCAGGCAGTCTTTCTCCTCAATTCTAGAATGGTAAGTAAACTGCCTGGAACTTAGATCTCTCCTAGGTGGGTTTAATCTGGACTCTAAAATGGATTAAGTCTTTACTCAGAAGAATCTGTGGAAAACACAATGGATATGTGATTGATTATATCTTGAATTTTGAGAATGGTAGCTCAAGAGTTGGTAAAATTCAAATTTGGGGGAAAGGGTTAGATTTTTACATATCTGTAATTTAGTGATGCAAAGCTCACATTCAGTACACACAGAATCCAAGGCAACCAGTGGTTATATTTTTGTCCTCATTTTATTCCATCTCACAATAACATTTGACATAGTTCACCGATTCCACTTTCTTAAAATCATTCTTCTTCTGCAGGGATCATCAAATTTTTTTTTTTTGGTAAAAAGCCAGATAATAAATATTTCAAATTTTGCCTTCCATACAGTCTATGTTCGAACTTTTCTGTTGTAGACTAAATCATTCTTAACTCAGAGGTTGTATAAAAACAGGTGGGGTAAGAGTTCAGAGGCAGAGAGTGGAAGAAGGGTCAGATTTGACTCATAGGCTGTAGTTTTGCTGACCCCTGTTCTTTAGGGGTCAACATCATACATCCGTAATTTTCCTTCTACTTTTTTGTTAATTTCTCTTCAGTCCCTTCGCTTGCTATTTCTTTTCTACTATGTTTCTCATTGTGATCAGCTGTCTTCCCTCTAGTTATAAATCCTCCTTAGGTGATCTCATTTACTCCTATAGCCCTTTATTTTATTTTGTTTTGTTTTACTTTATCTTATTTCATTAAATTTTATTACACTTGCCGAGATGGTTAAATTAATCACACTTACAAATTTATAGCCATTTAACATTATTAATTTGTTCAAGGAACTGCGTTTTTTTTATTACCTATTTCTTTCTTTTTATTGTGTTTCTGTCGTTTATGTTCTTCATCTCCATTCCCCTCTGCCCTTAGGCATTCTTTTTTTGATATTGTGGTAAATACAGAAATTTTTTATTTGAAATTTACCATCTTCACCATTTTTAAAGTGTATAGCTCAGTAGTATTAAGTACATTCACATTGTTGTGAAACAGATCTCCAAGACTTTTTCATCTTGCAAATCAGAAGCTTGGTATCCATTAAATAACAACTTCCCTTTCCCCCCTCCCCTGGTAACAACCATTCTACCTTATGTTTGTATGAATTTGGTTACTTTTAAGTATCTCACATATACAGTTTTTGTCTTTTATGACTGGCTTATTTCATTTAGCATAATATCTTCAAGGTTCATCCTTGTTGTAGCATGTGACAGAATTTCTTTCCTTTTAAAGGTTGAATAATATCCCATTGTATGTATATACCACATTTTGTTTATACATTCATCCACTGATGAACATTTGGGTCACTCCCTCCACTTGGCTATTGTGAATAGTGCCTTTGTGAACATGGGTGTGCAAATATCTCTTTGGTACCTACTTTTAATTCTTTAGGATATATACCCAGAAGTGGGATTGCTAGATCATATCATAGTTCTGTTTTTAAGTTTTTGTGGAATTTCCATATTGTTTTCCACAGCAGTTGCATGATTTTACAATCCCATCAATAGTGCACAAGTGTTCCAACTTCTCATGTCTTCACCAACACTTTTAAAAAATGTTTATATTTTGGGCTTCCCTGGTGGTGCAGTGGTTGAGAGTCTGCCTGCCGATGCAGGGGACACAGGTTCGTGCTCTGGTCCAGCAAGATCCTACATGCCGCGGAGAGGCTGGGCCCGTGAGCCATGGCCGCTGAGCCTGCGCATCTGGAGCCTGTGCTCCGCAACAGTGAGAGGCCACAACAGTGAGAGGCCCGTGTACCACAAAAAAAAAAAAAAAAAAAAAAAAGTTTATATTTTAACAGTAGCCATCCTAATGGGTGTGAGGTGATATCTCATTGTGGTTTTGGGCATCTTTTCATTTGCTTATTGGCCATTTGTATATCATCTTTGGAGAAATGTCCTTTGCCCGTTTTTAAATTGTGTTATTTGATTTTTTGTTGTTGAGTTGTAAGACTTATTTTATATTCTGGATATTAATTCCTTATCAGATATATGATTTCCAAATATATTCTCCCATTCTGTAGATTGCCTTTTCACTCTATTGGTAGTGTACTTTGGTATACAAGTTTTTAAGTTGGATATAGTCCCATTTGTCTATTTTTGCTTTTGTTACCTGTACTATTGGTGTCCTATCCAAGAAATCATTGCCAAATCCAATATTATGAATTTTTTCTCCTATATTTTTCTGTTAGGAGTTTTAGAGTTTTGGATCTTACATTTAGGTCTTTATTCCATCTTGAGTTAATTTTTGTATGTGGTGTAATATAGTGGTCCAGCTTCATTCTTTTGCATGTTTCCAGTTTTCCCGACACCATTTGTTGACTGGCTTTTCCCTTTTGAGTGGTCTTGGCAACCTTGTTGAAGATCATTTTTTTTTTTTTAAACATCTTTACTGGGGTATAATTGCTTTACAATGGTGTGTTAGTTTCTGCTTTATAACAAAGTGAATCAGCTATACATATGTTCCCATATGTCTTCCCTCTTGCGTCTCCCTCCCTCCCACTCTCGCCATCCCACCCCTCCAGGCTGTCACAAAGCACCAAGCTAATATCCCTGTGCCTTGCGGCTGCTTCCCGCTAGCTATCTACCTTACTACGTTTGTTAGTGTGTATATGTCCATAACTCTCTCTCGCCCTGTCAAAACTCACCCTTCCCCCTCCCCATATCCTCAAGTCCGTTCTCCAGTAGGTCTGCGTCTTTATTCCTGTCTTACCCCTAGGTTCTTCATGACATTTTTTTTTCCCTTAAATTCCATATATGTGTGTTAGGATACGGTATTTGTCTTTTTCTTTCTGACTTACTTCACTCTGTATGACAGACTCTAGGTCTATCCATCTCATTACAAATAACTCAATTTCATTTCTTTTTAAGGCTGAGTAATATTCCATTGTGTATATGTGCCACATCTTCTTTATCCATTCATCCGATGATGGGCGCTTAGGTTGTTTCCATGTCCTGGCTATTGTAAATAGAGCTGCAATGAACATTTTGGTACATGACTCTTTTTGAATTTTGGTTTTCTCAGGGTATATGCCCAGTAGTGGGATTGCTGGGTCATATGGTAATTCTATTTGTAGTTTTTTAAGGAACCTCCATACTGTTCTCCATAGTGGCTGAACCAATTCACATTCCCACCAGCAGTGCAAGAGTGTCCCCTTTTCTCCACACCCTCTCCAGCATTTATTGTTTCTAGATTTTTTGATGATGGCCATTCTGACTGGTGTGAGATGATATCTCATTGTAGTTTTGATTTGCATTTCTCTAATGATTAATGATGTTGAGCATTCTTTCATGTGTTTGTTGGCATTCTGTATATCTTCTTTGGAGAAATGTCTATTTAGGTCTTCTGCCAATTTTTGGATGGGGTTGTTTTTTTGTTATTGAGCTGCATGAGCTGCTTGTAAATTTTGGAGATTAATCCTTTGTCAGTTGCTTCATTTGCAAATGTTTTCTCCCATTCTGAGGGTTGTCTTTTGTTCTTGATTATGGTTTCCTTTGCTGTGCAAAAGCTTTGAAGTTTCATTAGGTCCCATTTGTTTATTTTTGTTTTTATTTCCATTACTCTAGGAGGTGGGTCAGAAAGGATGTTGCTGTGATTTATGTCATAGAGCGTTCTTCCTATGTTTTCCTCTAAGAGTTTGATAGTTTCTGGCCTTACATTTAGGTCTTTAATCCATTTTGAGCTTATTTTTGTGTATGGTGTTAGGGAGTGATCTAATCTCATACTTTTACATGTACCTGTCCAGTTTTCCCAGCACCATTTATTGAAGAGGCTGTCCTTTCTCCACTGTACATTCCTGCCTCCTTTATCAAAGATAAGGTGTCCATATGTCCGTGGGTTTATCTCTGGGCTTTCTATCCTGTTCCACTGATCTATCTTTCTGTTTTTGTGCCAGTACCATACTGTCTTGATTACTGTTGCCTTGTAGTATAGTCTGAAGTCAGGGAGCCTGATTCCTCCAGCTCCTTTTCTCGTTCTCAAGATTGCTTTGGCTATTCGGGGACTTTTGTGTTTCCATACAAATTGCGAAATTTTTTGTTCTAGTTTTGTGAAAAATGCCAGTGGTAGTTTGATAGGGATTGCATTGAATCTGTAGATTGCTTTGGGTAGTAGAGTCATTTTCACAATGTTGATTCTTCCCATCCAAGAACATGGTATATCTCTCCATCTATTTGTATCATCTTTAATTTCTTTCATCAGTGTCTTATAATTTTCTGCATACAGGTCTTTCGTATCCTTAGGTAGGTTTATTCCTAGATATTTTATTCTTTTTGTTGCAATGGTAAATGGGAGTGTTTTCTTGATTTCACTTTCAGATTTTTCATCATTAGTATATAGGAATGCCAGAGATTTCTGTGCATTAATTTTGTATCCTGCTACTTTACCAAATTCATTGATTAGCTCTAGTAGTTTTCTGGTAGCATCTTTAGGATTCTCTATGTATAGTATCATGTCATCTGCAAACAGTGACAGCTTTACTTCTTCTTTTCCGATTTGGATTCCTTTTATTTCCTTTTCTTCTCTGATTGCTGTGGCTAAAACTTCCAAAACTATGTTGAGTAAGAGTGGTGAGAGTGGGCAACCTTGTCTTGTTCCTGATCTTAGTGGAAATGCTTTCAGTTTTTCACCATTGAGGATGATGTTTGCTGTGGGCTTGTCATATATGGCCTTTATTATGTTGAGGAAAGTTCCCTCTATGCCTACTTTCTGGAGGGTTTTTATCATAAATGGGTGTTGAATTTTGTCGAAAGCTTTCTCTGCATCTATTGAGATGATCATATAGTTTTTCTCCTTCAATTTGTTAATATGGTTTATCACATTGATAGATTTATGTATATTGAAGAATCCTTGCATTCCTGGAATAAACCCCACTTGATCATGGTGTATGATCCTTTTAATGTGCTGTTGGATTCTGTTTGCTAGTATTTTGTTGAGGATTTTTGCATCTATGTTCATCAGTGATATTGGCCTGTAGTTTTCTTTCTTCATGACATCCTTGTCTGGTTTTGGTATCAAGGTGATGGTGGCCTCGTAGAAGGAATTTGGGAGTGTTCCTCCCTCTGCTATATTTTGGAAGAGTTTGAGAAGGATAGGTGTTAGCTCTTCTCTAAACGTTTGATAGAATTCACCTGTGAAGCCATCTGGTCCTGGGCTTTTGTTTGTTGGAAGATTTTTAATCACAGTTTCAATTTCAGTGCTTGTGATTGGTCTGTTCATATTTTCTATTTCTTCCTGATTCAGTCTTGGCAGGTTGTGCATTTCTAAGAATTTGTCCATTTCTTCCAGATTGTCCATTTTATTGGCATAGAGTTGCTTGTAGTAATCTCTCATGATTTTTTTTATTTCTTCAGTGTCAGTTGTTACTTCTCCTTTTTCATTTCTAATTCTATTGAGTCTTCTCCCTTTTTTTCTTGATGAGTCTGGCTAGTGGTTTATCTATTTTGTTTATCTTCTCAAAGAACCAGCTTTTAGTTTTATTGATCTTCGCTATCGTTTCCTTCATTTCTTTTTCATTTATTTCTGATCTGATTTTTATGATTTCTTTCCTTCTGCTAGCTTTGGGGTTTTTTTGTTCTTCTTTCTCTAATTGCTTGAGGTGCAAGGTTAGGTTGTTTATTCGAGATGTTTCCTGCTTCTTAAGGTGGGCTTGTATTGCTATAAACATCCCCCTTCGAACTGCTTTTGCTGCATCCCATAGGATTTGGGTCGTTGTGTCTCCATTGTCATTTGTTTCTAGGTATTTTTTTATTTCCTCTTTGATTTCTTCAATGATCACTTCATTATTAAGTAGTGTATTGTTTAGCCTCCATGTGTTTGTATTTTTTACAGATCTTTTCCTGTAATTGATATCTAGTCTCATGGCGTTGTGGTCAGAAAAGATACTTGATACAATTTCAGTTTTCTTAAATTTACCAAGGCTTGATTTGTGACCCAAGATATGATCTATCCTGGAGAATGTTCCATGAGCACTTGAGAAAAATGTGTATTCTGTTGTTTTTGGATGGAGTGTCCTATAAATATCAATTAAGTCCATCTTGTTTAATGTATCATTTAAAGCTTGTGTTTCCTCATTTATTTTCATTTTGGATGATCTGTCCATGGGTGAAAGTGGGGTGTTAAAGTCCCCTACTATGAATGTGTTACTGTTGATCTCCCCTTTTATGGCTGTTAGTATTTGCCTTATGTATTGAGGTGCTCCTATGTTGGGTGCATAAATATTTACAATTGTTATATCTTCTTCTTGGATCGATCCCTTGATCATTATGTAGTGTCCTTCTTTGTCCCTTTTAATAGTCCTTATTTTAAAGTCTATTTTGTCTGTTATGAGAATTGCTATTCCAGCTTTCTTTTGGTTTCCATTTGCATTGAATATCTTTTTCCATCCCCTTACTTTCAGTCTGTATGTGTCTCTAGGTCTGAAGTGGGTCTCTTGTAGACAGC
This sequence comes from Phocoena phocoena, assembly GCF_963924675.1. Lineage (NCBI taxonomy): Eukaryota > Metazoa > Chordata > Mammalia > Artiodactyla > Phocoenidae > Phocoena > Phocoena phocoena. The sequence goes on along the minus strand of NC_089222.1, from coordinate 119,755,848 downwards.
ATATATAAGGGTCTTGTTTTTGTATCCATTCAGCCAATCTGTGGCTTTTGGTGGGAGCATTTAGTCCATTTACATTTAAGGTAATTATCGATATGTATGTTCCTATTCCCATTTTCTATATTGTTTTGGGTTCGTTATTATAGGTCGTTTCCTTCTCTTGTGTTTCTTGTCTAGAGAAGTTCCTTTAGCATTTGTTGTAAAGTTGGTTTGGTGGTGCTGAACTCTCTCAGGTTTTGCTTGTCTGTAAAGGTTTTAATTTCTCCATCAAATCTGAATGAGATCCTTGTTGTGTAGAGTAGTCTTGGTTGCAGGTTTTTCTCCTTCATCACTTTCAGTATGTCCTGCCACTCCCTTCTGGCTTGTAGGGTTTCTGCTGAAAGATCAGCTGTTAACCTTATGGGATTTCCCTTGTGTGTTATTTGTTGTTTTTCTCTTGCTGCTTTTAATATGCTTTCTTTGTATTTAATTTTTGACAGTTTGATTAATATGTGTCTTGGCGTAGTTCTCCTTGTATTTATCCTGTATGGGACTCTCTGTGCTTCCTGGACTTGATTAACTATTTCCTTTCCCATATTAGGGAAGTTTTCAACTATAATCTCTTCAAATATTTTCTCAGTCCCTTTCTCTTTTTCTTCTTCTTCTGGAACCCCTATAATTCGAATGTTGATGCATTTAATGTTGTCCCAGAGGTCTCTGAGACTGTCCTCAGTTCTTTTCATTCTTTTTTCTTTATTCTGCTCTGCAGTAGTTATTTCCACTACTTTATCTTCCAGGTCACTTATCCGTTCTTCTGCCTCAGTTATTCTGCTATTGATCCTATCTAGAGTACTTTTAATTTCATTTATTGCATTGTTCATCGTTGCTTGTTTCATCTTTAGTTCTTGTAGGTCCTTGTTAACTGTTTCTTGCATTTTGTCCATTCTACTTCCAAGATTTCGGATCATCCTTACTATCACTATTCTGAATTCTTTTTCAGGTAGATTGCCTATTTCCTCTTCATTTGTTAGGTCTGGTGGGTTTTTATCTTGCTCCTTCATCTGCTGTGTGTTTTTCTGTCTTCTCATTTTGCTTATCTTACTGTGTTTGGGGTCTCCTTTTTGCAGGCTGCACTTTCGTAGTTCCCGTTGTTTTTGATGTCTGTCTCCAGTGGCTAAGGTTGTTTCAGTGGGTTGTGTAGGCTTCCTGGTGGAGGGGACTAGTGCCTGTGTTGTGCTGGATGAGGCTGGATCTTGTCTCTCTAGTGGGCAGGTTCACGTCTGGTGGTGTGTTTTGGGGTGTCTGTGGCCTTATTATGATTTTAGGCAGCCTCTCTGCTAATGGGTGGGGTTGTGTTCCTGTTTTGCTAGTTGTTTGGCATAGGTTGTCCAGCACTGTGGCTTGCTGGTCGTTGAGTGAAGCTGGGTGCTGGTGTTAAGATGGAGGTCTCTGGGAGATTTCCACCGTTTAATATTATGTGAAGCTGGGAGGTCTCTTGTTGACCAGTGTCCTGAAGTTGGCTCTCCTACCTCAGAGGCAGAGCCCTGACTCCTGGGCTGGAGCACCAAGAGCCTTTCATCCACACGGCTCAGAATAAAAGGGAGAAAAAGTAGAGAGAATTAGTAGAAGTATGAGGAAAGAAAGAAGGAAAGGAGGAAAGGAAGGAAGGAAGAAAGAAGCAAAGAAGGAAAGAAAGGAGGGAGGGAGGGAGGGAGGAAGGAAGGAAGGAGGGAAAGAAAGAAAAAAGAAAGGAAGAAGATACAGTAAAAATAAAATAAAGTATAATATATTGAATTAAAAAATATTTAGAAAAAAAAAAAAAGGGACGGATAGAACCTTAGGACAAATGTTGGAAGCAAAGCTATACAGAGAAAATCTTACACAGAAGCATATACATACACGTTCACAAAAAGAGGTAAAGGGGGAAAAATCATAAATCTTGCTCTCAGAGACCACCTCCTCAATTTGGGGTGATTCGTTGTCTAAAGGAGGGAAGGAAGGAAGGAAAGAAAGAAAGAAAGAACGAAGGTAAAGTATAATAAAGTTATTACAATTAAAATTAATTATTAAGAAAAAAAAATTTTTTTAAAAACCATGGATGGATAGAGCCCTAGGACAGATGGTGGAACCAAGAGTATACAGACAATATCTCACACAGAAGCATACACGTACACATTCACAAAAAGGAAAAGGAAAAAAAATCATAGATCTCGCTCCTAAATTCCACCTCTTCAATTTGGGATCATTCCTTGTCTATTCAGGTATTCCACAGATGCAGGGTATCAAGTTGATTGTGGAGCTTTAATCCGCTGCTTCTGTGGCTGCTGGGAGAGATTTCCCTTTCTCTTCTTTGTTCTCACAGCTCACAGGAGCTCAGCTTTGGATTTGGCCCTGCCTCATTGTGTAGGTCGCTGGAGGGTGTCTGTTTTTGGCTCAGACAGGACGGGGTTAAAGGAGCCGCTGATTCGGGGGCTCCGGCTCACTCAGGCCGGGGGTTGGGGGATGGGGGAAGGAGGGGCACTGCGTGCGGGGCGGGCCTGCGGCGGCAGAGGCGGCGTGACGTTGCGGCAGAGGCCGGCGTGACACTGCACCAGCCTGAGGCCCGCCGTGCGTACTCCCGGGGAAGTTGTCCCTGGATCCCGGGAACCTGGCAGTGGCGGGCTGCACAGGCTCCGCGGAAGGGGGTGTGGAGAGTGACCTGTGCTCGCACACAGGCCCCTTGGTGGCGGCAGCAGCAGCCTTAGCGTCTCCCGCCCGTCTCTGGGGTCCACGGTTTTAGCCGCGGCTCGCGCCCGTCTCTGGGGTCCGCGCTTCTAGCCGCGGCTCGCGCCCGTCTCTGCAGTTCCTTTAAGCAGCGCTCTTAAACCCCTCTCCTCGCGCACCAGGAAACAAAGAGGGAGGAAAAAGTCTCTTGCCTCTTCGGCAGGTGCAGGCTTTTCCCCGAACTCCCTCCCAGCTAGTCGTGGTGCACTAACCCCTTCAGGCTATGTTCAAGTCGCCAACCCCAGTCCTCTCCCTGCGCTCCGTCCAAAACCGAAACCCGAGCCTCAGCTCACAGCCCCGCCCGCCCCCACGGGTGAGCAGACAAGCCTCTCGGGTTGGTGAGTGCCGGTCGGCACCGATCGTCTGTGCAGGAATCTCCCCGCTTTGCCCTCCGCACCCGTCGCTGTGCACTACTCCGCGGTCCCGAAACTCCCCCCTCTGCCTCCCGCAGTCTCCGCCCGCGTAGGGGCTTCCTAGTGTGTGGAAACTTTTCCTCCTTCACAGCTCCCTCCCACTGGTGCAGTTGCCGTCCTTATTCTTTTGTCTCTGTTTTTTCTTTTGCCCTACCCAGGTAGGTGGGGAGTTTCTTGCCTTTTGGGAGGTCTGAGGTCTTCTGCCAGCTTTCAGTAGGTGTTCTGTAGGAGTTGTTCCACGTGTAGATGTATTTCTGGTGTATCCGTGGGGAGGAAGGCGATCTCCGCGTCTTACTCTTCCGCCATCTTCAAGGTCCCTCTGTTGTTGAAGATCATTTGACTACATAGCCAAGTGTTTATTTCTGGGCTCTCTATTCTATTCCATTGGTCTATTTGTCTATCTTTATGCCAGCAGTGTACTGTTTTGATTATTGTGTTTTGAAGGCATTTATTCGCACAAGTTTCATATATAGTCTCACAAGACTTCTATCCTAAAATTTGTCTTAGTTATTTATAAATGTTCATAAATGGCACTGTGCTATAACTTCATTCTGTTTTTACTATATTCATTCAAGTCTATTGAATTGTAAGATACCTCCATGTTGCTGAATTTGTTGTTTCTACATGCTGCATGGTATTCTCTAGTATGCATCTGCCCCAATTTAATTAATGGTTTCCTTAGTAATAAACAACTAATTTATCTCTAATTTCCTATGAATGCAGTATCTGGATGATAATCTTTGTATATGTCCTCGTGTAGACTTTTTCTTACATAGTTACCTAAGAATGGGATCATGGTATCATAGGTCAAATGCATAATTAATTTAAAAATACTTCCAGATTGCTTTTGACAATAATTAAATCATTTTACATTCCCACCAGCAGTGCATGAAAGTTCCCATCTCCTCACAACCTTGACAATACTTGGTATTATGTAGGTTTCTAATTGTTGCCATTTTGATAGATGTGAAGTGGTATGTCAGTGTTATTTTAATATTCATTTTTATGATTATTAGTGATTTTGAGCATCCTGTAATATGCTTGGGCATCTTCTTTTATGAATTGCCTTTACATCCCTTGTCTATAATTTCTATTGGATTTTCTATTATTTTTATTTGTGCTCTTGGTACCTTTCAGCTATTAACCCATTAGATATTGCAAATATTTTTCTTGGTCTATAATCTATATGTTTAATTTGATTTATAGTGCCCTTTTTTTGAATAGATAATTTAAATTTTAACACAGTCAAATCATGTTTTCTTTATCATTTGTGCTTCTTGAAGTCTTTCTTCAGACATAGGTCACAAAAATGGTCTACTACATTTTCTTCTACTGATTCTATAAATTTACCTTTTATGTGTAGTTCAATCATTTTGAATTTTCTTTGTACATAAGACATGTGTTCAGTTTTATTTTCTTCTTAGAATGTGCCAGCTCTCCCAAAGTCATTTACATAAAAGTGTATTCTATTCCCCTTGCTCTGTTGTTTACTTTTAACATATCAAGTTCCTATATATACATAGTTTTATTTTTGACCTCTGCACTCTATTTCAGTGGCCTACTTATCTGTTCTGTAATACCACATTATTTTAATTATTTTGGATTTCAGTTTTATCAATATATGTTAAAATCAGTCCTTAACTCTTTGCTTTTGTTTTTCACAGATGATTTAACACTTTAACAATCATTGTTTTTTAAATTAAATATAAGTTTCAAATTCCCCTAAAATTCTTCTGAGTTTCTGAATGGAATTTTATTGAATTTAATTTGTGGAGGATTGACTTTTTATGTTTATTAATCTTGTTTATAAACATACATATATCTCTTTATTGATGTTATTTAAATAATTTATTTTCAATTTATTTTATTTGTTTTTTGTAATGGTCTTACTTATTCTTTGACTAAGTAATTCTTAGGTTCTTTACAATTTTTTTTACTGTAAGAATAGATTGTTATTGTTTTCTCTTACATTTTCTATGTCTATTGCAGGCATAAAGAATGCTATTGATTTGCATGAGATAGCCACCCTATTGAATGTTCTTGTTAGTTCTAATAGCTTTTCTGGAGATTCTGTTGGGCGTTCTAGATATATGACATCATCCTCTGGAGCGAATGTAGTTTTACAGTTTCTTTTCCCACCTTTAGAGCACCTATGCAATTTTCTTTCTTACGGGATTACCTAAGTACTGGGTTTGCCGCTTACCAGTTGTATCAGTTAAGGTATAACTAGGAGACAGAAATAGCAAAGTAATTTGAGAAAAAAAAATATTATAAAGAATTATTACAGAGGATTGGAGTAACAGGAGATTGACTAGTGGGGAGTAAAATACTTTAGAGAATAGAGGACTTGCAAGTAAAGGAAACAGCCAGTACCCCTAGAAAATAAAAGGATACTTAAGGAAGGAAAAAATCTGGGAGACCCTTTCTTCCCAGGACTGAGATCCAGACTATCAGAGAGGGTGCAGCTATAGCTTACTGGATGGCAGACATGTTTGCTGAGGCTGCAAGATCATCCAAGAGAGTCCTGGTTGGGTTCAGAGGAAGCCAGCCACAGGGAGGTGCCATGTTAGCAGCTTTTGCTGGGAAAATACTCTCCAGGATGCTGGCAGAAAGTGCCCTGGAGAGACACTACATCTCAGAGCGCTCTGTGCAGCATTTTATGGGGAAGTACCAGACTAGCAGCATGTTCTGTTGTATAGCCACCCAAGAGGGTGCCTGGAGACACTCTTCATGGTAGGTGTCATGCTGGTGACTCTTCACTAAAAAGCCCCCAAAGAGGAAGCTGGGAGGAGCTGTCCGTGGAGAGTTGCCATGTGCTGCTGCTTGGTGGATGCTGTTGGAACCACGTGCTACAGAAACCACCCCTGCTGCAGGGACTGATGTCACAGATGCTGTGCTGCCCATGTTAAGAAGCCTAGCTAGAGGAGCATGCCAGAAACAGGGAGAGAGAGAGAGACACCTCTCCTTCTCCAGTGTGCCTTCAGAAGCTTCTACTGTCAATGCTTAATACCATGCAGGCTTAAAAGGAGAAATATTTACAGGGTGTTAAGGGTAGAATCATGTCCCTCCAAATTCATATGTTGAAGTTGTAACCCTAGGTACCTTAGAATTGACTGTATTTGAAGATGTGGTTTTTAAAGAGATAATTAAGGTTAAATGAGGTCATTAGGATGGCCCTAATCCAATATTTCTTGTGCCCTTATGAGAAGAGGCGATTAAGATATAGACATGCACAAAGAGGAGACCACGGGAGGACAAAGGAGAAGACAACTATCTACAAGCCAAGGAGAAACGCCTCAGAATGAAACCAACCCCGCTGACATCTTGATCTCAGACTTCTAAGCTCCAGAATCATAAGAAAATAAATTTCTGTTTTTTAAGCCACCCAGTCTGTGGTACTTTGTTATGGCAGCCCTAGCAAACTAATACACAGGGTCTATCTCTGTTACTGAATAGCTGGCTGTGAAGGGTGGATTTGAAGCTGAGAATTACAGATTGATAACTGACACATCATGTTTGTAAACTTACAAAGTTAAAAAATTCTCTGAAGCTCTTATCTATAAAATGGTATCCTTGCCAAAATTGAGGGCTCTTTTCAAACTTTCAAGAGTTATTTCCATTTTCTCCCTGACCATCAACCACTGAGACAGCAACTCTCTTACTCACAGAAATAATTTCAGGTAGACCCCACCCTTTGGAATAAAAAAAAACAACCTGTTAATTTTGGAGTCCTCTGTGACCTCAGCTAAATTACTTAACTCCCTGAACCTCACTTTCTTCATATGAAAATGTGGGTTATAATACTTATCTCAGAGAGATGTTGTAAGGATGAAAAGAGTATAAATATATATACGCATACCACTTAGCTCTGTGCTTGGCACACAGTCCTAGATAAATCGCAGAATATTATCTTTGTAACTCTGGTATCTAATAGAATGATTCTCTGTGCAATGAAAATCTGTGCAATGTATTTGTTGCTGAACAAACTGAACTAAACTGAACAAATTTTCAGTGGGAGAACTTCAGATATAACAACTGACTCTGTGTGTGTGTGTGTGTGTGTGTGTGTGTGTGTGTTTGTGTGGTGTGTGTGTGTGTTGGAGAAGCTTGTATGTTTAGATAGAGTGTCTACTCAGTACCTTTCAAATCATAAAAATGGCCCTGATGGCTTGTAGGTGTGGATGACCACAAAGGAGAGAAGTGTGGGACTATTCTAGAGTTATAGGGGATAATAGACCTCAATGAACAGCCAGGAAAGAAGAAATAGAAAACCTTTCTGAAACAAAGAAAGAAATGATTGAAAGAGGTCACTCCCAAAGAGTGAAAAGCCAGAGCAAATAATTTAACACTCTGAGCAAGGAACTAGCACCAAAAAAATAGGAAACCCATCAAGCCTCAACTTGTTTTCAGAAAGTCCCTAATTAAATCATGAAGGCAAAATCCAACAGGTACGAAAGAAAATCTGATTTTAATGAGTAACAACCTCATAGCTTTTGTTTGGGGCAACTTTAATATGGGCTCCCCCACTGTTTCATATTTTAGTACCTTTCTCCTTAAGATAACACGGTAGGAATCAATAAGTTTATTTTAAACTTCATGTCTAAAACAAGGTCAAGCAAGCTCTTATGTCTTCAATAAAGTGATTGTTTCAAGCTGAACCTGTGTATTAGTGCTGAGGCATGAACAAACATAGGAATTTTCAACACCAGACCGGGAAGAGAAAGCACACATTTCAATGTTGAGATTTCTAATGCTAAGTGAACAGAACTGATCTTTTTAGAATTAAAAACGTGGCTGCTAATTTTTGCTCTCAAGGTACAGACAGTCACATACACACAATTACAAGATTTACTGCTTAATATCCTCTTAACCACTGAAAGTGATTCTGTTTATGTTAGGAAAAAGAAGCCAACGACAAAGGCCATTAAGTTGTGTCTGCAGCTCTCACTCCTAATATGTGAGTCTCATTTATAAGTAGAGGAAAAAAATCAATAATCCTTTTAAGTTGCCCTGGATTCCAAGTGGAAAATGCTTTAACCCACTGCATTGTGGTGACTTAGAGCCACTGTGAGATATTATTCAATGTTTTTTTCACCAAGGAACCCAGCTCACTTCATTTGCTTTTAATTGCATGGTTGAGTCTGTCTTGGCTGGCGAAGAAAACAAAGGCTGTCACTGTTTCCTGAAAGTTTAACTCTTTTATTTATCATTTTTTTATCATTGTCTTTTTATTTTTTTAAGTGTTGCTACGTTATCTTTTCAATAGTACATTTATTTATTTATTTATTGACTGCACCATGTGGCATGTGGGATCTTAGATCCCCAAGCAGGGATCAAACCCATGCCCCCTGCAACAGAAGCACGGAGTCTTAACCACTAGACCACTAGGGGAGTCCCTTTTATCATCTTCTTGAAGATTAATTTTGCTTTTAAAAAAGTTACCTGGAAGGTTGAAGTTTCAGAAACACAGTTCCAGAAGACCAGGGATGAAAACCTTCAAGCTTTTAATTTAATTATGTTCAACTAATATTAAATAAGCCAACTGCGTATAAGGTCTTGCATACTAGGTGGAATAGCTGACAAGAAATGAGTGAGACACTTCCTGTTTTCATGAAGCTTTAATTAGGGAGAATGAGTTAAAAAGCCAAATATCTGCAAATTGAAGTTTTATATAAGTGCCAAATGAGATGAGGAAAAAACTTTGTCCAGAGTTCAAAGGTTCAAAGGAGCTCTGTCCCACACACATAAAGGTAAGGGAAGACAAAGGTCTTTGTGGCCTTGAAGAATGGATGGAAATTGAAATGAAGAGGCAGGGATATTGCCATGTAGGGGCAAGTGAATTAATAAGTAAAAGTGAAGGCAAGATAAACACCAGACCTTTCCCAAGCTGGAGCCCAGGCTATAGAAGCAGATGATTTAGAAAGCAGGTGAAGTTCAGGTTGTAAAGTTTTTTGTTTTGCATTGTTTTGCTTTTTTATTGAAGTATAGTTGATTTACAATGTTTCAAGTGTACAGCAAAGTGATTCAGTTATATATATACTTTTTCTTTTTCAGATTCTTTTCTGTTATAGGTTGTTGAATATAGTTGACTGTGCTATACAGTAGGTCCTTGTTGTTTACCTATTTTATATATAGTAGTGTGTATCTGTTGTTCCCCAATTCCAAATTTATCCTTCCCTTCCCCTTTGCCCTTTGGTAACCACAACTTTGTTTTCTATGTCTGTGAGTCTATTTCTATTTCATAAATAAGTTCATTTGTATTATTTTTTTAGATTCCACATGTAAGTGATATCATATGATATTTGTCTTTCTCTGTCTGACTTATCTGTAAAGGGTTTTTAGTGTGGCACTTTCCTGAGAAAATTATTAACATGATCAAGGCAAAAAGCCAGAAGGAAGTTCGGTAGTAGAGGAAGATTACTCTGCACAGTAGGGATTGAGAAGATAGACCAAGGCAAGTAAAGACACAAGATGTATTTGATTAGGCATCAGATGCTTTGGAAATATATTTTAAGGGTATTGTATGTTGATGAATTTACTAAGTAACTAGTCGCCTGGGAAAAGTTCTTAATTTATGCCCCCAGAACATGGGTTCTAATGCAATTTTTCTTCCATTAAATGTGTGAGTTTAGTAAGGATAAATAAATAAATAAATACATGAGTGCCAATTATGGGCCAGAGACTGTGCTACACACTGCAGATATTTCTAATATCCACAGTAACTCTTAGGTAGACAACAAATCTTCATTCTACAGATGAGGAACTAAGGCACAGAGAGTGTAGGTAACTTGTCAAATGTCAGAGAATTGATAAGTTGCATGGTTGAGATTTGAGCCAAATGGTTCTGATTAAAGTCTGTGCTTATTCAACACTAGGTTTGAATCAATTCCTGCCTTGCCTTTGCTCTACAACTTTTTGCATATTACTCAATATATTAGTTTCCTGATCAGTAAATTGGTATAATAACTTCAGACTTGATGGTTATCAAAATTGAATTAAAGTGTCTGTATCATAGTGCTCCATAAACTTACTTTTTAAAAGGAAGATGAAATTGAGATTATAAAAAAGAATCTATAAAACTTGTTTATATGATGATAGTTCCTTGTCTCTAAAGTAAATGTTCCTATTCACCAGTGATTTAAAAAAATACTTTTAGTCCTTGTAACCTCTCCATAATTCATCCCTAGTTCATATTATTTAATACCCTAGATTTTTAATAATGCCTCCACCTCATACTATATGTTGCATTCCACACAATATTCCTACAAATCGTCTAAATATGAACATGTGAATGTTCTAAGAATGTGTAGTGTAAGCACACTCAAAGTGCTTCATTAACATAACATATATAATTTACTTTAATCTCCATTGGTGAAAGATTGGGTGACACTGAATTGATTTTCCTTCCCATTTATTTGGTTTTGATATGCTTTGACAAATACGATAGATGAGAATGGTAGGGGTGTGTGTTTCTGATAGAAAATTTGGTGCACGCTATGGAATAATGTATTAAATGTATACATATCAACAAAGACGTATGTTTTATACATTTATTTATTTTATTTATTTACTTTTGGCTGCATTGGGTCTTCAGGCAAGCAGGGGCTACTCTTTTTTTTTTTTTTTTTTTTTTTTTTTTTTTTTTTTTAGGGGCTACTCTTCATTGTGGTGCCCACAGGCTTCTCATTGCTGTGGCTTCTCTCACTGTGGAGCTCTGGCTCTAGAGCACAGGCTCAGTAGTTGTGTCATGTGGGCTTAGTTGCTCCAAGGCATGTGGGATCTTCCCAGACCAGGGTTTGAACCCGTGTCCCCTGCATTGGCAGGCAGATTATTAACCACTGCACCACCAGGGAAGCCCAACAAAGATATATTTTTAAAATGAGTTCATAAAAAATAATATATATAAAAAAACATAATTTGTATAGATTAAAAAATATGTGTGTACCAAAACATGCATTTTGGGAGAACATCTATGAACAAAATTAAGTTAAACCCAATAGACTGTTTGCCTGTGGGAGGAGAGGGAATGGTATGGGCTATAAGAACATAATGAATGATAAGTAAAGCCGGTGTGGGTTTGCATTGCAGGTGTTGATAATGTACCACGAAATTAGGGCTATGATTAGTCAACTGCACCAGAAGTCGTTTCAAAACTAGTAGAAGAATGGACTTCTGATGAACTTTCAAAAGAGGAGGGAATCCAGGCTCGAGTCAACAAAATTATCTTACATCAATATTTAGAAAGGTAGTGTTTGATGACATGGAGATAAATGAGAACCAGAAGCATGGATGGTTAAGGATGTAAAGCTGTTTCTTGGAAGTCTCGGTAGAACCTTGAGGCTTTGAATTCTCTAATCTACTTCTTAAGGTTGACCCTACCCCTGGGAGACAGCAGGGTTCAGGAAGAGAACAGTGATCTATGGAACCAAGAATTGGTGCATTTAAACAAACTCCATCACTTACAGTTGTGAAGACCAGAGCATGGTATTTAATCTTGTTAAACTTGAGTATTTTCATATGTAAAATAGCAACTTTACTATATTGATGTGAAAAACAAATCAGTAAAATACTTAAGTGTCTAGCACAGGCGTAGGCTCATGACCAGCACACTCTCAGTCATAGTTCCTATATGCTTTGTCTTTCTCCCATGTTGCCACTCATGCATTGTCAACCAACACTGTTTGAGAGACTACTACAGTTTATGCACTGAAAATACAAAAATGGAGAATGCATACCCACTCTTTCAAAATGATAGCAGTGTGGTAGAAAAAACGGAGTTAAATTAAAAAACTATATTATCCGTTGAGAAATGCAAAGATGAATATTCTGGGTAGTAGAGGGTAAGAGAGGAGGAAGCTCAGAATCATCCAACATGTTGTTTTGGAAGAGAAGGTAACTTGAGTTGTCATGCAGATTTACTAAGAGATAGTTAGGATGCAAATTTTGGAAGAATCCTTTGTGAAGAAAATTGCTACACTTCACGGCCTGACCATTCGAAGCATTAGAACTGATCAATGAATCTTTTAGTTGGTTCTGCATTGTAAGATTTTATTTTCTAATAAATGAATTTATAGTTCCTGTAAATCATAGCTACACCCATTTCCCCACCACTTTTCTATGTTACTTATTTCACTCTGCTTTACTATGAGACTCAACTGGCCAGTGTGAAGCTAACCTTGTTTTCCATAAGGTCAAGAAGACTTTTTTTTAGAGCCTTGAAATCCCTGGGAACTATTTTGCTAAACTCTGATTTAATCCATATATACTTACTCAGTGTTTATGTTTCATGCTTCTTTTTGTTAAGGGAATATTATTTTAAATACACACTCATATTTTTGTGTATATACATATATTTGTGTATGTACGGAAGATACATCGTCTTCCTTAAAAAGAGAAAATAAGAAAGGTTATGTTTGGATAGGACTCTATAAACCCAGTACCCAATACATGATAGTGATGTCGAAAATGTTTTTCCTTTACAAATTCTACTGAAATGGCAAGACTTTCCTGAAACAACACTTAGTGTTTGTTTTTCAAACAAACCCCTGGGTTTACTTTGTAAAAACTCATGAATGTTTTTTTATTCATCCCATATCCTTTTCAGGGCTGTTCCATGCCAAAGGAAATATGATTATGGCAGCTCAGGAAGAGTTTTGGTATGCAGTAAGACACAATGGGTATACACTGTGGAGGAGTCGAAAGGGAGAACAGGAAAATCTGAAAGGACACTCTTGAATGGGGGGCAAGTTATAACTCAAGCCCTTGTCAAACGATAACTCAGACTTAAAATACCTCCACCTTCAGACTGATAACAATAACTTAAACTTAGCTCCAAATCTTCTGTAAAGAAAACAAAAACAGCAACAACAAAACTAAGTCCTAAAAATTTTATAAAGCCCAGTGGTATTACTAAAGCTGGTATTGACAAAGCACTTAAATAGATCTATTCCCTGTGTGTTCACTTTTGTGGTTCAAATAGTTTTAAATGTGGTTTACTAGAAGAATTTCTCTCTCCTTGCCTTAAGTATTGACAGAGTTGGAAATAAAATATGTTTATGATGAAACCAATGAGAATGGAGTTCTTTGAAACCTGCTCCCTGCGCCGCCGCCCCCCCCCGCCCGCCACCTCCAGACTGCTGAATGCATCAAGGCTTAGAACTTGCCTGGATGTCAATGACAATGCTGCATTTTGCAGAGTTACATAAAGTGGGTAAGGTTAGGAAAAGAGAGTGTTGTCAAGTGGGTATTTAGGTTCCAAAGTTTTAAGGTAAACAAAAGACATAGAGTAAGTATCTTCTCCAAAGTATATTAAAACCATTTAAGTCACATAGATTCACATTTTCCACCTTCTTTCTGGAAACCTAGCAACTAATAATTATGAATTTCTTCATGTGTTTAATGTGAATACACACAGAGAACCGAATCCGAGTTGCCTTACACAGGTGACTATTTCAACAGCTCAATTGATGTAAACCAGTCAATTTTAATAATGGAATAAAATTAAATAAAAAATTCATTTAATAAAAAAGTGAAAGAGATTAGATTGAAGAGTCTTTGTTGCAATTTAAATAGTTTGTTGCCTCTTGAAAACAGATATGTGAGAGAAGGCAGGTGTTATTCACAATTTTTTTTGACTTTACAAGAAAATAAGTTTTAACAATGTAGGCTAACTCAAGTAAAGAACATTAAGAATACCTCTCTCTGTGTATGCATATTTGTTTCAGGCAAACTGTAAAGTTCACACCTTCTTTGGAACATCCAGGTGGCCTAGCTAATGCCTGGCAAGTTTTCAAAGAATATTGGGTGACATGTTTTACTTTGGCTTTGTATGTGTCTTCTTTGTATGGGCCGAAGTTCGACTTTGGTCTTGGTGATTTGCAACAGATACCTCAACAGCCTGGGGTTCAGATGCAGCATGTGTGATACTAAATAGTAAATACCTAATATTTTTTGTCTCCAATTAATATATTATCAGTAATTATTTGCTCACAAAGGTTATCATCACATTCAATCAATTTCAGGAATGCAAACAAATATATCATTTGACTTTATTTTGGCGATCTGAATATGCATTACAGATGAATAGAACATTCTATATGTAATTTGGAGTGGAAACATAAAAAATTCAACATAAAAAAGTTCAACATAAAAAATAATTAGTGAATTTTTTGTTTTTTTAAAGGAAGTTCCTTCTCTATGGTTATACCTTTTATATGGGACATAGAGAAGGAACTTGCTTTTTTTTAAAAAAGAAATTCAACAGCAGAATGAAATAATGACTAATTCCATGCTTCTACCTTATTCATTGCTTAGGGATTTCTGAGTCTTACATAGCTTATATTACACTGAGTGATATTGTAAATATATTTCCAGAATGGAAAAACTTTATAGAAAGTGTCATGAATTTGCCACTGACAATGTAACAAGCATGGAGATTTTTATATTCATTCATTCAGTTATATGTTCACAGAGTAATTATAACAGCATAATATAACAAGATAACTGGCCGTAAGCCAAAGATGAGCTACATGACATACAGGAAATATTCTAGTACTTTTTCAATAATTTTTTAGATTCCCTTTACATATTACAATCATACACAAACAAATTGGACAACGTAGAAGAAATGGATACATTTTTAGAAACATACAACCTTCCAAGACTGTATTATGAAGAAAGAGAAAATCTGAACAGATTGATTACAAGTAAGGAGATTGAATCCATGATCAAAAACTTTCCCCCAAACAAAATTGTAGGACCAGGTGGCTTCACAGGTGAATTCTACCAAACATTCAAAGAAGAATTAATAATTCCAAAAATTAGAAGAATAGGGAACACTTCCAAATTCATTTTATGAGGCCAGCATTACCAAAATCAGATAGCACACCACAAGAAAAGAAAATTACAGGCCAGCATCACTGATAAACAAAGATGCAAAAATCCTCAACAAAATATTGGCAAACCAAATTCAACATGCCATTAAAAGGATCATATACCATGTTTAAGGAGGATTTATTCTAGGGATGCAAGGATGGTTCAATATTTACAAATCTATTAATGTGATACACCATATTAACAAAATGAAAAATAAAAATCGTTTGATTATCTCAATAGATGCAGAAAAAAACATTTGACAAAATTCAGCTTCCATTTATGATTAAGAAAAACCCGCAGCAAAAATGGGTATGGAGGAAACCTAACTTAATATAATAAAGGCCATATATGACAAGCCCACAGCTAACATTATACTCAATGGTGAAAATCTGGAAACTTTCCTCTAAGATCAGGAACAAGGGGAGGGATTCCTACTCTTACCACTTTTATTCAAGATAGTATTGGAAGTTTTAGCCAGAGCAATTAGACAACAATAAGAAATAAAAGGATCCAAATTGGAAAGGAAGAAGTAAAACTCTCATTATTTGCAGATGACAACATATTATATATAGAAAACTCTAAAGACTCCACCAAAAAGCTGTTGGAACTAATTAATGAATTCAGTAAAGTTACAGGATACAGAATTAATATACAGAAATATGTTTGCATTTCTATATACTGATAACAAACTATCAGAAAGAGAAGTTAAGAAAACAACTCCATTTACAATTTCATCAAAAAATAAAATACCTAGGATTAATTTTAACCAAGGAGGTGAAAGCCCTGAACACAGAAAACTATGAGACATTGATGAAAGAAATTGAAGAAGACACAAATAAATGTCAGAATATTCCATGCTGACAGATTGGAAGAATTAATATTGTTAAAATGTCTTTACTACCCAAAGCAATCTACAGAATCAACACAATCCTTATCAAAATTCCAATGGCATTTTTCGTAGAATTAGAGCAAACAATCCTAAAATTTGTATGAAACCACAAAAGACTCCAAATAGCCAGAACAATCTTGAGAACAAAAAGAAAAACAGAAGTGGAGGCATCATACTCCCTGATTTCAAACTACTGCAAAGCTATAGTAATCAAAACAGTATAATATTGGCATAAAAACAGACACATAAATCAATGGAACAGAATAGAAAGCCCAGAAATAGACCCATACATATATGGTCAATTAGTTTATGAGAAAGGAATCAAGAATGTACAATAAGAAAAAGTCTCTTTAATAAATGGTATTGGGAAAGCTGGACAGACACATGCAAAAGAATGAAGCTGGACCACTATCACCTCACACCTGTTACAATGGCTTTTATTAAAAGACAAGAGATAAGAAATGTTGGTGAGGATGTGAAGAAAAGGGAACCCCTGTGCACTACTGGTGGGAATATAAATTGGTGCAGCCACTATGGAAAAAAAAAAAAAAAATATATATATATATATATATATATATATATATAATGGAGTGTTATTCAACCATAAAAAATAATGAAATACTGCTGCTTACAACAACATGGATAGACCTTAAGGGCATTATGCTGAGTGAAATAGGCCAGAAAGAGAAAGACAAATACCATGTGATGTTGCTTGTACTTCTGATGTCATATTTAAGAAACCTTTGCTTAATACAAGATAACAAAGATTTACTTCTATGTTTTCTTCTAAGACTTTTATAGTCTTCCATTTATTTCTATAATCCACTTTGAGTTAATGTTTGTGTATGGTATGAGATAAAGATCCAACATTATTCTTTCACATCTGGCTATCTACTTATCCCAGCATTCATAATTGAAAATATTCTTTCCTCATTAAATTGTTGCAGCACCCATTTCAAAAATCAGTTGACAGTAAATTGTCAAATCTAACAAAATGGGATTTTTTCTTTACTCTCAATTCTACTCCTATTATATATAGATATGTATAGGTATATGTGTATGTATATGTCTATCTTTTCATATCAATATTACACTGTTTAACTTTGTAGTAAGTTTCAAACTAGGAAAAATGAGTGCTCCAACTTTGATTTTTTCAAGATTGTTTTGCCTATTCTAGGTCCCTTACATTTCCATATGAATTTGAAAATTAGATTGTCAGTTTTTGTAGTTGGGATTTTGATAGGGATTGTGTTGAATCTGTAGATCAATTTAGGAGTATTGTCATTTTAAAGCTGTCAAATCTCTCAATTTATGAAAATGATATTTTCCTATTTATTTAAATCTTCTTTATTTCAACAGTGTTTTGTGGTTTCAGTGTACAATTTTTACACTTTTTTTTGGTTAAAGTTATTTCTAAGTATTCTCTTCTTTTTGTTGCTATCGTAAATGGAACTTTTAAAAAATTTCATGTCTGGATTGTTCGTTGTTAATGTATAGAAATGCAACTGGTTTTTGTATATTGACCCTGTGACTTAGCTGAACTCATTTATTAGTTCTACTAGCATTTGTGTGTGTATGTATGTATGTGCTCATGTGTCTATAGAATCCTTAGGATTTTCTTCACACAAGATTATATCATCAGTGAACAGAGATAATTTTACTTCTTTCCTTCCAATCTGGATGTTTTATTACTTTTACTTGCATAATTACCTGGATTTTTCTTTCATGTTTTTTGTTCTGCTTTTTGTTTGTCCCAACTAGGTTTGCTGCTTCAGGCAGTTATGATGTTAAGTAATTGCCCAAATAATTACCCAACTTTTTTTTTTAATAAATGCCCTAGAGAAAATACTGTTTATACTGAGGGTTCTCTTAGTCAAGTCAAATGAAGAGAAGCCCTGTGAATGGGACTTTTCAGGGAGCTAGCTACCTGACAGGTCAAACACCGAAAGGTTCTCTGGTGATGCAGTTTTGGAGAAGACTCCAAACCCATTCTGCACCCCTCCCCCATTTGACTGTTTTTCTGCTGTTTTTCACAGCTACCCTGTTTGAGTGGCTTGCTGATTTCCAGGGTTATCATGGAACTGGGGAAAAGAGAATGGGAAAAGGGCAAGTCAAAGTGCCATAAATCTCACCACTGTTCTTACCAAGATTCAGCTTTTTTTCCTGTTAAACGGCCTTTGGATTATTGGAAACCTTTGGTTAATTTCTAGATTTCTGAAAAGGTTGATTTTGACAGTCCATCCGGTGTTTTTATTGCTTATGTGAAGGAATCAAATTTTGAAGTTCTTTACATTGGGTTCCAGAATTGCTTATCTTTGAAGGTTATTATTTTAAATTTACTTCTTAAAATAATCAGAAGGCATCTTCAATATTGCACAAAGCTTTAATTTGTGGGGTTGCTTCAATGAAATTGCGTCACCACCATCAAACAAATCTTTTAGTACAGAAATGAAAGAGAAGATGAGTATTTTCTATAGAGAGGACACAATGCTGAATAACTTGGGGTGATTTCATCAGCAGCAGTAACATATATAGTAATAGGCTGATCCAAAAACTGTCTTGTTTCTTCAGTGACCTCAGTTGAAAGTGGGCATATGTTTGGTTTCATAATGCACATTAGTGTGCCCACAGGAGCAACCTAGCTGTTTAGTACACTGAGAAATAATTGTTCTTGCATGGTCATGTTAAATTTTAGAACTCTGACTAGTAAAATTTTAATGACAAAATTGTAATAACAACTGATTTTAATACAATTTCTGATTTTTTTACCCTGAAGCTCATTCTATGTTGTTATTATGTGGCTTTGGCTTCATATTTAATTAAATACATTTGACCCCTTGTATTCATGGGGTCCTGCATCCTTGAATTCAACCAACTGTGAATGGAAAATATTTGGAAAAAAGATTTCAAAAAGTTCCAAAAGGCAAAGCTTGAATTTGTTGCAACTATTTACATAGCATTTATATTGTATAAACTATTTACATAATGTTTACATTGTATTAACTATTATAAGTAATCTAGAGATGATTTAAAGTATGTCGGAGGATGCAAATATTATGCCATTTTATGTAAGCGACTTGAGCATCCATGAATTTTGGTATCCACGGGGGCTCCTGGAACCAATCCCCTGCAGATACCATGGGACAACTGTATTGACTTTAATACTTGTTTATTCAGCATTTTTTCAATTTATGTTTTCATTACACCTCTACTTCCTAAGAGTAATTGGAACAACTTATGTAGTGCAGAAAATTATAACCAAGTAATTGATGCTTTTATAGGTTTTACAGATTTATATACTTGTTTTATATAATGGCTAAGACAATGGAAATAATTCTTGTGTGACAACAGGCATCATGTGAGAAGTTTGTGTCTGAATTTTTCATTTTCCTTCCTTACTTCAAAAACAGCTATGTGGAAGGCTAGAAAGTAACAGTTTTCTACAAGGTCTTCTGGCATTTGTTTTACAAACTTGTTAGTCCCTATGAAAAAAATTAAGAAGAGCAGTGAGGCAGTAAAAGAGAAATTGGGTTTCAAGATATAACAAGAGCTTCATTTTGGATTAACTTTTACTTTTGAAATAATTTAAAATTTTCAGAAGTGTCGTAAGAACATCACAAAGAACTCCAGTACAACATTGTGATGGTTAACCTTATGTGTCAGCTTGACTGGGTCAAGGGATACTGAGATAGCTGGTAAAACATTATTTCTGGATGTGTCTATAAAGGTGTTTCTGGAAGACTTTAGCATTTGAGTCAGTAGACTGAGTGAAGAAATCCACACTCACCAAAGTGGTGGGTATCATCCAAGCAATTGAGGGCCCAAGTAAAACAAAAAGGTGGAGGAAAGGTGAATTCTCTCTTACCCTCTCTCCTTGAGCTGGGACATCCATTTATTCTTGAGGTTGGACATCTGAGCTCTTGAGTCTTGGGCCTTTGTACTTAGACTGGAAGTTACATCATCAGCTCCCCTGATTCTAGGGCCTTCAGACTTGGACCGAATTCTACCACTGGCTTTCCTGGTTCTCCATCTTGCAGATGGTATATCATGGCATATCTCAGTCTCCGTAATCATCTGAACCAAGTACCATAATAAATCTCCTTTTATATATCCTATTGGTTCTATTTCTCTGGAGAACACTATTACAAACCTTCAACTTATTCCACAATTTTTAGCATTTTACAACATTTTCTTTTTTCTCTCTCTTTTTGGCTTGAGACACTTGTAAGTTGCAGGTACAATGCCCAAAGCTCCCAAATTTTTCAATGTGGCTTCTAAAAGCAATGGTATTCCCCTTTATAACTCTAGTATGAATACAATACTATAGTCCAATCCCCAGACATTCAAATTTTATCAGTTTTCCAGATAAGTCCTTTAGAGAATAAAACTTTTTTTTTCCTTTTCCTCATTTCTCTTCTGGTCCATAAACCAATCCAGAATCACACATTGCATTTAGAGGCCATGTGTTCCAGGTTCTTTCAACTTTATTTTTCATGGCCTTGATTTTTTTTTTCTTTAAGATATAGATGTTTATGATGTTTCCATATAATTTGTTTCCAGTTGTGCATGTTTTGGCAGGAATATCACAGAAGTAATGCAGTGTTCTTCTCAGTCCATCCCATTAGGGGGCAAACAATTTGTCCCACAATTGGTGATGTTAACTTTTACCACTTGTTTAAAATTGTGTCTGCCAAATTTCTCCCTTCTGAGGTTAATTAATAATTTTCTTGTAACTTGTTGATTAACAAGTAAATAAAAATATTGTGTGGGAAGATACCTTGAGACCATGTAAATGTAAATATCCTGTTCCTAATCAAACTTTGATCTATTAATTTTAGCATCCATTGATGAATCTTTCCTGAATCAGTTATTATTATGATGATTGCCAAATGGTGATTTTTCCAATTCCACTATTCCTTCTTTATTTGTTGTTAGTTGGCATTCTACTGTGAGGCAGGGATTTCTCATCCATTTCTATAACAAATTATTATTTGTATTTATTTAGTCAGTAAGGCACCTTCAGGTCAACTTCTCTGTTCTTTTGAAATGTCCCTATCAACCTTTGAATAAGCTCTCTTACTTTCTGTCATGACAGAATGTTCTAGGTTAATCTTATATTTTCCTAGCTCAAGCCCTGGAATCAGCCACTTTCCCAAGAAACTATGTTGTTTTTTTGATTTTTTTTTTTTGCGGTACACGGGCCTCTCACTGTTGTGGCCTCTTCCGTTGCAGAGCACAGGCTCTGGATGCACAGGCTCAGCGGCCATGGCTCACGGGCCCAGTTGCTCCACGGCACGTGGGATCCTCCTGGACCGGGGCACGAACCCATATCCCCTGCATCAGCAGGCGGACTCTCAACCACTGCACCACCAGGGAAAACCTGGTTTTTTGATTTTTAACTTGGAGAATGGACTTAGAATCCACAACTTGGGAACCAGGTGTGTATTCATTACTTCCAGGGTACTGTTGCTTTTTTTTTATTGGAGTATAGTTGATTTACAATATTGTGTTAGTTTCAGGTATACAGCAAAGTGAATCAGTTGTACATATACATACATCCACTCTTTTTTATGTTCTTTTCCCATATAGGCCATTACAGAGTACTGAGTAAAGTTCCCTGTGCTATACTGTAGGTCCTTATTAATTATCTATTTTATATATAGTGGTGTGAATATATCAATCTCAGTCTCCCAGTTTATCCCTCCCCCCTGCCAGGAAAGGATCTAAAGAGTCAAACATGACAGCATAAATTCAAGAGTGTAGAACAGGGCTCAGCAAAATTTTTCTCTAAAGAGCCAGATAGTGAATATTTTTGCCTTTGTAGGTTATACACTACCAAATTCTACCATTGTGGTGTGATGTGAAAACAGCCATAGATGATATACATAAATAATTTGGTGTGTCTGTGTTTCAATGAAACTTTATTTATGTTTATACAAAAAACAGGTAGTGGGAAGGATTTGACCCAGGGGTTATTGTTAACCCCTGGTAACCATAAGTTTGTTTTCTACATCTGTGACTCTATTCCTGTTTTTTAGATAAGTTCATTTGTACCCTTATTTTAGATTCCACATATATGCCATTGCTTTTAAGACTTCTTGGAGGGCAGTTAAAAAAATATATGTCTGGGTACACAAACTCACATGTACACATATCTATGTTTATTTATATGTAAAAACCATTAAGTTCACACTGATGCCTTAAATTTACTCTAGGTTTTCTTCTCTCTTATATTTGTACTTTTTTTGTCCAAGAAGGATAACTCTGATTATCCTAGTTCCTATTATTCTGAATGCATTTATTTATTTGTTCAATTATCTTGTCTTTAACGAATCCTGCAATCCTATGAGCTGTTTCCTTGGTGTCAGCTTTGTAAAATATGCCCCTTATGCTGATGAAATTCCTCTCCAGCTCAAAAGCTTCTGACTCATGCCATTGAGCAACTGATTTCCCACAGGAAAGGAAAAGGGAAGGAGCTAGGTAGAACATTCTGAAGAGTCATTTCTGTCCCAGACTCATAAAACAAATTACCTTGGCATTAATGAAGTGATGAAAAGAGGACTGTGAATCCCAAAACAGCAGAGATTATCTTCTGCTTCTCAGGAAATGCTTCTCTAGAGGGAGACACGCGAATTCTAAAGAGAACTGCCTACACGGTGATTCTAGTAAGAAACAAAGGCAGCCTTTCAAAGTAACTGTCTCCCAATCAAGAATGGAAGCTGGAGAGAGTTGATGGTCTTGAAGCAACCATGTGGTCAGGAATAAGAGACATCAGTGAAGAGAGATGATTGGCGAATAGAAAGTGTCCCCTCCCACAGTGCCTTGGCACTGAATCAAGATACTGGAACCATGGAATGGCCTTGGGGATTGGAGAAAAACTGAGTGACTGAGGGAAAGGGACTTGGAATTAGAAATAAGACTGAGTTACAGAAAATAAGGTACTATTGCTTGAGCACTCAAGTTTATGGATTGAGATTCATAGCCATCACATATGGAAATGGTATAAGGTAACTACACAAATATAAAGTAAGGGAATTAAGTATTAATGCATAACTTGCAATGCTGATAAAAACCATGTGACTAAATTTTACCAGTAAACTGTAGAGTTAATGAAATCATTACTTGTCATAGTCTGATGCAACTGGAAGATATTTTTACCTCAAATTCCTTTAAAATTTTTAATATATTCTCCCAAACATCCTCTTTCTATGGTAGCTTTTCAAGTTTTGACATATTTAAGAAAGTCCGCTATGATAAAAATTTTTAATGATAGATTTTCTTTTTTGCAATAACCTCTGCATTCAAGTCTTTCTTTGCCCTTTGTAAGTCATAATCCTAGATTGAGTTCTCACCATCCTTTGACATCACCTTGATAAATGCTCCATATTATGCACATCTCCTCTGCCTCTGTCAACATCAGGAACAGGCACTGGGCTGTAGAATCTATTTTTGTCAAACAAGCTTCTCATTTGTTTTGCTTGTCACAGCAGGTTATCTTGGACTTCTTTTTGCTAACTCTGCCTTTTCCTTCTTGTTCTGCATAATGCACACACAATATGTCCCAGACATTTCAGCAGTTACAGAGTTAGAATCACAAAACAATATGAAAAAGTGTGTTCATATCCTATTGCCTTGACCTAACCTTGCAGATTGGTTCCCTGCTATTCTAAGTATCCACTTTGTTTCCTACAATCTCCTTTTCTTTGCTCACATAATTCCTTCACCAACTCTGAACTTTTGATAGTCAGTGTTCCAACTATCCTTTAAGGCCGTCCTCAAAGCATATTTTTTGAGAGAACATTCCAGATCCTTTCCATGTGAATTAATTTTTTTCTTTCTTGGATCTATCATTGCATTTTATACCACAAATATAGCACTTAACTCATTCTTTGACTGGATTCTCATTACTTGGGTAAACACAAATATGGGAAGGCAAACTTCAAAGCTTCACAGAAAAAGTGAAGACATAAGACTGTAAAATAAGCCTGTAAAATAAG
The DNA here is from genome assembly GCF_963924675.1 of Phocoena phocoena. Lineage (NCBI taxonomy): Eukaryota > Metazoa > Chordata > Mammalia > Artiodactyla > Phocoenidae > Phocoena > Phocoena phocoena. Next base: position 119,731,936 of record NC_089222.1, on the reverse strand, counting down.
CCTGAGTTTTGCGTACTTTCACAAATGCCTTGGATGAGGAAAAGTTGTCAGGAAAGGATCTAAAGAGTCAAGCATGACAGCATAAATTCAAGAATGTAGAACAGGGCTCAGCAAAATTTTTCTCTAAAGAGCCAGATAGTGAATATTTTTGCCTTTGTAGGTTATACACTACCAAATTCTACCATTGTGGTGTGATGTGAAAACAGCCATAGATTATATACATAAATAATTTGGTGTGTCTGTGTTTCAATGAAACTTTATTTATGTTTATACAAAAAACAGGTAGTGGGAAGGATTTGACCCAGAGGTCTAGTTTCCTGACCCATGGGCTAGAAGACCTTGTTAAAGGTTAAAGGGGAGAAGAAAGCTCTCCCTTGTTAAAGGGGAGAAGAAAGCTTCAGTTTACTTTCTCATAAGAATGATTCCAATGTTGGTGTAACCAGTTTTTAATCTTTCTTCAACAGCTGGATCAGTTTCCAATTTCCCACTATATAGTTTTATTATATGTCCTATAGGCACTTCATATTCCCCATGCCTAAAACTAAACTAATTTTCTTATGTAGGATAAGGGTCCCAATCTGTTTACATCAAAGGTTACATAATTTTACAAGCAATTTAACTTCTAGGTCTATGTGCTTCTTTATTTACTTATGCTCAGTAAGTACCTGAGTGCTCTCAATTATAAATATTGAATAATTATTGTTGAGAAAAAATTTTCCATGGGTCTCTCATTTTTGAATTTCTTGGAATCAGAGGTATTCACATTTTTCTCATGACTGTCTTTTCCAAGAGGTTTGTATAGCAAACAGCCTTGTAAGATGGAGAAAGGGTCTTTTCTCTAGAGCAGATGACAGGTTTCTTTGTTGTCAAGTATAATAAGGATAATGCATTTCTCCAGGGCAAAGGTTGAGCAGGCTTTCTTGCAGCCCATTATAAAAAACTGGAGGTTCCTAAGATCGATTTCTTAGCTGTGACTGAATCAAGTATGGGTGATTCATCCTGAGGTAAAATTCTTCTCCAGCTGTGAACCTGTGAAACCAGGCAAGTTATGTGCTCACAAAATATAATAGTGTGATAGGCAGAGGAGAGACATTCCCATTTTAAAAGGGAGAAATTAAAAAGGAGAATCTACTCCCAAGCAAGTCCAAAACCTAGCTGGGGAAATTCCTTTAGATTTTAAGGCTCAAGATAATCCTCTCTGCCCCAATGTGCTGTCCTCCAGGCTTACTATGTGGTAGCCTCATCTTCTGGGCCCATTGGGATGGCAGTGTTGCCGCCTCAGCCCTGGATGACAGCCCTGCTCCACTGAAACCATGGAAGAGACAGCATCGTCTTGTGGACCTGTGCCCTTTGCACCTGTGGTGGCAACCCTGCTGATGAGCTCTGTGTCACTTTCATGGTCATTCTTCCATTTTCTTGAGGATTTAGCATGTTCCCAGCCAGATAGCCTTATTGTCCTATTCTTTAGAATCCCAGAAGTCTGACAGACTTCCTTTGTTTCATTCCCTCTCTGTCCCCTTTAGTCCACATTGACAGTGTTTCCACTGGAATAACCCCATCTCTATTCCTTTCTTCTGCTGAGATGGCTTATTGAATCCAGGCAGATAGAGTCACGTAAGACTCATACATATGAGCCACACCCACAATCTCTTTGTTTTTTTTAAATTTTCATTGAAATATAGTTGATTTACAATGTTTTGTTTCAGGTATACAACAATGTGATTCAGTTGTGTGTGTGTGTGTGTGTGTGTGTGTGTGTGTATATATATATATTATTTTTTAGTTTCTTTTCCATTATAGATTATTACAAGATATTGAGTGTAGTTTGCTGTGCTATACAGTAGGTCCTTGGTTATGTATTTTGTATATAGTTCTTAATTTTAATCCCAAACTCCTAATTTAGCCCCCCTTTGGTAACCATAACTTTGTTTTCTCTGTCTATGCCTCTATTTCTGCTTTGTAAATAAGTTCATTTGTGTTGTTTTTAGATCCCACATATAATTGATATCATATGATATTTGCCTTTCTTTGTATGATTTACTTCTCTCAGTATGATAATATCTGTTCATCCGTTGCTCCAAATATCATTATTTTATTCTTTTTTATGGCTGAGTAATATTCTGTTTTATATATATATATATATATATATATATATATATATATATATATATACACAACATCTTTATCCATTCATCTGTTGGTGGACACTTAGGTTGCTTCCATGTCTTGGCTATTGTAAATAGTGCTGCAATGAACATAGGGGTGCATGTATCTTTTCAAATTATGGTTTTCTCCAGGTATATTCCCAGGAGTGGTGTTGTTGGATCAAATGGTAACTCTAATTTTAGTTTTTTAAGGAAGCTCCATACTCGTTTTCCCCATAATCTCTTTATCAGATGATTGCACAGCCACATCCTTGGTGTTCTCTCCTGAACACACTTTCTCATTTTTTTGCATTATGGATAGACTGAGAATTTTCCAAGTTTTCAAGTTCTGCTTCCATTTTGTTTAACAATTCTTTCTGTAATTCATCTCCTTTTGCATTTTATTGTAAGCAGTAAGGAGAAATAAAGCGCCTTCAACATTTTGCTTAGAAATGTCCTCAGCTAAATATCCAATTTCATTGTTCACAGATTATTACCTTCCACAAAATACTAGAGCACAATTTATACAAGTTCTTTGTAACAAGGATCACCCTTTCATCAGAGTCCAACAACATGTTCCTCATTTCCACTTGAGGCTTCACCAGAAGCATCTTCTGTATTTCTACCAAAAAATCTCTTCAAATAATCTTGGCTTTTTCTAACATGCACCTCAAAACTCTTCCAGTCTTGACCCATTACTCCATTCCAAATTCACTTCTACTTTTTTAGATATTTTCTGCAGTAGCACCCCACTTCTCAGTTCTAAGTCTGTTGTAACAAAATACCATAGATTAAACAACAGAAATTTATTCTCTAACAGTTATGGAGGTTAGAAGTCCAAGATCAAGACCTAAATAGGCTTGGTTTCTCCTGAGATCTTTCTTCTTGGTTTGCAAATGGCCACCTTTTTGCTGTGTCCTCACTTGGTCTTTCCTCTTCCTTTGTATAATCAATTTCTTGCTTACAGTAGTCAACCTCAGTCTTTCAGAAGTTCCTTCTCATTTGGAAGTAATCAGGCTCAATCTCTTTATGTTGATGTATCTATCCACCCATCTAATGTTTAACTATTATGTGCATATTCATGATGCTGATTTTTTTAAGGTACCATCTAATAATAATAATATTAAAATATTTACTTCCATTTGGATAAGCTTCCTAAAGAGCTGATCTAGTGCTTTGAATTCTTCCTCATTTAATTTTAACTAAAACCTGAAAATAACAGCAATTAAGTCCTGAACCCAAAAGATGTTACCTAGGAATAAAATCTGTGAAATGTCTTGGGATGATTGACAAAGTAAGCTATCATGTAAATAGCTGACTCCATGGAAATGATGTATATATATGTGACTAAGGATTTCCTGGTAAATAGAAATTCAAAATCTGGTTGTTAAAAAAAATGAATGAAGAATGTCACTATAGTGAAGATGAGTATATCAGATTAGTGTTTATAATCATTAATCTAATTAACATCCTTGTTCTTTTTTTCTCTTTTCACCAAGCAAATTTCTGATTATAATTTCCCTTCCTGTAGTAATTTGACTTCTGGCAGGAAAAGGTCTGCTGAGAACTTAATTCTCTCCTACTCTTGGCACTTATACTTCTCATTGTTGGTTTGATATTGAATCGTGATGTGCTAGATAGCTATGTTTACCTCTCTAAGTGTACTTTCCACTTTTTGCATCTAATTCTTTGCCCCACGTGACTGACTTAAGTGGACTAAATCAATGGGTCCTTTTGTCCACTAGTTTCTTATTGTGTTTGGCCAATGGGAAACCCTAAATTAGATAAGAAGGAGGAATGACTGAGGAGTCAGTATACTTATTCCACCATGTGCCTCCGACTCACTATGACCCTTAACTGAAAGTTACTAATTCTTTCAAGGTGATCTTGCCTATAACACTCTTCACTTCTGGATTCTGATAAGAACTCTACCCATCCACCTTTTATTTTCCCAGAGGTGTTAATAGTTCCATTGTTACTAGGCCTGGGGTAATTCAGTGTCCCCTTGTGGCTTCGCTTTGTTCAGTATTTTTCAAAATATCCTAGTTAGAGTGTGCCTTACTAGGACCATATTGATTATTAGCTTTACCGTATTTGGTCTTGACTAACACAGTAATTGGTTAAGGCAACAGTTCCAGGAAGCAGATTCTCAAAACAGAATTCTAGAATGAATCACTCATCTATGTAAAGAACACAGGGATAACAACTCCTTGCTAAAGGCAATGGACATGGGTAATTCATAGCAAAGAGTCGCATTATAATTGATCAGATCAAATCATTAGATGAAGCACAGATGGAGGAAGATCAAGGAGCTGTGGCACCTAGTAATTACGGCAACAATAGCAATTATGAGATCGTTAGATTCTCTGGATTTGGTTTATTCTTAGAGATGGAAAAAGCAAAAATTTAGGAAAAGCAAAAATATGAGCAAAAAACAACTATGAACACCTGTGAAGATCCAGAAGCCCTGTTGGCAGTTTTGAAGGAATCCTGCATCTCAATTCATAGTGAATGTAAGACTGAAGATTAACAGGGTTTCGTTGTAAACATCAATTAAATACTTAATCTTGCTAAGTATCTCACACTAAAATATGGACGATTGTGGAAAAGAAATAGAATTTTCATGTATAGAATGGTGATGCTTACATAATAGGGACAAAAGTGTACTTATCCTGTTTTACCTCAGTGCAGAGTCAAATCTGCTCTTCTACATAATATAGTCTGGGACAGTGGCTCTCAATTTTTAATGTACCTGGGAATTCTATTAAAATGAAGACTCAGGCTCAATAGTTCTGGGGAGTGAGCTGAGGTGTGGCCTAAAAATCATCTTAATTCTTTGCCTTGAAAAAATTATGTTAATTGAAAATGGCGAACAGGAAGTAACAAGCACCGTAAGTATCCTAGTAAGATTTATGTGTGCCAGAGAATGGGAGATGAATGCTGAAAAAGTTCAGTGGTATGCCACATCATGGTTAGGGGTTCATGGTTAGATAACTCTTCTAAAATATGAGACAAGTTATTCCGCCCAACACAATAAAAGGGACACATAGTTTGGTTGGCTTCTTTGAATTTTGGAGGCAATATGCACTACACTTGGTCACCCTTCTTCAGTCCATTTACTTATCCAGACCTGGAAAAGTGCTAATATTGACTTGGATCTTGAATAATAAAGAGCTCTGCAACAAGGCTGGTTTTTGTTCAAGCAACTTTACCACTTAAGTCTAATAACCTAACACATCCAATGATTTTTAAAAAGTATTTGTGACAGACACAATATTGTGTGAAACTCTTCCAAACTCAAATAAGAGAAATCACAGCTCAGGCATCTACAGTTTATGAGTGATGCAATGTGCTCCCTATTCTTCCATCAGCTATTTCCATTTGAAAAGCTTCTAGGGCTATTGGGCTCTGGTGGGAAATGAATGCTTGACTTTGTAAAATCCTGTGCTCATGGGAATCAAACAGTCCAGGATAAACTGTATGTTATCTGACTGACCCAATCATAAACCTGGATATGCACAGCAGCATTACTTTATAATATGGAGATGGCATATAGTAGACTGAGCCCAAGCCAAGCTGCTCTGGGAGACATACTAAACAGCTCAAAGGGATGACTTAGTTTAACATCGTACATGTTTCACTGTTTTACCACCGTGGAGAAGGAGAAAGGATGAATGTGGTTTAGGTAAATCTGATTATTATACCAGCACCAGCTAGAAGTGGACAGAAGCTCTCAAGGAAGCCCTGAAAGACTGTGGTTATAGTAGATGTCATGGTGCACTCTCCAGATTATTCCCTCTGGGACCGAGGTGCTCATTTCTCCTGCGTTTGGGAGTCTTGGCAACCAACTGTTTCCAGTTGAGTTCTTGTCTATCTAAGCCTTGCTCTTAGCTGAAGAAAGTCTACCCACCTAAAGTCAAGCCCTCTACCTGGGAACAGCCCAATCCAGTAATTAGTCATGCAGAGGTAGTAAGGCCTGCCCCCATGTCTCAATACAGAATATCTCTGAAGAACTATCCCAATTGCAAAGCCATAGAATCAGCTAAGGTCTTTGCTGTGACTCTATCACTCTTCAAATTCTCCCTCTGCCTGGTTCTGCTTCTTCACTTCATAGTTTCTGATCTCGAACATGTCCAAATAAAATTCCTGCACACAAATCTTGGAATCTGTTTCCAAAGGTGCCAATCTGTGACAGTAGGTCTCAAGAGTGGTCTGAGCTGAGGTGCTGGCAGAGTGTAAGGGGACCATAGGTTAGGTTGTGAAGTAAACAACGTTTACTAACTCAGGCCTTTTAACCAGCCATAGGAGCAGAGTGTTGCAGCTTTTTTTTTTTTTTCTTAACATCTTTATTGGGGTCTAATTGCTTTACAATGGTGTGTTAGTTTCTGCTTTATAACAAAGTGAATCAGCTATATGTATACATATATCCCCATATCTCCTCCCTCTTGCTTGTGTCTCCCTCCCACCCTCCCTATCCCACCCCTCTAGGTGGTCACAAAGCACCAAGCTGATCTCCCTGTGCTATGCGGCTGCTTCCCACTAGGTATCTATTTTACATTTGGTAGTGTATATATGTCCATGCCACTCTTTCACTTCGTCCCAGCTTACCCTTCCCCCTCCCTGTGTCCTCAAGTCCATTCTCTACATCTGTGTCTTTATTCCTGTCCTGCCCCTAGGTTCTTCAGAACCATTTATTTTTTTTTTTGATTCCATATATATGTGTTAGCATACGGTATTTGTTTTTCTTTTTCTGACTTATTTCACTCTGTATGACAGACTTTAGGACCATCCACCTCACTACAAATAACTCAATTTTGTTTCTTCTTATTAAAGCCTCCTTGATCAATCATTCTAATGACAATATCATACTGTTTGCCTCCATAATCTTTTTACCCAAGGCTCAAAATACCAGTTGTTTCCTTCAGTTCTTCAAGTCAAAACATTTACTTTTTAAAAATAACAAGTGTAAAAACAGTGAAATACTGATTAATTTCCAGCTTCCTATTTTCTTCCTCTGATAATTCAATAATATGCCCAATAAACGTCATTTTCAGTTTATATTTTTTTCCTGTACAATCGGGCTGAACAGATAAATAATACTTGCTTTTAAATTTAGTGTAAAGTTTCTTCTCTCACTTTATTATCCATTAAGTTAATAATCTGATTTTGATTTCTCAATTCTAAATAGTGATAATATTTTATCTTTTAAAATATATCTCACATGTTTGACCACTTTAACATCAATTTTGAAATGATTTCTACTGAACTAGAAACTTTTTATTGTTTTCTATAATCACTGTCCTGTTTATGGTTTGAAAAGCATCATTATGATTAGCTAATTATTGACCTAATTACATATTCTTTAATAACATAATATTTTATGTTACTGTTTATTTATACTTGTTTAATACTATTGGTCATTTGCTATTTATTCATCCCTTTTTACTTCAGTTCTAGTAATTAAATGTGTGCTTTCCTTTTCTGTGTAAGTGAAGTTTCACATTATTTTAATTGAAAATCAAAGTTTTTCCAGTAACAGCTTTGGCCAAAACTGATCTTAAAAATTGTTGTGAAATGTGACAACTACCTGAAATATGATATTGAAGTTCTGTATGTCTTTTCTTCATTTGAAGTAATTTGGGTGTTTAATGAAATATTGAATTTTCTACTGTGTTCATCCAATGGAAAATTATCCAATTTTAAGTTGAGTCAGATTGTGTTTAGCTAGAACCATTCTCATACTGTGAAAAGGTGAAAAAGTCATTTTCCAGGGTCATAATTTAATAAACGTACCAAAACTAGTGGTGTAATTTTTCTGTTTTGCAATTTTGTGTTTTTATAAAACTAATTTTTATCTTTTAAATAGCAGGCAAGAGTTGCACTGTTATAGCTCTGATATTAAAAATTATCTTCCTCAATCTCATCATTTTGATCAGCAGTAAAATCTTTATTAAATATTTAGAAGTTGCATTGATTTTGTTAAGCCTGTTCCACTTGTGAATCTGATAAGAATAGTTATATTGCTCATTCTCATTGTTTTGATCAGCAGTTACAACTTTTTAAAATAAATTTTTTTAATGTTCTCTTTGTAAGATTTGCGTAAATCATGCTCGACAGAGGTCAGCTCCCTTTTGTTATTTCCTATTTTAAAAAATGTAAGTAATCCTTCTCTTTGAATATATTCTGTTTCTTTTATTTTTTCAGATTTTTATCTTTTTTGAGTTCTGCTTTTCTATTTCTATCAATATATCAACTTGTACTCATTCTCAGTATCAGAGAGATTAAAAATTAAGTACAATTTAATTTACAAATTGATAAAATTTGAACATATTTTAGTAAAAATATTAAGTACATATAAGAATGAAAAGTTAAAATTAACTAAATGTTAAATGTATTTTTCTTCCAAAATAAAATCAATTAAATGTAAAGAGAAAGTTATAATTAATAAATATGAACATTTTAAGGAAAAATGTTTAAATTTAAAAATTTAGAAAATTGAAAAATTTAATTAAATCATAATTTTTAAAAAATAAAAATACTTCATAAAAATATAACTATTAGCCATTCTAGACTTCAATGTCTACCTATCTGGAAATATAAAAATTGATATTATTGTTCAAGCATATTATTCTAAACCCACTTATATAAGAGTTTAAGAGCAGTAAATTATGCACTATTGTCAAATGTTCCCCAATCACTATTACAACTGCTGCAAATACAGCATTAATATGTAAGCACCTCACACAAACTGGAATATAATGAAAAAAGAAGAAAATGAATATCGACACCACTGGGAAACCACATTTCATAAAGCAAGAGTTTATTGCATTTATGAGATTTGAGAGGAAAGATTTGAAAAGTTTAGTTTCAGAATTTTCCTTTCCTAAGCTCTCTGTCATTCAAATCCTCCCAACCTCCCTTCCCATCTTTGATAGTAGCACAACCCACAGACTTAGACAGTGCCGAGATTCAACTGCCATTTTTTAGAGCACATAGAGCCCTGATCAGAAATGTTTCTGGGGTAATTAAAGTCAATATTTGGGGTTATTGATCACATATTTCCAGAGCTGAGGGCCAAATATCGAGAGAAGGAGTTGCTTGTGTCTTCTTTACCACCATGTTGTGTGAGTGGAACCACATTCCAAGGGCTCCCTAGTGATGTGAGGGAGCCTACCTCCCTGGATCTTACGGGAGTACAGGCATACGTTGTTTGATTGCACTTTGCAGCTATTGTGTTTTTTAAAAATTGAAGGTTTGTGGTAACCCTGCATCAAACAAGTCTACCAGAACCATTTTTCCAGTATCATTTTCTCACTTTGTGTCTCTGTGTCACATTTTGATAATTCTTGCCATATTTCAAACTTTATCATTATTATTATATTTGTTATGGTGATCTGTGATCAGTAATCTTTGATGTTACTACTGTAAAAATGTTATGACTTGCTGAAGGCTCAGATAATGGTTAGTATTTTTTAGCAAGAAAGTATTTTTTAAAATTGAACTATAGTTGATTTACAATATTGTGTTAGTTTCTGATGTACAGCAAAGTGATTCAGATATATGTATTCTTTTACAGATTCTTTTCCATCATAGGTTATTATAAGATATTGAATGTATTTCCCTGTGCTATATACAGTAAATCCTTGTTATTTATTTTATATATAGTAGTGTGTATCTGCTAATCCCATACTCCTAACTTATCCCTCCCCACCCCCTTTTCTCTTTGGTAACCATAACTTTGGTTTCTATGTCTGTGAGTCTGTTTGTGTTTTATAAATAGATTTATTTGTATTATTTCTTAGATTTCACATATAAGTGATACCATATAATATTTGCCTCTCTCTGGCTTACTTCACTCAGTATAATAATCTCTAGGTCCACCCATGTTGCTGCAAATGGTAATATTTCATTTTTTACAGCTGAGTAATATTCCATACTACATATATACCACATCTTCTTAAGCCAATCATCTGTTGATGGACACTTGGCTTTTTTCCATGTCTTGGCTATTGTTAATAGTGCTGTTGTGAACATTGGGGTGCATGTATCTTTTTGGATTGGAGTTTTCTTCTTTTCCGGATATATGCACAGGAGTGTGATTGCTGGATCGTATGGTAGTTCTATTTTTAGTTTTTTAAGGAATCTCCAGACTGTTTTCCATAGTGGCTGCAACAGTTTACATTCCTGCCAATAGTATAAGAGGGTTCCTTTTTCTCCACATTCTCTCCAGCATTTATGATTTGTAGACTTTTTGATAATGGCCATTCTGATCAGTGTGAGGTTGATACCTCACTGGAGTGTTGATAGCAATAAAGTATTTTTAAATTAAGGTATGTACATCTTTTTAGACATAACACTATTGCACAGTATAGTATAAGCATAAATTTCATATGAACTAGGGAACGAACAAATTTGTGTGACTCCCTTTATTGTGACATTTGCTTTATTGCAGTAGTCTGGAACCAAACAATATCTTCAAGGTATGCCTGTACTCCCTATGGTATCCTCATTTTTTTTTACTTTTTATTTTATATTGTAGTATAGTTGATTAACAATGTTGTGTTAGTTTCAGGTATACAGCAAGTGATTCAGTTATACATATACATGTATCTATTCTTTTTCAAATTCATTTTTAAATCCAGTGACATGTCTATATATTACATTTCCTCAGCCTCTCTGTTACAAGCAATACTACATTGATTACCTCTGTACTCTTGAAAATTTCATTTCATCATGCTCTTCTGCTGCTCCAACTACTTGTTTGTTTTTTCTATTAATTCTTACTCTTAGCGGATCTTATATACATTCTACCAAATTTCTTTCCTTAACTCTTCTTTGTCTTTATACTTGCATTGATTTCAACTATTATGTGTATGGAGATGACACCCAAAGGTATATCCCGAGCTTGAGTGTCATATTTACAGTTGTCTGTTGAACACCCGAATACCTCTTTCTGGATATCACATGAGTGTCCCAGAATGGTACCTCCTAAATTGACTGTTATGCTCCTCAACATTGTTTTACTTGCTGTGAACTTTACATCTGTTAAAGGCACCACTAACCTCCTACTCATCCAGGGTTGAAGAGTCAGACAACTTTGGCTCCTACTCCTCTCATTGTCCCTCATCCAGTCAATTTCCTAATGTTGTTACCTTGATTTCTGGAATTTCTCTTACATTTGTCTCCTTTTCTTCACTGCTCACTTCTACTCGTTGTACATAGTATGTGCTTAGAGACCATTTCCTGAATATTGGCTTTATATGTAAGTAAAATACATTTTATGTGAAAGTGATGACATTTTATAATCTCTTTTATAATACCAGGGTAACTCAGTTATTCAAGGTATAATATAACCTTTGAAGCTATAACTTTTGGAGAGAATTCTTCAAGTACAAGTTGGCTCTCCAGTTTTGTTTTTATATTATCACTTTTTTATTCTTTCAAGTAGAAGGTCATAATCTGGCCCAAATAATCAAATGTTTTATTATAGCAAACATAAAAGTGAAAATCCATATGATGAACTCTGCAAATTAAATACTCTAGAAGAGATATTGGTAAAATTTTTTCATGCAAAGAACCAAATAGTAAATATTTCAGGTGCCTTGGGCCCTACAATCTCTGTCATAACTACTGAACCCTGCTGTTATAGCACAAAAGCAGCCACAAGTCATACTTAAATATAGCAAGGCTATATTCCAATAAAACTTTATTTATGACTATTTTAGATTCTACATATAAAGTGAGATCATACAGTATTTGTATTTTTGTGTCTAGCTTATTTCACTTGGCATAATGTCCTCTAGATTCAAGCAAGTTGTCACAAATGGCAGAGATTCCTTCTTTGTTTTAAAGTTGAATAATTGTCCATTGTGTATATATATCACATTTTCTTTACCCACTCATCCATCAATGAATATTTAGTTTGTTTTTACCTCTTGGCTACTGGGAATAATGCTATCATGAACATGGGAATGCAAGTATCTCTTCAAGATCCTGATTTCGGTTCTTTTAGATAAATTCCCAGAAGTCAGATTATTGGATCATATGGTAGTTATATTTTTAATTTTTTAGGGAACCTCCATACTATTTTCCATAATGGCTATACCAATTTACATTCCCACCAATAGTGTATGACCTCACTTATATGTAGAATCTAAGAGAATCAAACATAAGCAGAGAGTAGAACGATGATTTCTAGGGGATTGGAGGAGTGACACCTTGGGAGGATACAAAGTTTCAGTTATGCAAGATAAATAAGTTCTGGAGACATCCTATACAGCAATAGTGCTTACAGCTAACACTGCTATATTGTATGCTTAAAATTTGCTAAGAGAGCAGATCTTAAGTGGTCTTACTGCACAAACACAAACATAATGATATTAAAAACAAAGGGGTCTGGGGGAAATATTGGGGGATATTGGCATTGATGGTGATGATAGTTTCACAGGTATATACTTATCCTGAAACTCACCAAGTTGTATACATAAATTATGTACAGCTTTTTACATGTCAATCATAACTCAATATAGTGAATTAAAAAAAACTTTATGGACACTGAAATTTGAATTTTATATGTTACAGCATATTATTCTACTTTTAATGTTTTCTCAAACACTGAAAAGTTTAAAAACCAATCTTAGCTTTCAGGCTGTACAAAATGGAGGGAGGTCCAGATTTGGCCCATGATTTTCCATCTCTGTTTTCAAAATAAGCATTTCTGAAAATCAAGAATCCCGATTATTATTTCCAGAAGAAGTCTAAAAATGAACATAAAGTGATACACATTTTTACTTTCCAAGGAAATTACATATTTGTTGATTCATATTTTTTTTGAAAAAGTACTGGGTAAAGTTTTTTAGGAGATGCAAAGATAAAAAAGAGGCAGTCTTTGCCCTTCTAGAATTCAAACTTTATTAGAGGGCAAAAACAATGAAGTAAATAGCTATGAAACAAAACAGCATATGATAAATATTACTATTATGGATTTTTTAAAATCCTATAGAATTCCAGGAGAGTGATTGACTGATTGGGAGGAAATAAAATGTGTCATGGTGATGTTATTTAAGATCGGCCTTTAAGAGTGAATAGAACCATGCTTGGTATCAATGCGGCTTGAATCAGAGAGGAAGCCATGCGATGAAGACTCTGGATACTAGATGGCCTTGGTTGAGAGTGAAGGTCGGTGTTGGGCAGACATATGTGGAGGGATATAAGTTTGGAAATGTTGAGATGAGGGCTTTAAAATATGGATTGATAATTTAGATTTTATTCTTTCTGCAATGGGATTCACTAACACAGGGGTTCCCAACCCCTGGGCTGTGCACTGGAACCGGTTAGCAGCCTGTTAGGAACTGGGCTGCACAGCAGGAGGTGAGTGGCGGGCGAGTGAGCAAAGCTTCATCTGTCGCTCCCCATCACTCGCATCACCACCTAAACAATCCCCCCCTCCCCTATCCATGGAAAAATTGTCTTCCATGAAACTGATCCCTGGTGCCAAAAAGGTCAGGGACTGCTGCACTAAAGGATATCAGGGAGAAGAAGATATCAAAGATTCCATTTAAATAGTCTGTTTCCTTTAAGAGAGTGGTTAAGTCAGGAATCTAATCTTTGGACAATGACAGAAATTCTAAAAAATTAGGCCTAGATGTTACTATAAAATTTTCTGTTTTAAAATCTATACAAAAAAATTGTCAGAATGGCCATCATCAAAAAATCTACAAACGATAAATGCTGGAGAGGGTGTGGAGAAAAGGGAACCCTCTTGCACTGTTGGTGGGAATGTAAATGGATAGAGCCACTATGGAGAACAGCATGGAGGTTCCTTAAAAAACTAAACATAGAACTACCATACAACCCAGCAATCCCACTACTGGGCAGATACCCTGAGAAAACCATAATTCAAAAATAGTCATGTACCACAATGGTCATTGCAGCTCTATTTACAGTAACCAGGACATGGAAGCAACCTAAGTGTCCATCGACAGATGAATGGGTAAAGAAGATGTGGCACGTATATACAATGGAATATTACTCAGCCATAAAAAGAAAAGAAATTGACTTATACGTAGTGAGGTGGATGGACCTAGGGACTGTCATACAGAGTGAAGTAACTCAGAAAGAGAAAACAAATACCATATGCTAACACATATATATGGAATCTTAAAAAAAAAAAGGTTGTGAAGAACCTAGTGGCAGGACAGGAATAAAGACGCAGGCATAGAAAATGGACTTGAGGACATGGGGAAGGGGAAGGGTAAGCTGGAATGAAGTGAGAGAGTGGAATGGACATAAATACACTACCAGATGTAAAATGGATACTGGGAAGCAGCAGCATAGCACAGGGAGATCAGCTCAGTGCTTTGTGTCCACCTAGAGTGGTGGGATAGGGAAGGTGGGAGGGAGATGCAAGAGGGAGGAAATATGGGGATATATGTATATGTATAGCTGATTCACTTTGTTATAAAGCAGAAATTAACACACCATTGTAAAGCAATTATACTCCAATAAAGACGTTAAAAATAAATAAATAAATAAATAATAAAATCCATACACAAACATTGTTTTTCAACAAAATGAAAATGGTTAGTTGACTTAGATTTTAAAATATCAATTCCTTCTTAAAGTTTTGATTATTTGCTAGAAAAGTTAACCATCTTTTTTCTTGAATTTCACTATCAAAACTTATATAGCCGTCGTTAGCATGTGTACATCAAAGTTATACTTTAATCTATGGTGTACTGAGCAAACATTTATTCTCAACCTTACTTACTTTACAATCTTATACATATTGTGAAATAAGTCCTTGACCAGAGTCCAATTTTTAGCTTGTGGATCCCATACTTTTCTGTTTTGTCTTTTTTTAAAACATCTTTATTGGAGTATAATTGTTTTACAATGGTGTGTTAGTTTCTGCTTTATAACAAAATGAATCAGCTATATGTATACATATATCCCCATATCTCCTCCCTCTTGCTTGTGTCTCCCTCCCACCCTCCCTATCCCACCCCTCTAGGTGGTCACAAAGCACCAAGCTGATCTCCCTGTGCTATGCGGCTGCTTCCCACTAGCTATCTATTTTACATTTGATAGTGTATATATGTCAATGCTAATCTCTCACTTCATGCAGCTTACTCTTCCCTCTTCCATACTTTTCTGAAATTAGTAAAAAAAAATTATAATTCAACTGGGTTGTGTATAAACTAAGTGTAAATGGATAACTGTGTGAATGAAGAAGTTTCCCCCATTGTCTTATTTTACTGTTCATTTCCATCTCCTCTTTGTTATTTCTACTACATAAGGCAATGTGTCAATATGCACATATGTGAATTAAGAAAAAAATCAAAGACCATGGGAAAGGAAGTCATGGCCAGAGGTAAAAATGGAATTGAATTGCAGGATTTGAATGTCTCTTATTAGTCTATGGCATTTCAGAATTACATGTTGTACTATTTTAGAGTAGTTGTTTGACAAGGGCATTTCCAAAAAGTGACACTCCCTCCTGCTTTAAATAACATTCTTCTTTCACATTTAAAGATTTATGTTTTAAAAATCCTACTGAATAAACATGCCAAAAAAAAACTGCTTTGACATTTAATGATTGCTTATGCATTTTTGTAATAGTGCCCAGGTCATAAGAATTAATGTATACATCCTTCAAATAAATTCCTTTTAATTCCTGAGGGTTAGTAACAGAAAAAGCTAAGAAAAGACTATTAATATTTATATTTCACCTATCTCATATTAGGTGTAATAGGAGCACACATTTCATAATTCCAGGAATATTATAAGATACAACAGTGATTCTTAGACGATAAATAGGTTATTTCTTCAAATTTTTGCTGTCAACCAGCAAATTTTGCTTGTTTAAAAGAAGGAAAAGGTAAGAATCCAAAGTAGAAAAGATAAATTCTTTCTTTAAAATTTTATGTTTTTATCAGAAGTTCTTTCATTTTATGTTAAATTCTGCTTACCATCCATTTCAAACTCACAAGAGAAAACTACTCCTTCAAAATATGTTTTGAAAATGGCTACTTACAGAGAAGAAACTCAGTTGTTTACAAATTTACCCCAATCCATGAAGAACCTACATTAAGAAAGTAGATACAAATCGTAGATAAATAGCAACAGTACAAATTATTTTTTATAATGACCCATTTAGTTAACATGATTATTTGATATTACCAAATAAAATCCTGTAGTTAAGTTCTTGCCACCTTTATCTACTTGCTCATTAAAGACCGGAGTGGATTATGTTGAATATCTTCCAACAAATAAACAGCATTTCATACTGCTGCTCTTGGCACCAGTTTATATGATGACTCGGCAGTTGAAAGCCAGTAGTTTTATTAATACCTTCATAGCTATATTTCAACAAAGGAGAGCTTTAGTGATGTATTCCATCAATCACAATTCCCATGTCGCCTTTGTGTTATTTTCCAAGCTATACTTATATTGGGCATTATGAAGTGTGTTGGGTGGAGGGTTGGGGGGGAGATAAAAGTAAAATAATGAAGAAATGGATTATATTGAGAATTCTCTCTAAAATATTACTTTAAAAGGTTCCTTTGTGAGGTATTTTAATATTCAGTTTCACTGGAGGTATTTTTTGTTAAAGAAATTATCTCAACTTTAAGCTTAAATCCATTATTAAGGGATATAGTAAAGGACTTTGCTACAGTAAAATTTCTTTTCTTAACACCTTTATTGGAGTATAATTGCTCTACAAGGTTGTGTTAGTTTCTGCTGTATAACAAAGTGAATCAGCTATATGTATACATATATCCCCATATCTCCTCTCTCTTGCGTCTCCCTCCCACCCTCCTTATCCCACCCCTCTAGGTGGTCACAAAGCACTGAGCTGATCTGCCTGTGCTATGCGCTGCTTCCCACTAGCTATGTATTTTACATTTGGTAGTATATATAAGTCCATGCCACTCTCTTACTTTGTCCCAGCTTACCCTTCCCCCTCCCTGTATCCTCAAGTTCATTCTCTACGCCTACGGTTTTATTCCTCTCCGGCCCCTAGCTTCTTCAGAACCTTTTTTTTTTTTTTTGATTCCATATATATGTGTTAGCATATGGTATTTGTTTTTCTCTTTCTTTCTGACTACTTCACTCTGTATGACAGTCTCTAGTTCCATCCACCTCACTACAAATAACTCAATTTTGTTTCTTTTTATGGCTGAGTAATATTCCATTGTATATATGTGCCATATCTTCTTTATCTATTCATCTGTTGATGGACACTTAGGTTGCTTCCATGTCCTGGCTATTGTAAATTGATCTACAATGAACATTGTAGTAGTTGACTCTTTTTGAATTATGGTTTTCTCAGGGTATATGCCCAGTAGTGGGACTGCTGGGTTGTATGGTAGTTCTATATTTAGTTTTTTAAGGAACCTCCATGGTGTTCTCCATAGTGGCTGTATCAATTTACATTCCCACCAACGGTGCAAGAGGGTTCCCTTTTCTCCACACCCTCTCCAGCATTTATTGTTTGTAGATTTTTTGATGATGGCTATTCTGACTGGTGTGAGGTGATACCGCATTGTAGTTTTGATTTGCATTTCTCTAATGATTAGTGATGTTGAGCAACCTTTCACGTGTTTGTTGGCAATCTGTATATCTTCTTTGGAGAAATGTCTATTTAGGTCTTCTGCCCATTTTTGGCTTGGGTTGTTTGGTTTTTTGATATTGAGCTGCATGAGGTGCTTGTAAATTTTGGAGATTAATCCTTTGTCAGTTTCTTCATATGCAAATATTTTCTCCAATTCTGAGACTTGTCTTTTTTTATGGTTTCCTTTGCTGTGCAAAAGCTTTTAAGTTTCATTAGGTCCCATTTGTTTATTTTTATTTCCATTACTGTAGGAGGTGGGTCAAAAAGGATCTTGCTGTGATTTATGTCATAGAATGTTTTGCCTATGTTTTCCTATAAGAGTTTTATAGTGTCTGACCTTACCTTTAGGTCTTTAATCCATTTTGCGTTTATTTTTGTGTATGGTGTTAGGTAGTGTTGTAATTTCATTCTTTTACATGTAGCTGTCCAGTTTTCCCAGCACCACTTATTGAAGAGGCTGTTTTTCTCCACTGTATATTCTTGCCTCCTTTATCAAAAGATAAGGTGACCATATGTGTATGTGTTTATCTCTGCGCTTTCTATCTTGTCCCATTGATCTATATTTCTGTTTTCTATATTACTGTCTTGATTACTGTAGCTTTGCAGTATAGTCTGAAGTCAGGGAGCCTGATTCCTCCAGCTCTGTTTTTCTTGCTCAAGATTGCTTTGGTTATTCAGGGTCTTTTGTGTTTCCATACAAATTGTGAAATTTTTTTTCTAGTTCTGTGGAAAATGTCATTGGTAGTTTGATAGGGATTGCATTGAATCTGTAGTTTGCTTTGGGTAGTATCGTCATTTTCACATTTCTTCTTTTCTAACTTGGAATCCTTTTATTTCTTTTTCTTCTCTGATTGCTGTAGCTAAAACTTCCAAAACTATGTTGAATAATAGTGGCAAGAGTGGACAACCATGTCTTGTTCCTGATCTTAGTGGAAATGGTTTCAGTTTTTCCCCATTGAGAACAATGTTGCCTGTGGGTTTGTCATATATGGCCTTTTTTATGTTGAGGTAAGTTCTCTCTATGCCTACTTTCTGGAGGGTTTTTAATCATAAATGGGTTTTGAATTTTGTCAAAAGCTTTTTCTGTATCTATTGATATGATCACATGGCTTTTCTCCTTCAATTTGTTAATATGGTGTATCACATTGATTGATTTGCGTATATTGAAGGATCTTTGCATTCCTGGGATAAACCCCACTTGATCATGGTGAAGGATCATTTTAGTGTGCTGTTGAGTTTTGTTTGCTAGTAGTTTGCTGAGGATTTTTATATCTATGTTCATCAGAGATATTGGCATGTTGTTTTATTTCTTTGTGACATCTTTTTCTGGTTTTGGTACCAGGGTAATGGTGGCCTCGTAGAATGAGTTTTGGAGTATTCCTCACTATGCTATATTTTGGAAGAGTGTGAGAAGGATAGGTGTTAACTCTTCTGTAAATGTTTGATAGAATTCGCCTGTGAATCCATCTGGTCCTGGGCTTTTGTTTGTTGGAAGATTTTTAATCACAATCTCAATTTCAGTGCTTGTGATTGGTGTGTTTATATTTTCTATTTCTTCCTGGTTCATTCTTGAAAGGTTGTGCATTTCTAAGCATTTGTCCATTTCTTCCAAGTTGTCCATTTTATTGGCATATAATTGCTTGTAGTAATCTCTCATTAACCTTTGTATTTCTGCAGTGTCAGTTGTTGCTTCTCCTTTTTCATTTCTAATTCTATTGATTTCAATGTTTTCCCTTTTTTTCTTGATGAGTCTGGCTAATGGTTTATCAATTTTGTTTATCTTCTCAAAGAACCAGTTTTTAGATTTATTGATCTTTGCTATTTTTTTCCTTCATTTATTTCTGATCTGATCTTTTTTATGTCTTTCCTTCTGCTAATTTTGGGCTTATTTTGTTCTTCTTTCTCTAATTGCTTCAGGTGTTAGGTTAAGTTGTTTATTTGAGATGTTTCTTGTTTCTTGACATAGGATTGTATTGCTATAAACTTCCATCTTAGAACTGCTTTTGCTGCATCCATAGGTTTTGGGTCGTCGTGTTTTTCTTGTCATTTGTTTCTAAGTATTTTTTTATTTCCTCTTTGATTTCTTCAGTGATCTCTTGGTTATTTAGGAGTGTATTGTTTAGCCTCCATGTGTCTGTATTTTTTACAGGTTTTTTCCTGTAACTGATATCTAGTCCCATAGCATTTTTGTCAGAAAAGATACTTTGCATGATTTCAATTTTCTTAAAGTTACCAAGGCTTGATTTGTGACCCAAGATGTGATTGGTTTTGGAGAATGTTCCATGTGCACTTGAGAAGAAAGCATATTCTGTTGATTTTGGACGGAATGTCCTATAAATATCAATTAAGTCCATCTTGTTTAATGTATCATTTAAAGCTTGTGTTTCCTTATTTATTTTCATTTTGGATGCTTTGTCCATTGGTGAAAGTGGGGTGTTAAAGTCCCCTACTATGATTGTATTACTCACGTTTTCCCCTTTTGTGGCTATTAACATTTGCCTATGTATTGAGGTGCTCCTATGTTGGGTGCATAAATATTTACAATTATTATATCTTTTTCTTAGGTAAATCCCTTGTTCATTATGTAGTTTCCTTCTTTGTCTCTAGTAATAGTCTTTATTCTAAAGTCTTTTTTGTCTGATACGAGAATTGCTACTCCAGCTTTCTTTCGATTTCCATTTGCATGGAATATATTTTTCCATCCCCACACTTTCAGTCTGTCTTTGTCTGTAGGTCTGAAGTGGATCTCTTATAGACAGCATATATATGGGTCTCATTTCTGTATTCATTCCGCCAGTCTATTTCCTTTGGTTGGCACATTTAATCCATTTACATTTAAGGTAACTTTCAATATGTATATTCCTATTACCATTTTCTTAATTGTTTTGGGTTTGTCATTGTAGGTCTTTTCCTTCTCTTGTGTTTCCTGCCTAGAAAAGTTCTTTCAGCATTTGTTGTAAAGCTGGTTTGGTGGTGCTGAATTCTCTTAGCTTTTTCTTGTCTGTAAAGGTTTTAATTTCTCTGTCAAATCTGAGTGAGGTCTTTGCTGGGTAGAATAATATTAGTTGTAGGATTTTCCCTTTCATCACTTTAAATATGTCCTGCCACTCCCTTCTGGCTTGCAGAGTTTCTGCTGAAAGATCAGCTGTTAACCTGATGGGGATTCCCTTGTATGTTATTTGTTGTTTTTCCCTTGCTGCTTTTAATATTTTTTCTTTGTATTTAATTTTTGATAGCTTGATTAATATGTGTCTTGGAGTGTTTCTCCTTGGATTTATACTGTATGGGACTCTCTGCATTTCCTGGACTTTATTGACTCTTTCCTTTCCCACATTTGGGAAGTTTTCAACTATAATCTCTTCAAATATTTCCTCAGTCCCTTTCTTTTTCTCTTCTTCTTCTGTGACCCCTATAATTTGATGTTGTTGAGTTTATTGTTTTCCCAGAAGTCTCTGAGACTGTCCTCAAATCTTTTCATTCTTTTTTCTTGATTCTGCTCTGAGGTTTTTATTTCCGCTATTTTATCTTCCTGGTCACTTCTGTGTTCTTCTGCCTCAGTTATTCTACTATTGATCCCTTCTAGACAATTTTTAATTTCATTTATTGTGTTGTTCATCACTGTTTGTTTGCTCTTTAGTTCTTCTAGGTCTTTGTTAAATGTTTCTTTTATTTTCTCCATTCTATATCCAAGATTTTGGATCATCTTTACTATCATTATTCTGAATTCTTTTCTGGTAGACTGACTATTTCCTCTTTTTGTTTGGTCTGGTGGGTTTTAACCTTGCTCCTTCATCTGCAGTGTGTTATTCTGTTTTCTCATTTTGCTTATCTCACTGTGTTTGGCGTCTCCTTTTGTCAGGCTGCAGGTTCATAGTTCCCATTGTTTTTGGTGTCTACCCCCAGTGGCTAAGGTTGGTTCAGTGGTTTGTGTAGGCTTCCTGGTTGACGGGAGTAGTGCCTGTGTTCTGTGGATGAGGTTGGATCTTGTCTTTCTGGTGGGCAAGACCACATCCGGTGGTGTGTTTTGGGGTGTCTGTGACCTTATTACGATTTTAGGCAGCCTCTCTGCTAATGGGTGGGATTATGTTCCTGGCTTTTTAGTTGTTTAGCATAGGGTGTCCAGCACTGTAGCTTGCTAGTCATTGAGTGGAGCTGGGTCTTATTGCTGAGCTGGAGATCTCTGCCAGAGCTTTTGCCATTTGATAGTATGTGCAACCAGGAGGTGTCTGCTAGACCAGTGTTCTGGACTCGGCTCTCCCACCTCAAAGGCATGGGCCTGACACTCGGCTGGAGCACCAAAACCCTGTCTGCCACACAGCTCAGAAGAAAAGGAAGAAAAAAAGAAAGAAAGAAAGAGAAAAAAAGATAATAAAATTAAAATGTTAGTAAAATAAAAAATTAAAAGTAATTAAAAAAGAAAGAAAGAAGAGAGCAACCAAACCAAAAAACAAATCCGCCAATGATAACAAGGGCTAAGAACCACACTAAAAAAAACAAAAATAAAGAAACATGGATATACATAACCCTAGGACAAATGGTAAAAGCAAAGCTATACTGACAAAATCACACAAGGAAGCATGCACATACACACTCACAAAAAGAGAAAAAGGAAAAACATACATATAACTATTAAAAAAAGGAAGAGAGCAACCAAATCAATAAACAAATCTACCAATGATAATAAACTCTAAATACTAAACTAAGATAAACATAAAACCAGAAACAAATTAGATGTAGAATTCAAGTGCCAAGGCTACAGTTGCTCCCAAGGTCCACCACCTCAACTTGGGATGATTCGTTGTCTGTTCAGGTATTCCACAGATGCAGGGTACATCAAGTTGATTGTGGAGATTTAATCCGATGCTCCTTAGGCTGCTGGGAGAGATTTCCCTTTCTCTTCTTTGTTCGCACAGCTCCTGGGCTTCAGCTTTGGATTTGGCCCTGCCTCTGTGTGTAGGTCGCCTGAGGGTGTTCTTCGCTCAGACAGGAGGGGGTTAAAGGAGCAGCTGATTACAGGGCTCTGGCTCACTCAGGCCGGGGAGAAAAAAGGGTATGGAATGCAGGGCGAGCCTTTGGTGGCAGAGGCCGGAGTGACGTTGCACCAGCCTGAGGCTCACCGTGTGTTCTCCTGGGGAAGCTGTCCTTGGATCACGGGACCCTGGCAGTGGCGGGCTACACAGGATCCCATGAGAGGAGGTGTGTATAGTGACCTGTGCTTGCACACAGGCTTCTTGGTGGCTGCAGCAGCAGGTTTAGGGTTTCATGCCCATTTCTGGTGTCTGCACTGATAGCCACAGCTTGTGCCAGTCTCTGGAGCTCATTTAGGTGGTGCTCTGAATCCCCTCTCCTCTCACACCCCAAAACAATGGTCTCTTGCCTCTTAGGTAGTTCCCAACTTTTTCCTGCATTCCCTTCCCACTAGCTGTGGTGCACTAGCCCCCTTCAGGCTGTGTTCACACAGCCAACACCAGTCTTCTCCCTGGGATCTGACCTCCAAAGCCCAAGCCTCAGCTCCCAGCTCCACCCGCCCAGGCAGGTGAGCAGACAAGCCTCTCAGGCTAGTGAGCATTGGTTGGCACTGATCCTCTGTGCAGGAATCTCTCCGCTTTGCCCTCTGCACCACTATTGCTGCGCTCTCCTCCTTGGCTCTGAGGCTTCCCTCCCACCAGCCCCTGTCTTCACCAGTGAAGGGGCTTCCTAGTGTGTGGGTCTTTTCCTTTTACACAGTTCCCTCCCTGTGGCACAGGTCCTATCCCTATTCTTTTGTCTCTGTTTTTTTCTTTTTCTTTTGCCCTACCCAGGTATATGGGGAATTTCTTCCCTTTTGAGAATCTGAGGTCTTCTGCCAGCATTCAGTAGGTGTTCTGTAGGAGTTGTTCTACATGTAGATGTATTTCTGATGTATCTCCATATCTTACTCCTCCGGCATCTTGAATGTCTCCTTGCTATAGTAAAATTTATCTCCAAATGTTCTAAAGTCTTAGAAGGTACACCTTTGATAATTTATTACCTTATTATGTTTTACTGTTATATTCATCTTACATCAAATTTATTATATTAGTGTTATGATTTATACTTGCTATGTTTATAGACCTTTAGAGATTTTTCTAAAATCGATATGGCTAGTACATTTTATGTGGCTGCAAGCATAATTTTTAAATTGAAAATATTTCAAAAGCTTTAGAGATTTGTATAATATATCCTTGCTTTATGAAATAAAGTTCAATATGGATCAATAATGCAATCTATCTCTAAAAGTCTTCATTATTTAAAAATAAAAGAAGAAAATAAATAAGCATTTAAATTTAGAAAATTAATACTTAGGAGAAAGTGAGTAATAAAGATAACAATAGAATCAGAAAGCATCAAGGAGTATAATTATAAATCTAAGTAAATTTTTAATTTTAAGTGAAGTTCAAGAGTTGGTTCCAAAAAACAAGTCAGTTAAACGTACAGTTGAAATCAGGTATAAAAGAACAAAAGCAATTCACTACCCTACTCCTCAAATATTTGAAAATGAAGAGGGTGTATGAAAACTGAAGAGATTAAAAATATACACTTAACAATTTCCTTGAATTGGATAGGTTATGAATAAACATGTATTATTAACATGAAGCCAAGAAGGAATAGATAACTAAATATAACAATAACATTTATGTCAAAAATCTACCTTCCTAGAAGTTTCTGGTCCTAGACAGCGTTGGAGAATATTATATACAAACTTTCATTGCAGTGCTTTCTAAATTCTTTTAAACACACACACACACACACACACACACACACACACACACACACAATGGAGAGGCTTCAAATGGCTTTTACAAAGCTAGCATAACCTAATAAAGCCTGTCAAACCCTGTCCAAAGTAAGAAAATTCTTCAATAATCACACTTAAAGAGAATAGAATAATCCTAAATACTTCTGACCTCAACATATATTTCACTTCCTCTGGAAGCATTCCCTGCGATAACTATTTGTAAAAATGTTTTTAAAAAATATTATCCTGAGTATGTAAAAATAGATGCATGAAATATATAAAAATTAATATATATATATTCATGCAAAAATTTAAAAAGCATATGGAGCATGCAAAGTATGTAATGTATGGGGGCTTCCCTGGTGGCGCAGTGGTTGAGAGCCCGCCTGCTGATGCAGGGGACGCGGGTTCGTACCCTGGTCCGGGAAGATCCCACATGCCGCGGTGCAGCTGGGCTGGTGAGCCATGGCCGCTGGGCATGCGCGTCCGGAGCCTGTGCTCCGCAACGGGAGAGGCCACAACAGTGAGAGGCCCGCGTACCGCAAAAAAAAAAAAAAAAAAAAAACAAAGTATGTAATGTATGTATTTATATGTATTAAAAACCAAAATACTAACATTTGACTTATCTGTAAGATGGGATTACACATGATTTCATTTTCCAGTCATGTTGGAAATACTTTGTAATTCTTACTGTTTCTGTTGTGCTAAATATACATAAATAAATAGCTCATATTATATTTATGATGTTCATCTTATGGAAGAATATATTCCAGAGTGTTACATGATCCCTAGGAACTCATGATGGTAAAAATGATTGCCCATGAGTTAGGTTTTGTTTTGTTCTTGTGTTGTGCTTTGCTTCTCTGAGGAAGACTCACTACTAGCCGGGCCTTCTAAAAACTCTTTGTACTACTTATGTGCCTCAGAGTACCTGCAAGGGAGAGGGAAAATCTACTAGGAGAAAATGGAATTACCAGTCACCCAAGGGGGTGGATGCCAACACAGGAGGTCCTGATCATGTCGCCCTCTGGCTGCTCATTGACAGCTACAGCCAACTGTGTTTTCAGCCTCCACTGACTGTTTAGGGAATGACTCACTGACAGCTCTTTGATTTCACCCTCCCTTACTCCTTACTATTTCCACTTAATGTTATTTTTTTCAGTTTTAAGATCTTACTATTTTTATTTAAATTGCTAACACATACATATGGTAAAAATGAAAATAAATCATAAGTTACCAAGTGACATATTATGTAAAAGAAAGTTGTCCTCCTTGCCCTGTCTCTTAGTCCATTATACTTCTCAGTGGCAGCCTTGCTTTCCAGTTTTCTATATATAGTTCCAGAGATGTTCTCTGCACATCCAAGAATGTAATTTTCTGAGAAAATTAATGTTCGAATGTTATCACACTATTTGACATATTTTTAAAAAATTAACAACATATATTGGAGGTTTTCCCATATTAGGTCACGTCGAATCGCCCGACTTTTAGTAATGACTGCCTTATTAAATGGCTACACAGTAATATATTTAACTAGTTCTTTATGATGGACATTTAGAAAAAATGAAAAAAAGGATGTGAAAAAGAATCCAATGTCATTAAATAAAGGAAAATAGGTCAAACACTCATCATGAGAGAAAATATACTGTACTAATGTGGGTATGTGAATGTCTGGTGGATTGACAAGTCCTCTCATGTATTGTTGGTAGAAATATAAATAGATGAAACTTTTATAGATGTTTTGACCATAGTTTAAGTGATTTTAACTTTCAACCCAACACCTCCATTTTAAACATATAGTTTTGAGAAAAAATTACACAGGAAGTTTATAAGTGGTTATGTAATGCAGGATAATTTATAAGACAAAAGATTGAAACGATTTTCAATGGTTTTTAGATTATATTTTCAGGCCAAATGATAGAGGAGAGGAAAGAGAAGCAAAAGAAGACAACACAAGTTTCTAGTCAGTCATTTTTGCTTGGTGAAGGCATTTATGATAAGACAGCTTGGCAGAGAAGAATGTCGGCAATGCAAAAGAAACAGTTTGGATTAGATTTCAGGAGAATTTCTCTATGCTTTCTTATTTCCTTAGAAATCTATCAGCTGCCGTCTATGACATAAATCACAGCAAGATCCTTTTTGACCACCTCCTGGAGAAATGGAAATAAAAACAAAAATAAACAAGTGGGACCTAATGAAACTTAAAAGCTTTTGCACGGCAAAGGAAACCATAAACAAGACCAAAAGACAACCCTCAGAATGGGAGAAAATATTTGCAAATGAAGCAACTGACAAAGGATTAATCTCCAGAATTTACAAGCAGCTCATGCAGCTCAATATCAAAAAACAAACAACCCAAGCCAAAAATGGGCAGAAGACCTAAATAGACATTTCTCCAAAGAAGATATACAGATTGCCAACAAACCGATGAAAGAATGCTCAACATCACTAATCATTAGAGAAATGCGAATCAAAACTACAATGAGATATCATCTCACACCAGTCAGAATGGCCATCATCAACAAATCTACAAACAATGAATGCTGGAGAGGGTGTGGAGAATAGGGAACCCTCTTGCACTGTTAGTGGGAATGTAAATTGATACAACCACTATGGAGAACAGTATGGAGGTTCCTTAAAAAACTACAAATAGAACTACCATACGACCCAGCAATTCCCACTACTGGGCATATACCCTGAGAAAACCATAATTCAAAAAGAATCATGTACCACAATGTTCATTTCAGCTCTATACAATAGCTAGCACGTGGAAGCAACATAAGTGTCCATTGACAGATGAATGGATAAAGAATATGTGGCACATATATACAATGGAATATTAGCCATAAAAAAGAAACGAAATAGAGTTATTTGTAGTGAGGTGGATGGACCTAGAATCTGTCATACAGAGTGAAATGAATCAGAAGGAGAAAAATAAATACCGTATGCTAACACATGTATATGGAGTCTAAAAAAAAAAAGGTTCTAGTGAAACTAGGGCAGGACAGGAATCAAGATGCAGACACAGAGAATGGATTTGAGGAAATGGGATGGCGAAGGGGGAAGCTGGGGTGAACTGAGAGAGTAGCATTGACATATATACACTACCAAATGTAAAATAGATAGCTAGTGGGAAGCAGCTGCATAGTACAGGGAGGTCAGCTCGGTGTTTAGTGACCACCTAGAGGGGTGGGATAGGGAGGATGGGAGGGAGACGCAAGAGGGAGGAGATATGGGGATATATATGTATAGCTGATTCACTTTGTTATAAAGCAGAACCTAACACACCATTGTAAAGCATTATACTCCAATATAGATGTTAAAAAAAAAGTCTATCAGCTGCCAGATGTATATTAACTTAGCTAGTATGGGTGTATGTGCACCTGACTTTATTTCTCACCCAGAGAACTGGAAGATCTTCCCTTTGGATAACTTGTAGTCATATTGGACACATTATTTATAAAAAAAATATAAAGGTCATTAAAAGAAAGTAAGAAAGAGAAGCTACTCTTGAAAATAAACTCACTTTTGTCATAAGTCTGGCATTGGCAAACTGCCTAACTCCCAATGACTGCCACCAAGAGGGCCTATTCCAAATCTGATGGTCCCTTAATTCTAGGAAACTGATTCCTGTTGGAAAACTCACTCTCCTGGGATTCCCAATCTTGTTCCTCCTTTGTCTCTCATGACCTGTGTGACATAGGGCAACTCTCTCAACTTCTTAGGGTCACCTCTAAAATGAAGCCTAGATAATTATTAACTTCTTCTAGATTCTGGCTTCTTCTCGCTTCTGGTTTCTCATTTCTTTACAAGTCCTGAGGGGATGCTAGCAGTAGTCAGCATTCTAAAAGCAGGATTTGGTAATTATATCCACTGTGTAAGCAGAGGTAGGCTGTACTGAAACATATGCCCTCGTGCTATTTAAAGCTATATGCATCAAAGTGCTATTTTTCAAAGCTTGAGATGATGTTTTCTGCATGCCTATGGATTCTAGATAGAATAGAAACCCTAAAATATGATTACTTCAACACACATTTTACTTCAGCTTAAAGTCATTAAATGTTTACTATTTTCATTTATAAATAAACCAATATTCCACATAAATGACATTTATCCTTGTGTCACAGTTTGATCTAAAAAGCTGTTTTGCGGGAAAGCTGTAGAATTGGGCAGATTACACAGCAGATATCCACCTACTGGAGAACTCAGAACCATCTCAGGGCCTTTCTGTGACAGTGCAGGCTGATTGTATTTTTTGTACATCCCTCTATTCCATTCAGTGTTGGTTGTTTGCTGGTCAAGTTTCAAATAGATGTTTAGGTTCAAACCAGGTCTCATTTAAGTTTGCTATGTTCCTAGGCAATGTAATTGTACTTTCACAGATTCAGGCTTTGTGTACTGAAATTTCAGACAATTATTTATATCATAATAGATCACTATTATGAAACAGTCTATGTTATAGGCAGAACACAGTGTACAGAACATTATATTAGGAAGAAGTACTCCTCACTGCTCATGACGATCACAAAAGAATTTAAAATGGGAATTAAATGGGCAGCACATATATAGAAAGAAGATAAGAAAGGATAAAATATTTTTTTCTCTTTTTATTTTCTATTGCTTTGAAATGAGTTTGACTTGAAGAATAAGTGAAAAATAACATGTATATAAATTAACTAAAGGGCTTAGAGTTTTAGTAAATATCTATCTTTCATAAACATCCTATGGATTAACAACATGGTCCTTTATTTTGTTCTGGTTTTGATTTTCTGGGAGGGATGTTTGCTGCATCTTTATGTTATCTTCAATCTGGGATTCTAATAAATTTGGCTGCATGAGGAGACACAATATGTCTCCATCCCAGTGTGTTCTGCTGACTGTATATTTGCCCCTTTGGGTGCATATGACACCTGAATGCAGACACATAGCTGAGAAGCAGCAAACAGAGCAGACAATGTGCCACAGATAGGACAGGAGTCACTTCTGGGCACTCTTCATTCATTTGGCAGTGTGCAGGTTTTATGTTCATGTTCAACAACTCACATGCTGTTATGTAACTGCACATGTATGCTTTTGGGTGCATGTATGTATACGTATGTGTCTATCTGAAAAGGCAGTAAACTTGCAGAGGGAGGCAACTACGATTTCTATCTTTTTGTACAATCCCCTGACATTGGTACCTGGTATTGAAAAGGAATAGGGCAGGGATTTGTAGTCTCCCACTGGCCCATCATTCAACAGACATGTATTTAGTCTTTACTTTGGGCCAATCACTGCCCTGGACACTAGGAATATTTCTGTGAACAAAATAGAAGCATATAAGGATTATATACTTTAGTATAATATCACCAATAAAACAGTATTTTCTCTGTCCCTATCTAAACATACTTCTAATATTCCTAAATCTCTAGCCCAATGTATTAACTACTTTATAATTAGTCAGTAATCACAGGATTCTGTGCTTGATGCTCTTCATATTACAAATACAAAACATGGTCTTTAAAATTAAGTATTTATAATCAAGTGACACACTGATTTGAAAAGATACATGAACTCAATGTTCATAGAAGAATTATTTATTATTGCCAAGATATAGAAGCAACCTAAGTGTTCAACAACGGATGAATGGGTAAAGAAGATGTGGTATATATACACAATGAAATATTACTTAGCCAGAAAAAGAATGAAATTCTGCCATTTGCAACAATGTGGATGGACCTAGTGGGTGTTATGCTTAGTGAAATAAATCAGACAGAGAAAGACAAATACTCTATAATAGATTTATTTTAACTGAGTAAAATAATATTAAAGATTATATGGAAGACTAAACACTTTAATCAAGAAAAGTATCATAAGGAAGATCAACAAAGGGAAACTTGCCTTTCTAGATATCAGATCATACACTTATGACACTGTAATAAAAATAATAGGAATTGATATAGGAATAAATGAATAGATCACAAGAGAATAGAGAATCTAGTAATTGACTCCACTATCAACAAAAATTTAATACAGTATTCTTAAATAATTATAGTAGTAATTCAGTGTAGCTGAAAGAAGACAAACTATTTAATAAATAATCCAGCAACACTTCATACCCTGTGGAAGATCATATAAAAATGGACCTTCCCTGTACTATAAACACAAAATAATTCTAGATTTTAAAACCTTATGTAAATAAAATTAAACAGTTAAAATATTTCCAAAGAATATAGGATCATACATATACAGTCAGGGGAGAGAAATTCTTAGCTGAAAAGTAAGAAGCTATATAAGAAAAAATATAGGCAAAACCATTTCCATTAAGATGTAAAATTCTGATAAAATCTTATTAGGAAAAAGTAATTAGAGAAAACATAGGTAGGAAGAAAAGACATTTGTAAACAGGTGACAAAGTATTATGTCTATAATATCCAAAATATTTAAAAAATTGACAAGAACAAGGTGTGTTATCAATAAAACCCTGGGTAGAGCACATGAGTACATAATTCACAGAAAGCAAATCCAAATACTAATTACATGAAAATTCATAATGATTGAACTAACCGGTAGCCAGAAAAATAGTATGTAAATTACATTAAACTGGTAAAGGAGAGTAAGAATGGTGGTACAAGAAAGCCTTGTACCACTATTCCTGGTCTTGAAGAATAGCGGTACAAGAAAACCCATTGGAGGTAGAACTTCAAGTAGGACAATTGCTGTCATTTTTGCCTAGAAGGAGAGATTCTCAGAGACTTCAAAGGAACATGATTGGAAAAGTGGTGACAAAGATGTCTGAGGAAAACATATGGGAATGGAAATGCACTATGAAGATATTTGTGTCCCATGGGCAGGCATACTCACCAAGGAGACTCAGTGGGTAAGATGACCTATTCTGTGAATGCCAGTCCATCTCTTTCCCTATGTGGTTCCCAATGGATGTGAAAAGAGTAAACATGGCAGTAGGGATGCTGGTTATGCATGGGCTCAGCAACTTGGACTCTCATTTACCAAGATCAATCTTCTAGCAGCAGAGGACAAAACTGAGTCTCCATTATGGCACCAGTTCCAGACGATCAGCCAACCACCTGGGATTAAGTTGTTTATATAGGTACTCTTCCATCAGGGAAGGAGCAGTTCTTTGTTTACACTGAAGCAGACTTTCATTTTACAGCAAGTAAAATGTGACAAGAGGCTAACACTCTTAGAATTAATTAGCTTTACCATGTTAACTGATAAAATACTTAAATGGACTTTTGATGATTCAGTTATGGCACCAGCTGGGTGACAACACCCTGTGAGGGCTGGGCTAGTTTTCCAGGGTGTGTTGTGTGCTTCTTCTATGATGGCTTTCCCCCCAAAAAGGCAGGGTTGATGGTTCCAGGAATCAAGTGTTGAAAATGTGAGTAACTCCTTTTATTATTATGCCTAGTGATCCACTAGTGAATATATTTACTTCTTGTACTCACAACTGTGGGTTCTGTTAGTTTTGTTCCCAAGGAAGGAATGCTTCCATGGGGACATAGAAATGGTTCCATTAAACTGGAAGCTGACATGCAAATTGGCCATTTTGACCTCCTCATGTTAGCGAATCAATAGGCCAAAAGGGGTTGACTCTCTTGGTGAGTGACTGATCATAATTATCAAAGGAAAATTGAGTTGCTATTATACAACTTAGATAAAGAAGACTATATCTGAAATGCAGGAGATCTTCTGAGGGTCCTCTTACAATTTCATGTCCTATGATTAAAGTCAACAGAAAATTACAACCAAACCAGGCATAATGACTAAAGATCCAATCCTTAAAGAACGAAGGTTTGACACACCCTAACAGACAAGGGAACACAACCACTGAAGTGCTTTCTGAGGACAAAGGGGATACAGAGCTGCCAAAGGAAGAAGTAAATCATACATACCAGCTACAAGTATGAGTCCAGTGTAGAAATGAGGATTGGAATACTTATGAATATTAATTCATTATTTTCATATTGATATTTCCTGTGTATATTGAACATTTTTTCCTTCTCTCTTATTTTCCTATTATGTAACATAACTATTTTTAAATTGCAGCTTGATATCTCAGTGTCATCAGAAACTCTTCAGGGTCTAAGATTTTACCCTACTTGCATGCTAATAGTCTAGCTGGTTTCATAATTACTGGCAGAAAACACAAGATGCTTGGATTAGAGACAAAATACAGTTTTTTTTTCACTCACAGTAGTAACACTAGCCAGAATAACAGCCTTTTGCCAGCTCTTCAAGCCCCAGTTTCTACAGGGTGATGTGATGAGAGGTAAGTGTTGCTTGCTCATTGCATTACACACATATAGGAATGGAACACTGTTATTAGGAATCCTAGATCTTATAAAAGGAGCTGTTGGTCAGCCTGATCATATTCCCCTCTGGAGAGAAACATTATCTTTCTTACTCTAGAATGCAATCTGCCTCCGGGAAGAGCCATACTTCTACCTTTATTATCCTAGAATATAGATATCTGTATCTTCCAAACATCCTTGAAAACACAGTCTAAAGAAATTAGCTGTTAAGGCCTTTGAAGACATGCACAGACATTTGAGGCTTATGAAGAATCATCTTCCCAAACTCAATATTTAAGTTATAGGATGCCCAAAAGGCAAGAGGGGCTCAACTCGAAGAAGGAACATAATCCAAAGATGGATAAAGGTACTTGTGTCTTCTTCTTGGGAGAGGTTGCCATATGATTAATTGTACAAGGGAGATTGCATCACATTTGCCAGAAGCATGATTTAAGTATTGTCTTTAAACGTTGAGTGTGGTTCAAAGAGGTATCTGTATATTAGAACTGCTCAAGAGGTTGACTCCGGTGCTTGTTGATTGTGTCAACTTAGGTTAAGTTGAAACTGCATTTCTCTAAATGTCCTTCTGCTATGGTCCTAGGTCAGGGTGTCCCACAAGAGAAATTTGCATGGGATTTGGAAGGTGAAAGTGAGTCAGCAGGCTCTACTTTCTGAAAGTCAATGTAGGGCACCAGATCCGCTGCAGCTTTTTCATGTTGCTGTGAACTTACTAGTTCATCTTGTTGATAACATAGCAGCCAGGCCAAGGAGCCCTCCAGATTCTACTGGATCTTCCACTTCAGTATTTCCAAGTTTGGGAGCAAGTATATTAACAGCTCTGTGGCAAAGAGCATCAGTTTTCCTGTGGGTCACCTGTGCCAGGTTAGAAGAAAATTAGGTGTGAGTTCTGGTTTAAATTCATGGGTTCCAGTTTATCTGAATGGGCTCCAGTTGATCCCCAATCTGTCCAGTGCAGCTTTCCTTCCTAATTGTCGACCCTGATAACCAGCTGTGACTTACATACAGCATCTGACACAGGTGACAAGCCTTTCCATGGTCCTTTTACCAGCTCCCATAATTGTGTAAAATCTAATCCTTATAATAAATTCTTTATTCCATGTGGTTCTACTTCTCTGATCAAACCCTAAGGGATTCAACTCCCAACTTTATTTTAAGCAGAATTCCTTAGGCATTATTTCTAATAATATTTCTATTACTTTGTAACATTAATTTAATTCTCTGTAATGTAGATTTTAATCTTAAATAGTTAGAACCATATTTCCATCCTTATAAGCTATATATAGAAGACATTAATCATATTCTGAAGTAATATCCTATGTTTTCTATTGCTCCAAACATAAGAGGAATACATAAATATTATTTCTCATAAGTAAATGAGAATTAGGCCCTACTCAATAATAGCTAATAAAAAAATGAATATATTATTGTAGGAAACATGACTACACTGAAACACTAGAAAGGACTTGAATGTGTTGGATCATAGGAGAATAAAATAAGAGAAAAAAGAACAGGAAAGAAAAGAATACAGAATGAAGCAGCAAGGTAAGGAAGAAAAAATAATATTTCCCCAAATCTAGAATTGATTGCCTTCCATTCTCTAGGCAAGAAATACATAGAATATATATAGAGAGAAATCATTTTCTTTATTACTCATCTACTGCAATAAATGAATATGGATTTTTGGATAAAGTTTAGAGACCTACATGGTTGATCTATAAACTAGTCACCACCACTTTATTACCTCCTGTGCTGTCTAGAATTTTCTATGACTTGGCTAAGCCAAGGTCTTCTTCCCCTCATTTTTCTGATAGTAGCCATCTTATGCCATCATCAGCATTCTTTATCTCGACCAACTAAGGACCCTCTGTTGTCCTCTACCAACTTATTCTACCTCACATCAAACACGGACAGACATGCACACACGCGCACACACTCACACACCCACAATTACATTCAGGGGGATTTTAAAGTTTACAGGAAATAAAAAGTATTAATGGAGTAGCTCTTCACCTTTTCCTCACTTTTAGCACTTTCATATACTACTTTTAATATATTTGTCGCTAAAGTTATATTTTAGGTTATGGAGTCTTTAGGGACAAGCTCTTCAAAAGAAAATTGCACAATTATCAAGGTTTGTATACTTCACTGACTCAGCCCAAAAGAGATGACAATTAATGCCAGTTAAGATGAAGAACTTTGCAAAAATCACAAAGTCACAATGATTTGGGTCATAGTAGATCTGCTGAATGAGTCAATAAAACACAAAAGCAGGTCTTCTTTGTTCTCACCATTTATATAGAATCAATATGCTAAAAAAAGAAAAGCAACACCCACTCTAGATTTAAAGAGAAGAAATAACAAGAAGGAGATGGATGAGGAGAGTCAGAGTTAGAGGAACAGGGAAAACGGCCATGAGCAGTAAGACTACTAAATTGTCTTCATTTATTCATATATGTAAAATGCTTCATTCATCCTAAGTACCATCATGGGTTTAGGCTACTAATCAAAATAAAATTCATGCAAATATATGTACATGATTTGCAGATGAGCCATGGCCTCCAGGTTTTTGGAAATTTGCCAGTATTGTCCTTGATAAAGCAAAGTTTAGGCCCTTCCTAAGCTCTGAAATTGTCATTTCTTTGTTAGAAATGCAGGGTTCATAAACAGTGATGAGGAGAGAGAGTGAAATTGGAGTGAGGGATTTTAACCTAGTGACAATCTTTATAAGAAGAACATATCCAGGTTTTCCTTACACCACAGGAGTTATGAGCTCTGGAATATTTAAATATTTCCAAATATAAAAGAATCACATTCAGCACAAAATCAGTATGAAGGAATATGTTATTCTTTCATAAACAGATTTTTAAATTGTAAGCAGATTGTGACTCTTTAAATTTCTAAGTATTAAAACAATTTTATAATTTAAAATTTAACTCATCAAATGTTCTATGGGATATTGTTAATTATAACTGGGTTATCTTCCTTTGTTCAAATGAGGGACAGACACTGCACAGCAATAATGGTATATTACTGGTTCCATATTCTGGATTATTTGGCTATCTTGAAGGTGGACATGCTGTCCTTGAGAAATAGTGTCATGTATTTGTCAGGGCGAGTATTGGGTAAATAATTAGGAATCAAGAGGGAATTAATAAAGTTTATAAAAATTCAATAAAATATTCATGAATATAGGGTACATTTTCCATTCAGCCATTCATTCATCCCACAAGTATTATTAAGGTATTGAAATAAGGTACTAGGAACATAATGATTCATGAGACACAATCCCTACCTTTAAAGTACTAAAAACCCAGTGGAAAAGATAGACAAGTAATCAAAGTATAGGTGCATGTAATTAAAGATGTAACAGAAGAGCACTGGGTGCTGTGGCTTGTCAAAGAAAAGTGAAAACCATTTTACACAGATAGCATTTATTTTAAAATATCTCCAAAGATGGCTACTATCGTTTTCTTCCTTCCTTGTAGACATTTGGTGTTCCTTCCTTCAAGAGGTGGAAGAGTGTCTTTCCCCTCCTGCATAGTCAGGGCTCCCCAGAAAAACAGAATCAATAATACACACACACACACACACACACACACACACACACACACACATACACACACACACACATCTCCTAAGATATTTATTTTAAAGACCATTTGAAGAATGTGACTTAAAGTCAACTTGAAGAATGAGAAAGAGCCAGTCTGACAAAGAGCAAAGAAATGAATGCTATAGACAAAGGTGTGGCAAGTGCAACGGACTTGGGTGGAAGAAGTTGGCAAGGTTAAAGCAATGAAAGAATGTCAGTGTTTCCTGAGCAGAGTTACCCAAAAGAAGAGTGGGAAGATGAGGCAAGAGAGGAAGGAGAGGCTTGTTTATGCAATACTTTTTAGGATATGGGAAGGAATTTGGCTTTTATTCTTATGACTATTGTAAATATGGGAGTGTATTAGCTTTCTATAACCGCTGTAACAAATTACCACAAATTTAGTTCTTAAAACAGTAC
The DNA here is from genome assembly GCF_963924675.1 of Phocoena phocoena. Taxonomy (NCBI): domain Eukaryota; kingdom Metazoa; phylum Chordata; class Mammalia; order Artiodactyla; family Phocoenidae; genus Phocoena; species Phocoena phocoena. The sequence goes on along the minus strand of NC_089222.1, from coordinate 119,695,095 downwards.
ACATTTATTATCTTAACAGTTCTTGAGGTCAGAAGTCTGAAATGGGTCCCAATGGGCTGAAATTCAGATATCAGCAAGGCTGTGATCCTTTCTGGAGTCTCTTTGGGGTACCTATTTGCCTTTTCCAGTTTCTAAAGGCCACCTGCATTCCTTGGCTTACGGCTGCTTTCTCCACCTTCAAAGTCTGCAGTGTAGCTTCTTCAAATCTCTCTCTGACTCTTCTTCCTCCCACTTTTGATTATGCTGAGCCCACTCAAATAATGCAGGAAAATCTCCTCATCTCAAGGTCAGCGGATTAGCAACCTTAATTCCACCTACAACCTGAATTCTCCTTTGTCAGATAACCTAACATATTCACAGGTTCTGGGGATTAGGATGTGGACATCTTCAGGGGGTCATTATTCTTCCTGCAACAAGATTGGCAAAGTGGGAGTCATCATAGAAGAAACGGCGGAGATGTCAGACTGGGTTGATTTTCATATAAACAGAAATTGTGCCCATATCTATATTTATGTATACAGACACATCCAACTACAATGAGAGACTAACATTTTACTAAAATAAATCATTTTTAAATATTGAAAGTAAGAAATCCTCCTAGGTAATTCTGATTGCCGAGTAAAGGCTTTTGTAACCAAGTCATGCAAGGGAATCTAGCTTTCAACCAGGCTTACAGAATACTCATAGAAGCTGAATGTATAGTTCAAATTATTATTTGACCATCAAAAATTCTGATTGGATGACTTTGGGGTCAATTTTATTAAAAAAACAAAACTAGCAGTTCCTGGATTTTAGCGTTAACAACATCTTCTCTTGTTAGAAGCCTGTCTCTGGAAACAGGGATTTAAGAATGACTCCGCTACTCTGTTACCTTTGCAGAATAGGCTGATGATGAGAGAAAGCTCCAGCTTTTCAAAGCCTACCTCTAAATCATGAACCATACCTTCAAAATGATTGAAATTCTTTTTTGAGAAATTTTGGTAGAAAGGGGGTGAGACCGGGGTCTCACTGTGGTCAGAATTCTTCTCAAAAGGCACATATTTGACTAAAAATGTCTGCTTTTCAATTTTTTGATTCAGCAGTATTAATTTTATTTACTGCTCTATAGAACTGCTTTATTTTGATAAGTGTAACAAGACTCGAGGATTGTTAAATATTTAATGACATCCTTGTTGTAATGTTCAACCTAGCTAGAGCCATGCAATTTTGAGGTGAGGGAATTTACTTCCATCTGTTAGCTTTGTAAAACCCATGGTGACATTTTTAAAAAATCATGTTTATTTGCCAGAAATAATTTTATTACTCCTGTTGTTTCATGAATTCCAAAAAGTGAGACCAAGAACCATTCCATTTGCCTCTATCGAGTTTCACCTGCAGTACATTTAACTGTAGGGAAATTCTCCTTTGTTGAGTTCCCCAAGTTTGCTAATGTTCCTGATTTTCCAGGAAGTGATATTATTTACTATATATAAGGGTAGGACCTCATAAGTCATAGAATAGGTACAGATGAGTTTTTCAAAAGAATTTTGTATGCCTTATTTCCACACTATCCTTTTAATTTGTGAGCTTGGTATAACTAATTAACAAAATTTGTTTCTAAGTGTATTCTTTCTTACATATTTTGTTTATTTGATTCTATACTGGCGGGAAGTAGGTTATAGTTATGCAAGTAACTACATTGTACCATGAAAAGTAAAGAAGCTCAGTAAAAGCATTCGAATGCTTTTGAATATTGTTCTAGACAGTTTTTCAGACAAAAACTACCAATATGCATTATTATTCTATATAATTATTATTCTTTACTTATAGGGTTACAATCTATAACAAGTTTGTGTGTGAAATATCTTTCTAGAATTTTGAGTGGTCAGAACCAGTTACAATGAGAAAAGTGTTTTATTTCAGTTTGTACAAATTTATTTTACTAAAATTAAGAATCTTGGAAATTATTTTTAAATTAGTCTGACAGAGCAACACAATCAAACTATCAAATGCTTGTCAGAGAGATAACCTTTTACAACTTTATCAAGATAGGGTAGGTATAGTAACTAAGTTCACATGATTTGACTGTCTCCAGTTCACAAGAGGTCTTTAAAAGACATCAATATTTATAATTCAATTTAGTTTAACACATATGTTTATATCCACATAACCTTAAATAATTTATGGAAATAATAATAATTGATCTTCCCTATAAACCTAGCATAAGAAATTTAGCTAATTTTAAACAATGAGACTTGCCATAAAAAATTGTAACCAAGTCTTAACATGCATGCTGTGACAGAATGCAAAAATGGCCAGAGATTATTCTACCCCTTTATTCATTTTGCTCTTTGTAGTATGACTTTGCAGCTCTATACATCAAGAGGTGGAATTTATTTTTCCACCTCTTGAATGTGTGCTTGGTTATGTGACTTGCTTTGGGCAAAAATGGATATTATCAAAGGTAACATAAGATGAAGCCAGAGAAACACTGCACACTGAGAACTCCCCTTGTGACTCTTAGGTATTTTGCCATGACTGAATAAGTCCATGTTAATGTGCTGGATGATGAGAGACTAATGCCAAAATCATCCCCCCCCCACCCAAAGTGATATCAAACCTACTGCCAGATATGTGAACTAGGCTATCTAAAAATTTCTAGCACCAGACTGCTAGACCAGAGAAGAAGAACCAGCAGGCAAACCACAGCATCACAAAAAATTATAAATGGTTATTGTTTAAAGCAGATATTTAACACAGCAAAAGCTAATGATGTAAAAACTGGTATCTGAAAGAGAGTGTTGCCCACTTTAGGTTTTGTTTCCATAACAATTTGTATATATATAATATTGGCTTTGGATTCAGGCTGTAGATGGAGGTTGAAAAACAATGAGGCAACTGTTAGTAGAGACTGAAAAAAATGGTGAACCATGTTATGACACAGTAGAACATTTTGCAAAACTTTCATTTAGAGGAACTTGGACAGAAGACCCTTTGTAATAATACCTCTAAAAGTTCTAAGTTAAACGTAAGAGTGCTCAGCAAGACAAATAGGCTCCTAAGAATCCTAAGGACATTTTTTTTTTCTACAGCAGCTTGCCACATCCAAAGTAGAGAGATCCCTGCCTTGAAAAAATGTGGTTGCAAACTTTAGGAGTAGAGAATTTTAGGACTCACATGGAGTAGATGTGCATGAGATTCATAGGCAATCCATGAAGTTTTAAAGACCATTGTACTAACAAAAGAACTGCCTGCTTGGATGAAAGGGGATTGCAATAGTTCAAAAAGAAGTTAGATTTCTGGGCTTCTAACATTTTATGGGTAGAAATCAGAATGAGAATCACAGACGTTTCTTACCCGAAGAGATGAAAACCCTAGAGGTGGAGCCAAGAGACTCAGAGGATTGTGGACAAATTACTCTCAGGGAGCAGAAGTGGACTCTAATCAAGGAACATCCCCAGACCCAGAGTTGGGGAACCTTTTAACATGTGCCTGGATGGATTATAGAATTGGTTCAGACCAAGGACTTCTCTGGGCCTCCCATTCCTTTCCTTTTGATTAGAAGCAACTATTGCAGTTCTCTTGCTCCCTTCTCACCCTATTAGGTTAATTGGCAGCAGATAACTTATGTTTTTAGTTTACAATTGTCTGGATGAAGAGCAGCTGCACCCAGTGAGCCACATCCACATCTAGACAAGAAGCAGATCATGAGAACTTGAACTTCAAGCCAGATGCCATAAAGGGCATAACTGAATCAGACTTTTGGCATCTGGGAAGGGTGAGCATATGTTACACAAAGTAAGAATAATTTGTGGCCAGAAGGCAGTCTGTGTTAGATTACAAAAATTGCTACAAATTTTCCATCTGTTTAGCATATCTCTTTGCATTCTGATTTTACAGCTCCTCCCATCAAGAGGTAGAGTCTGTTTCTTGAATCTAGCTCTTGGATCTGGGCTTGGTCATGTGACTTGCTTTGGCCAATGAGATACTAACAAATATGATACAAGCACAAACTCTAAAGGACTTGTGTACTGGAACTTGTTCCCATTTTCTGTACTTGGAACTCTGCAACTACGACCACATCAACAGTCCTAGCCTGTTGGATGATGATAGCCAAGTCATCTCCATCGCCACAGGTGACATTGAGCCAACTGCCTGAGGCCATCCTAGAGCATCCAGCTTCAACTGAGATAGCCAGACAAGAGAAACTGCTCACCTAATCCATATCTCATATAAAATAGTAAAAGTATTATTGTTTGAAGCCACTACATTTTGAGGTGTTTTGTGATTCATTAAAAGCTAACTGATATACTGTATTCCTCATTGCAGTAAGAAAGATGCATAGTTCATTTAAGAAAAAATCAATAAGCCAATGTAATTCATTGAAAGAGTTATCTTGATTAAAAGGGATAGTACACAAATGAGAATGCTTATAATTCTTCCATATTTATTTGTCAAATATGAACAAAGAAGCTTTCACTAGTTCATTTAATGACTGTTAATAGCTAAATGGTCATTTAAAAGTATTTTTTCATGTCTAGAAATCAACCTTTAGCATCACAGTTTGACTTTTCCTGAACATGCAGAGAAAGATTCTTTTTCTTTATGGGGCAACACATTTAAAGCACAAAAATTCAGTTTTTTTACTTATCTCTTTTAAACTTAAGAAATCATAGTATATTTTATTAGTCTCTTCCTGAGGAAGGCAAAACCATACCAATTTGCTTTCTTAGGAAATATTTAACATTCATACAATGAAAGGATCTTATCAAATTTTGGTCAGGCTAGAGAACTTTTGTGTTTCCTTATGCCTCCGGAATATGTCATTTTTCCTAGTGTTGAGCCTTGAATATTTATTTAGATTGGATTGGAGTGTATAAGCTAAGAAAGTGTGAGGTATGGAGTTTATCATTAAAGAATATTTCTACCTATTTTTTCCATATAAAAGAAAATTATAGACTTTTAAATATTTCTTTAACAGTATAATTAACAGAAGGTCATGAAGCTTCATCCAAACCAGAAGATCATTATCATTCCATTTACCTTCTTTATCAATACACTTTTCAGACTCCTTCAAATAAATGTTGACATCAAAGCAAGGCCCCTTGTTCTCTAAGCCATGCCAAATCTGCTTCTATTTCTTTATTTGCACATCTTTCCATCCTTTTGACAATAGATCTACCTGTTTTATTAGGTATCCCTATAGTTCATGAAAATGAGAGCCTTATGATCTATAAACTTTTAAGGAGATTTCCAAATGAAAATGACATTAGGAAAAAGAAGTAGAATTGCAGACCTTGGATTGTACGAAGCTAAGTCCCTTTCTTCTGTAAAACTGACAGAGGTTTTTCTGAGTCACAAGCAATGACATACAGAAAAGTGATTGTGTTAGACAACTTAAGAAGGATTGATTACCGGAAGGGAGAGAAAGGTAGGAACCACAAATCATTTCCATGTTCCTGATGCTAGCAACTTAGAAGAAAGTTTTGCTGATATTAATGGGAAGGAAAATGAAGGAGGAAAAGATTTAAGGGAAGAGGTTTGTGTTAAAGGTTTGTGTTAAAGGTTTACTGCATTGAGTTAAAGGTTAAAGGTTTACTGCATTGAGCACAACCATGCTTAAAAAAAAGATTCTCTGAAGAGTTAAAATAGAAAAGAATAATAATAGTAATAATAATAATACACCAAACATTGGTAACAAAGGGGATGTAGGAGGAAATGTCTGTGAAAATAACATTATAGTTTTTGAGTGCTTGATTTTTGCTAGGTACTATGCTACGCTAAGTGCTTTATGTGGATTATCTGATGCAATTCTTATAAAAATCATGTAAGATGGTTGACTATTATTATTAACTTTTTAAAAATTTTAAGAAAATTTTATTAAGACTATTTTTAAGAGCAGTTTTAGGTTCAGAGCAAACTTTGGGGGAAGGTAGAGATCTTCCATGTACCTCCTGCCTCCATATCTGCATAACCTCCCCCATTATCCACATCCCCCGCAAGAGTGGTACATTTGTTACTATTGACGAGCCTACATTTACACATCATAATGACCCAAAGTCCAGTTTACATTATGGTTCACTCTTGGTGTTCTTCATTCTGTGAGTTTAGGTAAATTTATAATGACATGTATGCATCATTATGGTACCACACAGACTATTTTCACTGCCCCTTAAATACTCTGTGCTTCGTCCATTCATCCCTCACTGCTCCCAACCCCCAGAAACCTCTGCTCTTTTTACTGTTTCTATAGTATTGCCTTTTCCAGAGTGTCACATATTTGGAATCATGCATTCTGTAGCCTTTTACTTCTTTCACTTAGTAATATACATTTACAATGTCTCCATGTCTTTTCATGTCAAATGGCTTGATAGCTCATTTCTTTTTAGTGCCGAATAATATTGCATTGTCCGGATGCATCACAGTTTGTTTATCCATTCACTTACTGAAGGACATCTTGGTTGCTTCCAAGTTTTGGCAATATGAATAAAGATGCTCTACATCTGTGTGTAGGTTTTTGTGTGGGCATGTTTTCAACTACCAAGGAGCGTGACTGCTGGATCATATGGTAAGAGTATGCTTGGTTTTGTAAGACAGTACCAAACTGTCTTCCAAAGTGGCCATGGAATTTTGCATTCCTACCAGCTATTATTACCTTTTAACAGTTGAAAAACATGAAGATTAGAGAGTTTACATTATTTGACCAATATCATACAAGAAAAAATTAGAAGAGCTGGGATTTGTGCACAAACATGTTTAATTCCAGACAGAGCTCTGCTCATATCCAGGACACACGTATAGTGGGAGTGAGAGTCTTCCACTTCCTGATGGCTACCTCAGTGGTTGAAGGTAGTAGAGATTAATCATTTGTCTTCATTTCTCCAATAAAACAAGCTGTATCGACACCAGAGTCCAAATAAGCACCCAGATAGAAATAATGCAATGTATCAATATTTACTTATACACTTCTTTTTTTAACCTTACTCCTAATGATAATGTCATATACAAAAATTTATTTGTGGATATGGATTAACATGATAATGAAGACAGTTTTTGAGGACAATGAGAGCATAGACGTTACCTCAGAGATAGTCTGATAATCTCATTTTGCAGATGGAACTGTTCAACTCAAAGTGAAAAATCTGGTCAACATAACATCAAAAATAGAAACGAGGTCTACAACATCTCAATCTGGGGCTCTTTTCTTCAACTGTTCTATAAGTGTGATCTGGGGGTCCATGGGACCTTTGCAGGGATCCATAAGGCCTGAGTCTTTCCATAGAAATACCCACATATTATTAATATTTGCCTTGCTTACTCTCATTCTCTCACTAGCTTACAATAGTTTTCCAGAAGCTGCACTGTCTATGACTTCAGAACAGATTGAAGGCAAAAGCAGATATGCAAATATAGCCAATTAAGCCAGTCAATAAAAATATTTATAGAAATGTGAAACAATGCCATTCTTCTCAATTATATATATATTTTTGGAAAATAGCACACTTTCTCATAAAAATGTATTGTTTATGTTAACATGCAATCTGTTTATTATTTATGTTTTAGTAAATTAAACATTTCCAAACTTTCTCAGTTTTAATTTCTAATAGAGTAAATACTAATAGGCATAATCTACGTAAATGTACTTGGCATTCTCAGTAATTTTTAATAAATTAAAGGGGTCTTAAGTTCAAAAGTTTGACAACTGCTGTATTAGAGAACATTTACTTAAAATATTTTTAAATGTGCTTACTAGGAAAACAGTATTACTTTAATATATATTGCATTTAAGTGTTTCATGTGTTTATATATTCTAAATTTTTTTTCCTTAAATTTTTTATATTTTTGACCAAAAAAAGACCTTCATATTGTAGTGAAATTTACCTTGTATCTACAAATTCCATATTTCAATGTTCAATCACACTACCCAATGACTAAATTAAATCTTACACAAATGTATTCTTTTCTTATTTTCCTACAAAATATTTCGGCACAGAAAGCAATTTTATAACCTAAGTTAGATTACTTCTCATCTTTATTACTAATTTAAATTATATTTCTTGAAGTTAAAGAAGCATATTGTTTCAGGAAAATTAGATGCTTTCCCTTGGTATTATGGCATGCTTAAAATATATGCTAATATTGCAGTGAGAATCATTATTGGGTTTTTCTATATAGTGCTGAAAGGAAAAACAATTAAAACTGCTTTAGAGTATCAATAATTCATGAGGGAAAAGTCTATCCCTGCTAGACTATATCTTAAAAAAATCCTAGTAAGACAAGAGAGAGCCTCATGAGTCTTTCCCAGGAGAGAAGCCCTTCCTTTTATGAGGTAGTTCATTTCAAGCTGCCCATGGGCTTCTAAAATAGCTATATGTCTTCCTATTCTTAATTTGTCTTCTCCATAAGTTAAAAGTAGAAATGAAGCTTTAACAAGAAGCCACTTGTAAAAGTAAATGAATGAATGAATGTCTAGGGAATACCTTCTGCATCTTTTTGATTACCCAGCATAGCACCTAGCATGATGCCCTCCATGTTATAAGAGCCAGTAGACAGTGTTTAGACATTCCATCCCCACCTATGTTTTAGAATTCCATCCCTCCAGCTCTGCTTCTTAAATCTCCCACTTGCTTGAAACCTGGGGTTTCCTAAATGATTTCCAGGCCTGCTGTCATATCCGATTTTTAATAGGAATCTCTAAAGTGAACTATAATTTGAAAATACGTAATCGAGGACACTGTGGGATTCTCAGCTTTAGGCAATATGTTCTGTTGGGTAAAAGAAAGCTCTGGCAAACAGCAGACCCAGATTCTTTCACCAGCTGTGCTCCCGACTTGTTCTATAATTTCAATCAAGTCACTCTGGCAACCATTGTCTGTCTATTTCAGTAGTGGAATCTACAGAAGTCCTAGCCTGCCTGACTCCCTAACAATGATCATGTGAGGATTAATGAGATAAAGCCTGTAGAAATATTTTGTCCCCTTGGGGAAAAACACTCTGAAAATAAAGGTATTAGAGAAAATCTCTGGATATGGCTTTCAAGAACTCAGATTCCCAAGTCTCATGTTGTATGCATGTTTTCTGGCAATTAGATCATTATTGCTTTTTCTCCTGTAATAAAAACAATACGAAAAAGCAATCTCCTTTTGAAATAGAGCAAAGAAAGAAGATTTTCCTTCTGTTTCTTTCATGTACAGTGTATTTTCTGAATATAAGCATATTGTGTTATAGTGCAAGTTGGCAGTTTTACCCTCAAAAACACTCACAGCTGTTGACTGGACCTCAGTTTTACACACCCAATTGCACATTGTTTAATTGCCCATCTCTGCTAGTAGCATAAATATATATTTATATTAGTAAGCTCTTGTATATGTTTTACACGTATATATACATATATTGACTCTGCTTTCATTGAGTTCTTGGGCTGCATATTTTTTAAAACATGGTTCTGTCTGTGCATTTTAACAGAAATAAACCCCCTCAAGCTTTCTGTTTAAAATCATGCCCACAGGCATAGACTGAGAGGCATGCCTGCTATGATTTCACCTTCCCATACTTCAAAAGAATGTGTGCATGTTTGCTTTTGGGGAATGGATGAAGTAGGGAAAGGAGGTTAGAAAGAAAATCCTTTGTGAATGTAAAATATTCCCAGTGTATTCTTCAGCATCTAAATATCTGAATTCAATTCTTTCACATGGTTCTTCAGTTTAAAATGTTGGGCTTTGACTATATTTTATCGTGGCCTAATTTCATATTATCCCATCACCAAATACCCTCGGAACACTTTTTCTTTTACATCAATCTCTCAAAAAATGGATAAATTTCTCTAAATTCCACATTAAAGCTAACAAAATCTTTTGAAGAAGTTGCAAAGTATTGAAAAATAAGATTTAGCATGAAAATGCCTTCCGAATAAACCACAAAAATGCCCTCTGTGATGGTCTGTGATGAGGGAACCTGCTGGCCACATGGTAATGACGTGAGGAATTCCAACAGCTCCCTCTGAGTTGGGGAGATAATTGCTTCAGTAGAGTTCATAAACTCGCAAGCTCAATTCATCCAGTGAAAAATCCTAAATAAAATGTCACTGGAAAATAAAATCTCTACACATGGATGTCTGCTGCTTTACAGCACAGAGACCTACTACTCTGGAGACTTGTCAGTTTTGAAATCTAAAGTAATGCATTATCCTACAGGGCCTGGTCCATGCCAGCTAAAACAGATGTAGCATATTTGTTTCTGGAGTGTGCTCTGCTGGGGAAAAATACCTCTTTTTTTTTTTTTTTTCCTTTCTAATTTAGAAACTGAGGGTTAAGAAAAATAAAACTTGCTTTTGGATTGTGATTTATGCTACATTTCAATATTGGACAAATGTGCATGACTGCTTTATAGGTGCCTGAAAATAGAGTATTAACACAGGATCATTGTCACAATTCATATTGTGGTATTAGCACTTTCTACTGTTGCAAAGTGGCATTGTTTTAATATGACAGGACATAAAAAAAACATAACATAGTCAAGAAAGAATTAACCATATATGGCAAACGTTCAACTTATCACTAATGTCCTAGCCAGAAAACAAACCCTAAACATCAAAGTAACTGTGAAATTCACATTTGTTCATAGACTATGAAATGCAATTCATTGCTAATATTCTAAATCTTTTAGAGTAGTTTTAATATTTTTAAATACACTCTAAAACTGAATAATGGTTACATCCTTTATGTAAATTAATGTCCCCTTTCCCCCAAAAAAGAAAAACCTACATAAGTCGAAGAATACATATTAAATAAAGTCTATCCCCTAAAACAAATCAGAACTAAATCATACACATTTAGATAGAATTTAAATTCTTTAAAATTTTCATGTTAATTTCATTGATAGGGTATATTAGATCTTTTTCTTTTTATTGGAGTAAGATTGCTTTACAATGCTGTGTTAGTTTCTGCTGTACAATGAAGTGAATCAGCTATATGTATACCTATATCCCTTCCCTCTTGGCCTCCCTTCCCCCCTTCCACCCCTGCATCTAGGTCATCACAGAGCACCGAGCTGAGCTCCCTGTGCTATACAGCAGGTTCCCACTAGCTATCTATTTTACACATGGTAGTGTATTTATGTCAAACCTAATCTCCCAATTCATCCCACCCTCCCCTCTCCCCACTGTGTCCACATGTCCACTCTCTATGTCTATGTCTCTATTCCTGCCCTACAAATACGTTCATCTGTACCATTTTTCTAGATTCCTCATATATGCATTAATATACAATATTTGTTTTTCTCTTTCTGGCTTACTTCACTCTGTATGACAGACTCTAGGTCCATCCACATCTTACAGATGACCCAATTTCATTCCTTTTTATGGCTGAGTAATATTCCATTGTATATAGGTACCACATCTTCTTTATCCATTCAACTATCATTGGACATTTAGGTTGTTTCCAAGTCCTGGCTATTGTAAATAGTGCTGCAATGAACATTGGGGTACATGTGTCCTTTTGAATTATGGTTTTCTCAGGGTATATTATATCTAAAAGTTGATTTAAGTTTGAGATTAATTCTCCTTTCTTGTTAGAAAATCTATCAGTTACTCATTTTACATGCAAAATCTTCTTAACTTATGTGAACTACTCTTTCTTGCTTCAATGATAGAAGTAAATCAGTGCTGAGAGAGGCATTCTAATGGAAACAATGCAGGAGTGTCAAAAAAAATGTGATTTATCTCAAAGGAAGTAAAAACCAGGGAAATACTATTCTAGAAGCCTAAAAAGAAAGTGAGTCATATTCTCCCAGAGTTTATACTGGGCCATGGTGGTCAGACAAGAAACTTTGGAAGTTAGTGGCCACTGTAACACCACATTACCTCTTACTAGATAATGTGTTACAGTAAAATAAATAGTAATCTTAGAATCAAAAACAGCTTTTTCTTTTTTAATTTCAAAAATGGACATCTATGTCTCAGCTTCTTTTCTTATTTTAAAGGAAAAACTTGCACTTGCTCTCTGGGTTTCCCATTTTCTTCTGAAAGGCACTTCTTAGTATTATGTATTAATGTACACTTCTTAGTATTATGTATGTATTAAGTGCAAGTACATAATACTATGTATTATGTACTAATACTAATATGTATTAATACTTATTAATACATTAATATTTAATGTATTCCCTTTTCGTGACTTACAATTCACAAAATTATTTGCAGAATCACTGTTTTCACATCTTGCGGTGAAAACTGTCCTTCTCTGATGAAAGACTCAAGCATGTCAGCTCAATAATCAAAAAATATTCTGACTTAAAATGGGGAAGATCAGATGTGGGCCACTTTTGTAATAATCAAAATACAATAAATAAATAAATAGATAGATAGATAGATAAAATAAAACCTAACATTCACTGAAGTCTTACTATGAACTGGGTCTTCTGCCAGTTGTGTTACATGTATTATTCCATGGTATACTTAGAACAGCCTAATGTGGCAGGTACTATTATAATCTCCTGTTTAGTGGTGGGGAAACAAGGCTCAGAGATGAAAATGTACATGTAGCTTTTTGTATTAAAGTCAGGGTCAAGGCCAGATCTGATTTACCCATCCTTGTCTTCATAATCTCCAGGTTGCATAATCTCTGTAGGCTCGCAGAAGAACGTCGTGCAACAGAGGAGTCTCGGTGATCCCTAGAACACCCCCTTTTACCTTCTGTCATTAATGGCAATTGTGTGATGAGATTAATCAAGGAAAGCATGTCAAGCAACTGAAAAAAAGGGTCTTTATTTGGATGAACATATTCAAGAGAACAGTTTGCACCTTTCTTAAAGTAAGACTAATGCATATTATTTCTGCCCTAATCCATAAGTAATATTATTGTACTTATTGATTTATTATTCTATCAGGGAAATAATCAGTTGATGAATATTTCAGAACCATAATAGTTACATTATACAGCAACAGGCTAAAATGTCAGCCCCTGTCTTGGAATATCCCAGGATGGTAGCCAATTTTAATTGGTAGCTATGTGTGACTTTATAAACCTTCCTGACTGACAATGCAAACATATTTCCCTACTACAAAATATGACATTATCTGAGTAATGGGTAACGGGGGCTATGGGTTGTAAAAGCAATTATTTACCATGGTTCCACCAGGAGGGCCTCATCTCAGAGTGGTCACTGCCTCTGAAATAGTGAAATAGTTCAATCATTGGATTGGGTTTGCTCTAATTGGAATACCAATTCATATTTTGTGACTGGTTTATAACAAGGATTCATTCATGAACAGAATATACATTCTTTTTTATTTTAAATTAATAATTAAATTAATAAATGCCATGCAATTTGTATTTATAAATTATGTATAAATAAACCATTTTAAACTCACTCTGATGGAAAATTCAAGGTTAAAGGTTTATAATCCAGAATTCTGCATTTTTCGGTCCCAGTTTTGACTCAGTACGTTATGATCTACCACAATCTATGAATATCTGCATTTCTTTTTCCCCAAATAAGTCTTAATAGTTTATACCTTATAACTATCCAAAAATTCTAGAGGGAAAAATACCAAAAGCATCTTTTACTATTATTTTTAAAAACTAGTAATAGAAACTCAATCCTGCCATGAGTTGTTACAGTTGAATGACATTTTGGCCTGTTTTCATAGAGTGTCCTACATGTGTCCTGTGGATGGTCTCCATGCTCATCCCAACACCCCAGTACGATTATACTCACTTCCATGCATCTGCTCTTATACTGGGGAAAGGGAAGACATGAAAGTCCAATGGACAATCCCTGGGATGACAGTCTAGCAAAAATAAAGATATCAAAAAGCTTTAATAGTTGCTTGAAGATTAGGAAACTAGAAAAAAATAAAAGTAACAATATCATTTCTCAAAAGTCATTGATAGTTAATTTGTGTCAGGTAGTGTAAAAAGAAAAATTGGGAGAGTGAATTCTGAGGGAAAATATATCTAACCCATGGCATCTGTACTGACCACTGTTTGAGAATCGGTTGGTTCTACAGCAACTATTATAAGATGGCTCAAGATCATTTTTACAGGAATCGTGTTCCATGATAAATTCACCTTTGCTGAATGCCAATGTCAGCCAGCCACCCAGGATAAACATTTACTATGAAAACATCCTGTCAACCACCATATGTACTCTTCAACCTCGACACAGCCAGGTCTCCAATTTCTTTGCACCATTTATTATAGAATTAGTTTACATTTTGCCAACTCCAATCTAATTGTAGACCTTTTAAGAAGTCTTCATTCAGGAAGTTTTAACTGTAGTATGCTAGAAAGGGTGCTCTTACCTGATAATTAGGAGATCTGGATTTTCTTCCCCATTTTGACACAGCCAGCCATCCCTTTGGGGCAAATCACTTAAACTCTTAAAGCTTCAACCTCCTCATCTGTAAAATAGATTGGCTGAAGTGATTACTCGTTATGGCCTGCCATTCTGTGATGAAGATATCAATCTGAGAGCTTTTTCTTCCATAGCAATTGGATTGTAGCAGCCCTGGCTCTATAAAGCCAAGAAAGAATGAAAAGAGGCCTAGAAGAAAATTAGTGAGCTGAAAGGACTTTCTACCCTAAGGGCTTTCTACCCTAACCAAAGTGTTAGTTTCCTTAGTACCCTGGGCATATTCTTATTGGTGTTATCAGCAGTTTACGGGCATTTCTCTGACACTTTGATACTTTAACTCCTGTCTTCTTTAAACATTGTGTCTTGCACCTTGAAAATGACAGATATTATAATATTAATGAAGATGCCCTTGAAAGAAGACCAAGGAAAGCAAATTCATCAGTAGTGTTATTGGAGGTCACCATTCTTAATTTCATACTAAATAAGCATCATGAGAAAAAAATTATTCCTGAAATACTGTGCTCTCCTTTGACTTAGATTTTTAAAAATTTTTATCTTGTGAAGCATATTGCTCATGTTTGTGTCAAGGTTGCCCTCATTATGCCCAATCACTTTTTAACTACATTTGGCTGAGGAGTAATGTAGAAGAATGTAATATCTAAAGTTATCTGTTTGCATATGGTTCCTTCAGGAGGGATTCAAAGGATACAAATATTGTGTTTATACAAAAGACAACATTCTGTTCCCCCCTAAGCCTAAATATGTTTTTCTAAATGCACCCTCAAAATCAGTGCTTGCTTCTACACAAATAAACTGCCGGTCTTTCTTAATCTAATATTATATTGGAATAGCAGGCATTGTTTAGACACATAATCATGCTACTACTAACTGTTGCTATAAAAATGAAGTTTAATCTTTGCACAATTTCCATTGCTTTTCCTTTGAAATCTGGTGTTTATTGCAACAGAATTTCAGATTTTGCAACATGAGAGTCTGAAAGACAGGCCAACACAGGCGGCTCTTTGGAAACAAGAGACCCGGTACTTCCAACAGTCAAAAAGCTGTCCAAACACCAGGAAGAGGGAAAAGACACATCAGGTAGGTTATGTTGATGCCACAGACCTCTTTTGATTCTCTGCTAGAGGACTTCTTTTGACAAAGAATGGACTTTTTTTGGGGGGGGGGGCGGCGTGCATTGGTCTGTGTTTTGTCAACCATACTCTCCTGGAAGAGACTTTGACCATCTGGATGTGGTTTTTGTTTCTATGAGAAGGAACTTTTGTGTCCTTGACATGCCACTCGTATAAATAAATGCTCAATGAGAACATGGATCAAGATGTTATATATTTCCAGGTCAGATTAGGACAACTACTAGAAGTTATTTGGTGTGTACAATTAAGCATGCGAGAATGAAAAACTGTACTCATTACAAATATGTTTATGGGACATTCCAGGATAACATGACAGCTAGTTTGGGAAAGTCACAATAAACAGGACCCTCTGTATACAACATGATCATCTATAGGATAAAAGGCAACTAAACATGAGTTGATGCACTATATAAAAGGGTGAGAATTTTATAATTTTATTTCAAGAGATCTTGATATACTTGTTTCTCATAAAAACAATTATGGATTTAAGATATAGATTTGAATTTTGCAGCAAACTGTAGCAAAAGGCAAGCTAAAAGGATAAGTCAAATGGAAGAATAAGGCTTCCCTGGTGGCTTAGCGGTTGAGAGTCCGCCTGCCGACGCAGGGGACACGGGTTCGCGCCCCGGTCCGGGAAGATCCCACATGCTGTGAGCCATGGCCGCTGAGCCTGCGCGTCAGCAACTGGAGAGACCACAACAGTGAGAGGCCCACGTACCACGGGAAGAATGGAAGAATAATGTTTGAGGAGCATATCATTTTTCTGTTCTTCATCCTTTGCTCCATTGGCAATTCTTCTGCCATAATTCATCCCCCAATATTGTTAAGTGCCGTATCCTGCTCAGTGAGGGTTTTTTTTTTTTCTCCCCTGAATCTGAAAATCTAACAGCCAGTGAGGTAGATTCCTCAAATCAAGTTATCTATATTGATGTTGACACTAAAAAGTACAATTTTGCTTATTTTATACTTGAAATAAAGACAAAAATCTTATTTTAAGATTGGGTGTTATTTTTAGTTGGGTACTTATTTCTATACCCTCATTCTAAGGAGCTAAATCCCCATTGGGAAATGGAGTTCTGTCTCATCTACGTCTGTGCATAAAATGATTGAGCTTTCTGAAGCTATGGCTTTGGAGATAACATCTACCAGTGTCCTCTACCAGAGTCTGCATTCCCCTGCCTGGGGTGGTGAAATATTATTGTGGCCCTTAACTCTATTCTTGAGATATATTAATTCCTTCCTTTTCTTCACTATTGACTCTTAGAAAACACAGAGATGGTATGAAAGCTAGTTGTGTCTTTGTCATATTCTGTGATTTAGATTCTCTTCTTAAAGGATCACCCTCTAAAGCCATGAGAACCTTTCCTAAATTCCACCATTTTAATTAGGAAATTACTATTTAATCAGTTGAGTTCATATAGAACATTATTTGTGATTTTTATTACAATATAGAAATATCCTGGATCAAATAATATTATATAAATCTAATAAGTAGGTATTGAAAAACTCTTATAAAGTAGTTATTATATTTTCAGCATTCTGCATATTTAGAGAGTTGGTTTGTAATTCTGCAGTTCTTAATCACAGACACCATAATTAGTGTCTCAAATACTAGATCTTTGTGAACATAGCTACAGACCGTTTCTTAAATTGAAGTATAATTAACTGACAATATTGTGTTAGTTTCAAGTGTACAGTAAAGTGATTAATTTATATATATATGTATACGTATATGTATATATATACACATATATATTCTTTTTCAGATTCTTTTGCATTCTAGGTTATTACAAGATATACAGTATAGTTCCCTGTGCTATACAGTAGGTTCTTGTTGACCTATTTTATACACAGTAGTGTGTTATGTCAATCCTAAACTCCTAATTTATCTCCCCATCCCCATCACCTCTATCCCCTTTAGTAACCATAAGTTTGTTTTCTAGGTCTGTGAGTCTATCTCTGTTTTGTAAATAAGTTCATTTATATGATTTTTTAAAATTCCACCTGTAAGTGATATCATATATTTGTCTGATTTACTTCACTTAGTATGATAATTTCTAGGTCCATCCATGTTACTGGAAATGGCATTATTACATTCTTTTTTATGGCTGAGTAATATTCCATTGTATATATATACCATATCTTCTTTATCCATTCATCTGTCGATGGACGTATAGGTTTCTTCTGTGTCTTGGCTATTGTAAATTGTGCTGCAATGAACATTGGGATGCATGTATGTTTTCAGATTATAGTTTTCTCTAGCTATATGCCCAGGAGTGGGATTGCTGGATCATATGGTAACTCTATTTTTAGTTTTTTAAGGAACCTCCATACTGTTCTCCATAGTGGCTACAATTTACATTCCCACCAGTGGTGTAGGAGCATTCCTTTTTCTTGACATCCTCTCCAGCGTTTATTATTTGTAGACTTTAAAATGATGGCCATTCTGACTGGTGTGAGGTGATACCTCATTGTAGTTTTGATTTGCATTTCTCTAATAAGTAGTGATGTTGAGCATTTTTTCATGTGCCTGTTGACCATCTGTATGTCTTCTTTGGAGAAATGTCTTTTTAGGTCTTCTGCCCATTTTTTTATTGTGTTGTTTCTTTTTTTGTTGTTGTTGTTATTTAGCTGTATTAGCTGTTTGTATATTTTGGAAATTAATCCCCTGTCAGTCACATTGCTTACGAATATTTTCTCACACTCCATACGTTGTCTTTTCATTTTGTTTATGGTTTCCTTTGCTGTGCAAAAACTTTTAAGTTTAATTAGGTCCCATTTGTTTATTTTGTTTTTATTTCCATTACTCTAGGAGATGGATGCAAAAAACTATTGCTGCAACTTATGGCAAAGAGTGTTCTGCCTATGTTTTCCTCTAGGAGTTTTATAGTATACAGTGTTATATTTAGGTCTTTAATTCATTTTGAGTTTATTTTTGTATATGGTATTAGAGATTGTTCTAATTTCATTTTTTACATGTAGCTATCCAGTTTTCCCAGCAGCGCTTATCAAAGAGACTGTCTTTTCTTCATTGTATATTCTTGCCTCCTTTGTCTTAGATTAATTGACCAGAAGTGTGTGGGTTCATTTCTGGCCTTTCTATCTTGTTCCATTGATCTATATGTCTGTTTTTGTGCAGTACCATACTGTTTTGATGAGTGTAGCTTTGTAGTATAGTCTGAAGTCAGGGAGCCTGATTCCTTCAGCTCCATTTTTCTTTCTCAAGATTGCTTTGGCTATTCAGGGGCTTTTGTGTCTCCATACAAATTTTAAGATTTTTTGTTCTAGCTCTGTGAAAAATGCCATTGGTAATTTGATAGGAATTGTATTGAATTAGT
The DNA here is from genome assembly GCF_963924675.1 of Phocoena phocoena. Lineage (NCBI taxonomy): Eukaryota > Metazoa > Chordata > Mammalia > Artiodactyla > Phocoenidae > Phocoena > Phocoena phocoena. The sequence goes on along the minus strand of NC_089222.1, from coordinate 119,676,272 downwards.
AGATTGCCTTAGGTAGTATAGTCATTTTGACAATATTGATTCTTCCAATCCAAGAACATGGTATGTCTTTCCATCTGTTTGTGTCATCTTCAGTTTCTTTCATCAGTTCTTATAGTTTTTGGAGTACAGGTCTTTTGTCTCCTTAGGTAGGTTTATTCCTAGGTATTTTATTTTTTTTTTTGTTGCGATGGTAAATGGGATTGTTTCTTTAATTTCTCCTTCTGATCTTTCACTGTTAATGTATAGAAGTGCAACAAATTTCTGTGTATCAATTTTGTAGCCTGAAACTTTACCAAATTTATTGATGAGCTCTAGTAGTTTTCTGGTAGTGTCTTTAGGATTTTCTATGTATAGTATCATGTCATCTGAGGGCAGTGACAGTTTTACTTTTCCAATTTTGATTCCTTTTATTTCTTTTCCTTCTCTGTCTTCATTTCTTTTCTTTTTTTTTTTCTTTTTTTCTGTTCAGTGGCAATGATTTTCACTACTCTGTCTTCCACCTTTCTGATCCATTCTTCTGCCTCATTTAGTCTAGTATTGCTTCCTTCTAGTGTATTTTTCATTTCAGTTATTGTATACTTTAATTCCATTTGGTTGTTATTATTATATTTTCTAATTCTTTGTTAAAAACTTCTGACTTCTCCCTCTGTGCATTCATTCTCCTCCCGAGTTCTTTGATCACCTTTATGATCATTACTCTGAACTCTTTCTTGGGTAAATTGTCTATCTGCATGTCACTTTGTTCTTCTGCAGGTTTATCTTGTTCCTTTGTCTGAAACATATTCCTCTGTCACCTCATTTTGTCTAAATTGCTATTTGTATTTTTATGTATGTGGCAGGTTGGTTATGCTTCTCAGCCTTGGAGAAGTGGCCTTCTGTAGGAGACGTCCTGTGCATCCTAGCACTGCATTTCCCTCTTGTGTCCCAACGTCCAGTGGCCAGTTGGCTTCAGGTGTGTCTGGCCTGTGTTTGCGGACTCAGTCTGCAGGTTGCAGGACTGTGTTTTTCTTGCTTCTGGTGTCTGTTCCCTAATGGGTGAGGCTGGTCTAGAGGTTTGTGCAGGCTTCCTGGTGGGAGGGGCCTGTGCCTGCCCCCTCATGGGTGGATCTAGGTCTTGATCCTCTGGTGGGCAGGGCTGAGTCTAGGGGTGTGTCTAGAGGTGGCTGTGGGCTCAGGAAAACTTTAGACAGCCTGTCTACTGATGGGTGGGGCTGTGTCCCCACCCAATTTGTTGTTTGGGCTGAGGCATCCCAGCACTGGAGCCTACAGGCTGTTAGGTGGAGCCAGGTCTTGGCACCAAACTATCAGCCTCCAGGAGAGCTCATGCAGATGAATGCTCCTGGCTATATCCACAACCAGTATCTATGTCCTCAGGGTGCACTACAGTCACCTTCTGCCTCCCCAGGAGGCCCTCCAAGACCACCAGGTAGGTCTGGCTCAGGCTTCTATCGAATTACCACTTTTGCCCTTGGTTCTCGTGCACATGAGATTTTGTGTGTGCCTTTTAAGAGTAAAGTCTCTATTTTCCCCAATCCTTTGAAACTCTTGCAATCAAGCCCTATTGGTCTTCAAAGCCAAATGCTCTGGAGGATCCTCTTCCTGGTGCCAGACCCTCTGGGCTGGGGGGCCTGATGTGGGGTCAGAACTCTCACTCGTGTGAGAGAACTTCTGTAATATAGTTATTCTCCAGTTTGTGGTTCGCCTACCAGGGGGGTCATGGTATTTGATTATATCATGAGTCCATCCCTCTTACCAGTTTCATTGTGGTTCTGTCTTTATGTCTTTAGCTGGTAGGTTTCAGTCTTTTACAATGGTTGTTCTGTAGATTGTTGTGATTTGGTGTGCTCATGAGGGCAACAGAGTTTGTTTATTCTACTCTGCTATCTTGGCCACTCTCTCAAGTTAAGGATCTACAACAGACCTTTGAAATCAGTATGAAAACAGGGTGCACTGCACCTGAAGGGAATTCTGGTCTATTCAATGTGTTTGATCACCTGGTTTGGATAAACAAACACATTATATCTCATGCTAGAAAAGGCTTTGGAAATTAGAACAGAAGTTATAATTAGGTTTTACTTGAATGACATACACTGTGCAATTATAAAATGAACTAGAGAAATGAGGTTACATTCCTAGTTTTATTCTAAATATCAATATTAGGCATTTATCATTAGATCCTTTAAAAGTCTCCACTTTTAAAATAGACATGGTGATGGACGGCTTAAATCCAGACAATAGCAGACCTAAAAGCAATATAAACCACAAGAAATTGCTTTCTTTCCATTTGAGGAGTCTTAGACTTCTTAACAAATCAGTAGATGATATATTATAATGATTTTTATGTTAATATACTGTTTCTACCATTTGAACTTGTTGCATCGTTCATAAACTAAACAGATGAAAAGATTTATCTAAAAACAGGTTGCTCAATAGCATCTTGTTAATAGAGAGTGAGCCAACTATTCAATCATTTGGAACATCAATTAGGAATTATTCAGGAATAGGTGTAGCTTTGATCAGTTATGTTTCACATAAACAGTATCATTCACAGCAAGACAATAATATTAGGTCTACTCTAAATTTAGGCCTTTATTACTCATAACCTGCTACTATGAATGCTTTTTCTCTTCTTTAGTAAGCTGTGCTGTAAATCATCAGGGTGATTACTATATAACAGAAAGTGCTGACTGATATTCTCATACTTTCCTTTCCACACCAGAGGCATGAGGGAATTCTATGTGGTGAAAACAAATAAATGAAAAACCCAAAACCAACAAAGATAATAAATATCTGAATATAAGAGTGCTAAACCTTTAGGGACAGTAAAACCCAGATTATTACACTTCACATGGATATATTATATTATAAGGTTATGTCAACATCAATGTATCCAGAGAAGCTATACCCTCTTCACCAGCTACTTTTTACTTAGAAACTTCTGTGTCAAAAGGGTTTTGCTACCTAGACTTTGGGCTGCAAAAGAACAGGAGTGATTGTAGTGGCAGACGGTTGTGCTAAAAACGCAGTTATATGAATAGTGTGGGGCTGGCAAATGGTCTAAGCCTGGAAAGTCAAAGGGCCACTTCATTGAGATGAGCCAGGGGAAAATGAGTTTTCCAATTTCATAGGTCTGAGCAAGTAGGAAATCAACTTGATAAGTTTTGAACCTTGAATCAGTAGATGATGTATTATAATTGTTTCATGTTAATATACTATTTCTATCATATTCATCGGGAACCTACTCTAAAGAACTTATAAACTCAAGGGAAGGAATTCCAGGCAGTTTTGGAGTATAAAAAAATGACTAATTTAGTTTAGAGACTCTAAGTAACAGCTGCATAATATCAACTATGGGAAAAATGTCCTTTGAGGTTATTGAAGATAATGTGTTCTTTACATTTTTTATTCAGTATCAAGCCTGAACATAAGGGATAGTCTATGCACTATCTTCAGTTGTTCTACTGCCTAATTTATTAATGTAATTATTCACTGTTAGAACTTTTCTTCAGAGCACTGCTTTAGCTCTATTCTGTAGTCTTTTATATATGATATCTTCATTACTGTAATGGTAATGGAGTAATGAATAGCAGATAATCAGCAAGTGTGCTGACAAGGTGTTTGATAAAATTTAATATCCATAGAAACTCTTAATAAAATGTAATAGATGAATATTATAAAGTGGTAAAATATCTATCTCAACCTAAAATCTGGAATTATCTCCCTACAAATGAGAGGAAAAAATCAATGTTATGGCTATTACTTCATTATAATATGTGAAAGCACTGTTTTTCTACATGCTTATTAAAACTTTTGAACTTTGCCAAATGTTAGGTTAAAAATCATAGGTAGTTTTAATTTGTAATTGTCATGTGAAAAGTGATATTGAGCATTTCTTCATGTTTAGAATAATTTTCTTTTCTGTGAACTATACCCTTATAACTTTTAAGCATTTTTCTTGATTTATAAGAGCATGATAATTAGTTCAATTTTTTTTTCTTATTTTTAAATTTGTCTTGTGACTTTCTTTATGGTTGATTTTGCTAATCTGAACTTTTTTTAGGAATTGAAATTTATCAATTATATTTTTAATGACTTTGTGGTTTTTTTTTGTTTGTTTACCTGGGTTTCTTTAAAATTTTGTTTTTGCTTTGAAAAGGCATCCATACCTCAGCAGTAATAGTCAATTCAGATAGAAGCCATAAAAATAATATAAATATAACGTTTTTGAGAGGAATGTAAAATTATATTATTTTTTTGACTTTATATTTTGTAGTTGGAGGATTTTGAAGAAACAACTGAGCAAGCATAGAGTGAAAGAATTCAGAAATGTATCTGATATAAAATTAATACAGAGAGATCAGTAGTAATCATTTATAGAAACAATATACTAGTTAGAATCTATAACAGAAGAAAATTTCATACTAAAATTAACCACTAAATAAAATGAAATACCTAGGAATAATAAGAAATTTCCAAGATGTATATAAAGAAAACTCTGGGATGTAAAATGTGTCTTGATCAATGAAATTATGGACCATGTTCTTGTAAAGAAAGCCTCAACATCATAAAAAGGAGTAAGCGCCCCTAAATTAATCTATAAATCTAAAGAAATCCCAATAAAAATATTAGAAATTCAAAAATTTAATTGTAAAGTTTATATGGCAAAACAGAAGAGAAAAAGAAATTGGAAAATTGAAAGAAGACCAATGCAGTATGGACACTCCTGTCATACACTTTTAACTTAATATAAAAGCTACAATAATTTAAATTGAAGTAATGGTGTTGAAATAGATATATACCAGTGAAAAGGAATGTAAAGTTTAAAAATAAGCCTACATACATTTGGGAATTTAATATATAACCAGCTATCACTTCTAATTAGTAAAGATGAGATTATCAAAAATTGGTGTTGGGTAAAAGTAACAATCTTGAAAAAAATTAACTTGGTGCTAGCCCTTATATCTTGTACCAAATAAACTCTAAAATATTAAATATTTAAATTTGTTAAGGGAACTAATAAAAATTCTAAGAAAAAATGGGAAAAAAGCGATCCTTAAAAATGTCAGAATGTGGATGGTTCTCAAATAAATAAATAAATAAACAAATAAATTTCAGTTCCTATAAAAAGTTCTACTTAGCAATAACCACCTAAAGGAAAATCAAAAGGCAAATTACAAATTGAAAAAAAAAGTTTGGACTCATTGATATACTCTTGCAAATCAAGAAAAATTCCAACAACCAAGAAAAAATATAGGCAAAAGATAGCAGAAAAGAAATTGCAAATGATTTAGAAAGCATGAAAAAACTCTCAGTAACACTTATATGATAATTACAAATTAGAATTATTCTATTGTACTACTTGCATCTAGATGTTTGGCCAAGACCCTTAGTCTTAATTTTCCATTATGCTGGTAAAGATGTGTAAAAAAAGAACTTTCGTGTATTATTTGTGAAGTTTTAAATTTGTATAATTTCTTAGAAGGATAACTTGTCAATATCTACCAAAGTTAAAAATATGGAATTTTGACCCTGCAATTCCACTTCTAGGACTTTATGCTATACTTAAATTTGCCTATAGACAAAATTCTATATGAACTCAGCTATTCAGTGAATAACTTTTTTTGCAAGGGTCAAAAGACTCAGAACAATGAGAAGTCCATTCTTAGAATATGGAGTCAATATATTACACATATTCAAAAAGCCATTTAAAAGAATAAGAAAAATTTTATTATACTGATATATGAACTCCAGTATTTGCTATTAAATAATAATCAGTTCAATGCAAATAGAGATAGTGTTTGTATAAAAAAGCAAAAAAAGATAGCAATATCTTCTGAATTTTGAAACATGTCAATGTATTAACTATTCAAACTAATAACAAAATATAATTTTAAGAAATATGTGAATATTAGACATTACTATTCTTTCAAAAAGTTCAGCCTTTCTTCTTCTGAGACCCAACTTTCCCCTCAGCTCTCCCTTCCTCTTCCAAAACCAGTCTTTACCAGCTGAGGGGGAGTGGAATTAAAAGATATAGTATGACACAACATCTCATTTACTTTCTTATGACAAGTTCAACTCTAAATCAACATTATAAACTAGCCTCTGAATCTACCTTTATGCATCAACAAAACATTTATTAAGGTAATATGTTAAACTGTATGTAAACGTTACTCCTTTTAACTCCCTTGGTAATTTTTTTTAAAGAAAAGTCTAAAAAGTTATAGTTGTTCTTAATTTGGGTCAAATAAGTGTTTTGTATGAATTTTCTATCCCATTGAACAGGATACAATTAAAAAGAGTTTCCATTATATTACTTTTAGACCCGGATTCTATGACACTTATTAGTAATCATAGAATACCTTTAGGCTAATTTTAGAAAAGATTTTCTCCAACTGTACCCAATCTGTTCATGTTTCTTCATCAAATGTCAGCTCTTGCCATTAGGTAAGCCTACTGTCCATCTTGTATTTTGATAACCACTGTTGAGATCTAGGCAAATGTGTTGATTTTCTTACCTTCTCTCTTGACTCTTCTGCTTGCTTACTATCTGAAGCCTAAAAGAAGTAAAAGAGAAGGGATGTGAAGATCTACAGTACACCTCTAGTTTAGGCTTTTAAACACTGAAATCTTTCATTATTAGTCACCCAAGGATGGAAGAAAAGACTGACTCAAACTAGAAAATAGAACAGGAGTAGATAGTATACATAGTAGATACATTTTAAGCAGAGAACAATGGGATTGTTGAGCAACCTTCCAAATGATGAATTCTCAGTTTGAAATGTTATAAATTCTCAGGATCTTTTCATACATAAAAAACAAACAAACAAAAAAAAACACACGCTTCAAAGCTAAGTACAAATCATTGTTATTATACACTTTAATTGTCAATGGATAAACTAGAGCAAACTGTATATTATAAAATAATAGGCATATGAGCTGGTGTATCTGAAAGCTTTTGTTAAGCCTTAATGTGATCTACAAGTACTAATTATTGTCTTTCCTAATAATTAAAATTATGTTATGGGCTTCCCTGGTGGCGCAGTGGTTGAGAGTCCACCTGCCGATGCAGGGGACACGGGTTCGTGTCCCGGTCCGGGGAGCATCCCACGTGCCACAGAGCGGCTGGGCCCACGAGCCATGGCCACTGAGCCTGCGTGTCCGGAGCCTGTGCTTCGCAACCGGAGAGGCCACAACGGTGAGAGACCCGTGTACCACAAAAAAATAAATAAATAAATAATAATAATAATAATGTTACAACAGTCAATGGTTCCTCAACATTTGTTGAGTTTTTCCTTTGTATTGTTGCCCTTTTATAGGAGGTGTGAGTGATAGGGTAGAAACAGTCCACTGATAAGTTATCTGGTGACAATGATGTAAAAACATGCTTGTGAATGTATGCACACACACAGAGCAACTTATTGACAAACATCTGTAAAAAGAGTAAATTGAAGAGTGAAATGCAAAGTAAAAGAGTGGTTAATGTCAGAAGACAATGAGAAGAAAATTATTCATTGAGCTGTTAAATTTTGAGTCATGTTTTGAGAGAGGAATAACATAGAAAAAGATAAACGAAAGTAGACAACCCAGAAAAGGAGATGACAAAGTCATTAATAGGAAGAAAATGCAAAAGTTGTAGCAGACTTTGAAGTGAGAATAAGAAAATGGAATTAGTTCAATGGGACATCAATATAGTTGTGATTTTTAAAATGCACTGGTATACTTATGGCTATGAAATTTATCCTGAGTCTTTCTAAAGATTATTTTCAATTATATTTGTATATGGCTCATTACAACTTTACAAAGCTTACTTACAGTTTCCCCTTTTCTTGACTTAAACTAAATTTCTGCCTTTTATTGCCAGTTTAATTTTTACTTATCTTCAGAGTTCTCATTATAGACAATAAAGGTGTATATCACCTTATAAATATTGTTATCCTCTCTTCTTACTGAGAAAGTAATATAGTGAAACTACTTTGATATTTGAAAACTTAGGTTTTTGCTGTTACAATTTTTGGAAATTATTTGAAAAAACAAGTTATTTTTTACAAATATATGATAAGGTTAAACAATATTTTTACAAGGGATTATTTGATGACAAACCCCTTCCTTATTTTCAAGATAACTTTCTACTGTGAAATCTTATGCAAAGAATCTTATGCATAAGAATAGAAAGGACATCAAAGCCATAGATGTCAGAGGAACAGAGAAACAACTGAGGAACGATTATAGAGGATGAATCAAAGTGCAATAACAGGGCTGTTCATACACATTTAGGTCTATGTATGGTCATAGTTTCATTGATTTCCTTTATAGTCATTCCACCATTTATGAATTTGCTAGGATTTCATGATAGTAATGTAAAAGATTGATCGTTTTTTTCTACACCAAGACTATGAAAAAACATCTTTTGCTTTACAACTATTACAGTTATTTACAGAGTTTGATGGTCTTGTCAGATTCATTTGTTTTGAAGAGAATCGCCTCTGTGTTTGCTGCACATCAAGTGTAATCTCTTCCCTCTTTTCCTCCAGTGTTCCAAGCATAGCCCTGCTGCTCAGGATCCAATTCAGTTCCTCTTCGTAATGTTGTCCTTAGACTTACATTTTACCTTACTTAGCAGAGTCACTTTATACATTTTTTTTTTAATAGACTTCATTTTTTAGAGCAGTTTTAGATTCACAGCAGAACTGAGTAGAAAATACAGAGAATTCCTAAAACCTTCTGTTCTCACAACTGCATACCCCCATCACTATCTACACCCCACACCAAAGAAGTTCATTTGTGACAATGGATTAACCTACAATGACACACTATTATCAGCCACAAGTCTCTAGTTTACATCAGGGTTTACTTCTGGTGTTGTATATTTTACGGGTTTTGACAAATGTATCCCTCATTGCAGCATCCTGTAGAATAGTGTCGCTGCCCTAAAAATCCTCTGTGCTCTTCCTATTCATCTCTCCCTTCCTTCTAACCCCTGGAAACCACTGAACTTTTTACTCTCTCCATAGCTTTGCCTTTTCCAGAATGTTATATCATTGGAATCATAGTGTATGTAGCCTTTTCAGATTGGCTTCTTTCAATTAATAATGTGAATTTAAGGTTCCTTCATGTTTTTTTAGCACTGAGTGATATTTCATTGTCTGGATCTATCACAATTTATTTATTTACCCACTGAAGGACATCTGGTGTTGTCAATTTTCTGGATTTTGGCCATTCTAATAGTGGTATATCATTGTTTTTTATAATCATTCTTATTTTAATTTATGATTTCCTAATAGCATATGATGTTGAACATCCTCTCATATGTTTATTTTGCCATCTGTATATCTTCTTTGGTGAGGTGTCTCTTCAGGTCCTTTGCACACTTTTTAAATTTTTTTATTGCGATATGCGGGCCTCTCACTGTTGTGGCCTCTCCCATTGCAGAGCACAGGCTTCGGACGCACAGGCTCAGCGGTCATGGCTCATGGGCCCAGCCGCTCCGTGGCATGTGGGATCTTCACGGACCGGGGCACGAACCCGTGTCCCCTGCATCGGCAGGTGGACTCTCAACCACTGCGCCACCAGGGAAGCCCCCCTTTGCCCACTTTTAAACCATTTTCTTTTTGTTGAGCTTAAGAGTTCTTTGTATATTTTAGATTAACAGTCCTTTATCGGATATGTCTTTTACAAATATTTTCTTCCAGTCTGAGGCTTGTCTTCTCATTCTCTTGACAGTGTCTTTTGCAGGGCACAAGTTTTTAATTTTAATGAAGTCCAGCTTATCAATTATTTCTTTCATGACTCATGTCTTTGGTGTTGAAGCTAAACGCATCCTGAGACCCGGAGTTTTACAGTTTTACATTTTACATTTAGGTCTTTGATCCACTTTGAGTCAACTTTTGTAAAGTTTGTAAGGTCTGTGTCTAGATTCACTTTTTGCATATGGATGTTTAGTTGTTCCAGCACCATTTGTGAAAAGGACTGTCTTTGGTCTACTGTATTAACTTTGCTCATTTATCAAAGATAAGTTTACTATATTTATGTGAGTTTCTGTTCTGTTCTATTGATCAATATCTCTATTCTTTCACCAAGACAGCACTGTCTTGATTATCTGAGCTTTACAGTATGTTTTGAAGTCAGGTAGTGCCAGTCCTCTGACTGTTATTCTTCTTCTTTATTGTCTTGGCTATTCTGGGTCATCTGCCTCCCCTTATAAATTTTAGGACAGTTTGTTGATGCCCACGAAGCAACTTGCTGAGATTTTGGTTGGGATCATGCTGAATCTAAAGGTCAACTTGGGAAAAACTGACATCTTGGCAATATTGAATCTTCCTTTCCATGACCATGAATAGCTCTCCATTTATTTACTGCTTATTGAATTTATTTCATTAGAGTTTTGCAGTTTTCCTCATGTATACCTTGTACATATTTTGTTAGATTTAAACCCAAGTATTTCATTTGGGGGAATGTTAATATAAATGGTAGTGTTTTTAACTTCAAATTCCACTTGTTCATTGATGGTATATAGGAAAGTGAGTGATTTTTGTATATTGAACCTGTATCCTACAACCTTGCTATAATCACTTCTTAGTTCCAGAAGTTTTTTTGTTATTGATTTATCTGAATTTTCTACATATGCAATAATATCATTTGCAAACAAAGACAGTGATATTTCTTCCAAATCTGTACACCTTTGATTTCCTTTTCTTGTCTTATTGCATTACATAGGACTTCCAGTTCAATGTTGAAAAGGAGTGGTGAAATGTGACATTCTTGCCTTATTTCTGATCTTAGTGGGAAAGCATTTAGTTTCTCACCTTTAAGTATGATGTGAGCTAGAAGTATTTTTAGATATTCTTTATCAAATCAAGGAAGTTTTCTTCTATTCCATCCTTCCTTCATTTCCTTCCTCCCTTCCTTCCTTCCTTCCTTCCTTCCTCCCTTCCTTTGTTCCTTCCTTCTTCTCCTTCTGGTATTGCTACACCCATGTGTCATACCTTTTGGAGTTGTCCCATAGTTCTTGCAAAAAAGACCTTTTTTTTTATCTTTTTCTTTTCAGTTTTGAAAATTTCTGTTGACATATTCTTAAGATCAGAGGTTCTTTCTTGAGCAGTGTCTAGTCTACCAATGAGAACTTTCAAAGTTATTCTTCACTTCTATTATAATGGTTTTGATATATAGCATTTATGTTTGATTCTATCTTAGAATCAAAAATACATTAACCATCTGTTCTGGCATGTTGTCTACTTTTTCTGTAGAGCCCTTAGCATATTAATCATAATTATTTAAAATTCAAATTGTGATTTTTGCCTTTTTGTATGCCTTGTAATTTTTTGTTGAAAGCTGGACATGACATACTGAATAAAATGAGCTCTGGTAAAAAGGCCTTTAGTGACATGGTGATAAGGCATGAGGGAGGAGAATCATTCTATAGTATTATAGTACTTACTATGAGTAGGTCTCAATCTTTTGGTGAGCATGAGTCTCTGGGATGTGAACTTCATGAGTGCTTCTCTGTTCCGTCCATCCTCTATCTCCCATCCTTTAGATGGAACAGGATGTCTAGAAGAGTCTGCAGTTGGTTATTGGCTTTCTTCCAGGTCGGTTAGGCAGTGATAAAACTCCAATAGGTTTAGCTCTGGTAAAATACCTTCTGTTGAGACCAGGCTTTGTTGAAAAGAACAGAATGCTCTGGCTTATTTCAAAATAGTTACTTTTTCCTTCCTCCTGCCTGAAATATGAGGGGACTTGTCTATGATATTTAATGTGAAAACCAGATAGATCTACTGAATGTAAAACTCAAAATGTGATGCTTCCCCAAGACTGATCCACCCTGGAGTTTTGAACTTTCAGACGTGCCCACACTGAGCCTCCAGTAATTCAGTCATAGTTCAGGTTTTTTGCCCCAGTACTAGTTTCCGTGGAGGTTTCTACCGGTGGGTTTCTATTCCGGTAAGTTGTGAGTCCCGATCCGCCTGTCTGTGTCTCTTTTGGACACAGCAGTTTGCCCTGTGACCTCACATCTCTAGAGGATCTAAGAAGAGTTGTTGATTTTTCAGTTTGTTCAGAGTTTTACTTTTTATTAAATGGAGTGCCAACTTCCAAGCTTCTTATGTGACAGACTGAAAAGCCAGATTTATTTTACTCCTTAGATTTAATTATTACTGAATTTTTGCATTAGGCTCATATTTGAAACCATCTAGACAGACTTTTTACATTGTTAAATGAATGAGTTTCCACTGGGTTCTGTTGTTAAGTAAACTTTGTACCCCATGGGAGAAAACCAGGCCTAATTTTAAATGGTTAACATAATTGTTTCATTAAAAAGCATAAACCTCCCATTTTCTCTATGGCTTGACTGTCTACTTTAAAATATTTAAGAGGAGACTAGAAAAGGAAAGAGGGACTGCTAAGTATTTTGCTAAAAGTAGTTTTATTTTTTTTCCTTTTGCAAAAGTAAGTATTGCCCCTATTTGGATGATGAACATTTTGAGACTAACGCTACAAACTCTCTCCAGAACAAAAGATATTTAAACACAAACTTTTGTATAAAATTTTAGTGCCATTACAAGTGTGACAAAGTCTATGGAACCCAGGTAAAATGTCTTGATTTAAAACATTTTCCTTCCTGGATCTTACAGATAATCACCACAATTTCTAGTATTTACAGTAGGAATTTTCTTTATAACATTTTATTCAATTGAATGTCTCTAATTGGCTATCAGAACTTTGTCATATAAGATTTTCATTACATTTTTTCCTAAGTATAACTTTTATAATTTATTAAAAAAATCTTCTATCTGTTGAATTATCTCCAAATCTCCATTTTTAATAGGAAATATTATGTAATTTATAAAATTCAGTTATATACATTTACATTTTTTAAACTGGATACATTTACTTGACACATTTACACAAAAGTTCAAATCCCCTTTTCCTGTTCACCGTCTTTACAAACTTTAGGTAAATTATTTTACCTTTCCTAGTCTTGGTTTCATCTTTAGTAATATGGGGATGGAATGCCTACATCATAAAATGGCTATAATAAGTAAGTACATAGCTTTAGGACTTTTCTTAGGGGCTGCTCTAAAGAATGTCCTCAGCAATTTTGAGCTTTTCATTCCATTTCCTTTATTTATGGTTACTCCAGGTTAGGTGTATCTGATATGAATATCTGGTGCCCCTCACTGGCACATATAGCAGTGGGTAGAGTCTTATAGGATCTAATTGCAATTTATCCCACAGTGCCAAATAAAGTCAAATTATGCTTGTAGCTCACCTGTCTAAAATGCTTTTCAAACTGAAGTTGAGATTTGGGAATAGTCCCAGGCTTAGAGCCATAAAAAGTTGAGTTCTACAACCTCCCTAAAGACCTATAGGATATCTGAAACGAAATGCCTCATGTAAGTAGCAGAAAAATTATTTCCACAGAGTAGGTGAGCAGAAAGCACTGGCTTCTGAATGTAGAATTTTTCCAAAATGTAGAATTTTTCAAAATCAAAGATGAAGAAGGTAAGCGAAGGAAAAGACTGGAGAATTTAATTGCCCTACTTTGTATTTAACAGAGAAAGAGGGGAAGGTGCAGAAAAAATTTGAAAACAGTATCATAATTTATCAAGTACTTTTACACATTATCTCCTTTGAACATCACAGAACTGTCACATAGCAAAAGAGTAGGTATCTGTATCTTCCTTTATAGATTAGGAAAGAATCACAGAGTGGCTTAGTGACTCACTGAATCAATATGAATCACTCATGGGACTTTTCAGTTTTCCAATATTTCTTACACAATTTGGAAATTTCTATTATAATAACTGTGAAAATAAATAAAGGGAACCTCATTTAAAATGGAGTCAGGAAGCCCTGAAAGGGCATCTCTCACATATATATCACTTGTTACAGCCTGCATAACCAGCAGGAAGAAGGAAGATAAGAATTATTTTAGCAAGGCCTGTTTGTATAGCATTCTTTGTATAAAATTCTTTCGCTCTCAACTTCTTATCTATGGTGATAAGAATGTTGCTTTTCTTCTGGTACAAGTCGGGGTGGGGGGGTGCATTTTTCGCATAAGAATTTCATCTCCTGTTTTTAAGAAAAAGAAGGAGGATCCTTCCCTAGCCTAGCAACAAAGCACTCACCACCTCTTGCAGCCAATAAGAAACCACCACAACTTTGAACTCGTTCTTCTCCAATAAATTGTATTCAAACAACCCTCCCCAATTTTCTCCTAATCCTTAGTAAAAGCTGACCTTCCCTTTGTCTCTTTGGACTTGCCTATGGTTCACCATAGTTTACATTTTACAAATTGCAATTCCTCTGCTATTCCTGAATAAACTCATTTTGCTGGTAAAATAACTGACTATTTCGTTTTCCAGGTTGACATAACATGATTTCTTCATTCAGTTTGTTTCCTGCTTGTACTCAGTCACTGATTAGTTCTCAATTGTTTCTTATTGGTGCTTCCCTGAGAGTTTTTTGTTTTGTTTTTTTAATGTTCTACATAACTTCTCTGTTTATTTTTGAAGAAGTATTTTCATGCTTTACTGGAGAGATAACAATTTTACTCACTGTGAGAAGACTTCAAATGACTCAGGTAGCTAATGTCAACATTATATAGTGTTCGATCATCATAGATTTAGCAGATATCCACTTTTTATACTACACCCCATTCCACAACTTAGTACTTGTGATATCATGTTATATGGATATAAACCATTTCTTAGATCTTTCCTATTGAGTTACCCTGTTGAGCAAGTGAGTATTTGGTACACAACACAAACATGAAAGATGAATATAAAGTTTCAGCTGTAACATTATTTTTATCCTAAAAAATTACTCCTGAGCCATCTAAATAATAATCAATTTATGTCATAAATTTTATTTTGTTACAGAAATTAAAATATCTGGGAATTGTGGATAAATGAAAGTAATAATCTCTTAATTTGGTTTTTATCTTTATATTATCACTTCCAATAACAAGATAATTCTCAGAGTTATGATGTGCATGTAGACAGGTGCTGACCATGCCTTCTCTTTCTGGGCATATCTGAGTAATTGGCTACAAAGTAAAGTTCTTCTTTTTTTTTTTTTCCAAGCCTTATAGCTTAGTGCCAAGAATGATTGTGTTTGGGAGCTCAACATATTAAAATTTATCTTTACATATTTGAATATAAAGAGATATTTTAAAAATATATGACAAAGCAAAATAACAAAAACAAACCACACGTATGGCCAAGGAAGAAATGGAAGTTTCTACTCTTTCACCTTAGCAGTTTTGGTGGCATGGGAGTTGGGGACTGTGGCATATCTGGATGTATATGAGTGTCTTCATTTTTCTTGCATCATTTGATGAAGCCGTGTACTCTTCCCTCTTCACTTGCATTGTCTGAGTCACTGCCAAGCACTACTACCAAAGGATTCCTGAAGAATGAACTCTGCAGTAATCTTGCTGCTTTTACATGTTCTAAGGGTGGCCCTGATCATATATATTTTTTAGACTGGCATGTTTCTTTTAGAAAACTAGAAACATTTTCCTCCTCTCCTGTAATATGTTCACTTTTATGTTACATAGGAAATAAATGTTGATACTTAAATGAAATCTCCCAATTTCACAGTACATATAATGAAAATTTATAATGCCAGATGTAAATATAATTAGAAAATAAGAGAGAATTTTAAGTTTTAATGGCATAATTTAATATATGTGCATTAGCAGTCTATTCATTTTTAAATATGAGATCTTTATCAAACTGCCTAAATCTGTTTTCTGTTTAAATTTATATGGTTTCCCAGCTAGACATTATACATTTCCTTTCATTATGGTCTAAAGTAGTGGACATGAATAGCATGCATCCAGCCAGTGTCTTCTAATTGGTTCTAGGCGAGAGAACTAGTGCTCATTGAGTGCCTACTATAAGAAGGACATGTTATTCAAATTTTACTTACTTAAGTCACACAAAATCTCCATAAAGTGTATCATCCTCCAAAAGAAAATGACAATCAAAGAGGTTACACAGCTAGTAGTGACCAGATATAATCTAGAGTTCATGTTTTTCTGTTTCTGAATTCCAACCAAATCATTATTTTACCTAGAAATCCCAGTGTATAATTTTTACCTCTCAATGATAGTAGCTGAAATATCTTTCCTTTTCTTTTCTTTTTTCTTTTTCCTCCCGTCTTTTCCTTTCCTTTCCTTTCCTTTTCTTTCCTTTCTCTGTTAGGCCTATTATTAATGTAACACAAAGGACACAACAAGGGAATTCAAACTTGGAATAGGGTTTTGAGAAGTAATGCCAGGGATACACTAGCAATTTATATAGCTCTGTATGAAGAGAAAGGAACTATGCAGACCAAAGGAGTAGATGTTGTCTCTTAGTGTGATGGAACTTCAAAAAATATATTTTTTTTTACCATGACTTATCCAATCCTGAGGTTTATTTTATTTAGTTTTGTTTCTTAATTTTCATTCATTTATTGGTTGGCTGGGTTCATGATCAAGTCGATTTTTCTACAAGGAACTTAAAGGTGCTGTATTTTCTGAGCTTTTTGGTCTTTGAAAATGTCTGTTGCTTTACTTTATGACTGAGTGATAACTTGGCTGGATACAGTGTTCTTGGGACTCTTTTTTTCAGCCCTTAGAAGAGAGTGCTTCATTCCTTCATGGCATTGAGGTGTGCCATATCAAAATCTGAGACCCAGCTTGACTTTTATTTTTTAATTTAAGTATAGTTGATTTACAGTGTTGTGTTAATTACTGCTATAGAGCAAAGTGATTCGCTTATACACACACACACACACACACACACACACACACACACACACACACACACATATATATATATATATATACATTCTTTTTTTATATTCTTTTCCATTGTGGTTTATCATGAGATATTGAATATAGTTCTCTGTGCCATACAGTAAGAACTTGCTTTTTATCCATTCTATATGTAAAAGCCTACATCAGCTAACCCCAACCTCCCACGCCATCCCTCCCCCAACCCCCTCCCCCTGGGCCACCACCAATCTGTTCTCTATGTCCATGGTTCTGTTTCATAGATAGGTTCATTTGTGTCATATTTTAGACTCCACATATAAGTGATGTCATATGGTATTTGTCTTTCTCACTTACTTTACTTAGTATGATAAGCCCTAGTTGCATCCACGTTGCTGCAAATGGCATTATTCATTCTTTTTTATGGCTGAGTAGTATTCCATTGTATATATATACCACATCTTCCTTACCCATTCATCTGTCACTGTACATTTCGGTTGCTTCCATGTCTTGGCTATTGTAAACAGTGCTGCAATGAACGTTGGGGTGCATGTATCTTTTTGAATTATGGTTTTGTCCAGATATATGCCCAGGAGTGGGATTGCTGGATCATATGGTAATTCTATTTTTAGTTTTCTGAGGAACCTCCACACTGTTTTCCACAGTGGCTGCATCAACTTACATTCCCACAAACAGTGTAGGAGGGTTCACTTTTCTCCACATCCTTTCCATTATTTATTTGTAGATTTTAATGATGGCCATTCTGACTGGTATGAGGTGGTACTTCATTGCAGTTTTCATTTGCATTTCTCTAATAATTAGTAATGTTGAGCATCTTTTCATGTGCTTATTGTCCGTCTGTATGTCTTCCAAAAGTCCTATACTTTGATCAGACATTTGGTTTGCTATTTTATATGGTTCAGAGGGATATGTAGCCATACCTCCACAAAGCACCCTTCATAATATTCAAGCGTCAATATATTTCCTTATATTTTAGAAAAGTGATTGCATTTTGCTAACATGCTACCTTGGTTTGACATTAAGTTCCAGTGTAAATGAGTCTAAATTATATTTATTTCAGGGCACTTTCCAGCTGGTTGCTCCAGAATAATCTGCAAGTAATTTAGGTAGGACATTGTTTTGATAGATCAAGTGGTCTTCTCAATTTATACCAGGTAATAATCTTGATACTATCCTTGCAAGGGTCAATGAAACTGAGCCCTGGCCATTATTGTTGATATTTGAGTGCTTGCTAAGAACACAGTGAAATCGAGTGAACTCTAGGACTCATACATTTTTCTTATATTTTACTTATTTCTGTTATTCCCACTTGGTTTGGAAAATGTTCTTACATTTTATTAGACATTTTAAAAAGAATTATTATTAAAAAGGCAATTATACTCAATGTAAAAGAAATCAAGCTACACACACACGTACACAAATGTAATGCCTCCAGCTTATACCCCAATTTAAATTTGAATGTTATCCCATGCATTTTAATTTTATCCAACATAGATCTCTCTCTCCTCTCCCCCCCACCCCACCTCATTTACTTTGTCTTCTGTGATGCAGGCTAATCTACAAATCTCAAAATATTAAAACTTTTGTCTATAGTCTCTTCCAGAAATACACAATGAAACTAAATTATTCTCTGAGCTGATACACCCAAAGTATTCTATGTATTGCTCTTCAAATGTCCTTGTTGAGGCTATGGAGCTCACTTTCAATCTTTACAAATGATCTCCAGCTTCTCAGTTTTTAAGACATTATTCCTTGGGAAAAATTATTTCTCCCAATTTAGATCTGCTACTCTGTATTTTCTAGCCATTCATAGGTTCCCATGTTTCATATCTCCTAAGCAAATCAACAGGGACTATGAAATTGAATCCTTCCCAAGACAGATTCTACGAGCTCACCTCACTATTCCAAACTTAACTCACATGATCCTTTGCAATTGACCCCTTCTCAAGATCAGGCAGTATTAGAATAAGAAGAGTGTACAATGGCCCCAGTTCTTCTTATATAACTTGGTGGGGCTGGAGGAGAAGAGGGAGGAAAATGAGAAGCACTACCTCAACTTGTATAATGAGTTCTTAACTTGGGTCTGCTGTTCCTTGATTCTCTCGGGAGTAAGCATGGCACACCAGGAAATGTCAACCCCAATTGTTCAGGGTTCAAATGCCTTTAAGTACATAAATATTTTATATATAAATTCTTAAATATATACTTATAAATATGTCATGTATAGGATTTTAATGTTATTTAATTTTAAATATATTTTATAAATGTATTGTAAATATTTTATAAGGATTTTGATAATGGGTATAGGAAATCAGGGAAGATGCCGGAATATACTTCATGGCTGTGAGCTCCCCAGCTTCACTCTTCCTATGTTCCCTGATCTAGGGTTGCACTGGCAGGTATTCTCAGGTAGCACAAACATATTCAAGACTTTTATTCTAACATTTTCCCTAAAGTTTGAAGTTCGGAGTGCCATCAGACAAAATTAGGCTAAGGCTTCAGGCTTTATTCTGAAGAAGCCAATCATAATGTTAGTGTTGTGGGTTGGTCCAAGGTCTTCTATATCATATTTCCCCCTCTGCTTACAATTATCAGGCCCTGTTCTAACCAATTTAATACTTATAATGACACACTGAGACAGGTATTAACATTACCTTCATTTTATAGATTATGAAACTGATGCACACAAAGGTTAAGTAGTTTGCTCTAAGTCACAAACCTACTAAGTAGTAGTGCCAGGATTCAAACAGAGGCAGCATGATTCCAGAACGTGGGCTTTTAAATATTACATGTTGCTTCTTCTAATAATAGATGTTGATATACTATATTTTCAGTTTATAACCTTCCCATACCTTGGAGGGCTTAGTTAAGATTATGTGAATCTATGGAAAAAAAGTTGTGTTATTGTGTTTTCAAAGTTCACAGGTCAATAACGTTGTAGATGCTGCGCAGAAAACAACACATTGTAATTGATAATGCAAACATCAATGAGTGAGAAAATACTAAATAGAAGAGCTTAGGGGCCTCAGCATATTGCACAGGCAAGGAACAAGAAAGAGGAAAATATCATATGCTAATAATATGGAGAATAATTTTATTTTTTAGAAAAGTCATATTAGGGATCTGCCTTTCCTTTTTCTTGCAGTATGTTCTGGCCTGAACAGTATCTTGATTTACCAGTCTGCTGGTTCCAGATATCTTCAGTTTAGGTCTTGTCTTTGTTACTTATCTAGGAGCTCTGAGCTGAGCTGAAGAGGAAGAGAATTTACTCACCATCACTGGTCTAATGGTATATATGGCAAGTCTACATTGGACTCATGGCAGTAACAGTAAGCCCTTAGGCTCCTGTGACCTCATTGTGTTTAGTGATAAAAAGGAGACCAGAAAGATTTGTATGACTCTAGTCCTAGTAGACTTCATTTTCCTACCAAAGTTTATCAAAAGGACAAAGCATATTTGAAAACAAATAGTAAAGACTAACTTAGAATGCAGTCTCTCTAGTCCCGTGGTGATCTACCTCTCCTCCTCCCAAAATATGGCTTTGCCATATTTTCTCATCAATGTATTTTCTTTTCAAGTGAGATTGTTTACTTTCTTACATTTCACATACATATTTCTTGGAAATGGGGTTGGGAGACAATGAGAAAGGAACAGAAGAGAGGGTAGGAGAAAAATTCTACTTTGAAATTCTACTGTGAACACCTACTCTCCAGACACTGAAACTTTTATGGATCTATTGCAGTGCTGCCTTATTCATTTTGGCAGCTGTTAGATATTCAGGCTATATAAAGCAGTTCATCCTTTTAAGTCTTAACCATAGCAATAAATTAAGACAATAAGAGCTAGGGAACCTGATGGGTAAGTGAATAGGTAGTAGCATATATTGAAAATTTAAGAATATCAGGAGATCCATCTTGGCAAAAAATAATCGAATTCTTATTGCTACCTGAGTAGTTGATCACCCACTGTACTTCCACCTTTATATTTTCATACTCCTAGGCGGAAAAAAAACACATCATTCCATTACAGCATACTGTGAATAGTGACCAGGTACTATGAACTTATTAGTACCTGGAACAAGTAAGGTGAAATGGTTGAAAGAGGTATAATTAAAATTGTAAAATTGCTAGAAGAAAGGGGAAAAGATTCATGGCATTGCTCTTGGCAATAATTTCTTGGACATGTCATCAAAAGCACAACCAATAAAAGCAAAATATAGACCAACTGGAGTACATCAAACTTAAAAGCTTCTGCAAAGCAAAAGAAACAATCAACAAAATAAAAGAGATAACCTACAGAATGGGAGAAAATATTTGCAGATTATTTATATGTTAAGATGTTACTATCCAAAATATATAAGGGACTCCTACAACTTAATAAGAAGAAAATGAAAAGAAAAAAGAAAAAAAAAAAAGAAAAATGAATAACCTTATTTAAAAATGGGCAAATGATTTGAACAGTTCCTTTCTCAAAGAAGACATACAAATGGCCAACAGATATGTGAAAAAATGTTCAACATCTTTAATCATTAGGGAAATGCAAGTCAAAACCACAATGAGATATCACTTTACACGTGTTAGGATGGCTATTATAAAAGAAATGTAAGGAATGTTGGTGAAGATGTGGAGAAATTGGAACCCTTGTATACTGTTGGTGGAAATGTAAAATGTTGTGAAACTGCCATATAATCCAGCAATCACACTTCTGGATATATAGCCAAAAGAGTTGAAAACAGGATACTGAAGAGGTATCTGTACCTCCTTGTTTATTGCAGTATTATTCATATTAGCCAACATAAAGAAACAAACCATATGCCCATCAACAGATGAATAGATTTTAAAAATGTGATATGTACATACAATGGAATATTGTTCAGCCTTAAGAAAGAAGGAAATCTTGCCATAATTGACAAGATGGAGAATCTAGAGGATATTAGGCTCAGTGGAATAAACTAGTCACAGAAGGGTGAATGCAGCATGATTCTAATTATATGAAGTATATAAAATAGCCAAACTCATAGTTACAGAGTAGAATGGTGATTGCTGGGGGCTGGGGGTAGGGGGAAATGGGGAATTGCTGTTCAATGGGTATAAGATTTTAGGTATGTTAGATGAATAAGTTCTAGAGATTGCTGTAGAACATTGTCTCTATCCTCACCACTGTATTGTGCACTTAAAAATTTGTCAAGAGGGCAGATCTCATGTTGTGTTCTTACCATGATTTTAAAAAAGAAAAGAAAGGGAAAGATTGGAAGAGAAAAGAAAAAGGATGTATCAGCATCCTGAGTTGAAAGTTGAAGTCAGCATCCTGAATTGAAGTAGGGCTCACTCTGATAAAATTCTTTTAAAGGAACCAACAAGAGATGTTGAGGAACCCAGGGTCTTACACAGTGAGAGGCCATCACTGCCTTTAGGCCTGAAAAGGCAAGCAGAGAAAACAGTATTATTGAAGTGATGTTAAAGACAGGAGAAACACTGCCTAGAAAGATTGCAGTCAGAGGGACACATCCAATGGATAAACCATGGAACTGAAGCATGAAGGGAGTCGGGGGAGAAATACCCTGCGTATTCTCTGCTGGTGTCCCCTGTACTCTCACTTTTTGTTAGGCAGAAGCCAGAGAGCAACAATGCCTAGGTTCTACAATTTATGGTGGTAGTCCCTAGGGCAAAGCAAAGTGCAGTGAGGGGCAGACTGTGAATCTAGAGGGAGCAAACAGAGAAAAAAACAGTTCAGAGAATGAAGAAGAAAGAGGTGGCATATTAAAGACTATTTCTTACATTGATATAGTGGGAGGAGGCCCAAACCTTATAAATAATGTAGACCTAAGAAAGAGTTCCCTTATTTTTCTTTCCTATTTTATACTTGTCTCTGTGAAGTAGCAGCATTTTATTTTGAGTTAATGCAACTATTTCAAAGAATTCCATATTGTCATGAAGCATTTTCAATGTTCTTCATTATTCTTGGATGAAAAGAAAAAGTGTAGGTGAATCCTTGAAAAATATTTAATCTGTGAAGCCATCAGTATTCAGTCTATGAGAAAGTTTTCAAGGGCTGAAAGTATGTCTTCAAGAAAATAGCCACACAGTGTATTTAGTTCCAACTGTTTACAACTAAAGTATGCAGATATTTGTTTAGAAACCTGATTCTCTTTAGACATTCTCCTGTAAAGTTTAAGAGCAACCATATAGTTATTAAGATGATATTCATGATGATGGGAGAGAGTCACTTATCTCTCTTGAGGAGGAATATTTTGTGTTTGATTCTTCTGAACAAATGGGGAGAATGTAGGTGAGATATTTTCAAGAAAGCCAAATTGCAGATGTCAAACATGATTCACCTCCTTTTTTTGTTTAACATGAATGTATTTTGGGATTTGGATTTTTTCACATTTTATTTATTTATTTATTTATTTTTATTGGTATATAATTGCCTTACAATGTTGTGTTAGTTTCTGCTGTACGGTAAAGTGAATCACCTATATGTTTACATGTAGCCCCTCCCTCCTGGGCTTCCCTCTCCCATCATCCCATCCATCTAGGTCATCACAGAGCACTGAACTGAGCTCCCTGTGCTATATAGCAGGTTCCCACTAGCTATCTATTTTACACATAGTAGTGTATTTATGTCAAACCTAATCTCCCAATTCATCCCACCCTCCCCTTCCTCCCCGTGCCCAGTTTTAAAGCTACTAATGTGGAAAATACTTCAGCCACTTTATAGCAATTATGAAATGCTTTATTGCTTTCACATTCTTTTAGGTATGTGTGTGGCATTTTTAATAGAAGTTTTTGCAGAAAGAATGTAATGCTTGGTTATTTAAATGAATATAAATTTAAATTTTCAGCTTACATCTTCAAGCTTTAAGATTATTCTTACTTTTTTTTTTGCATTAAGCAGAACAATTTATTTGACTAAAACAAGAGAGAACACAACATTGAAGGATTCTTAGTGGAGTCTCAGGAGGATGAAATGAGGGAGCGATAGGTATAGGTCTTGTGGCTTAGGTTAGGTGATTTTTTTTTTTAATTGCAGTTATACTTATATTTAAAAATTTTTATTCTATTACTAATTAGTTCCATAAATGTTCAGTTATTGAATTAGGCCTGTGAGACAGAAAATTGAGTATGTGAAAGAAAAGGTGCAAGTATCAATCAGTGTTCCAGAAGGAAGCAGATAGTACAGTAGAAATGGGGTGATAGAAATGAGTTTATGGACAGATTTTTAAGCATGGTACAGAGAAGGAGCATCTAGAGTAACTGATGAGATCTAGTGAAGGATCTAACTGTTAGCAATATTGGAAAGCCTTTATCATCACTCCTGAGACTAAAGGGATGAGAGGAAGCAGTTACTGAAAGCCTATGAGAGCAGTAACTCTGGGAGAGGTACCTCTACCAAACAGTATCTTTTGATTAGAGGAACCCAGCCTCTGCTAACCCTCAGTCAAGCATGTAGGGAGTTGGGAGAATGAATACTCTTGATTCCCTCTCCTTTCCCTTCCCTTGTCTTCCATAGCTGAACCAAATGGAAGTACAGAGGAAGAAAGGCAGAAGGATGTGATCTGTAGAGTTCATCTTGGGTACAGAAAAGGGTAGAAAAAGCTGGGATAGTGTAGAGAATTGATCTGGAGGGAGCAAATCTGAAATATACAGCACAAGGTGCATGCTTGGAAGCAAAGGAACTCTACGGTGCTGATAACACTGATGGAGTTAAAGTCTCTGCATGAGCATATATCGCAGAATGGGATTTACTACCAGTGTTTGTGGCAAAGGCAAGGCAGTAAGAATAAATTAATTTTCGAATTCAGTTCAGCCTGAGTTTCCAAGTTTTATCTTGGGGTCTACATTGGAGAGAGCTACAATTTTCCATAGGTAGTCGTTATTTTATATAAAAAACAGAAACAAATGAAGAGTAGTGGTCAGCATAGATTGATGCTATGTTAAGTAACAACTGGGCAGCAGAGCCACACTCAACCTCAAACATTACTTTTTCAACGTGATTGCCAGCAGAGCTCCAGAAATTTAGATCAAGCAGGGTTTAGAGAAGGCTTCACTGGAAATAAATGATGGAAAAGGAACATCACCAAGAAAAGATATCAAGGAAAGAAATTAAGAATTTTTTTTTTGCGGTACACGGGCCTCTCACTGTTGTGGCCTCTCCCGTTGCGGAGCACAGGCTCAGTGGCCATGGCTCACGGGCCCAGCCGCTCCGCGGCATGTGGGATTTTCCCGGACCGGGGCACGATCCTGCGTCCCCTGCATTGGCAGGCGGACTCTCAATCACTATGCCACAAGGGAAGCCCAAGAACATATTTTAAGAAGTAAAAACCAAGGAGAAGGAAACTAAAAACAAATAAAGAAGTCCTTGATTAAAATCAAGTACAAATAAAGTGTCAATAAAATCAACTCATTTCTATTAATTCCTATTATATCTATTTCTGTTGAAGAAATCCATGATATTTTGGGTTGTATATTTTTGTGTTCCTCTGTGTGTGTGTGTATTTGTACACACTCACATGTCAAACTGTAATCTAGAATATGGGATAGTTCCTGTCACTAGACAATAACTAGCCACTAGTTTGTGTCATTTAAGTAAAACATTTCATCTTTATACAGACCAATGCAATGTGAAAATATCGAGTTCCGTTCAAGCACCTATGAAAATTCCATAGCTTTATTTTGCAATTCAAAAACTTTATATCATAATGACAAGAAAAACAACTGTTATTAGCCAAAGGAAATTTTCAGTCTTAGGAACTGGAAATCTTTTTTTTTTTTTTTTTAAAAAAGAAGTCCATCTCTATCTTGAAGTTACAAAGGCAATTATGAAATAAGCAGCTAAAGTGGATGGTACAGAAAATGTTTGTAATAAATGCGTTTGGAATCCAGAAGAAGCAGGGAAGATTAAAGTGAAGAGGAGAGCCTGGGAAAGAGGTAGAGAGGCAGCAGATCATGACCCAGATATTCAGTTGTGTGAAAGTTTGGAGTGCAATATCCAGGAGTTCAAGGCATTCCAGGAGGATGCCTACATATAGCAATCTTAAGGAAACGGAAGAGTTACTGAGGATTTCTCATAGGGAATGACTATGCTAGAAGCACTGGTGTAGGAAGGGTAGTCTGCAGCAGGAAGGTGGAGGTAATATGATCATTCCCAGGCCTGTGCTTGAACTCAAGCTTTTACAGATTATTACAATTTCCTTCTAATTGGGAATAAGGAGACCTGTTCCAGGACATGGTTGAAAGGAGTAAATAAATTAACACACATGCAAGCAATTAGCACATTGCTTGGCCTCTCAACCAGCACATGTTAGTTATGGAAGCTCCTTTCTTTGAGACTGAGGTTGAGAGGATGGACCAGACAATGAGAAAAGACGGTGGTAAAAGAGAAGCTGCAGACTGGGGTAAAGGGTACTTGCAGTCAAATTTTTGAGAAGAGACTAATGGGCAAATTTCTGCTCCTTCTAGGTACCCCTATAAACTCTGAGGAGAGGGAAAAGATGATTGGCTTCATTTGTAACTTGGAACAACTCCAAATTTAATGGAGGATCCCAGTGTGTGGTTTGGAATGTACGTAATTCCTGCTGAGTTTCATATACATCCCTTAGTAGTCTAGCTCTCCTTGCTTATTTTTCAGAAGGTGCCATAGAAGAAGAATGCAGAAGCTGAGAACTGACATTTTATCTAGCATTTGGCACATCAGTGTCCCGGCCCATGGTTTCTTTCATCTCTTGTATCAATCAATGGCTGGTGATGGTTTGCCTTAGGCATATACCAAAAGCAACAGTCTACCATGACTGTTTTATCCCAGTTGTTGCTATACCAGATGAAAGAAAGAAGGATGGTACACTGAGGCACTGGTGACAGAAGCATGTGGGAATATACAAAACGAGGGGAGTGCAGAAGATGGGGGAAGAGCCAGGTTAGGGAAGAGTCTTCTGCTACTTAACACATAGGAAAAGCCACCATGAGGTGACTAAAATAAAACAAGTGAAGTCATTTACCTGATACCTATCCTCAGAAACACAGATTTATTTTTTCCCCATAACATCTGCAATTGCATAAGTGCATGGTGTATTCTTGGGAATTATAACACTACTCAAATGTAGTGCTTGATGGTAAACTCTGTCAGATTATCAACGTTTTTTCTTTTTTTGCTCTTACAAGCTTTTTATTGTGCTTTCATTTTTCTTCCTTTGCCTGAAGTTCCTTGTAAAGGAGAAGGCCCTTTTATCACCTTGTCCAACAATCCAACAATCTGTTCTTTTCTGCTCTCTTTATTCTCCCATCCTTTTCCTTGTTCTGTAACCCCTACTTTTCCTTCCAGTTGTGAATGAATCATCTGCTAATTCTGGAATATGCCTATGTTCAATTGTCATCAAGTACCCTTAATCAGCCCTCCGGAATATGGCTAAATGATCACTCTTGTTTGTTTGTTTTCCTTTTCCAAAAAGCATTCTGATCTTTAAATTGTTTTCATCCACATTCCAGCCAGTCACCAAACCTATTTCTGAATATTATTTTCTAGATATTCACTGAAACATAAGATTGTTTGCAGCCATTTTGAGCAGTGTCCATTGTCCTTTTCTTAAGATACTAATGTTAGGCAAATTATTATTATTATTATTTTTGCGGTACTCAGGCCTCTCACTGTTGTGACCTCTCCCGTTGCGGAGCACAGGCTCTTGGACACGCAGGCTCAGCAGCCATGACTCACAGGCCTAGCCGCTCTGCGGCATGTGGGATCTTCCCGGACCGGGGCACGAGCCCACGTCCCCTGCATCGACAGGAGGACTCTCAACCACTGCGCCACCAGGGAAGCCCCGAAATTTTTTTAAAAAAGGAAAAGCTATATCAAAAGTCCTAATTGGTTTAAGTGCATCATTTTTTTTAACAGTTGTTGCTTAAAAGATTATAATTCACTTTAAGAAGTAATAAAAGAATTTAGTAAAAAATATGTCCTCTTGGAAGGACATAAATCCTAGACAGATCAACGTGGGTTCTTTTCCTGGATAAATCATTGCCCAGATAATTTAACATGCATCCATTTCTGTAAAATGGGCATGATAATGCTGTCTCCTTATGTGTTGCAATATTTAATTAATGATTATATGCTTTTGCATAATGTGTGTTCATATATTAATAGGTTAATAACGCACATTCTCAATGTACTTTAATAAAGGACATTGGGAGTTAATTCAAAGGAATGTAATTTGTGCTTTTGGGAGGAAAAGTGTTATCGAAGTGTAAATTAGGGAGGGAAGTGGCAGTTAATTCTATACAACGTATCTATTACCACACATTCAAGGCTTAACTCTAATTACAGATTGGACATGTGAGCAAACAGCATCTGGGACACTTCCACTCATTTCGGAAGGCCCTTCTCCACATTTATCAAAGCAGGCTATTCTTTTAATAACCAAGATTATTAATAAGCCACTTTCAGCTCAGAACAAAAGGTTAGTGGGGAAAGACCTCTTTCAAAGTCAGCATATTGACAGTATTTATTGTTCTCTGGTAGACAGTATCTGCCCAACAAGTGTCAGGAGAAAGGAGTTTATTATTCAGCCCTTTAGATCAAAGAAACATTTTTGTGGCTTGATAACTCTACCCGGAAGAAAGGGCATTTACACCTGATGGAAGAGGCAAATTCTACAGACAGATTTGTGCCTGTCTTCAAACTTTTCACCATCTGAATAACCCCTGAGGTTAAATAGCTGGTAGACATCTGTAGGCAGAAATAAGAGAAATGAGATCATCAAGGAACAGTATCGTGCTTACAACATGTGGCGATATGAGTGCTCTTCACCATCTGTTATTTGTGTGTGTATTTTATTATGTAAATGTTCGTACACACTGCATTCTAAACAAAGGAACATTACTTCCACTTTGCTGGTGCCGCCAAGCTGGCGTATGTGTCCTGGAAAAAGAAAGTGGCAGACAGAAAATTCAGGGTTCATCTAGCCACTTGTGTCCCCACTCCTTTCACCCAGAGGGTGAGAGACTCTAAGTAGGTTTGATTCCTTTTCTACATCCTGTTCACAAATACAAAGCTTGACTGTGAATGGAAAACAATGTCTGAAATACGACGGTTATGGTCTAAAGCTTCTTTTGCTGGCGTCCACGGGAAAAAGATACTGGAAGCTAGGATGCCCTGGGATGGTTCCAATGTACACTAGTGATAAATCCAAGCTAGAAAATAAATTTGGACCGAGAAAACAGGCTCTGTTCAATTTTCTCTCATCTGTTTAATTCCTGGCACATAGCTCTGGGTCATGGGAAGGTTCTGGTGGGCTGCTGTCATTGTCTCCCCCAAAACAAGAGGGGTGTGTGTGTGCATGTTTGGGAGGAATGAAAGTGAGGAGATTTGGGCGACACATATTCTGGTTTAAATTTTCATAAAATTACCAATTTAAATTGAAATGTAATTATCCTAACTGGCATCTTTTTGGCAGCAGCTTAAAAAAAAATCCCTCGGCTTTACTGTACCAAGCAAAAGCCCAGAGGAGTCCTGACACTGGCCTTTAATCAAAAGCTGAAAAGACACAAAAGCTTTCAGATAATCTATGCCAAGCTATCTTGGACAGCACGGAATTGCCTGGAGCACCCTTCTGGTGGCATTTAAAACACCTGGTGCCCTTAGGAAAAAAAAAAAAATACATCTGCGTCTGCAATTTCTCCTTCTGTAATTCCCTTAAATCTCTATCTCAACCCATTGTCCTATCTTAAAAAGTAGGGATGCTGCAGTGACAGTAAAATAAAGCAATTTTATTTACCAAGAGAATGATACTTGTCATTGACTTTGCCTGGAGGTGACAGACTCAGGTGCCCATCTGCACAAACACTCCCTCACTGTTTATTTCATGTGGATTAATATAATTAAACTATCATTGTGCTCACTGATTCAGCTCAAATTTTAATTTGATAATTGGGGAAAAGGTGTGCATTTGAAATGGAGGCAATTAATTGACACTTTAAATGCCCTTGAACAGAAATAATTTAAGTTACACCATACTTAGTGGTGACTTATACTGTTGTGTTTATGCGGATTATTTTATTTAGCTCCTATCATTAATGGATAGAGGTAAATAATGTTACTCAGCCTAAGTCCTTTTGATATTGGCAGTCTAGTTCTGCAATTTCAAAATATTTTCACTGCCACAAACAATTCCATTCATTTCATAGTCACTGGCTTCTCTAAAATAAAGACATTCTAAATTTGAATGACAATCTAATCATTCATAACTAGTCTCACATAGATGCAACATAACTATGCAAATTGTCACATAATTTTGTCTGTAGACATCCTGATTCTCATTCTAACAAACATCTTGCATAAAGAAATAATGAGAATAACAAAGACATATTTCTTAACTTATAATACCCATCTTTCCCAGGATTTGGGAAGAAAAATAGCTGGTTCAATACTTAAATTTTTCTCCAGTACCAGTTTGATTTGTTCCAAGGGAATTTATATATGTTGGTGAACTTATTGAAATTTAAGAAGGAAACATATTTATGGATAAAGTAATTTTTTTGTGTTAATTATCTTCCATCTGGAAATAAATATGCTTTCATATTTTTTAAGAATTTAAGAGCAAAAGCTAGTTTCTTTTAGCAAGTTGCAAAATCTTCGTCATTTTTACTAGAACCCTTTTATTCACGGAGTATGAAATACTTTTAATCAAAACCAAAGCAAATTCAATTTTACAAAATGTTAACTACCACAAATTATACCTGTAGTAAATAAGGTTACTTAATAAGAATTATGAGTTGTTTGTACATAAGCCCTGGGAGGGCTTCTTCTTAATATAAAGGCTTGGAGCAACCGCTCTGCCTTTTAGATGAAAGCTTATCCTCTTGCTTCAATCTATTCAATATTTTTAATATTCAGTGTAACCATGGATGAACCTAAGAAAGTTTTGGCAGATCATTTCAGTTAAGCAACCACACTCTTTTTATTAAAGCTGGAAACCTCATTAAAATAGGCTCTGTGAAGATTTTGTAAACTGCAGCTTCAAATCAAGGTTAGCAATAAGGCTCCAAAAATCTTTTCATATAAATGTGGTTTGGGGGGCGTTTTAAAGTTTCTGAAAGTAAGAAATGCTAAAGAGCCAAAAGGCAGGAAGCAAAGAAAACAAACA
The DNA here is from genome assembly GCF_963924675.1 of Phocoena phocoena. Classification (NCBI taxonomy): domain Eukaryota; kingdom Metazoa; phylum Chordata; class Mammalia; order Artiodactyla; family Phocoenidae; genus Phocoena; species Phocoena phocoena. The sequence goes on along the minus strand of NC_089222.1, from coordinate 119,645,352 downwards.
AAAGAACGCACAAAATGCACACACTTAACCCATGTACTCTTATTCATAAACGTGGGTGATCCCCAAACAAATCTATTTCTCATATCTTTTCTTTTTCCATTATCTACTTTTAGACAAAATTATCCACAAACATCTTTGCTAAATCAGCTAATATAATAGTTATAAAGAAAGAAAAACACAATCCTAAACATAACCTTTAACCATACTTAAAGGGAACCCTTAGTTACGGAGCAGAATTGAAGTCTTCTGAAAGATCAGAGAATTTTAAAGATAGAATAGAACCGATAGATCACTTGATCTGATAACTCAGTAACAGCAAAAGAGATTATGGGCCAGGGATTAATGACTATGCAAGCTCAACAACTAGTTAGTGACAGGGACCAGTATTATAAAACAGATCTGTGGGCTCCCAGCGGAATACTAATTCTATATGGTATTGTTGGTTATTTCAATATTCCTGGATGGAATGTTGTCAGTTCAACAAACAATCTGGTATCTAGAATAGTAAATCCATTCATGATTAGGACAATTTTACTTATTTTTTTGCAGAAAAGCCAAATTTTACAAATCTAGGTTCTTACTTTCTAAAATATCCTCATTTTCATCAACTTTTTAAACATAAAGAACATTGATACATTGCTGTTAATATTCTTCAGAATTTGAATTCACCAATAATCCCTTTTCTTAATCTATGTTGTTTGTTAATCAATTCACAGAAAGATACTTCTCTTTATTTCCAGCATTTTCTTCCCATGTTTCTTGAGAACATGTTTTGAAAACTTCTTAATCACATAGAAGTACTATTTAGGTAAGTGAAGATGTTAAACCCTTAACTCACAGAGAATGGCTAGTTAATAGGTAATTTTCCTTTGGTTCAGGCTCAATATCTCATTACAGTAATTCTTCTTTAAAAAAATGGAGCATCAAGTCAAGTGACCAACATATTTTGTTGATGCTTACTTAAATGGCAAAGGCTACCTGTCATGAAGGATACCCCAAATTCCTTAATTTGATTTTAGGCCAACTCAACAGAATTAGTGTCTAGTTCTGGTCTGGGTTATAGAAAAAAATATATATTTGATGGAGTTACTTATTTCAAACTAGTGAGCAATTCATATACATACACAAAACATTCAGGAAAAGTACAAGATAGAAGTGAAAGGTACAACATTCAAGAACATTCAAGAAAGGTACAAGATAGAAATGAAAGTGGTTAAATGCACTGTGCCAGTAACAACAGGTGTTAAACTGGTATTTTCTTCTCTGTGGAATAATTGAATATATTTTGCATTTTAAATGTTTTTTTCAGACTAAATACCAAAATAAATTGTGTGAAGAATGTAGTTTCTGTTTCTGCTAAATAAACACTTTTTTTCTGTGACCACTATTTGCCAAGAACAGTATCAGGTGAATAAAACACAGTGAGTTTATTAAGAAACTACAACCTACAGTAGTAAATGTGATTGGGATGAAAAGCTAAGAGCTGGGTTCCTCATACTGTATGCAGATAATTGAGCAAGATATTTTTGAGCCATGAGGATATTTGGAAATGAGCAAGGAGTAGGTAGAAATGGTTTATATAAACTCAGTGCCTAAAACAAGACATAAACGTATTGAACAATCCACACATTACTTGTTGATATCAGTAATAGTTTGGGGGAATATTTGGAATGGCTTTTTTTCTAAAACTGGAACACGTGGTGGTTTCTCAGAAATCCTAACCTTATTTACAAAATTATTTCTTCCACTTAGAAAAAATAAAATAAAACTGATATATTCAGCAAATTGCGATCTCAATTTTCAATGTTAAAATAACTCCAAGGTAAGTTGGAAAACTCACTGTGGCCATTAAAAGATAATTGGCGATCATGTAAACATCCCCTTAATTTTCAAAACCTTGACTTTTAAACAACAGATTTTACTTAGTTGTACTATCTTCTCTCTCTGTGTATTACCATTGGCCTGCTGTTTTATAGGCTTTCCAAATGTGCAGGAAATTTGGCTGAATTAGCAGTTTTGTTTTTAATATATTCCTGGAAATTTTATCTTCAGCAGTTCTGTGTGCTTTCAGCAAGTGGCTAAAATGGATGCAGGCTTTCTAAGTTTGTTGAGGTCAAGACTAACAGCACCATCGCTTGCAAGAAAAATCACATAGCATCAGGTCGAGATGGTACAGAAGAAATGGCATGTGTGTCAACTTGTCATCTTCCCCCACAACTTTTTTACATTAGCTTCATTGTAATAAAATTGGAGGGAAGATCCTGGGCACTGAGCTGCCCATGCCACTTTCGAAAGCCTTAATAATTGCACTGGCAGCTTAGAGGCCTATTAAACCGAGAGATTCAATGCCGCTTGACTCCTTTTCTAAAGGAGTGCCAGTGGCAAAGACAGATTCTCTGGACAGCATAACACAGTGAGCGGTGAAACTCCTCTGATCAAGTGTTTGTCCATTTACCAGCATTTCTGTGGTTATCAGGATATATTTACATGCCATCTCAAGGTTGTCTTAACAGAATGAACTCAAGGGTAGCACTCTGCAGGCTGCAAGCTGCATTGAGGTATTGTACGGGCTTCACTCTAATTTCAGTGCTCCGTTTCCAGTTCGGAGCTGATGTGACTGCTTACAACACAGCAAGCAATGAGAGCCATCTCTGCCTCAGAGTCCTCACAAGAAACAGCTAGCATAGTTTCCAGACTGACGAGGTCAGCCCTCACTTAGAAATCAGCCTTTCCTCTAACCCAGTTCCCCTGTCCAGGTCCACCTACTGAAGGGCATCTGGCTGCTAGAATATTGGCTTTTCTTTACCAGGTGGGAAAGATATTGCCTTGGCCATATCATTAGGAGAAAGGCACCCCAAATTTCCACTTGAGTTGAAAGTCTGCAAAGCTGAAACAGACTTGCGATTTAAATTTTATTCCCAAAGAGTTTAGATTTAGTATGTTTTGTTTTAGACGGAGCGGCAGAGTACTCTGAGATGAAAGCTATTGTTTTATGTGTTAATAAGGATAAAAATGGGTTTTCTGCAGCTAGCAGCACTCCTCAGAACCACTGCCTCATTTACAGTGGAGGAATGTCATAGATATCATATTTCATCAGCAATGATGGCTTGAATATGTTCCGTGAATAATTACTGTATCTTTTCATCTCCCTTTTGTTATAGGAAACCTTTATAGTAAAGGCTTTTAAATATGCAGTGGGAGTGTGTATCCAAGTATCAAGTCTATGAGAAATTGTTTTGGCAAGTTTAGAACCCTCTCAAAATTCATGGGTTTGGAGTTTCATATCTAATTGGAACCTTTTAACGTTGGAATAGATTTGCTCTTAGGAAAACAGTGTAAAGCTTTTAAGCAAGGGGTAGGGGGAACCTTATAAGAAATAGTCAGCAGGATTCTGTGACATTCAAATTGTTTATTTGAAAACAGAAACTCCTGTGTTCTGAGGTCTTAACATAAAGAGAGTCAAAATTACATACATAGCTACAAGAATTACAAGGATTTGTGAGTTGCCATTGAGCCAAATAATTGAGAAATACCTTTAGCGTGTCAGGGGTAGTAATGAGGATTCTGGTCAACATGTTGCCGTTTGCTAGAAATTTTCTCTTAAGAGTACGTAGCAACTGTGTAAAGACCTAATTCAGGTTTTTACTCTCCTAACAGACTGTCCTGAAATCACTGACTGCTGTATTCCTAGGTTTTTCAGTGAGGAGAACAACCTTCTCTCCTTTGAAAATTTTTTCTAGTCCTCACGTTTGAACTTTCATCTGTACCACAAAACAGGCACATGGGTTATGCTAAGTGTTCAAACAAACAAACAAACAAACAAACAAACCTATAGAACATCTATTCTTCTCTGTCTCACTCCAGTCTCTGCATGTTCAGTCCAAATGACTCCCATATGGTTTAACCTTAGTGACCATGTTATGTGTATCGAGTAGGAAGAATCCTCTCTAAACATTACGCTTAGAAGGAAGTTAATGTAAAGCACCATAATGTACAGATAAAGCTAGTTAAAAATAATTACTTCTTGTTAGGAACAAGCAAAAAATGCTTTGGCAGCATTTACCAAGTTGGGTTTTTGGAAAAATAGGTCTCCAAGATGGAAAGAATTACAAAGAAAGTCTGGGGTGGGGGTAGCTCCCTGGTTACATAAACATATACTTGAGGCCCATTTTGGAGTTTCATGTTTTCATTTTGATCAAGTTTGATTTATCCCTTTTTAAAAATGAATCGAGCATTTTACATCCTATCGAAGATATATTTACCTATCTCACAGACACAAGGACTTTTCCCTTATTTCTTTTAGGAGTTTTTTTAATTTTGATACTTAGTTATAGAAATCCTTTTGGATTGTGTTGAATATAGTGTTGGTAAAGATCAATGTTCACGTCCCCAAATAAATATCCAGTTGTTGCAATGTTATTCTGGAAAAGGCATTTTATTCCCTCATTGAGAAGCCTTTGTACTTTTTTTTTGAAAATCATTTGGCCAGTTATGTTTGGATCTATTTTTGGACTCTTTCTCTTCCATTTATCTGTCTACTTTTTTCTGCAATACTACATTCTCTTGATTACTATATATTTATAGTAAGTCATGAAATCAGAACATTGAAGTTCTCAAATTTTTTTTCCTTCTTTTTAAATATTGCTTTGGCTATTCTTGTTTATTTGCATATCCATAAAAATTTTAGAATAAGCTTGTCAACTTCTGCAAACACACTCTGGGATTTTGGTTGGGATTGGATTGAAATTAAAAATTTGGAGAAGAGATTTCTTAACAATACAAACATAGCCAGATACAATTAGCAAAATCACAATATTAATGTTGGTACAATACTATTTAACTAATTTACAGACCTTATTCAAATTTTGTCAGTTGCTCTATTAATGTTCTCTTTCTGGACCTCGATCAATCCAGGGTCACACATTGCAGTTAGTTGTCCTGTATCCTAAGTCTCTCTTATTCTGAAAGCGACTCAGTCTTTGTCGTTCAAGTCCTTGACACATTTGAAGAGCACTGGCCAGTTATTTTGTACAGCACCTCCCATTTTTGGTTTGTCCTAATGTTTCCTTGTGATTAAATTCAGATTATTCTTTTTCAGAAAGAAAACCTTAGATGTGATGCTGTACTCTTCTCAGTGTATCACATCAAGAGGTGGAAGTTATCACTCTGTCTCTTTACTGGTGATATTAACTCTATCACTCGGTAAAAGTGGTGTCTCCCATTTTCTCCACTATAAATTTACTCTTTTTTTCCTTTAAATTAGTAAGTATGTAGTAGGGGATAGCTTTCTTCAGATTAGATGTGTTCTATTAATATGTTTTCAAAGTTACTGACCCTTTTATCTCTATTTCTTCTAAGCCTATCCAGTGGATTTTTAAATTTTAAATATTGAAATTTTCAGTTCTAAAGTTTCCGATTCTCAGTATATGCAAAGATACCTTATGTTTTCATTCATTACAAGTCTCATTTTCATGTCACTGGCCATAATTATAATTGCTTCCTTAAAGTACTTGGTTAACAATTCCAACATCTGTTAACCTCAGGGTTGGCGTCTGTTTGTAGTTTTTTTCCCTTGAGACTGGATCACATTTTCCTGGCTAGTTATATGTGAATAATATTGGACTGTATCCTGGACATTCTGAATATCAGGCTGTGGAGAATCTGGATTCTGTTAGATTGCTCCAAAAAGTGTTGATGCTTTTGTTTTAGCAGGCAATTAACTTGGTTAGACTCAAAGTGCAAACAGGCATGCCTGTGGTGGGTGGCTGCTTAGATCTCATATCAGTTTCTTAAACCATATCTATGTGTAGCTTTCCATATTTTTCAGTTCAATATGTGGTTCAGTGCTCAGCCAGAGACTTAGGCTGAGTTTACACATAGAAATTGAAATATTCTTTCTTTGGCTCTCTCCTTTCTGATTTCCATTTCACTCTCTGGTAACTCTGGTTGCTCTGTATTTCCTGCCCTATTTCCTCAGCCAGTAAGCCAGTGGGCTCTCTATCAGTGTTTGAATCATCCCTACACTACCGCCACTGTGACTGAGGCTGCTGCAGGACAGAACTGCAAAAAAATGAGGAACTCAATATGTCTGATGGCTTTCCCCAAGTTTTGGCTCTGCTCTGAAATCTCCCTATGGTACTTCAGTCTTCAGAACTTTCAGGTAGTTATGACAGTAATTTTTCCAGCATATAGGTATTTTTTTTCTAGGAGGATTGCTTTATTGGATAATCATGTCTCCATTAACATGAGGATTTAAGAGGTGGGGTGGGTACTGGATTTTGAATGGTGAAAAGATGTTGTCTTAAAAATTATGGTAGATATCAAGAGTAAACCAAGAGTAAAGTACTAGAGAAGGAGACTTTTAAATAAAATATCACTTGTATAACATAGCAGACTCCTTTGGGTGTCTCTCAACTTACAATGAACCACTTAATTGCTCCCACCTACTTCAGATCTCCTCATTCCATACTAGTGGCACTTAGCCATATTTATACAATGACACCTAGAATCCCTGCCCAGAGTTAATTGAGAAATAATTGGAGACCCCACCTGGTCTGGGTCCAAGTCACTTCCTTGAGAATTAGGACTTAGGGTCAAGAGAGTCCATCTCTCCAATATGGCTTGAATTCTACCGTATATTGTGTCTCAGTTCTTCTTTTGCCATCATGTGAATTGAATAGGAAAAGAATAGCAGTATGCCCAAAAACAGAGAGATAAAGTAAACGCACGGAGAGAAGCAGAATCAAGAAGCGGTGAGAAAATCATCCCAGTTGCCGATTATCTTCTAATGCTTCTTGCAGTCCTACCTGGTATCTGGCTGCATTATTTTCTTTAACTGCTATTAGTGATCCCTGTATTCTAATGAGAAGTCCCCTCTTTTTTCTTCAGCTGGCTTTTGTAATTGGCAACTTTAAAAATCCTGACTAATCCATACACTTTTCCACATTACAGGCATTGTGAAAACGTTTATATAATGATAGTGATGGGTAAACAGAACAAATGTGTCAGGGTATGTTAAGAGGCTAAGAAATGAGTTAAAATTTCCTAGCTTTTAAAATGAGATAATTTTCAAGGAATTATGTTAAAATCACCAAATAGGTCTTAAGCAAAGATCCTAACAGTTAATTTGAGTGTAATCAGAAGAAAATAGAAGCAAAATATATTATAAGTTGTGTATTTTTCCCCCTTATTTAAGTGAATGCTAAATAAGATAATGTTGTTATTTATAAACTCTGTAAATGCAATATTTGTGTCCCATCCTGGTACTCATTCTCCACTTCAGGGTCAATCCCATTACTATAATTAAGTTTCTGCTTAATTAATTTTATTTCTGTACTTAATAAAAAGAGGCAGTTTTTTTCTGGATGTTCTGTTTTTCCAATTATATAACCACTAAGAAATCAATTGCTTAACAAAAGTTAAAGTAATATGATTTGAACATGAATTGCACTCTAACAGAAGGACCTAATGAGTCAGATGAAAAATCAGAACCTGTCTCCCCATCCCCCCAAATAAACAAATAAATCTCAGCAAAAGCAAATCTTGGGATTCTTTGGATTTGTCAAATGTTTCATGGATCTTCCAAAACATTTTGGCAGGATAATTCCCTAAAGTGATTCATTATCCATCAATTCATATTTCAAAGCCACTTAATATTTGTTGAATATTCACAACATGCTAGCATTGCACAGCTGCTGAGAACATGCTTCTCTGTCTCTCAGCCTCACACTGCATGTTTTTTTCAAGATGAAAACATGACATATATTTTAAATTTTGTCGAGAGGATAGGAGAAAATTGGTCTAAAAACAGATCAGCACACACACACCCTTCAAGAATTAATCTTCATATCCCTATTAGGAAGATAATCATTGGTTCTGAAAGCATGAAAATGTACCCTTTATATCCATTTATATCTAATACATATCCCTTATTTTTATTTATATATATAAACTTATATACATATATCCATTTATATTGGGAAATACAATTTTTATTTAATTTTATATTGCTTTTATGTATCTATGTGTATATTAATTCTACTATTACTTCTATAAAAATTTGCTTTATCCACAATCTAAATTTTATCCATGACCTAATTTTTAAATCTCCATATAAGTACAGGTATATGGGTATTTCCCATATATAAATATATATGAGTATTTCCATTTCTTATCAAATACTGAAATTTCCTCTTACTTGTCCCTTATTTGTATTCTAATTTGAAAATTATTACATACATACTTCTATATTATTTTGGTTCCCATAAGGGAAGCTCTTAATCTCCATTTGCTCCATAAATCAATGAGCTCCACTCCCTCCGTTCATTTAAGTATATGCTTAGAGAGGCCTTCTCAGATCACACTATGAAAAGTAACATAACGTAACTCCAGGAGTTACATTACGTAACTCCTGGTCACACTCTTGATTCTTAGACTTTGCTTTATTTTTCTTCCCTGATATATTGGATTGTTTTGTTTATTGTTTCTTTCCATCCACTGTAATATAAAGTCCATAAAACAGGGATTTTGTTTTTATTCTTTCCTGTACTTACATAAATTATAACAGTGTGTAGCACCTGTTGGTGCTTCAGAAACATTGTTGAATTAATGAATGAATTCTCTGAGGAAAAGTATTACTTTCCTCTTTATTCAAATCTTAATTTCAGGGCTTCCCTGGTGGCGCAGTGGTTGAGAGTCCGCCTGCCGATGCAGGGGACACGGGTTCGTGCCCCGGTCCGGGAAGATCCCACATGCCGCAGAGCAGCTGGGCCCATGAGCCATGGCCGCTGAGCCTGCGTGTCCGGAGCCTGTGCTCCGCAACAGGAGAGGCCACAACAGTGAGAGGCCCGCGTATCGCAAAAAAAAAAAAAAAAAAAAAAAAAAAAATCTTAATTTCAAAACAGAACTCAGTTTGCAAATTGGCCTATGTGCTGTCTTTTACCCTCTCGTTTTTTTCCTCCCTTTTGAATTTAAGGTGTGTTTCTTTTTGTCCAATCTTCTCTCCATGCTAATAATACAGGGCTAGCAATGTCTGTATCTATGAAAACACTTCCTGGATTTTTTCTGGTGGAAATCCTCCTTAATCAGTTTTTGTTTCTTTATATTCAATTCCTTCACCAAGACTTTTTTTTTTTACATTTTTATTGGAATATAATTGCTTTACAATGATGTGTTAGTTTCTGCTTTATAACAAAGTGAATCAGTTATACATATACATATGTTCCCATATCTCTTCCCTCTTGTGTCTCCCTCCCTCCCACCCTCCCTATCCCACCCCTCCAGGCGGTCACAAAGCACCAAGCTGATCTCTCTGTGCTATGCGGCTGCTTCCCACTAGCTATCTACCTTACGTTTGGTAGTGTATATATGTCCATGCCTCTCTCTCGCTTTGTCACAGCTTACCTTTCTCCCTCCCCATATCCTCAAGTCCATTCTCTAGTAGGTCTGTGTCTTTATTCCTGTCTTACCCCTAGGTTCTTCATGACATTTTTTTTTCTTAAATTCCATATATATGTGTTAGCATACGGTATTTGTCTTTCTCTTTCTGACTTACTTCACTCTATATGACAGCCTCTAGGTCTATCCACCTCATTACAAATACCTCAATTTTGTTTCTTTTTATCACCAAGACTTTTTATAAGAATGTACATGGTGAGTGTTAAGAGTATAAAATAAAATGAATTTCCTTGTAAAAATATTTAGACTCAAGAGTTTAGACCCTCACATGTTGATTTTGCTGTAAGTTCTCTAATGTTTTGATGGATTCTAAAAGCTTCAATTAAGAGAAAGTATAAAAAACAAAAGTTTTTAAAATGCTCATATAAAATCTCTTTTGATATGAATGAATGTTAATATTTTGTTACGTTTCATTGACCTGAAATACAGTAAGGCAATGTAGCAATATTATTAGCTATTATGTAGTGTCATTAACGGTTATTTTTTTTTGTAATAAAAGTAGAGATTCGTAAAGAGCATGAAACCTACAAGAAGGCTAGAATGTTGGCTTTGGGGAAAAATAATTAAATTTGTTATTGCAGTGATTTCATGAAATATAGCTGATTCAGTATGGCTCCAGAACATCCATTCCATTCACTACTTTTTCTACTTCAGAATAATTGATTGCTACTCCCCTCAAAACAAGAGGAAATTATGCTGTGGCATCTGGTTTCTTTCCTTTGTTTCTTTCAAATAAAGTATTATGCATTTCAGTCCAAAGTTTCTTTAAAATGCTGTATTTACCCGTGTGCTTTACGGTGCCTAGCATATTTTAAATTAACATTAAAGGGAAATGATAGTGATGAGCATCATAATTATTCAGTAATAGCCCAAACAGCTGCCTGGCTTCCTTTTTTGTACTTGCTTGGAATTTCTTTTCATATTTTCAGAGAAGGAAAGTATGGAAAATAACCTTTTTGATTGAAATTGTGTGTTTTCTGAAGGTAGGAATATAAATCATATTACCTGGAAGTTTAGAAAACAGATTCTTACTCTGTTTTCTCCAAGGAATATAGAATAATGAAAGGTTATGGTAATGATATCAACCACATTTTTGTTTTTTTGAGAACAGAGTACCACTTTCCAACGGCCTTTTTTGCTGATAGAAACAATTTAAGGTGATGGTAATTTTATTATTATCTGAATAAGCATCTGTTTCTTTTTTTTTTTTTTTTTTTTTCAGTACGTGAGCCTCTCCCGCTGCGGAGCACAGGCTCCGGATGCGCAGGCTCAGCGACCATGGCTCACGGGCCCAGCTGCTCCACGGCATGTGGGATCTTCCCGGACTGGGGCATGAACCCGTGTCCCCTGCATCGGCAGGAGGACTCTCAATCACTGCTACACCAGGGAAGCCCGCATCTGGTTATTTTTAAAAGTTAATTTCTTGACCTGAAAGTCTATGTTAGACGTGATCATTTGACCACAGGTAAATATTGCTGCCGTATACTTTCGTGACATCTTCTGCATACCCACATCTCAGCACCTTCCTTGTTGAATTGCATTGATCTATTTATGGATTTGCTCCTCATTAGACCATGTGCTCTTAGAGGGCAAGGTTCATGGTCAGTTAGCTTTTCACACTAAGCACAAAGAACTGAATTTATGTTATGGAGTCACTATGCTCACTGAAACAGTGTGCTGGATGAGGCTTATGTTTCTTCCCAGATACCTAACTCAGTAAGGACACGCAATTAAATGATAAGCTTTATCCCAGAAATTTAACCACTTAAGTTTCTCCAAGATGTTTGTAAGTATAACTGACCATTTATGTCTCTGTGATGATATTTCCGAAATAATCTAGACATCTTCTATCCAATGTACTCTGTATGTAAGATAAGCAAATAACTTGGGAATTAACTTTCTCTTCATTTGCATGATGCAGTATTAGAAGGAGCATTGAGCTGGGGGTTTAAAAAATGTAGTTTCTACTTTCCCTTTTGTTAACTGCTATGTTGCTGTCAGAAATCAGCAAACTTTTGTAGGCTTAGCCCTTACAGACTGGAAAAGGAGAAGGTTGGTTGACGTTGTCTCCATGGACCTGTTCAATTTCAACATCTCAGATTCAAATTTAGTTTATTAGTTATCTTCCATAAGCTGTTGAATTTGAATTCTCACCACTTCATCACAATATATAATTTGTCCCAACCACTTTTCTTTGACAACCAAACCTTATCATGACCTTAGAAACTACTGTCTTCTACAGATAATAATGATAATAATAATAAATTGCCTCAGCCTGTATTTCATTTTGTTTCTATATATTTAATTGGCTTTGCAAAATTAAACAGGATAATTTTTCCTGTGATTGTAAGCAAATTGTGATTGAAAGCTCAATATTAATGCTATTAAGAGCTACTAGTTATTGATTACCTAAGTGGTAAGGATTGTGAAGTGACTTTTATATTTTCACCCTCACAATAACGTTTGAGGTAGGTATTAGTAGTCCCATTGTTCCAGCTATATTGTTGGAAACCAAGGCTCAGAGAAGTGCATTCATTAGCTACATTACCAAGGTTGTACATCCAAAAAATGTTGAAGCAGGGATTAAATCCAGCTCTTGTGTTTCTTTTCTCAAATTAAAAAAGAAAAAAAATGGCAACATCTTAAATCTAAAAACATGTGTGTCACATGGACAGTTAGAAGTCTATAGAATAAATATTTACAAAAGTGTCACATAAATTAACAGCAGTAAAGGAGTCAGTCATTCAAAGTTTAAAATATGAAAATGGAAAGCCTCTAAAAAGTGAATTTTGACAGGGTTAGAGACAAATATTTTTTCCAACCTTGACTGTGGTTAATATTACATACACCAAAATTGCAGCCACATATACCACTCACACCTCCACTTTCTGTTTTGGGGTCCTTTCGAGGTAACTGTGTCTGTGATTCCATGTGCATCTTTGACCAAACCCCTTTCATGAGGTGTTTATTTTGTAGCCCATCATTCCTGGAAAATACTGGAGGTAGCATTCACCTCTATGTTCACCTCTATAAAAAAAAGTTTTATATCTGTATAAAGATGTATAGGAAGATAATTTTTTAAAGATATAATGATCAAAGCTCAGTCTTCATTGTTTATTGCCTTTTTCTTCAGCTATCTTTTAAGACATAACTAAAATAAACAATTTCAGAGGGAATCATATGTCATGTCAAATGGTTATTTTGTTTTTATAATATGGCTTGTTTCTATCCAAAAATGATTCATTGCTCCAAATTATTCTGAAGGGTGTTACCTGAGGAGTTGAAAAGTGCTCATGCTTAATTTTATGATGTAACAATTCATTAATACTGCACTGAGTTACAACACACTAATATTTTGATGATTTCACATAAACTGCATCAGTAGGGAGAGATGGCAGGTGTTCCAAAGAAACAAGAATGTATAATTTACAACATTGTAGTGGATTACATATGAAAGGTGAGAAAAAGGGAAATTTCAAGGATGAATATTAGATTTCTCCTCTTTGTAGGTGGAGGCATGGTGAAATCGTTCAGAGATCAGAGAAATACAGAAGACCAGACTGAGGACAGAGAAAATGGTAAATCATGAATATCAAATATTGCTATATTTTTACTTGTATTTGATATTTTTTTCAATTTTTTTATTCTGGTAAAATACACAGAACATAAAATTTAACACCTTAACCATTTTTAAGCATACAGTTCAATAGTATTGAAATACATTCATAAAGTACAATAATCATCACCATCCATCTCTATAACTCTTTTTATCTTGTGAAATGGGGACTCTGTACCTATTAAACAATCACTCCCCATTCTTCCCTTCCCAGATCTTCAGGCAACCACCATTCTACTTTCTGTCTTTATGACTTTGACTAAGTACCTCATGTAAGTGAAATCATACAATATTTGTCTTTTTGTGACTGGCTTATTTCACCTAGCATAATGTCTTCCAGATTCACCCACGTTGTAGCATGTGTCAGAAGTTTCTTTCTTTTTAAGGCTGAATAATATTCCATTGTGTGTATATAGTGCATTTTCCTTCTTTATCCAACCAGTGATGGATACTTGGAGTTGCTTCCACATTTTAGCTTGTGAATAATGCTGCTGTGAACATGGGTATGCAACTATCTCTTTGAGACTCTGCTTTAAATTCTTTTGGGAATATAGCAAAGGTGGAATTGCTGGATCATATGGCAGTTGTATTTTTATTTGTTTGAGGAATCACCATATTCTTTTCTACAGTGGCTGTACCATTTTACATTCCTATTAACAGTGCACAAGGGTTCCAGTTTCTCCACGTCATTGTCAGCACTTTTTACTTTCTGTTTTTTTGATAGTAGCCATTCAGATGGGTGTGATCTGGTATTTCATTGTAGTTTTGACTTGCATTTCTCTAATAATTAGTGATGTTGAACATCTTTGTATGTGTTATTGGTCATTTGTGTAACTTGTTTGAAGAGATGTCTATTCATGTCTTTTGCCCATTTTGAATTGGGTTATTTGATTTTTGTTGTTGTCGAATTTTAGAAGTTCTTTCTATATTCTGGATATTAATCCTTAATCAGATATATAATTTGAAAAAATTTTCTATATTGAGCTATCTAAATGGAGATGTTGAAGAGACAATCATATATGTGGTTTCTGAACTGGAGAGGGATGCAGGGAGAATGTCTCCAGGAAGTCAAGGCATAGTTAAGACAAATATCTGCTCAGAATTAATGTGAGGATGGGCCATCAAGAATGAGGAGCAGAGCAAAAGGACATCCCAAACATGCTCTACCTGATTTCTTTGCTAGGAATGAACGACCTTCATAGTCATAAAAACCTATAGTGGCATAAGCGCTATCATTTTACATTTTGTCTAGTATCTACCAACGTTTATGAATTAGGCCTGAAAATTCCAGATTAGTGTTACCTACTAAAGACATAAGTACTTAATATGGGACAGTTGCAGCATTGCACTTGCATGTGACTGAATGGAAAATACAGTTTGCATCAACTACAGGTATTTCCTCTTGTGTTTCTTGCTCTTTTTAAAAATGCACTTCAACCTTAGATATGGAAGGAAAGGGAATAAGAACAGATTTGTCTGTGGATAAAGAAAGTTTTGAGCAGCAATAAAGACTTCCAAAGATAGACGGTGTCTCCCTAATGCTTTTAATTAAAACACAGCATCACTGACCTTTCAGGAGTGGGAAAATAACTAAAGAACAGATTTTAAATAAAAGCTACAAATAAAAATCCTTGATACATAGCAACCTGCATTTCTATTTATAACCCTAACTCAGTTCTTTCAAATAGCTTTACATTTTCTACAGACCACAAGTTCTGCTGTGTTCATATTCATTCACTCACATAAACTTACCATCAATGTGATAAAGTAGCGTCAAAGAAATACATTACCACATAGGATCAGAGATTTTCCCATGTAATCCTGTAACCAAAAAAATAAAGCCAGCTTGTTTTTAAAATCAGTAAATACTAAATAAACCATAAGTGTTGTAAATGACAGTAAGTCATCTTAAATGTTTAACAGAGAGACTAAATTTTTGGCTCACTGTTTGCTATTAAGATCTATGCTTGTTATCATATGAGGTCTACTCTAAATTGCCTTAAGAACGACCTAACTAGAGACCTTCAAAATGGTGGAGGAGTAAGACGCGGAGGTCACCTTCCTCCCCACAAATACATCAGAAATACATCTACATGTGGAACAACTCTTACAGAACACCTACTGAATGCTGGCAGAAGACCTCAGACCTCCCAAAAGGCAAGAAATTCCCCATGTACCTGGGTAGGGCAAAAGAATAAACAGAGACAAAAGAATAGGGATGGGACCTGCACCTCTCGGGGGGGAGCTGTAAAGGAGGAAAAGTTTCCACACACAAGGAAGCCCCTTCACTGGCAGAGACAGGGGGTGGCGGGGGGCAAGCTTCGGAGCCATGGAGGAGAGCGCAGCAACAGGGGTGCAGAGGGCAAAGTGGAGAGATTCCCGCAAAGAGGACCAGTGCCGACCAGCACTCACCAGCCCGAGAAGCTTGTCTGCTCACCCTCTAGGGCGGGAAGGAGCTGGGAGCTGAGGCTTGGACTTCAGAGGTCAGATCCCAGGGAGAGGACTGGGGTTGGCTGTGTGAACAGAGCCTGAAGGGGTCTAGTGCGCCACAGCTAGCTGGGAGGGAGTCCGGGAAAAATTCTGGAACTGCCTAAGAGGCAAGAGACCATTGTTTTGGGGTGCGTGAGGAGAGGGGATCCAGAGCACCGCCTAAACGAGCTCCAGAGACAGGCGCTAGCCACGGCTATCAGCGCGGACCCCAGAGACGGGGATGGGACGCTACGGCTGCTGCTGCAGCTACCAAGAAGCCTGTGTGCAAGCACAGGTCACTATCCACACCTCCCATTCCAGGAGCCAGTGCAGCGCGCCACTGCTAGGGTCCTGTGATCCAGGGACAACTTCCCAGGGAGAACATACAGTGTGCCGCAGGCTTCTGTAACATCATGCTGGCCTCTGCTGCTGCAGGCTCACCCCACATTCCGTACACCTCCCCCCCCAACACCTCCCCCCACCTCCTCGGCCTGAGTGAGCTAGAGCCGTGTAATCAGCTGCTATTTTAACACTGTCCTGTCTGAGAGAAGAACAGATGCCCTCAGGTGACCTACACTCAGAGGCAGGGCCAAATCCAAAGCTGAGTCCCATGAGCTTTGAGAACAAAGAAGAGAAAGGGAAATTTCTCCCAGCAGCCTCAGGAGCACCGGATTAAATCCCCACAATCAACTTGATGTACCCTGCATCTGTGGAATACCTGAATAGACAACGAATCATCCCAAAATTGAGGTGGTGGACCTTGGGAGCAACTGTACACTTCAGTTTGCTTTCTGCATCTAATTTGTTTTTGGTTTTAGGTTTATCTTACTTTAGTATTTAGTTTGCTATCATTGGTAGATTTGTTTATTGATTTGGTTCTCTCTTCCTTTTTCTAATATATATATATATATATATATATATATATATATATATATATATATTTCCTTCTCCTTTTGGGAATGTGTATGTGTATGCTTCTTTGTGTGATTTTGTCTGTATAGCTTTGCTTTTACCATTTGTCATAGGGTTCTGTCTGTCCTTTTTTTTTTAATAGTTTTTAGCACTGGTTATCATTGGTGGATTTGTTTTTTAGTTTGGTTGCTCTCGTTCTTTCTTTCTCTTTCTTTCTTTCTTTTTCTTTCTTTCTTTCTTTCTTCTTTCTTTCTTCTTTCTTTCTTTCTTTCTTCTTTCTTTCTTTCTTTCCTTTTCTCCCTTTTCCTCTGAACCATGTGGCTGACAGGGTCTTGGTGCTCTGGCCAGGTGTCAGGCCTGTGCCTTTGAGGTGGGAGAGCCGAGTTCAGGTCACTGGTCCACCAGAGACCACCCGGCTGCACATAACATCAAACGGTGAAGGCTCTCCCAGAGATCTCCATCTCAACGCTAAGACCCAGCTCCACTCAACGACTAGCAAGCTACACTGCTGGATGCCCTATGCCAAACAACTAGCAAGACAGGAACACAACCCCACCCATTAGCAGAGAGGCTGCCTAAAACCATAAGGTCACAGACACTGCGAAACACACCACCGGATGTGGTCCTACCTACCAGAAAGACAAGATCCAGCCTCATCCACCAGAACACAGGCACCAGTGCTCTCCACCAGGAAGCCTACACAACCCACTGCACCAAACTGACCCACTGGGAGCAGACACCAAAAACACTGGGAACTATGACCTTGCAGCCTGTGTAAATGAGATCCTAAACACAGTATGTTAAGCAAAATGAGAAGACAGAAAAACACACAGCAGATGAAGGAGCAAGGTAAAAACTCAGCAGACCAAACAAATGAAGAGGAAATAGGCAGTCTACCTAAAAAAGAATTCAGAGTAATGATAGTAAAGATGATCCAAAACCTTGGAAATAGAATGGAGAAAATACAAGAAACATTTAACAAGGACCTAGAAGAACTAAAGAGCAAACAAATAACAGTGAACAACACAATAAATGAAATTAAAAATTCTCCAGAAGGAATCAATAGCAGAATAACTGAGGAAGAAGGGCGGATAAGTGATGTGGAAGATAAAATAGTGGAAATAACTACTGCAGAGCAGAATAAAGAAAAAAGAATGAAAAGAATTGAGGACAGTCTTAGAGACCACTGGGACAACATTAAATGCAAAAACATTCAAATTGTAGGGGTCCGAGAAGAACAAGAGCAAAAGAAATGGACTGAGAAAATATTTGAAGAGATTATAGTTGAGAAGTTGCCAAATATGGGAAAGGAAATAGTCAATCAAGTCCAGGAAGCACAGAGAGTCCCATACAGGATAAATCCAAGGAGAAACACTCCAAGACACATATTAATCAAACTATTAAAAATTAAATACAATGAAAAAATATTAAAAGCAGCAAGGGAAAAACAACAAATAACATACAAGGGAATCCCCATCAGGTTAACAGCTGATCTTTCAGCAGAAACTCTGCCAGCCAGAAGGGAGTGGCAGAACATATTTAAAGTGATGAAAGGGAAAAACCTACAACCAAGATTACTCTACCCAGCAAGGATCTCATTCAGATTCGACAGAGAAATTAAAAGCTTTACAGACAAGCAAGAGCTAAGAGAATTCAGCACCACCAAACCAGCTTTACAACAAATGCTAAAGGAACTTCTCTAGGCAGGAAACATGAGACAAGGAAAAGACCTACAATAACAAACCAAAAAAATTAAGAAAATGATAATAGGAACATACATATCGATATGTACCTTAAATGTAAATGGACTAAATGCTCCAACCAGAAGACATAGACTGGCTGAATGGATACAAAAACAGACCTGTACATATGCTGTCTACAAGAGACCCACTTCAGACCTAGGGACACATACAGACTGAAAGTGAGGGGTTGGAAAAAGATATTCCATGCAAGTGGAAATCAAATCATTTACATTCTCCAGGATAGAGCATATCTTGGGTCACAAATCAAACCTTGGTAAACATTAATTTTCTCTTTCTTCATGCTGCATGTGACTCTAATGTTTAAAGTATTTAACATATGACATAGTTCTTATACCAAGCCAATGACTTTATCTGTTGTTCACCCAAAGAAGCAGTAAATTATTCCAGTGTTGGAGGAAACACTGTATACATTAAACATTTATAAACACATATTACTGCACAAAGTTATAGATACAAATCCATATGCACTGTACTTTAAAAGCAATATAGAGACTTTTAAAGAGTAATTTTTGTTATCTTTTATTTTTGCTTTATTAGATGACATCAGAACTTAATCCATGACTTTACTGTGTGAGATTATTTCTGCCAATGTTGATTTATGAATTTTGTATTAATATTTTAAAATAAAATTGGCCTGCAAGTCTTTGTATTATTATAAACTTTGGGTATCAGCAGGTTAACTTATAAAAAAAAAAAGAATGACCTAACTTGCTGGTTATGTAAATTATGCCACTATAAATTATAAATACAATGGAAAATTGTGCAGGCATTTTAATGAGACAGATATTTATCTATTGGTATAGAAAGATACTCATGATATGATATCTTAGTTTAGGTTTCCTGGAAACATATTCTGAGATGGAGAGACATGTCCAGAATTTTTACTGGGGAGTGAAAGAGTGAGAAACGCAGGATTAGGTACAGGAGAATCTGACCTGCAGTGTAAGTATAACTAAGGCTGTAATTGATACTACCAAAAACCCTGACCTTGGATGGTCCTTCAGAGTTCTGCAGAATGTGGTAAAGTGGAGAAGAGGGATTGTATTCCCACACCATACAGTCATTGGCCATGGTCTACCTTGAGATGGAACACTGGGCAAGGGAATTCTTTGTGACTGAGGGCGATTCTTAGTTTGGAGTTGAGCTAAAACTGTCAATAGCTGATATTATGAGCTTCCAAGAGTGAGTTCTATGGCCCTGATGAGGGTTCTGGGCCATTTCCCATACTATACACTGCAGTCCTCTGTTTGCACTACTCAGATCTCCTTACACTTTATGGTTGAGTTCACTCCATTTGGGAAGTGCTCCTTCAAGATTATGACTCATCAAGTTTCCTAGACAAACTTACAGAAGAAGGGTTAGCAGGATGAATTGCAGTCCTCAAAGAAGAGGTTGATCTACAGTTCAAATTCTGAGATAGGAAGTTGTATGCAGCACATTAGTTTGTGAGTGATCTCAGGACTGACATCTGTAAGCATAAAGTGAGTGAGGAAAACAGGATTGAGCAAAGGGAGAAGTTGTCACATAAGCTTACAGAGATCTCTGGATCTGGGACGGCCCTTTAGAATTGTCCAATTAAGGCTAAGGAGGCTGAGCATTTGTGTCCTCATATCAGCCAGTCATTAGCTGTGGATTATACCCTGGAATGTGAGCATAACTTTGTTCATAACAGTTCTGTGTGGGTAACTACCAGTAAGGGGCATGGTCATGAGTCATCAGAAGTGTCCTGAAGAAGGGATCTGGGCAGAGTACCACACCATCCATATGTGTAATGATGAAGATGATTATGATGATATTGATGATGATTATCAAAATAATAACTAACACTCTTACAGCACTTTGATGTGCAAACACTATCCTAAGATCTATCCTAAGGTCCTTCATTTAATCCTCATTACAACTTTAAGAAGTAGATACCACTATTACATCTGTTTCTTGGTGGAAAAACTGAGGCACAGAGAATTTGAACATATCTTAAAGTTACACAGGTACTAAGTGATGGAGCCAGGATCTAACCCAAGGAAGTGGGACTATATTGAATTAAAAAAAGGAGAAATGTTCATCAAGGTAGAAAATATGATTGCATTTACATCAAAAGCATATGTGAATGTAAAGATGTAAATACACATTTATATTAGTAGCTATATGTGAAATATAAGCATATTTGAAATATATGCATGTCTATATATACGTACACATGTGTATACAATTGACCCTTGAACAATGGGGGTAGTTGGGGCATCAACCTTCTGCACAGTAATTGTATAGCACTGTAGTATTTACCACTGAAAAAAATCCATGTGTAAGTGGACCCATGCAGTTTAAGTCCATGCTGTTCAAGGGACAACTGCACACGTGTGTGTGTGTGACTTTGGCACACACAATGTCACAGTTTGTAACAGTGGTTACTATTAGAGACTAGGATTGGGGGGCTAAAATAAGGGATTTTTTTTTTTAGTCATTAATTTTGAAACTTTTTTACAATTAGCGTATTTTATTTTTTGAAGGAGTTGACCAAAACAGAATTATCTAAGTTCCCCAATTCAGGTTGTATCTGTCACTCAGCTACTGGTGCAACCTCCCTCAGGTGGTCTATCCAGGGCAAAAATATATTTACAGGTATTGGAAAAAATTGTTATACCAGTTTCCCCAAAGTTTTATGTTTTTTATATTTTTCTTTTTTTTCATTTTATCATTTTTATTTCAACTCTGAGCTTTCTACCCAGAGGGATTTTATTTATTTATGAACTCCTGTATTTACAGCATGATTCACTGTCACTAGTCTTCATTTTTCCATCTGAGCTAATCTGTACATGAATATAGGTCACGTGGATTTAACTTCTTTAGCAGTGAGGAGATCGATTGCAATGCTGTGATAATGTCTTCTTCTCCACGGAATTTGGGTATATTTTGAATGACAGCACCTGCCCACAGTAAGGGTGAGGGGCATCTTTGCAGGGCCTTGGCTTTATTACTCATGACTCTCTGCAGGAAGAGAAGGGCTAAGGGGAGTTGTCAAAGCAGCAGGAGAGATTGTGGCAGCTTTCTGAGGTTGGGGGCTGGAGGAGAGTGTGCAATCCATTTTCAAACTCAAATGCCCATGTAACCAGAAACCTCTAAGTTTAGTACTTATCTACTTGACCTTGCTGACACCTCATTAGTGCAAGTTCCTATCTTTAAGAATTATGTGCATTTGGTGTCTATGATCTCATTTCCTCCTCTCTCTTTTTTGTTACTTCAGTTGTTACTCCCTATCTTCTGTGTTTCACACTAAGCCCATTAATTTCCCTCTATAGAAAGTTAGTCTATCTCCCTGCCTTAACTATCTCAGAAAAGGAAATGCCAAAGCAAAACAGAACTGGAAGAAGAGGAGGAGGAGAATATGAGGGTCCATGATTAACTTTGAAGGCAGAGAAATATCCAAGACCTTTTAATTTAACTTAATATGTGTCATTGGGATTTCAAAGCTCATAACAATAATTACTTTGCAAAAAATCTTGCAAAGAAAGAATGTAAATTATTGGAGCAGGAATCGATTTTGGTAATTATCTAGTCTATTTACTTTATTTTACAGATGATAAAAGAGATGTAGAAATAGTAACCAAATTTATTGCAGCCACACAGTCCTACAAGGAAGATGTTTTGTAGTTTGGAGCATACATAAAATAGGATTGGGAGCTGACACGGCAGCTAGTACAGTCAGGCTCTCAGAGTGACTTTCAGTGTCTAGAATACATAGCTCACAAAGGCAGAAACTGTTCAGTGTCTTGGATAGATCTATGGGCCAGAGAAGTTCCCCAAATCCATCCTCAGGGACAGAGGCTTTTGTGTTTGTCCCCACTCTTTTGAGAAATTTCTTTTTGGTAACGACCCTGAGCCTCATCTTCCCAGATTAAATCCTAATGTTAAAGAAAGCATCCTATTCCATGCAAATCTTTCCAATGCTGCATTGTAAAGTACTTTTTTAATTGGGCTTCCATCTTTGGGGTGGAAGTGGGAGAAAGAGAGAGAAGGAGAGAGAGGAAAGGAGAGGAGAGGAGAGGAGAGGAGACATCTTTGGTTCATGGACAATTCATTCTTGGGATAGTCCCTTAAAGAAGGTCCATGAAACTCTGTGGTGACCTAAATGGGAAGGAAATCCAAAAAAGAGAGGATATATGTATACGTGTAGCTGATTCACTTTGCTGTACAGGAGAAACTATCACAACATTGTAAAGCAACTATACTCCAATAAAAATTAATAAAAACAAAAGAAAGAAGCAGCATTACACCAGTTATATCCTACAGTGCAGCTCATCCTTCAACCATGGACTTTGTCAGAAGACAATATGAGGTCACTTCCTACTAATAATACATCTTATAGAAATGGCTGAATGTACTCTTGCATTGTGCTAGTTTTTAAATGGCATGTTATAAATACAGTTTAATAAAGAGCACTATTAATCAAAAAAAAAAGAAGGTCCATGAAAATTAACCAAAGGACTTTTTTAAACTACACATAGCTTTTTCATAGTTGAGCCCTATTCTCTTCCAGTAATGTTTCTCAATCCTGGCTATATATTAGACTCATTCAGAGAGTTCAATAAATAACACGACCAGGCCTCTCCCCAGACAAATTAAATTAAATTCCCCAGGGATGAGATCTAGATATCAGTATTCAGTATCAAAGAGGTACTCATGTGCAACCACAGGTGAGAATTTGAGAACCCCTTCCTGACAGAGCATGTGTTTAATCCACCCCCCTCATCCCAGTGAAAATCCTAGCCATTTTGAGCTATTATTACTAATTGAAAAACGTTGAGGCAGAAAAATCTGAGAACCATCACTCCTGCTGTTTCTTTAAGGATGGGGTAAGAGCCTGACTTAAAGCTAGCACGGTGATGACCAGAAAATGAAATTAAAAGTATAATGTACATCATTACCACTATTATTACAAAAGCAATATTAATGAATACTTCTCCCCCATTTGTCAGAGGTAGGATAATTATTTCACTATTTTATTTTTATATCCAGATTTGTTTTTGTGAGAAAGTGGTACCTTTACAAGTAACTGAAAATTTTAATTTCTTGAGGTTATCATAATACCACTATTGAAATTGATATAAATGAAAAATATTGTAATGAATTTAAAGCATAAGCAGAAGCCGAAATTATGCTATTTTAAAATATATAGATAATGGTACAGCCCACAGTTCAGATTCATAAAGTCCTATATGATTAATTAAGATTATTTAAAATTTACCTCAATATGTCAAAGGATCTCATAATGTGGAAAAACTATGTGGTTTAAAGCAGTAAATGTACAAAGAGGTGTTAATAACTATTGAAGTAGTTTGCTTAGTGAGATGTGTCCTCATTGTAAACATTTTCTAAAAACCTAAAATTGGAAAATGTATTTCTAAAATTTAAAAATAGGAAATTATCATAAAATAAAAATTATGTATTCTGAATGTGCTTTTTGTTTTTGTTTTTTTTTGCGGGACGCGGGCCTCTCACTGTTGTGGCCTCTCCTGTTGTGGAGCACAGGCTCCGGACGTGCAGGCTCAGCGGCCATGGCTCACGGGCCCAGCCGCTCCACGGCATGTGGGATCCTCCCGGACTGGGACACGAACCCGTGTCCCCTGCATCGGCAGGTGGACTCTCAACCACTGTACCACCAGGGAAGCCCCCTGAATGTTATTTTTTGTTTCTATATGTTAAAAACAGGATTTGGACTTCTCCATCTTATGTGATCCCATCTACACCAGTGGTGCAAAATTGGGGACAAGTTGTGCTCCCTCCAGGGGACATTTGGCAATGTCTAAAGACAGTTCTGATTATCATTCCTGAAAGAAGAGGGGTGCTACCAGCATTTAGTAGGTAGACGCCAGATGTGCTGTTAAATACCCTGCAATATGGGCGGCCTCTCACAGGAAAGAATGGTCTGGCCCAAAGTGACAATAGTGTTGAAGCTTAATTGTTTTAAACTAACTTGCTCAAAGCTTTATATTTTTTGTTTTTGTTTTTGTTTGTTTTCTGAGCAGCAGTTATGTTTATTTAGTAATTTTTTACATTATATCTTTTCTCTTTCAATAATAATTTTTAACACTTTTGTTCAATTTTATAATTGGATTTTACAAAACAAAACATAAACAGTTTAATAAAAAGCCAGTAATTATTGATATTTTAATCAATAATGTAATTCAATGACTATTTGTAAATGTCAGAAAGTGTCAACTTGACTCTCTAAAATCATACCTGTACTTAGTTATAAACCCAAAGAGAAATATATCAAGTATCTCCTAGGATGTTCATACCTTGTTTGTTATTGCCATAAGTCACACATGTAATCTCTCTTCATTGGTAGAAAAGAGCAGGTACATATACTGTAAGAATGGACTTGCTCAACATGCATTTCAACATGCATGTTAGTGTATGAAACATCTATTAGACCTTTGCAAGTGGAGTTTTAGAACTCACATTCACTCAGAAAAAACTCACATTATAATTTCTTGAATTCTTTTCAATAACTCATCAATCACCCAAGAAGTCAACAACCCATCCTTTTTTTTCCACCTTTATTTCTCTAGCATTTAAATAAAGTGTCTTGGAGATAGTAGGACCTCAGTAATGGTGTGTTATTTTTCATTAGGAGTGGAGCAGCTTTCAATTTATACTTAGTCTTGCTAGTACTATTTTTCTTCATTGTATACCCCTGCTCCACTTGGTCTTGGCAACTCAGGAAGGAGGGAAGTTTACTAAAATTTTTTCATGGTTTTTAATGAAGCAGCCTTCATAGTTTTTAATGTAGCAAAGAGGTCTAAGAGAGATTGTAGATGGAAATAGAGCAGGGACAGAAACCAGATGGCAGTATGTAAGAAACCAGGGAAAAGAAAACATGTGCTTTGGATGTAATGTCTTTTAAATAATTTCATCAGCAAATAATTCTAGACTTTCAAATAAATTTGTCAGCAAATAATTCTATCAGCAGGAGGAAAGTAGCTATTGGAAGCCACAGGTCAAGTAACATTTATTTTTAAGGAAAATAGAGTGTAGAAGGAATAGTACTGAATATACATTACACAGTGAGAAATCAAAAGCATAGAGACAGAATTTGAAAATGTGTAAATGGAAGAATGATTTATATAGAGCAGAGAGAGGAAAGAGCAAAAAGCCAAGGATTATATCTTGAGAATGAGAAAAAGAAGGTCTGTTCAAGGTGACAGAGGAAAAGCAGAGCGAATCTATTAATTATCTTTAAGTATTACTTTAAATATCCCTGGGGTCAGAACCTCTGGCGTTCATGTCATTAGAGAAAGCAAAATGATTTGATACATGTTGCAAGCTAATGTAATTCCCAGGGTCAAAAAAATTATATCAGTCTCTTCCTTCACTTCCTTTGCTCCTTTTCAACTTAGAATCCCCACACACGATCCTTACTCACATACTGAGTGCCCTGAGAGCACTCCTCACCCAGAGTTCTATAGTTTATGTCCTCATGCATCTGAGTCAACTTCCAGACAAGGAGGATCCCTGAGCACACACTAGGCTGTAGTGCAGTGCTTTTAGAGTCTAGGCCAAGATCAGGGGAGAGGCCAGAATGTAGAGATTAAAGCCAATCAAATGAGCGGAATCTTCCAGGGGAGTAACTTACAGCCAAGTCACAGACTGACCAATTGGGTCACTGGTCAGAAGGGGGCCATGCAAAGAGAATTAAAAATCCAGGAGATTAGAGGAAGCATCTTTCAAGGTGGAGGACTAAAAGAGAGACTCTGATTGAAAAAAGAAGGATAAGTTCCTTTGTAAAGAACATTTTGGGTCTCTAGCATGGGCATACAAGGAGTTGCTAAAAGATCACACTCTGACCTGTTACCCTGCTGGGTTTCTTGCTCCAAAATTGACTACTTAACCCTGCTCCTCTCCAATTATCTCAGGTTTGTATTAGGAAAAGAAGCAAAACAACACAAGATTATCTGATTAAAATTTATGATAGGTTTGACCTCCCTGGGGAGTAATTTGTAAGTTTAAAAGGAGTGCTCTTTTTTTGTTTTTATTTCAAACCTAAGCAAATCTCTAATCAGTAGAATGTGTTGGAGGAAGTAAAACCGTGGCCTGAATGTTGGTAAATTGGACCGTGGCTTCAATTAAATTGTGGCTTCAATTCAGCTATGTTTGGATCGGAAATCTGTGTTTTATTAGGCTAAGCCTTTTCTAACTTTGTATTTTCTTTATTTTCCTTTACTTGCTCCTTAGTTCTTAGTGAAGTTATTTTCAAATGTTTAGCTTTTCTTTGTTAAGCAAGGAGCAAGATGGGAAAGGAGCTTTTGTCCACGTCTGGGTCTTGCAGTAAGGAGACAACCATGTGTCCATGGAGACTGAAGTAAGACAAAAGAACCAAGAGGGAGGTGTAAATCCTTGGAAGAGAGAAATCATTCATACAGCTATACTTTTTTGCCTATGATGATCTTTGTCTTAGTCTATTAGGGCTTCTATAACAAAATACCACAGACAGCATGGCTTATAAACAACAGAAATTTATTTCCCATAGCTCTGGAGGCTGGGAAGTCCGAGATCAAGGTGCCAGCAGATTCATTTTCTGGTGAGGGCCCACTTCCTGGTTCATAGATACCCATCTGTGTTTTCACATGGTAGAAAGGGGCAAGGGATCTCTCTGGGATCTCTTTTATAAGGACACAAATTCTCATTTATGAGAGCTCCACCCTCATGACCTATCACCTCCCAAAGTCTCCACCTCCAAATATCATCAGGTTGGGGGTTAATTTTCAATAGATGAAGTTTGGGGGTGGCACAAACAGTCTATAGCAATCTCTCATATAAAACTTTATCTTTTCTTCAAAGAGTCTTTGTGTATTTATTTCTAAAATCTAACTCTCTGTAATACTATTTTAAGAGCTTGACTGCAGAGTCTTGCTAAAATAGAATCTGAAAGATTAGGGCTCAAAATCCACATATTTATCAAGCTTTTCCAATGACACTTCAACTGCCGGGAAGCATGCTCTACATGACACAGTGAAGTAAAACTACTGTGAAATGAATCTGTTTTGTTTTTTCATTTCCATCAAACTCTTTGAGAGATGGAAAGGATTCAACATGAAGAATATAAGACTTCAGTCCTTTCATGGGGGCTAGGGATATTCCAACCAAAAAAATATCTTCCCAACCATTTTATCACTGACTGAAAAATTACCAACTATTGATTTTTTCTGCCCTATTAATTTTTCCAGTCTTCTTGCAAATGGTAAAGAAAAGGAAACATATTACATTCAAACAACTTGTAACTTAATTAACTGGTTAGCTATCTGCCATGACATATCAGATACAGGAAACCTGAGATTACAGTACCTCATCTATAATGGATGCTCACCAAATTTTATCTCCTGACTGATGAGAAAAAGAAGGACATTTAACAAGGAGGAAGAGAAGATAAAATTGAATTATGTGGTCACTAAAAACGACCAACTTATAATTTGGTCTTGACCTTCCCAGAAATGTTGCAATGTGTTGCCCCTTAGTACTTTCTTGACATATAATTTTACTTCCTATTTTTAAATTTTTTGAGGTATAGTTTTTATATAGTGGGATACACTAATCTTGAGTGTAGAGTATATGAAAAATACACCTGTGCTACCCACACCCCTATCAAGATAGAACATTTCCATCACCTCAGGATTTTTTTTTCCTTGCCCTTCTTAGTCAATTAATACCTCAGAGGTAGTTATTTTCTGATTTCTATCATGATGCATTAGTTTTGTCTGTTCTAGAAATTCATGTAAGTGGGATATTTTTTGGAATCGTACAAGTTCTTGAGTGTATCGGTAGTTCATTCTTTTTATTACTGAGTAGTATTCCATTGTGTGAATACACTACTATTTGTTCATCCATTTTACTGTTGAACATCTGTATTGTTTCTAGCTCTGGGCTATTATGAATAAAACTTCTATGAACAATCTTCTAGGAATCTTGCGTTTGACATGTTTTCATTTACTTGGGTAAATACCAAGGAATTGAATTGCTAAATGAAAGGATAAGTATATGTTTAACGTTGTAAGAAATAGCCAAATAGTTTTCCACCCGCAGTGTATGGGAATTCTGGTTGCTCCAAGAGCCAATATTTCAGGCTGTCAAATATTTTAATTGCAACCATTCTAATTTGTGTGAAGTGATATCTCATTATGGTTTGACTTTGCATTTTCTTGATCACTAATGATGCAGAGCACCTTTTTACATGCTTATTTGCCTTTCGTGTATCTTCCTTAGGTTCCTTTGTGAGGTGTTTATTCAAGTGTTATGCTCATTTTTAAAATTTTGGCTCTTTATTGTTATTAAATTGTAAGAGGTTTTGGTATATACTGGATAGAATTCCTTTGCCAGACACAAGTGTTCTAAATATTTCCCCCAAGGCTTTTCACTTTTTAAAGTGTTTTATATGAGCAACTGTTTTAATATTGATGGAATCCAATTTATCTTTTTGTTCTTTTTGTGATTAATGCATTGTGTGTCCTACCTAAAACACAAAGTGTTTTGGGAAATTCTTCAATAATTTCTTCTACAAGCTTTATGACTTTGGTGTGTACTTTTAAATCTATGATCCATCTCAAATTAATTCTTTTGTATGAAATAAGGTAGTGATGTTCACTTTTTTTCCACATGAATGTCTGTTTTAGCATCATTTGGTGGGAAGCTTTTCATTCTCCATTAAATTGCACTTAGTGTTTTTGTTGAAAATTAATTAATTGAGTGTACAAATTGGGTCTGTTTCTCAACTCTCTCTTTAGTTTCATCGAATCTGTCTGTTCATACTTATACCAATCTAAATTGTTTTGATTAATGTACTTGATTCAAAGTCTTGAAGTCAGGAAACATAAATCCTCTAAATCTATCTTTGCCAAGATTGTTTTAGACCATCTAAATACTTTTTATTTACATACACAATTTAGAATCACCTTGGGAAATTCTACCAAAAATATTACAAAAATTTTAATGGGGTTATATTGAATTCAAAGGACACCTTGGAATATTTGATACCTTAGCAATATTAAGTCTTATAACTTATTAATGTACCTTTGCATTTATTTAAATATTTAATTTATTTTCAGTAAAGTTTTTACAGTTTTCTGTTTATAGGTGTCACAGGTCAGACTATGAGACAGATTAACTTGCAGGAAGTTTATTGCAGCATGTTCTCTTGGGATAAACCTATGGTGAAAGCCATGAAAGTGGGATTAGTTAGAAGTTGGTCAAAAAATGCAGTCACCACAAAGGCTTCAACTGATCTGATGGGAATACATATCAAAATCTAGGATAGACCTTAAAAGTTCTGAACTAGAGCAAAGTGACTGGACTTCTATGACCCTGTTTCAATCAGTTGTTGATTTTAGGTCACAGGAGGAGGAGGTATATAGCCTTAGATGAGGTGGTTCTCTTTAGTTGAGAGCAATTCACTGAAGAGCTCACATCCAGCTATCTGCCAACATTTCCAGCAGCTAGGAGAATAATTCCTTTAGTATTAAAGGGCTGAGGTGCTGGGTTGCACGGGACTGCATTTACTATTTTTCATCCTTTGTGCCACTTGGATCCACTTAATTCATAAAATTCCTGGGAACAGATCCATTAGGACTCTGGTGGGCCTCATTTCCCTGAGGAAATGTGTAAAAGAAAGTTTAGTGGGATGAACTATAACCTCTATCACTCAGGTGAGTCTTTTGGCCACAACTGATATTCATCATCTCCATCCTCAAGAGATTCCTCTCACCTTTGGCTAGCAACTCAAATCTTTTAAGAGGTTTACTTGGTAGCATAATAAAGAACCTCTTATCTGAGGGTACCGAGAGCCCGTCACCATGCCATTCTTTGGATGTGGCTGCTACATTTATTCATTAACTGATAAAATTGTGCAAAGGAGGCACCAAAAATATTCAAGTATGTCATCTGAGTGCAAAACTTATTCTCCATTGTGTAACAGCAGCTCTGTCTCCCGGTGATAACCAGGGACTAACCCCTTCAAGTCAGGGACTCTTCTGGGTTTCTGCTGGTTTCTTGGCATGAGTTCAGAGTGCCCAGGCAGTAGCCAGAGAATGAAATCTATTGAGACTGTTGTTGGCACGATTGGAGAAGTTAACCATTTGGATAAACAGGATCTCCAAAGACCTTTGCAGAGTTCAATGTTGCAAGGACCAGGAGAATGGATTAAGAAAAGTGATGGTAAACAAGTAAACACTTTCACTTTCACATCTTGCGTTTTGGACCCATGATATCTATTAATTGAAGATACAGCCCCATACATTGGTCGTGAATTAAGCATATATATTGCATCCTTGAGGGTGGTACTCATTCACACATAGTAACATATCTGAGCTGGTGCCTCATCGGCAACTTCATTAAGCCATTCTATTGCAAGGTCATTCTGGCAGCTTCTGGGAGGTGTTGTATGCATCAGGACCAGTAGATCCCATTGTTGTATACCCATAGCCATACCTCTTGCTATAACATAAGTCCCTTGGTTTCATGCAGTGTTGGTGCTTGTAGATGATACTCTGTAAGCACATACATATTGGTGCTGGCTGAGGTTCTATGAAGCAGAAAAGGCAAAGGTATACAGAATATGGCAATTCCAGTCAAGATGAATCATTCAGGGTGAAGGAGGTCTAAAGTTGTCAAACTGACACTAAGTGGATGGTCTTCTCCTGGAGTGGTGCTGTATTGGGAGCTGAGCATTGTTTGTGTTTCTGGCAAGTTGCGTATTATCTATCTGTTAATTGGAGTGTCTAGTCTATTTGCATTTAATATAATTATGACTGTGATTGGGTTTAAGTTTTCATCTTGTTATTTGTCTTCTATGGTGCCACTTGTTCTTTATTTCTTTTTTCCCTATTGTTTGGTATCAGGAGGCTCCTGGCTCATTAAATAAACTGCCCTCTGTTAGATTATTCTAAAATGGACCTTTAGAAATTCACTTTATCTCCTGTATTACATATTTAAATACACCTCCATCATTTATTTTTATTTTCAAAGAAAGATACATCTTTAATTTACTATCTGCCTCAAAGTAGTATTCTATCACCTCTTAATGTAAGAATCTGATGACAATATATTTCTCCTTATACTTCTATTTTTGTGCTATTGTTTCATACCATTTACCTATTTTGAGGTTATAAACCTCAAAATACATTGTTATTAATATTTATTTTAAACAGTCAGTTGTCTTTTAAAAATTAAGAAAAACTATAAAAGCATATTTCATGTTTAACCACATATTAATCATTCCTTCTCTTCATTCCTTCAAACTGATTTTTTATATGGTACCTGTTCCTTCAAAAGAACTTCCTTCAACATTGAATTTTTTTTTTAATTTATTTATTTTTTGCTGTGCTGGGTCTTTGTTGCTGCACGCGGGCTTTCTCTAGTTGTGGAGAGAGGGGGCTACTGTTTGTTGCGGTGCTTGGGCTTCTCATTTCTGTGGCTTCTCGTGCTGCAGAGCACGGGCTCTAGGCGCACGGGCTTCAGTAGTTGCAGCACGCAGGCTCAGTAGTTGTGGTTCATGGGCTCAAGAGAGCAGGCTCAGTAGTTGTGGCGCACAGGCTTAGTTGCTCCGCGGCATGTGGGGTCTTCCTGGACCAGGGCTCGAACCTGTGTCCCCTGCGTTGGCAGGAGGATTCTCAACCACTGTGCCACCAGGGAAGCCCTCAATATTGAATTTTAAATCTACTGGTGAAAACTTCTCTCAGCATTTGTTTAGCAAAAATGTTTTTTTTTCTTTTTTTTTTTGGAGGAATTTTTTGTGCAATGTATTGAATTCTAGAGTGACATATTTTTTTAAAAAACTTTTGGCATTTAAAAATGTTCAGTTGTCTTCTGAAATGTATAGTTTCCTATACAAGTCATGATTTCTCTTGTTATATTTTTCCTGTATATAATGTGTCTTTTATTTGGCTCCATTTAAGGCTTTTCTATTTATCTTTGAGCTTTAGCAATTTCACAATAATATGCCTAAGTGTGCTTTCCTTTGTGTTTACCCAAATTGTGTTTTTTGTTTTCTTTTTTATGTTTGTTGGATATGTGGGCTAAGTTTTAAAAATATTTTTACATATATTTACCCGTGCTCCATATTGACCCACACATCAGTGAGGCCTTTTGTGTTTACATTTTTTTAGTTTTTGCTTCAGTTTGCACAATTTTTATGGCCTGTCTTCAATTCACTGATATATTCTTCAGCAGTGCCCAATCTGTGATTTTTTTTTACATTTCATCTTGTGTCTACTGTTTGCCTATTTTTTATTTTTCTGTTTATTAATGTCTAGTATTTTTGTTTGTATACTAGACACTGTGGAAGTTAGATTGCTTAAATCCAAATTATGTAGTCTCTTTTAAAGAATATTAAATTTTTTCTGGCATGATTGACTTACTAACAGATCAGCTTGATCCTGTCAAGGATTAGTCATGTCTAGAGCAGTCTTACTCCTAAAACTTGGTCTTTCTGAAGTCTGAAAGTCAATGGCTTTTTAGGCATGATTATCTACTCTGACTGGTTAGAACTCCAGTACTCTCAGAACTGAGAAACCTCTAGAATTTTTATTCAGCTTCCATTTATATCTCTTTCAGACCCCATGATGTCACACCCTGTGCAAATGCAACTTAGTACTTCATAAAAGAATCAAGAGAGACCCCATGTAGATTTCTGGATGTCCTTCTCTACCTATGTCTCTCTTCCTCAGATTCTTTCTCATAAATTTCAGCTACTTTAGCAGCCCCAAATTCTTCTGATCTCTGTTTCTCTGCTCAGCAATACTGTTGCTCTATATTTGTCTCTGTTCTCTCTGGTTCAGTTTGGAAATTGACCCCAGATGAGAAGCTGAGGTAAATATGAAGTTTACCTGGCATGTGTTCCTCTTTTTAAGGATCACAGCTCTGCATTATCTGTGCATGACAACACCATTTTATTGCTGTTTATGGTAAGAGAATAAGTCAACACCTGCTATTCTGTATTGGCTGTAATTACAATTTTTCCCCTTCTTCTGTAAAAACAAATAGTTACCTTTGCATTGTGGCTCATTATTTTTAACTCATTTTCATACATTATCTCATCTTATTCTCAAACATTATCAAATGAATTAGCACTCCTGATGATAATCAGGAAAGAAGGGAAATTTTAAGCTCCATATTTCTGATAAGGATATTAAGCCTCAAGGAGAGTAAGTGATTTTAGCCTAAACTATATAGATTGATATCCAGTTTTCTAATTTCAGTTTTCTGTCCACTGAGCTGTGTTGTCTCAAGGGAAAACAAAATTCTTTGCTTTGAAGTATATGTTTTCTGAGGTTTTATTTTTGTTTTCTGTTTAAGCATATGTTTCTTTTTACAAATTACAATTTATCAGAAATCTAGAGATGTTTTATCATGTTTTCCCTTAGGCTTTTCCTTTTCTGGTTTTGCTTCTTTCACACACTGAGAAATTCAACACCAGATGTGTGTACTTTTATGGCTGACCTTATTAGAAAATTATACAAAAATGTGAATGACCACTAGTTTATTTTAATTACAATTTCTATGTGGATGTTAAAAACACCAACGTAATGTTAGATTTCTGTAGTATAATGTCCAGAAAAAGACATTTCATCCTGATTCTGATTGTAAGCTTACCGCAGTTGTAATTTGGTATTAATATGGTTATCTCTGCCACAATCCCAGCACGATCTTTGACTCCAAGACTCCTAAGACTGGTAAAGGCTACCAGTCTTGTTTAACCACTAGTCCTTATTGTAATAGCTGGCTTATAATAGGTGCTCATAAAATATTTATTGAAAGAGTGAATCATGAATACTGATTAGTTATTATCAGAAATTTTGCATTTAATTCTAAGGATTAAAATTTAACAAGGTTATGACCCATTGGATAAAATAGAAGGAAGAATGGCCTAGGTGGTGAAGGGTATAGAAATAGTGGTTGAAATTGGAGATATTAAACTGAAAAGCAGTCCCTGAGAGGGCAAATAATGACTGCTCTAAAATATTTGAGGTTATCTTATATAGGTTAAGTAGTAGATTTTCTCTGCGATACTTCATAGAAAATCACTGGGCAAAATGGGTGATGTTTCAGAGAGGCAAGTTTTCAATTCAATATAAGTAGGAATTCTCCAAATAAAGATATACAATTGGAATGAAGGCCTTAAGGGTATAGTGGGACCCATCCTTTTTCTTGGTTCTAGAGACTGAATTTGTCAAGTTGGGGAACCACAGAAACAATTTTTGCACCATCTTGGATAACAGATTAGTTGAGCTTTCAATTTAATCCCTAATTAAATTTATAAAAATGTGATTCCATTACTCAACAACTGTTTATTGAGCTCCTGGTATGTACAAATCCTCAGGATGTAATTTACACTGTAGAGAGGGCTTATTTTCAAACTCTGCTTCACGAAGAATTCAGAAATTCTTTTCACACCCTCTTATTTGGAATTGTGGCTTTCTTTGAGAGATGTTGCTAGAAGTGTTCGATGCAAGCAAGCACATGAACATATGCACATGCACACAAAGACACACATAGAAAAAAAAGAACAAAGAAAACTCAAGAACAACTGTTGATCTGTCATGTTCTTTGCAGAAAATTAGAGTAATTATACTTTTAAAGCATTGTCAACATTTCAGAAAATAAATTACTAGGGCAAAAAATAATTGAAAGAGAGATCATGGAAAGCACAAAACATTTAGGTAAGGAAGGATTGCTTCTTGTGACTTAAGCTAAGAACAATTTACATGGTATGTTTTGGATCAGTTTTTCAAAATATAATCTTTCTAGAAGTTTTCCATCCTCTGGTATGCTTTGCAAACAATTTATGGGGAAATCAAATTGCTCCTGGAACTGCCATTAACAAATATGTAGCATAATTTAATACAAAATTACCTGTATGTTTGAAAACAGTGACACTAAGAAATTTGAACTTTCTCAGCCTCACCAACTGATGAGTATACATGAGGTCATATACATGTTTAAATTAATAAGAAAGATGATTACCTTCATCTACTAATAATGCATATACTTTGCCTTCCTGCAAAGACTCTGGGCTCATATATGTTAGTCTCCAAAGATCTGTCAAATGTTGTGAAGTAAGCACACATGTGGGGAACTAACTGGAAAAATGCCAAAAATTGCTCTATGTGGCATAGCCGTTCCTTGCTGCTATGGCCAATGTCCAAGACTGGATGTCCTCAGATCTAGAATGCTCTGCCACTTCTCCTTGCCCCTATTTTAGGCAGAGCAGTTTATCCTCTGATGACTGCTCTGCTTCCACCAGTCATAGAGAGTGTACTTGCTGCTCTCTAAGTGTGGTGGGCACCTTCATTGCTATGAACTAGCAGATCCAGAAACTTCTTTCTGATGGCTGCCTCTCCTCTGCCAGCAAAGCAGCCACTATCCTTCTTTTTGATGTAGCAGGCACTGGCGTGACTTGTTTTCCACTTCAGAATGTGGTGGTCTCTCTCATTGCTCTGCTAGGCAGAGAGGTTCTCTTTTAGTGGTCCCTTGAGTTCAATGGGATCCAAACACTGTGTGGGAATTATGGAAGAGATTTTAGAAAAACACTCTCTCCTTTTTGTAAGGTTCAAACGGTGTTTCTTGGGCACTGGCATGTGACAGAGTTCAGCAAACCTACCCTTTTAGTACACTTTTAGGCTTCTCTCTCCCAAACATAAGGATGTGCGTGCAAAGGTGTGGGCCAACATCAGATTTTTACAAGAGTCATCGCACTGTGCTTAGAATCTCTATTCTCTTCCGATAACTAAGGTCTCATAACTAGGTCAAAGTTGTAGTTTCAAGATCCATGGTACTTCAAGAATAACTCTTTCCTAGGAGTATTCTTACTCTCCATGCAAATAGATGCTTTCAGTTTTGTCCCATTTATATTCCCCCAAATGCTCAGTTATGTCTGAATATCCAGGAGTAAACACAATATAGACATACACTGTAAGGCAGGATACAGGACAGAGGAATGCTTTTGGAAGAATCTCTGAAGTTGGGAAATCATTGCTAGAGTACTTGAATTTCTTGGTCCACATTTCAGAACTAATCTATAAAGCAGAAGTGAAGTTCAAAGGAAAGGTAAATCTCATGCTGCAGGAAAGTCAAATAGCCAGGACTGACTATATGAAAGTAACCATAGGCTGATGTTACATTTTTTTCTTCTTTCTAGAATATCTGCAGTATTTTCTCATTGCTTTTTTTTTAAAGATTTTTTTTTGATGTGGACTATTTTTAGAGTCTTTATTGGATTTGTTACAATATTGCTTCTGTGGTATGTTTTGGCTTTTTGGTCACAAGGCATGTGAGACCCTAGCTCCAAAACCAGGGATCGAACCTGCACACCCTACACTGGAAGGTGAAGTCCTAACCACTGGACCACCAGGGAAGTCCCAGTGTCTTCTCATTACTTTCTAAAGCAAGTAATAATTGGGTGAAGAAAGAGCTGTCTCCTGTCCTTTGTGACTCTTGTAATCTGCTCATTCTTTGGGGAGATAATCTTGCAACCATTGACTCCCTACACCATGTGTGAACTGTGGCACTAGATAGGAATCTGATCTTCTACTGAGTGATTTTCAGTAAAATCTGAACATACTGCATCTTGATAACACTCTTTTGAAAGGAAGTAAAACTTGTATTCATTATTGGGGGATTTTATGAGTGAAATTATAGTTTGGATCCATCCAGTCTCTTTCTCTCTCTCTCTCTTTTTCTCTCCCTGGAACATGAATAATTATGATGAGCACAGTCCCCATGCTAACCGACAAGGCATGAGCAAGGTGAGTAGAAAATAAACTTTTTTTAGGAAAAGCCACTGAGGTTTGGGTGTGCTTGTTATTGCACAGCCCAGACTATACTGATTAGTATACTCATTAATGTAAATTAAAAAGCTAGTTTCTTGGTATATGATACCATTTAAACTACAATCACTTATTTAAATTCTCTGTGCATAAGGAATAGCACTAGGTATTTATCTGGGATGCAGATATAGAAATTAGCAAGACTCATTGCTCTCTCAGAATTTATTCTCATGAGAGGTTTATCTTTAATAGTAGGGTACAGGTCATGTTATACTGGACAAT
The DNA here is from genome assembly GCF_963924675.1 of Phocoena phocoena. Taxonomy (NCBI): domain Eukaryota; kingdom Metazoa; phylum Chordata; class Mammalia; order Artiodactyla; family Phocoenidae; genus Phocoena; species Phocoena phocoena. The sequence goes on along the minus strand of NC_089222.1, from coordinate 119,608,045 downwards.
TCTATTCTGCATGATGGAGAAATAAGCATAAGAATTATCAAGAGGTGGAGTGTTCGCTTGTGTGTGTGTGTGTGTGTGTGTGTGTGTGTGTGTGTGTGTGTGTGTGTGTTTTGGGGAGGGAGGTAGTGTCTTTCTAGAAATCAACTCCCTAAGTACAAAGTATAGGAAATGCAAATTCAAATGGTCAAATATCCAAGATGTTTAAATCAAAGCAACATGGTGGGAAGTAGTAGAAGATATTACCAAGGATTAGATACCTACCTAAGCAACATGTTGCCAGTAGAAGATCCTGGGGGAAGGGAAAGGCTGAGGATACACAGGTGAGACCCTCAGTTGATTCCACCTGCAATATTGTTTCTGTGCAAATGTAAGTGTAAAAAGAGATCTGGGGTAGGAACCAGTGATCCAGAAAAAAGGACAATCAGAAGCATCCACCATAAACAGGTGGGTGGTTACTTAGGGAAGCTGCATCTTAAAATCACAGAAACACTACTCCAGGTGAAAAGAGATCACAGGCCCACATGGAGATTGGGCATCCAATCAGATTCCTGTAGTATGTAACACTAATGTAAAAAACAAAGGTTCTGTCTTGGTACTGTCATTTCCTTGTTATGCAAACTTGAGCCTGTTACATAGCTTCTCTGAGCTTTAATTCCATAATCTGTACTGTAAGAATAATTTAATGGTGACTTCCTCATAACTGTATGTGAGTGTTAAATGAGTTAACCCTATCAAGTTTACATGATAGTGTCTGGAGGATAATAAATGTTTAGTACATGAGAAGATACTCAACATCACTAATAATCAGGAAAATGCAATTCAAAACCACAATGAGATATCAACTCACACCCCTCAGAATGCTTATCATCAAAAAAACAAGGAATAAGTGTTGGTGAGGGTGTGGAGAAAAGGGAACCCTAGTATATAGTTTGGAGAGTGTAAATTGATACAGCCACTACAGAAGACAGTTTGGAGTTTCCTCAAAAAATTAAAAGTAGAACTAACATATGATCCAGCAACTCTACTCCTGGGTATATGTTCAAAGAAAAAGAAAACGTTAATTTAAAAAGATACATGTGAGGCTTCCCTGGTGGCGCAGTGGTTGAGAATCTGCCTGCTAATGCAGGGGACACGGGTTCGAACCCTGATCTGGGAGGATCCCACATGCCGTGGATCAACTAGGCCCGTGAAGCACAACTACTGAGCCTGCGCATCTGGAGCCTGTGCTCTGCAACAAGAGAGGCCGTGATAGTGAGAGGCCCACGCACTGCGATGAAGAGTGCCCCCCGCTTGCCACAACTATAGAAAGCCCTCGCACAGAAACGAAGACCCAACACAGCAAAAATAAATAAATAAATTACTAAACTCCTACCCCCAACATCTTAAAAAAAAAAAAAAAGATACATGCACCCCAATGTTCATAGCAGCATTATTTACAATAGCCAAGATATGGAAGGAACTTAAGTGTCCATCAACAGGTGAATGCATAAAGAATTTGTGGTATATATATATATATATATATATTCAAAGGAATATTACTCAACCATAAAAAAAGAATGAAATTTTGCCATTTGCAACAACATGGATGGACTTGGACACTATTATACTTAGTGAAATAAGTCAGACAGACAAAGACAAATACTGTATGTTTTCATTATATGTGGAATCTACAAAATAAAACGAATGAATATAGAAAAAGAGAAGTAGACTCACAGATACAGAGAACAAACTAGTAATTACCAGTGAGGAGAGGGTTGGGGGAAGAGCAAAATAGGTGAAGGGGATTAAAAGGTACAAACTACTAAGTATAAAATAAATAAGATTCAAGGATGTAATGTACAACACAATGAATATAATCAATATTTTATAATAACCTTATATAGAGTATAACCTATAAACTATTGAATCACTAAATGCTTAGCAAAAGTAAACTATCTTTTTTGTTTTTATTATGGCTACCATTATGTGATTATCCTTTCCCTGGAGTTCCAAGCAGTGAGTGTATTGGTTCACATAATTTGGGTGATTCCATTAAAAATAAACATGTAAAATAATACTGAAGCCTGGCTGGTTTTGTATGAACCAACATGCAATGTTAAGCCCAGTAATTAAATTATTTTTTTCTTTATTTGCTTTGGTTTCTAGTTTTATTATTTTGGTTACATGAAAGTATGTATTTGACTTTCATAGGAGGACTTTAACAATTCTCTCTAAAGGGAAAAGAAAAGCTTTTGGTGATGCCATTACCAACAATTGCTTTTTCTGATTTTTATTCCTTGCTTTTTAATCCACTACACTTTTTAAAAAATTTATTAATCACAATTTGGTTAAAATTCTTTCTTCTTCTTCCCACTTGCTTCCAAAAATGCATTTGCTATTAAACTCATTTTGTAAATGTGGTACATTGATATGAGTTTCTTTCACATTTTTATGATGCTGACACCAGCAAAAGCTAAGAGGAGGTTGAAACTGCTGGGGCTTTATGTGACTTTGATGACAGATATTTTTAAGGCTTTCTTTTCTGCTATATAAACTGGAGCAGTGTAGCTCTTTCTTTCCACAATGTATAAAATAACTTTCCTCTAATGTTAAGAAAAGCAACAGTGATTAGAAAGATTAAGCAGATAACCTGGCTGTAAGAAATGAAGACACAAGAAAAACAAATGCACAGCTTAGATTTAGCAAGCACATTTGCACAACTTAGATTTAGCAAGCATATTTCAGGGCTCATGTCTGTTTGTGTTAATGATTATTTAGGTAATAAACACTGTATCTTCTCCTATAACAAAGCCAGGCTAGCTTCTGAGTCAGACACTCTGGTAAACAGTAAAAAAGTATTTTGTTCTTTGCTCTCTTGATGACTGTAAAAAGGAAAATGATATATAAATCTTTGCATATATTCAGTTTGAAGTCATACTACAGAAGACTAGTATTTGGAGCAAGAAAGATTTTCATAAAAAGAGGCAGATGGGTAGACAATTATTGTGAAGGAGTAGAGGCTAACTAATTTGTGTAATAAGAAAACCATTAATATTTAGCAGTGACACTCATATTTTCAAAACTATTCCTCTTATGCCCACCCTTTCTCTTCTTTCTAAATATTAGGCATACATATTTGTTTATATGCGTGTTTAAAATTCATTATTTATTTTCTTGAATCCTCATCCCCTCCCTCACCCTTTTCCCCCAATCCACTTAGATGTGTTGCATGGCTGTGAATTATACCCCAAGTGTGACAGACGATGACTATTTGGAGGATGCCAAGTAGCAGTTGCCCTAGCAACAATAACCAGGGGATGCTTCTCAGAACTTCTGCCTCCTCTCTTCCTCCATCATTTTCCCTGTTATGAGAGTTAGATAACGTGGTTACCAGAATTAGTTGAATCTGGTTCCCACTCCTGGACCCAGCATAGAGAAAGAGAGAAAGCTTAGAAATATCTGTTTTTTTCTTACTATCAGGGGAAATTCAGCATATCTTTGCAGTCAAGACTGAAGGGAGGGGCACTCTTAGAAAAGAGCTACGTGCTCTCATACTAATAAATGCTTGATGGTGGGAGAATTAATTGTCAGAACTGTTACCACAAACCACTTGTGAGGAATGAAAAAAATCATTGTTGAATTTCCACACGTGGGCTAAAAGAACAGTATGTAAATTAGATTGCAAGATGCTATGTTCTGTGAGTGGAAATTTCTGGTCTGGTCTGAATCTGATATAGCAGATTTAATTTTACTTTCTTTGTCAAATGAAGAAAACCTAAAAAAATGGAAGTGTAATCTAGACAGCAAGAAGGAAAACTTTTTTCAATTACCTATGACTTTATTGTTATTTACATCTCCTCCCCCATATAAATATTCAGATTAAACCAGACAATAAAGTTTAAGGAAAATTCTATTTGCTAAGAAAAGCAGAGGGGATTTCTATGAAGCAAAAGAAGCTGAAGCTTCAGGGTTTCTCACTTGCAAGGCCTCCTTTCAAGGCTTTGTATCTCAATTTACATTTGTACATATATTACTTTTATTCTTAAAAAGCCACTCCCTGATTATATACACTTGAAGATATGCAAATTCTGGATCCACTCCTCAGAAGGGGAAATATAAGTGATTAATTTGATTACATATTATTGCTATTGTATCACTTTTCATGACATTCAGATTTCTAATCTTGTAGTTCTGTTTTGAATACTCATGTCTGGTTTTACTTTTTTTCATCTTGCTTTAGGGGATACTATAGATCTTTAAGTAATCTCAAGCTTGCACATGTTTAAAAAATAATAACAAAAATGTGGTTTGTATGCATCACTGTACTTTAATTTTTAAACATCTTTATTGAAGTATAGCTGATTTACAATGTTGTATTAACTTTTGCTGTACAGCAAGGTGATTCAGTTATATATATATATATATATATATATATATATATATATATATATATATATATATATATATATATATATTCTTTTTCATATTATTTTCCATTACGGTTTAATCACAGGATATTGAATACAGTTCCCTGTGCTATTCAGTAAGACCTTGCTGTTTATCCATTCTATATATTAGTTTGCATCTGCTAACCCCAAACTCCCACCCCATCCCCTCCACCATCCTCTTCCCCCTTGGCAACCACTAGTAAATTCTCTATATCTGTGAGTCTGTGTCTGTTTCGTAGATAAGTTCATTTGTGTCATATTTTAGATTACACATATAAGTTGCATCATTGTACTTTCAAAACCATTTAATAAAATTATGAGTAGGAAATGAAATGGTCAATAGTAGAAAAGAAATAAAACAGATCGAGTTATTTAAAAATAGTTAATTTATCCGCTTACCATGTTATTTGGAGTGTATTCTATGTAATTCCGGTGGGAAACAGATTTCTGACTGGAAGAAGTTGTTGTATAATCTTAATAATAGATATAATTAAATAAGTGCTTAATGCAGGTTTTTTTAGGATTCCTTTTCGATTTGAATGAATAGTTTTCACCACATGTATGCCAATAATATTTGAAGGGTATGACCCACAATACCTTAGGAGTTTAGTTAAATAAACAGTATTTTATAAATAATACACTAGAAACTTTTAGTAATTATTTAAACCCAATACTTCATGGTAACTCTGGAAGAATTTTGAAAGGTATAGTGAAAAGTCTTTGTACTCCTACTAATCACATTTATCACCATTTACCTTTTACGGAAATATCCAGTTCCTCCACTGAGGTGCATTCTCTTGAAGGTTTATATTTTAATTTTATATCCCAAGATCACAGCACCTTAAATCTAATAGATTCTACTGTGTATTATTTTAGTTGATCTGACATAATACTTTTTTAAAATTGGAGTATAATTGCTTTACAATGTTGTGTTAGTTTCTGCTGTACAGTGAAGTGAATCAGCTATATGTATACATACATCCCCTCCATCTTGGCCCTCCCTCCCACCACATCCCACCCATCTAGGTCATCACAGAGCACCAACCTGAGCTCCCTGTGCTATACAGCAGGTTCCCACTAGCTATCTATTTTACACATAGTAGTGCATTTATGTCAAACATAAGGGATGAATTGGGAGATTAAGTTTGACATAATACATTTTTCATGAACTTTGCTCTTGGACTCTACATTTTATAGAGCTAATAATATGAATACCACAGTAGACACTACTAGGAATTTTTATTTTTATAACAATATTTAAATATTTTAAAAGATAATATATTCAAATAATTCAAAATTTTAAAGGTACAAAAGGAAATGTGTACGTTGAAAAAACTCTCCCTCTCCACTTTCAGAGCTATTTTAGGCATATACAAACAAAAACATACACATTCTTTTTAGCATAGTATGCAAACTGTATACTCTTAATTATTTTTATTTAACACTTTTATAGTTGGCCCATATCTGCAAACAAGCAAAAAACTGTGTTCTCATTCTGTTTTATGGCTACATTTCATTGTTATATATATATATATATATATATATATATATATATATATATATATATATATGTATGTAGTATAATTTATTAAACTGGTATTTTGTTAACGGATGTTTAGATACTTTCCAATCTTGCTTACTAAAAACACATTACAGTAAATAACTTTGTACATGACACAATTTTGCATAAGTGAGAAAATATGTATAGGTCATATTGCTATTTCTGAAATAAGCCACAAAATTTATGTGTTTTTATATTGATAGATATTGCCAGATTACTTTTCATACAACATGAATTGATTTACAGTAATGATCAAAATACCCTTTTGTTTTTCATTCTTATAGAATGTGCTATCGAACTTTTCAATCTTTGTCAATAAGGAAGGTAAAACAACGCTGTCAATGTAGTTTTAGTTTATATTTATTTTCATATTTTTTGAGTTTAGACTTTTTTCATATGTTTAAGAACATTTGAGCTTCTTTTCACTTTATCATACGTTGTTTTTATCTCCTTCCTTGCATTCAATACAATGTGTCATTATTTTATTCACGTATTTGTGTCCTTGGTCATCATTTGTCTCTTTGATTATTTTACAGGCTCCTTGAAGGTCAGTATTTGGCTTTCTTATTCAACACTGACTCATTAGCTCCCAACACAACACCTTCTTTAGCAGACATTTAGTAAATATTTGTTGAACAAGGGAGTTAATGAAGTAATGTGAGTCCACCAGGAGATCTCAAGGATGTTGCCACAGAACTCTGTACTTGATTCTGTGCCCAATTACCTCTGAGTGTCCTAAAACAATTGGTATTCTTTACTATTTTTTGAAAGTTTGCTGAGCTATTTGAAATGGAATTGAAAAGCACAACACAAATTAAAAGAGACTCATAAGTAATACTTTAGAATATGACTTCCCTATGGATTCTCCAAAATATCTAATTACAATCAGGGTTTAGTTTTCCATAAGGGAGAGAGTTCTCTATTGAGAATTCTAGGTTAACTTAATTTTTCAATGCTATCATGGAAAGGGAAACAAAGGTGAATCTAGGAAACAGAGAAAGATTAAATATATTTACAGACCCCAATGTTATATATTGGGAGCTGCAAAACTTTTCTGTTAAATGGTACACAAACTTTGCTACACTGAACTTTGTCATTGCATAAGAATGTAGAGTTTTCAGGAATGTTATTAGTTTAAAAATTAACTATGTATTAAAATACTGGGTTCCAACCATAACATGGATAATGATTTAAAACTCTTTCTTTCCACAGGAAGTACCATACCCTGTGCTGTGTGAATTCTTTCAGCAATTACAGATACATAGCAATTGTTGAAATGTAAGGTGGATTTGTAGTGTATTTGAGTGACTGATACCAAGAAATGGATAAACAGTACTGCATTTTTAAGCAGAATTCAACAAATAGTATCTAGGTTTTTTCCTCATTTGAATATTAATGACTAGTGTAAAGAACAGGTAGTTTCAGGGTCTATCTAGTCTTGCCAATCAAATTACTAGAAGCCTAGAAATAAGTCTTTGTTTTCTTCTGCAGTGCATGAGAGTTACTAATCTTAACAAGACCCAAAGCTTACTCTATAAGACATGTTTGAGATGAGAGGATTTAAAAGGCCTTACCAATTATATAAAAATCTGGCTTTATTTAGCACAGGCCACACCACTGAGGTATTGTCATGTTAACTGATTTTGAGATTTGCAGTGAGGAAACCAGAGGAAGGATGCTGGAGACCTAGGTAGTTGGGAGAGAAGGGTCTCTGATTCCAGAGGAAGATAGAAGGGTCTTGCAATATGGCTTGGGCAAAAAAGAGCAGGCATAGGTAATACGTCCAGGAGACAAGTTACTTTATAACCAACTTAAGTTTATTTTTCTGCATTGTAAATCCTTGATGCAGTCCTTAAGACTTCTGTTCAATTTGTTAAACCAACACAATCACAGGTAAACTGTTGTAGGGAAGCCAAAGTATGTATCCATGAGCATAACATCCATGTCTTTGGATGAAATTGAACAGACAGGACGAGCTCAACAAAGAGATCCAATAACAGGATGGACAGAAGCAATAGCTGAAGAATCCCAGCTAAGCAGTCAAAATTGAGAGGTGACAGGCGAGAGTCTAGGTATATAAGTGCAGTCCACATTGCGGGGACCTCAGAAACAGCTGAAATGGTCTGGACTTCCTGTATTCATGAGGGTGGGCCTTGGATTGTAGTCAAATGGTAACAAGTAAGCTCAGAAGACTGTAAAAGTTCGGGATATGCCAATGACTTAGAGAAATTGCCTACGGATATTTGTTATAAGTCCTCAGCCTAGTTCAAGAGTGGTTCTTGTCTCATATTTCAGTGCTTATATTATGCACTTTCAAAGATTCATGGCTACACAGTGGTGTACATTAGTGTCTTCTCCCTAACAAGATTGTAAACTCCTTGAAAATATAGGGATTCATTCGTATACATCATGCTTATCGCTCATAATATCTAACATGGTACTGAGCCATTATTGTGGTGCTCAGCATATATTTATTAAATGAAAACTTTATTAGACAATTCTTCTGAGGACTATATAGCCTATAGTCTCAAATGCTTGTAATCCCATAAGATATAATCTTAAATATGTTGTATATAGCCTTTCTTTTTGCAATGTGGACTTTTTACTTATGATGCATTTGCTTTTTATCCTTTCATTACCATCTTCACTTAACTTTGAATGTCTTATGCTCCCTCAGTAGCACCTTATTTTTAAGGTTCCTTGTAAAGAACAAGATAACTGAACCAAATTCTCTTATGCTAAAATAAAATCAACAGTTAATTCACATCTCAAATCCCTACTCATATTTTAGGCATAATTCATGAATGCTTACATCCATATGTCATGTGGCTGTCCAGCTATTTATACAAACAAGAAGTACAAACAAGTTTTGAAGCTCTGAGCAGACCTGTGACCAGCTGATACTTCTAAAAAAAAAAACCCTTTTTTCCATCAAAGGTTCTTGCTTCCAAAGTTGCATAAGTTTAACTTATTCTCAGTTATATAAGTTGAACTTGTTTCTTATGACTGTGAAAGCTTATAGATTAACAAGTGTCAGGACAGCAGTGAATAAATAACACACATCTCACCCCTTTCTTGGGTGGGAAGGATTGAGGAGGGGAGGAGAGGAAAAGAAAGCAATTAGTGCCTCAATCCCTTGTGCACACAGTCTTCTCACTGATGGCAGTGCCAAGTTTGATCAGCCATCCTACCTGCTCCAGCCCATGAGTTAAGAATACACACCACGCCTAGGATGAATGTATTACTTGCGTTTCCATTAATTTTCAGGAATAAGATAACTAGTACTTCCAGTCAGGCTGGGCATTTCAAGTGGCTACTTCATGGTTTTGAATAGTGCGTTCCCAGGATCGGTAGCTGAGGAAAGTTCTTGTCAATAAAAAATTTGACATGGGGGGGCGGGGTGGTGGATTCGTTGTTTCCTCTGCTGCTGCTACTGCTTATGCATGGCACGTTCCCAGAGACTGTGCAGCTGACACACAGAAGACTTTTAGTTTTTGTTCAGGTCTGGTTTTGATCTGCAGTGTTCAGGGATGAGCAATTCCTTTCAAGTTATTTGCAAACCTTGTCAAAGCTTGATTGCAGCATGACATTGATGACAGACTGATTATTACTTGTCTCAAAAAACAGTGTAAGAACATATTGGCTTTCATGCAAACATCCAGCTTGTCATTAGCGTACAGTGCAAATGGCAGCGGTTTTACATCGGAATCCTGGAAGCATAGGCAAAAAGAGGCGTCTCTTTCTATTGGTCCTGGAAGGATTTCAATAAAATTTTAGGGACAATTTTTGTTAAGTGTAATTCCTACAGCAAGACAAATGGTCTAGCTTTGAAATTTCATTGGTTATCTTGAGAGTCCTTTATTCCAGTAGGCTAGATAGAAAAAATAAATACGTATAAAACGATATTGAAATATAAACAACTTAATTGTTTTCAGTAAAGCAAAGCTACTAAAGTTTAGACGTGAATCCAGTTGCAAAGTTCTGCTTACTTGGAAGCCCCAGGTATGAAGTTTTGATGATTTCTCAATAATTTAAGCCAGATCCACCCAGATGAATAAATTAGCTGCTTGAGATGTGAAGTAGACCTTGCAGTAGGTACTTTTCCATTTAAACCACAAGAACTCAATTGCATTAAAGAAGCATATATATTCTGAAAGTCCTTTCCAGGAATTAAAACCTCTATGATTTCAATTTTATTGAAGAGTCATGAAACTTACCTACATGTCTACTTGGTACTTAAGAAAAAGTTACTGGTTGGAAACAAATGGTATCAACAATCAGGACCTTGTTCCTACTCATGTGTATTCCTTTTGCTATTTCTTGCTTCTCTGGGTAGAAAGTTTAGGGGCTTATCTCATTTAGCCACAGCTATATTCACGGAAGGAATAACCACTTCAATTTATTTTTTAAAAATATTAACTCTATAAGAAGATGACTTGTTTAATTGGAACTTTTAATTAAAAAAATATATGTACATGGCAAAATTTAAATCAAATGTGTAAAAGGGTATTTAATGAAAGATAAACCTTTCTCCCATTGTAGAGTCCCAATATTTTATCCCAAGGGACAATCACTGATATGCATATATATGTTTATTGCCTCCCACTTTTCACATAAGTTGAAGCAAAACTTAACATAGTATTATTATCTGTGTTTTATTATCTTATCAATATTGGAAGCTGTGAAGATAGGACTTTAGGCAGTCCTGAATTTCTATCTTACTTGGGATGGTCAGATCCCAGACATGACTGGAACTGACATTTGATTCATGTAAGTCTGATATATTTGCAGATGAATGTCCATGTTAGATCACAGATTGCTAAAAGAGATAGAATTATTCAAGAAAAAAAAAACACTAAAACTCTGACACATTTGAGTTTTAGTTTGTGGCAGTCAATTCTGGGCCACAAGGAATAAAGCACACTTCCCCCTCACCCTGAGCAGGACCTCAGTTGACCTTTCTATGATCCAAAATGATCATTACCGTTATCATCTAGCTCAGTCACCATCATCCACAGAATAGAAACTTATGGGCAGGGGAGCTTGTATTTCCAACATGAAGAATGTAGCCGAACCTCTAGCTATATGTGCAACTGCTTTAATATAATTAAAATCTCACTTCCGTTACCTAAATAAAAAGACACAATCACTCTGTCCCCTGGAGTCTATCAGTCACCCTCAAATTATAATAATAATTCAGATGCTATACTTCTAAACCATTTTCTTCCCTAACCAAGATTATAAAATAGAAGCTTCCAATTCAAGATGGTATACTCAGTATACATCTCTAACTCCCCTATATTTCTAAATCCCATTAAAATAAGAAATAAATATTCAAAACCCCTAAATATATTTTATAGCCTGGAAATCAGTAAGTAGAATCCAGAACCAGATTCTTTCTGAAATCAGAATTGCATGGTTTTATGTTGATAGATGTGATGGTTAATTTTAGGTGTCAAACTGGCTGGGCCATGGGGAGCCCAGATATTTGGTCAAACATTATTCTAGGTATTTCTATGTTTTTGGATGAGTTTAACATCTAAATTGGTGGGCTTTGAATAAAGTAAATTGTCCTCTATAATGTGGGTGAACCTCATCCATCCATTGAGGGCTTAAATAGAACAAAAAGGCCTTCCTCCCCCAAGCAAGAGAAAATTCTGCAACAAGAGGCTTTCGACTTGAACTGAGATATCACCTTTCCTTGACTTCTACCTGCTGTGCCTCCAGTAGATTTTGGACTGGCCAGAATCCATAATTGCAGTAGTCAGTTCCTTATAATAAATATATTTACACACACACACACACACACACACACATCCTATTGGCTCTTTCTCTGAAGAACCTTGGCTAAAACAATGGACAGATCAAAGCAGAGTTAGTAGCCATTTTAAACATGCACAGTGTAAGTTACATTTAAAGTGAGAGTTCTTTTTTCCGCTAAACTCAAGAAAAGGTTTTAAATATTGCGTTGGCAGATAATAAAAATAGGTCATGATACCAAAGTTCAGATTTGGTAATCAAAATTTCAGATTAAACTTATACTTACAGTCCAACTGACACAGTCAGCTGTATGTGTGTGTTACCTCTTATCTATCTGTCTACCTATCTACTATCTATTTATCATCTATATAAAAGCTAACATTTGAGGGTTTACTGTGCCAGGTGCTGTACTGAATACAATACATAGGTCATTCCATTTAATTCTCACAACTACCCTATAAAGTTAGTACTATTATTATGTTTATTTAGCATATGAAGGTAAATTTTAATAGTCAATTAAAAATTTAATATAGTCAATAATTTTTTTTTACACAACCAGTAAATAAGGGAGCTGAAATTAGAACCCAGGCCATCAGACATTGTGCTGTTAAATCACCATGTTCCATGAAGTATGCTTCAAAAATTACATGGAGCCAGCATATCTTTAATAGCAAGCCCTGATTAGGACATTACAATAAAAGAAAATTGTCAGTACAAGCCAAAATCTCCTATTTACAATTTTGCAAAAGGTTCTAGGCAAAATATTAGCAAACTGAATCTATCTATCTATCTATCTGGTAAATAGTAACATAGTGTGGTTTATCAGAGGATTGCAAAGTTGATTTTTAATTTAAAAAAAAAATCAATGAGTATAATTCACCACACTAACACCATAAAGGAGAAGAACAATATGATCATCTAAATACATTTAGAAAAAACATTAATAAAATTCAATATACATTCATGACAAAAACTCCTGAGCAAATTAGAAGTGGAATGGAATTTCATTAATCTAATAAAATATATCCAAAAAAGAACTTACAGTGAACATATTACTTAATAGCGAGTATTGTTACCTTTCCTCTAGAGGTGGAAAACAATTATCACCATTTTAAATTTTATTCAGCATTGTACTGGAAGGCCTACCAAATGCAATAAGGCAAGAAAATAAGGAGAGATTGGAAAGAAAGCTTTAAACTGTCATTATTTGAAGAAAGCATGACTATGTACTTAGAAAACCCAAAAGAATCTACAAATATTATTAGAATTCATGTCTTAAATCACAATGGTCCTGATTTGGGAGTTTTTGTAATTTTTCATTAATTTTACCTTTATATATGGGAGTACTAAGAGGCACACCAAGGAAACCTCAGCTTCTCACCAAAGTCTTTCTTACCCTAATTAGATAACAAAAAATCAATCCCTCCTTGGTAAACAAAGTCAATCATTCCCAGCCAGTACTTGATCTACTGGTTTGGTGACATCTGGAGTTTAAAATAGGGGACAGTCTCAGCTTCCAACCTAGTCCCTTGTTGGAAGCATTTTCAGAAGAGCTCAAAGCTGTAAGAAGAGGTATCAAAAAATATAGCAAACAGTGAAAGTGGTCACTTCCCCTTCTCCCATTTCATTCCTAGGTCCATGTTTCTGGCTTTTGGAGAAGTAGAGCCATATACTGATGGCTGATTCAAACTATATCCTGCATCCTCCGGAATCATGTCTCACGATTACCACTGGAACGGGCCCTTTAGGGCCCATGCCATGTGTGTCAAGCCAGGTGATTTTGCAGTGATAGGATATATGGAAAGGGCAGAGAATTTTATAAGTGTGAGCCCATTTCTAGATCTTTCTTTCTTTTTTTGAGAGGTGAATTTTTTTTTGATTGACTTATCTTTGAGAGCAGTTTCAGGTGCACAGCAAAACTGAGTGGAAGGTACAGAGTGTTAGTTCCCCTATACCTTCTGCATCCCCAGCCTCTCACACCTCAGCCTTCCCCACTATGAATGTTCATTTCTTTAGCCCATCTATAGTAATGAAATTATTGATTGGATTTAAATCTACCATCTTATATTCTATTTGTCTCATCTGTTCTTTGTTCTTTTTTCCTACTTTCTTTTGGATCAGCTTAGTTTTTATAATGATTTTATTTTATCTCTACTATTGGCTTCTTGTTATATCTCTTATTTTTTACCGGTCTTCTAGGGTTTATAATATGCATTTTTTTAGTTGTTGCTTTTATTTTTTTATTATTTTTTTGAAGTATAATTGATTTACAATATCGTGTTAGTTTCAGATATCTAGCACGGTTATTCAGTTGTATACATATATATTATATATATTCTTTTTCAGAATCTTTTCCCTTATAGATTATCACGAAATATTGAGTATAGTTCCCTATGCTATACAGTAGGCCCTTGCTGGTTATCTATTTTATTTCCAATAGTAGTGTGTATATGTTAATTCTGACCTCCTAATTTATCCCACTCCCCCCTCTTCATTCGCCATAAGTTTGTTTTCTATGTCTGTGGGTCTGTTAAGGACCAAATGATTTAAGCTCCTTCAGGTAACCAGTTGAAGAGTGAGGTGAGGACAAAGGGTACATGGAATTGATAGTGAAATAAAGAAATTACATATAGCAACTAAGATTTCATAACCAGTTATGATAAAGAGAACTCTAGCAGCTTTGCATGTTTTCTTTCTTGCTTGCTGTATATGTACATGTAATATATGGTTGTGTATATCACTTATATGTACACATTTGTAAATATTAATCAATCACTTTTCTCTCTCTTCCTTTTCCTTTATTGTATGTTGTTAAGATTTTTGATGGTGGTTTACTTCACAATTTAGTGTTTAGATTACAGGATGTCCCAGTTGGACTGTGAGGAGTAGACACCATTTCCCAGTGGTGGATATTCTGACTGTTGCTCAGATTGGAAATCAATGGTTGTTGGTATTGTCTGTCTCCCCTTTATGGGAAGAGGGTGAGAGTGTATTTGTTCCTTTGAAGTGTAGTTTTATATGAAAAAATTTTTATAGATATTACACGGAAATTCAAGTATGTATTTAAAGCTTATGTATGGAAAGAAAGAATGTCAATTTAGTAATTCACTGGACATAGAATCAATATACAAAAAGTAATTGCCTTTCTATAAATTAGCAGCAAATATTAAGAAAGAAATGAGTAAATACATTTACAATTGGACAAATAAACCCCCAGATATTCATAAATAAATCCTATGAAATATATCCACGTTTTCTACATTGTAAACAGCTGAACAGTGCTGAGAAAAAAATATTTAATCTAATAAATGGAGAGATAGAACATATTCTTGCATTGGAGGACTCAATATTAAGATGTAAGTTCTTCTGATATTGATCTATATATTCAATATTATCTCAAACAAAACAACAGAGGGATATTTTCTTCTTTTTTTTAATGGGGGAAGGGTGATTGGTCTACTAATTCTAAAATGTATGGAAATGCAGAGGACCTAGAATAGCAAAGCAATCTGTAAAAGAGAACAAACTGGCTGAATTATACTAACAGAGATCAAGTCTTATTATAAAGTTGCAATGATTAAAACAGTGTGGTGTTAATATAAAAATAAACAAATAGATCAATAGACCAAAATAGGGTATCCAGAAACTGACCCACACATATGGTCACTTGATTTATCACAAAGATGACAAAGCAGTTCAGTGCAGACAAGATAGTTGTTTTGATAAAGAACTGAATCAACTGGATATCTATTTGAACAAAATAATTACTCTGTACCCTCCCTCATACCATTCACAAAGTTGAATTTGCAGTAGATTTTATACATAAATGTGAAAAACCAAATAAAATCACTTCTAGAAGAAACCATAGGAGACCACCTTTATGATGTTGTGGTAGAAGGATTTCGTAAATTGGACAAAATTATTAGCAATAAGAGAAAAGATTAATAAGTTGGACTTCCTTTAAATTAGTTAATTCTTTTCATTAAAATATAATACTAATAGTGTCAAAAGTCAAACTAACAAATAGGAGAAAATAGTTTATTTTATATATATATATATATACACACACACACACACACACAAACAAAGGACTCATACGCAAGACATATAAAGAATGCCAACAAATCATTGAGAAAAACAATTTTTAATGAACAAAATACTTGAACAGTTACTTAACAGGAGAGGATATCCAAATGACCAGTAAGCATATGAAAAAGTAGTCAGAATCATTAGTCATCAGCTAAACGCAAATTTTAGTGAAAATGAAATAACATTATCTCAAACAGAATGACTAAAATTTTAAAAGATTGAAAATATTGTGTTAGTGAGGATATGAATCAAATAGAACTCTAAAAATTAATTAAGAATATTATTGACTTAAGAATTAATTAATAACTAATATTCAAACTGGTAATCACTTTGTCAGAAAATTGTTTGGTAGTATTTACCAGAGCTAAATATACACATAACCAATTCTGCCAAGTGACATATACAATAGAAATAAATGCTTATGGCAACACAAAGCAGGTAAAGTAATATTTTTAAACTTTATTCATAGTAGCCCTAAACAGGAAAAAACCCAATTATCCATAAGCAGGAAAATAAATAAATACATTATGGTTTATTTATGTAATGGAATATTTAGCATCCATGAACGGCACATAGTAACACTGATAATATAGAAGGAAAGAAATTGCTTGATAGAAGTGGGAGGGTCAGTAGGAAGAGTTAGAAGGACTTCTGGAACTCTAATTTTTCATTTACATAGTAGAGAGCAAATAGATATTTTCTAATATTGATGGATCGATTTTAAAAAGTTTAGATGTAAGAATATTATTTAAAGTAATTACTAGCAAAGATTAAAAGCAGCTGATTAAGTGGGAATTTTATTCCTTTATTTCTTATTTTCAAACAATATGCATGTATTGTTTCATGATGAACATTGTAAATTTGTAAAACATATTTCATATTTGAGCTTACTGAATATGAATTAAAAGTTGCAGGACTTCCATTGAGTTAATGTTG
This sequence comes from Phocoena phocoena, assembly GCF_963924675.1. Classification (NCBI taxonomy): domain Eukaryota; kingdom Metazoa; phylum Chordata; class Mammalia; order Artiodactyla; family Phocoenidae; genus Phocoena; species Phocoena phocoena. Next base: position 119,591,272 of record NC_089222.1, on the reverse strand, counting down.
ATGTAGATACAACAGGACAGCCATTAAAAATAAAGCAGAAGCCAAAACCCGTCCAAGTCAAGACTTCAAATAGGCTGCAGCTGAAATTCTTCTCACCTACCAGCCTCAATAAAGACCATTTCCTGGAACCTTACACAAACAAGCATATGCATTAGTCAGGGCGCGAGATTCAGTGGGGAGGACTTGGCAGAAAGACAAAAGAGTCTCCAAACTTCTTTGGAAAGTGTTTTGCCACTTATCCTACAGCTATAACTCTGCCAACTGGAGTTAGTGGGCTATTATAAATTTATATATGCATTTAATCTGCCTGGAGGATTTTTTTACTTATATGGTACATCAACATTTCAAAACAACCTTTTAAGATACAGAATCTTCCAAGAGGAAGGCTCTTTATATGTGAGACGCAGCTTTCCTTCTGAGGGACAGCAATGACTAGTTTGTTTGAGTACAAAACTGACAGTTGGGAAAGTCTGAAATATAATTCTGGCTTTTCTACTCCCTTAGGTTGGCCATACAGAATAAACACGAACCTGTTAAGCAAGCAGAATTTTGGAGGAAGTGCATATACATATTAACAAAGAGCTAGAAACTCTACTGTAATAAGGGTTAGAGATATACCTTGACCATTATCTGAGTGACCTTGTCTGATTGGGTCTGGATGGAAACCATTGGCAAAATTAGCACACAGACTTCATGAGGCTTTGCAAAATGAAATGAGATAAAAGGATTCTGTAGAAAAAGCACACAATTCTGTGAAACTGTTTTGCCTTTACAGTCTGAAAAGAAAGGAGTTTAAAATCTTGCAAATGAGTGATTTGTTGAAATTAATGAAAGTTAAAGAAAAAAGTCAATGAGATGTTGAAATAATGCTGTAGCTTAAAAGAAAAGTTCTTATAAAAATTTATTTTGTTGCATTCTGGAAGAGGAATCTTATTCTTTGGTAAGTCTCCTATATGGAAACTGTCTTCTATCAGGATATAACCTTTAGCCTTAGGCATCTGAGAGAGATCGTGATTACTAACTGCTGGTTGAGGTATACTCTGCAAATAGTATGACTAGTTATTTATAGGGAATATTTGCAGTCTTTTTAGGTTGATTTGCTGGAAGAGAACAAAATTCACCATAGAGTCTGAGAAAAGTTACCTCAATCTATATGATGGAAAATGGAAATAAAACAAAAGACCCAATATCTCAACAGCAAGCAACTGGGGAATTGCAGGGTTAATAAAGGATATAGTAAGTGGATAGAGGTGTCAGTAGAACAATTCCAATATTAAGAAGACCTCTTTTCAAATGGGCCATCTAAATCCTGGCTTGGGAATTGGTGGAATTATGAAATTGATTAATCAGTTAATTAGATTATTTGTCAGGGATTCGGACTTCCCCAGAACGGAAGCTTAGTCTCTTAAGGGATGATTAGCAAATTCAATCCTGAGCCAAATTTTTGAAGTGGGCTGAGATACTGGAACAGGAAATGAAAAATAATTGATATAATCGTATGTAATTTTAGTGGTTCTGAGTCCGTAACTTAAACGAGTATACTTATTGCCATTTCACAAATTCTGAAGTTAAATATCATAACTTTATTGAGGAAATGTAACAACTCAGAGAATCTTTATAACTTGTAGGAAAGTTAATTATGATGATTAATCATGTTGTAGACTTGTTCATGTAAGCATGATTCCAAGCTTTTTATTGTTGCCCTTTACTGTGTCCATTGCAAGAGGATTTAGTAGAACACTGATACCAGGTTTGAAATCTTATATATATATCTGTGGAGTGTTACATGATCTAAAATTTCTTGGGCTATGTTTATGTTTGTTTATTTTTGGCTGCGTTGGATCTTCGTTGCTGCACACGGGCTTTCTCTAGTTGTGGTGAGCGGGGACTACTCTTTGTTGTGGTGCGCAGGCTTCCCATTGCAGTGGCTTCTCTTGTGGAGAATTGTCTCTAGGCATGCGAGCTTCAGAAGTTGTGGCACACGAGCTCAGTAGTTGTGGCTCATGGGCTCTAGAGTGCAGGCTCAGTAGTTGTGGCTCACGGGCTTAGTTGCTCCGCGACATGTGGGATCTTCCCAGACCAGGGTTCCAGCCGGTGTCCCCTGCATTGGCAGGCAGATTCTTAACCACTGCACCACCAGGGAAGCACTGATTCATTTTTTTAAACTAATCTGCATAGTAGGATTACCCTAGGCCACGATTTTCAATTTCCATCTTTTTGATGATTTCTGATCTTTGGGATCTGACTATTGAGCCTCAGACCATACATCAAACTATTAACCTCTGCATTTAGATATCTCAGAGGAGTGACTGCAGATGCATGATGTCCAAATTGAACTCACATTTTATCTAAACCTCCTCTCACTCCTAAAGTCCCTATCTTAGGGACTTCGATGGCCATCTTCCCATTACTTGCAGAACGTCATCCTCTCCTTTGCCATATTCCCACCTTATCCTGTCTGAACCCACATTCCTTTCTGTGACATGGAGGGATTATCCTTCCTTGTAATGATTAAATAGAAAATTAAGGTTAAACACTTCATTCACTTTAAAGCACTGTGACAAACTCTTTTATTATAAATACACACACATGCCTGTACCAATATACAGACACACATAGTATATTTAGTGGAAGAAAAGTAACCAGAATACCATTCATTAGTACAGGCAAATTTAAAAACTGTTGGGCATGAGGAGGCTTTCAAGGAAAAATCTAGCTTGAGAGGGAGGATGGAAGGCTTTATAAAGTTTACCAAGAGAGGATCAGGTGAAGTTCAGCTAACTTCAGAGGAAAGTTAGTCAAGAATGATTCTCAGAAAAGGCAAGAATTTTTCTTGGGGAGGAAGAGTTAGGGATCAACATTGTATGTGAAAGGGAGTGGGCAAGGACATCTGCAGGGATGAGGGCATACAAATGCCACCATGGAGAAGTCCCTGAGTCCTTCAGGGTTTCTCAGTTTCAATAAAAAGAATAATAAAAATAAAGGAATCCTGAATAACCTCTATATTAGAATACAATTAACAAGCTCATGATATCTGCTTCTGTATTTCCAAATTTTTTGATTTGAAATCTTCCTTGATTGTAGTCTTTACTAAGAAGGGTATGCTTGTATTTATGCAAATATATTTAACTTACTTAAATATATCTATTTTACATCAAAGAATCATGTTTAAAAAACATCTCATAACCTCACTTTAAGCATAAGCATCAAGTAGTAATTCAAAAACTGTATGTACCATTATATTTTTATAAATGTTTCAGTATTTGTTAAGAAAGCCCTCTAATATATGACTGTACCTCTTATTCTAAGTCCAAAGGTGGAAATAAAGCAATGTCTTATATGATTTCATTATTTTTAAAAGAGACATCTGAATGATCCTATTCCCTCTAGTTTTATTTAAAACGTATTTCTGGTTTGTGTGGGATTAAGTTAAAGAATTCCAGAATTTGTAGTAGCCAAGTTGGTGTCCATACTCAAAAATAGACATTCAAACTAAAGGAATAATATACAAAATGTTCAAACAATTGCAGTGAGAAAATAATGCAGAAACCTCTTGACAATATCAATACTGATGTAATAAGGAATTTCACCAAAAACTAGGATCTAGAATTGAATGAGACAGTACCGTTCAAATAATAATAAAGAAATCAAGAGTAATTTAAAAATGTGGATAGGGCTTCCCTGGGGTGCAGTGGTTGAGAGTCCGCCTGCCGAGGCAGGGGACACGGGTTCGTGCCCCAGTCTGGGAAGATCCCACATGCCGCGGAGCGGCTGCGCCCGTGAGCCATGGCCGCTGAGCCTGCGTGTCCGGAGCCTGTGCTCCACAACGGGAGAGGCCACAAGAGTGAGAGGCCCGCGTACCGAAAAAAAGTGGATAGGTTGAATATCTGATAGAATAAATGGGGTCCTGGAATATGCCTGACAGATAGAGGGGTTAAAATAAGAAAAATAGGAAAAAAATGCTTAGTGGACTTGCCATAGATTTTAAATGAAATCAAATATTATATCTAAGCAGAAGATCTCGAACATTAATAGTGAAAGCAAGTAGAAAAAAGATTTGAGTAGAACTCTGGTCTTCTGTCAGTCCACCCTGCTTCTACTTCTGTTCTCTTTCTTAATTGTCATATCTCAAGCCCCCTCTTCTAGTTACACTCTTCTTGAAGTCTTAAGTGTTGTGGCTATGCCCTCAGGCACAGCCTCTTGGAATTCCAACAGTCTTTGAAGAGTCCTCTCACTGCTTCATCTCATAACATTTCGGCAGGTATGTATTTTCTAAAACATGAGATTGAAATTCCTGTGAGATAAGCAACATAAAAGTGAGGATGATTTCTTTACATGAAGATCACTGAGTTAATAGAGGAATCATTCATTCAGACTTGGCAAGAATATCACAAAAATGATGTTATGTTCTTCTTAACACATCATATCAGGAGGCACATGATGGTGTTTTGTCCTATACTGAAGATGCTAACTTTGATCCTTTGACTAAGGTAGTATTTGCTAGGTTTCTCCAAGGTGAAATTGCTTTTTTTTTCCCTTAGCAATCAAGAAGTAATTTATGGTGAGTTTCTTTGAGCCTCTGAAATGTCCTCTTTTTTAAATCCATTTTCACACACTATTTTAGCATCCATAATTATTAAAGATTGATTATTAACTTCATTATTATATGTTTATTAATTTGTATTCTACTATAAGGAAGAGTTGTCTTCCTTCCTTCTTTCTTTATTTCCTTCCTTCCCCACCTCTGACCCCTTTATTATTTCAATATTGTATTCAATGAGTTAATTATCATTATGTTTTTTGAACTCAAAATGGTCAGATTTGGCTAGTGGGAGCTCCTCTAAGTCCTTTATCACTCTGATATGTTCAGATCATTTTTGAGCACTTCCTTATTTTCTGGGCACAAAGATGTCCTTGGAAAATTTACTTTCTCTTTTGCTAAGATACTCTGCAGTCCAGTTTGTCATTGCCATTTTGAGTTACAGAGGGTTATGTTCTGTTGGGTCTTCTCTATCCTCTTCCTCCTTGAGTTGAAGCTGTGTGCCAGCCAGGAGATTCACAAATCAGCCCCTTATGCGTCCACTGATATGAAATAATTTCTACTCAATCTACCAGTTTCCTTAAAGAACCTGGGAAGTTTTTGACAGATCTTTTATTTCCTTAGAGGATGCAGACTTCAGTCACTTCATGTTCTCTCAGTCTTTGCTGGATGTTAAAGGTGAAGGCAGTTGGAAAACCTTGCTCACAAAGACCCTCCTACTGGAAGCCCATTAATCACTCCATGGCTATCCAGTGGGTTATTTCATTCAAGTGACCACTAACTTAAAAAATGTTGCTGTCTTTATTATTTAGGACCCTAGCAAGACATTGGATTTGTCTTAGATGGTTCACAAGAAAAGTTTTTTTTTTAATTGAAGTATAGTTGATTTATAATATTTTGTTAGTTTCAGGTATACAGCAAAGTGATTCATATATATATATATATATATATATATATATATATATATATGATCTTTTTAGATTTTTCAGATTCTTTCCCATTATAGGTTATTACAAGATATTTAATGTAGTTCCCTCTGCTATACAGTAAATCACTGTTGTTTATCTATTTTATATATAGTGGTGTGTATATGTTAATCCCATACTCTTAATTTATTGCCCCTTCCCTTTCCCTTTTGGTAAGCATAAATTTGTTTTCTATGTCTGTGAGTCTGTTTCTGTTTTGTAAATAAGTTCATTTGTATTATTTTTTTAGATTCCACGTGTAAGTGATATCATATGATATTTGTCTTTTTCTGTCTGACTTACTTCACTTAGTATGATAATCTCTAGGTCCATCCATGTTGCTGCAAATGACAATATTTAATTCTTTTTTATGGTTGAGTAATAATTCCATTGTATGTATATACCACATCTTCTTTATCTATTTATCTGTTGATGGACATTCAGGTTGATTCCATGTCTTGGCTGTTGTAAATAGTGCTGCAATGAACTTTGGGGTGCATATATCTTTTCGAATTAGAGTTTTCTTTGGATATATGCCCAGGAGTGGGATTGTTGGATCATATGGTAACTATATGTTCAGTTTTTTAAGGAACTGCTATACTGTTCTCCATAGTGGCTGTACCAATTTACATTCCCACCAACAGTCTAGGAGGGTTCCCTTTTCTCCACACCCTCTCCAGCATTTGTTACTTGTAGACTTTTTGATGATGGCCATTCTGACTGGTATGAGGTGATACCTCATTGTAGTTTTGATTTGCATTTCTCTGATAATTAGTGATGTTGAGAATCTTTTAATGTGCCTGTTGGCCATATGCATGTCTTCTTTGGAGAAATGTCTATTTAGGTCTCCTGCCCATTTTTTGATTAGGTTGTTTGTGTTTTTTTGATATTGAGTTGTCTGAGCTGTTCGTATGTTTTGGAAATTAATCCCTTGTCAGTCACATCGTTCGTGAGTATTTTCTCCCAGTCCGTAGGTTGCTTTTTCATTTTGTTTATGGTTTCCTTTGTTGTGCAAAAGCTTATAAGTTTGATTAGGTTCCATTTGTTTACTTTTACTTTTATTTCTTTTGCCTTGAGAGACTGATCTAAGAAAATATCACTACGATTTATGTCAGAGAATCTTTTGCTTCTGTTCTCTTCTAGGAGTTTTATGGTTTCATGTCTTATATTCAAGTCTTTAAGCCATTTTGAGTTTATTTTTGTGTATGATGTGAGGGAGTGTTCTAACTTCATTGATTTACATGTTGCTGTCCAGACATGGAAGAGTTTTTAATAAAAGTACAATATATAGGGTTGTGAGCAGGCATAGGAGAGCAAACACGAGTTGGTGAGGCACCCAAATTCTAGTAATATTAGGGAGGATTAGTCACTCCAAGGACCAATGAATACAAGAAGGACACAGAATTTTGGCGGACCACTAGAGTGAGGACCATGGAGGAAGACTCTCTGATGAAAACATTAGTTGTAGAGGGAAACACCACAGCCACACTTGTGACACCAAAGCAAGAAGGAAAAAAAAAGTATATACAGATTTTCTCTCTTCCCACCCTCTTCTCCTCTGATGCTCTTATTGGCCAAACCTAACTAAAGGTATGCCTGCAGGAAAGCCAAGGACACAGAGAGACTGCCATGTCCTTGCAGCCGAGGAGAGCTGCAAGGACACGGTAGTCATAGCAATCACCTATAGGGGCACTGTATTAGGGGTCTCCAGTCAAACAGGACCAATAAAATATATAGCTATATAAAGAGAGTTATTACAGAAATTGGCTGACATGGTTATGGAGGCCCAGAAGTCTCATAGTCTGCCATCTGCAAGCTGGAGACCCAGGAAAGCTGGTGGTATAATTCCATTGGAGTCTAAAGAGACCTGAAATTGGAAGGAGCTGGAAGACCTGATGGTATATGTCCCAGTCTAAGTCTGAAAGCCCCAAAAACCAGGAGTGCCAGTGTCTCAGGGCAGGAGGAGTCACATGTCTCAGCACAAGCAGAGGAGTGAAATCACCCTTCCTCCACCTTTTTGTTTTCTTTGGGTTCTCAGTGGAGTGGATAATGCCCACCTGCATTGGGGAGGGCCATCTATCTGCTTTACTCAGTCTACTGATTCAGATGCTAATCTCTTCCTAAAATACCCTCACAGACACACCTAGAAATAATGTAACCAGCTACCTAGACATCCCTTCACCCTGTCAAGTGGACACATAAAATTAACTATCACAAGCACAGAGAGGTCTGAGGGGAGAGGTAAATTGGTTCTATGGGAAAAGAAAGAAGAGCCAGGGTACATGCTCAGACATAGTTTTCTTTACCATCACTGGGGAGCTTGGTGCAATTTATTCTTTAGCAAGTTTGTAGATGCTGAATTTCCTATGCTTAATGTCTCAAAAATGTACTTTTATTTTGGTTCAAAAGATTCTTCTATACACAAGTGGTATCATATTTACTCTATTAGAAGGAGCTTGTACCTTTCTCCTGCTCTTGAAAAATCCAATTTGTTGATCCACTGAGAGAAAATATGTCAGGTGCATGTGTGGATAAGGCAGTCATAAACAAGTCTACATTCAGCTCACACAGCCTAACCCTGTTAGAAGCTATCAGTTAGGGTATTTTCAGGGGGATTGAAGTTTGTTATAGGAGAACAAAGAAGCAAAAGTCATACTACATAATAAAAATGGAAATCAGTTTAAAATCTCAGCTACATTTCCTGAGCCAATGAACATAAAGTTCATGTTCTGCACATCTGTTTGCTGAGATGGATCTATAGTTATGTTAGGGTAAACTAAAATAAACCCCAAGTAGGTTTCTAGGGTCATCCTCAACGAAGAAAACATATATCTCGGTCTCTCTGTGGGCAGATTTAGGGACATACTACTTGGGGTTTTTGTGCAGGCTGTGATTTCCTCATTTTTACAAGAACTATAAAATTACAGTATTTTCCCATTATATTTTCCCTTTTAAGCTTGGCAAGCAAGCTGTACTGATCTGGTGCCAATATTACATCCATGAGATACTTAAGGCCAAATGTCTGCATTTTAGAAAATTTAATTATAAGGAAAAGAGTTTATAAAAAGCCTACTACTGATAGAAATGTTTTCATTAAATATATTTTCGTCCAATTGTGAACCAAAGCAGCTTTTTTTTTTCTTTTTCTTTTCCTGAACCATTTTGCTGCTATGTTTACAGCCTGGTACTGCAGCGCTGGGCTAGCAAGGGAGACTAGGAAGCAGACGTGACCAGACACAAAGGTGATAAAGGCTTGTCTCGTTTCAATGTTCAACCAGAGTGGAATGCAAATAGCAAGCAGTGCATGACAAAAAGTAAATTAGATCTTTAAAATCCTTCTTTTAATAATCTTAGATGATATTGGCAGCTCAGGTAAGGCTTTTCTCCAGAAAATAGGATTTTTAACTCAGCCAAATCGCCTTAAAAGCCAGATACAGGGTAATATAATTCTGTCCCTTCAATATAAATGGCATTTCTTCTTTGTCCATGCTGATCTACACCTATATTTTTCTGATGGTTTTTCATTCTTATATTGTTTAATTATATACTCTCATAGCCAATGTTTTTAATATCTGCTGCGGTAGCACACTGACCTGAGAACTGGAAGCTCAAAGGTCAAAATGATAAAAAAAAAAAAAAACGTCTTTTCTGAGAGATCACAGGTTGCCTGGAGGAGCCCTACACAGAGACAAACAATTCAGTACAACACAGGAAAATACTCTAATACAGGTTCGATACAGTGTTTGTTGGAGCACCAGCAAGGGAGCAACTAGTTCTGCCTTTCTGAATTAAAGAGTGTGTTCAAAAAAACAAACATCAGAACTAAACTGTGAAGGAATTTGTCAGATATAATAGAGATAAATACTTTCCTGACAGAGTGCACAAAATATTCAAAACCACAAAGTCCTACGATGATAACATCCATTCAAATTTGCATCCATTTTGTTAATTTCAAAATGGCATAATACCTTCAAGAAGAGAGGAACTAGCTCTTTAAACTCACTTGAGTTCAGGTCAACAGAACTTTCCAGCTAGGAGTGAAATATACATTGAGTTTGACCCATGTTTGAATTTTATCCGGCCTTGGGTCACCTGAAAGTGTGACCTTGGGTCACTAGAGCTGAGAGTTTTAGCATTCTAATGTCAGAAATAGAACAATACTCCATTAGAGCCCTCATTTTGTGTTGATTAAATGAAACAACTTGTAGAAGTATAGGGCACCTGAGAGACCCTTGCAAACTGACTTATTTGTGAATGAAGCTGATTTGCACGGTTTTGAAGTCATATAACCTTGGTTTCTAAATCTCTTTCACACTAATTAGCTGAGTGAGCCTGGGCAAGTTAACCAACTGCTCTGAATGTCATTGTTTTTATCTGTAAGATGAACACAGTGAAGCTTAGTGGCACTGTTGGGAAGACTAGAAATACTGAAGGTCAGTCTTCTGGCACACTGTCTAGCCCATAGCAGCTGCTCAATAAATGAGCAAAGGGAAAATGATGCAGAAGAGAAAATATTTTATTTATCCTAAAGCATAATGCAGGGAATAAGGGCAATACTGTATTTATATGATAAATTATTCATTCCACTTTGTAGGGAACCTATTCCATCTTACTTCCTTTCCAAAATAATATTTTGGAACACTTCTGAGATGGCATCTAGCATCTGCCCCCTGTATTCCGAAATTTGTGGGGAAGATGGTGGTGAGAAGTAAATGCCAATGCAAATGCCAAATAGAGGGTAGAGATAAAGAGGAAAGAGATAAACAGGAAGTTCTTATTTTTGCCATTCTAGAACTTTTTTCCCCCCATCCTCACCTTCAACAGAAAAGTTTTGTGATATAAGAATACAATAGAGAGGCACACACTGAGCAAAGGCCACATGAGGACACAGGGAGAAGGTGGCTGTCTGCAAGCCAGGAAGAGAGCCCTCACCAGAAACTGAAGGGACCTCCACCCTGATCTCAGGCTTCCAGCCTCCAGAACTGTGAGAAATAAATGTTGTTGTTTGAAAAAAAAAAAAAAAATACAGTGGATATAACGTAAGAGGCTCCTAAAACCTGCATCTGGGGTAGATTAAAATCGGTGTGAGGATCTTCTTTCCTGTTTTCTTCTTGGAGCAGGTTTCTTTGTCTCCTGCAGCCATGCTCAAGCTGAGCTTGTCAGCAGCAGAGGAAGATTTGTGATCTGAATCTCAGGCTTGGAGTTGTTTACTGTTGAGTATAGTCAGGCATCATTGCATTTTCTTCTCTCTTTAATATATTACTGGCAGTCGGCTGGCTTAAAGCGTCTCTGTCCAAGAAGCTTTTTTAGCTTTGTTCTCCCTTCCCTCTGCCTCAGACACATGGCCACCTGGCATATGCTGTGGATTCTCTGTGCAGAGACTGCCGGCTTACAAACAAAGCCTGGGTGGACATGCACGACCAGAGCCGCCATGATGGCTGTCAGCTCAGTCAAACCGCTGCTCATTTGGTCAAACATTCAGATCAAATGCTTTCTTTGACTGAATTAACTGTAGAAACAATAGATCCTGTCACATATAGACACTGTGAACAGTAGTTCACAAGTTTCTTTTCAATGCCCCACATAGCTGAAAGACAATTCCCTAAAAACTACTATGATATTTTAAAAATTTTAGGGACTTCCCTGGTGGCCTGGGAAGAATCCACCTGCCAATGCAGGGGACACGGGTTCAATCCCTGGTCCAGGAAGATCCCACATGTTGTGGAGCAACTAAGCCCGTGTGCCACAACTACTGAGCCCACACACAACAACTGCTGAAGCCGGTGCACCTAGATCCCCTGCACCGCAACAAGAGAAGCCACCTCAATGAGAAGCCTGTGCACTGCAACGAACAGTAGCCCCTGCTCGCTACAACTAGAGAAAGCCCATGCGCGGCAATGAAGAACCAATGCAGCCAAAAATAAAAATAAATTAATTGACTAAAAAAAATTCGAACTAGATCATTATTGGCCAAATGTACTCCAACTACTTTAGAATTTGCCAAGGAAAGAAAGGAAGAAAAGCCAAAATCATCAGCTTTAAAAGACAGTCCCCATATCTCCCTAGATGTTATAAGGATTTTTAGAAAGCTTTAATAGCTATTCTAGACAACAGGCAATATTCAAGATTGGTATATATCAGGAGGTAATTTATTGGTGTCTAAATTATAATAAAAACCATTTATAAAGTAAAGGGAACAAGCTTATAAATAAAAATAGCTAATAGAAGTTTTTAAAGTGGTAGCCACACATATTTTTGGAATTCCTTTTTTCTTGAGGTGATACTTTACACAGCACAGCTTGCTTTTCACAAAGAAAACTTAATAAAGAGTGCATAAAAGATTAAGTGTCTTAATTCCCTTGGTTTTATAAATGTCCATTTCACTTTTGAAAGGTAAATACAGTATTTTTTTGAGCTTTAGATGGATACACAATTGTTGCTATTTTTCCTAAGAGTAATTTGTTGGCAAGCATGGTATATCTCACTAAGTTTAGCATAAAACAGTGTATTTACTGTTACAATAAAACAGTGCTTCCTCAAGCTGGCAGGTTTTTTTCCATGTGTAGTAAGATTAAACAGCAGGGGTCATTGAACTATATAAGAACAGTTCTTTGAAAGACAGTATATGGATTTGATATGTGACCAGAATTTGTAGGATAAACCACTGACAGGTAAATCTAATATAGATATGCCCTTGCCATGGCCCAGGGAATCCAAATTTCAAAAAAAAAATAGTCAAATGCCATAGATGACAGCAGCTGTAGACAGAAGGTTGCATTAACTGTTCAGCTCTGGTCAGATCAATTCAATTTTGTTCGAGTACCCCAAATTGACCACAGCCTAGGTTGAGTGGTAGGGTTTCAAAAAAGATAATGAAGGGCCCTACCTTCAGTAAACTTGTCTGGCTTTATGCAAGTAAAGCAAATTCATAGTACAATTTAATAGATAAAAGATGCCAAATCAGTGGGTTCTTTGATTCATTTCTCTCTGCCCTCTCTCCTCCCTTTCCCCCACTACCATTTCTGCCAACAGATACTGAATTATGTAGATTGTCTCTCCTAGAATCTTATATACTTTGAATTGCAATTATCCAAGTTCTATACGATGTCAAACCCTACTATTTCATGTCTTAAATTTGCTGGAATATCTAGGTCAATGTCTATGTCAGGATCTATATCTATATCTTTCTATATTTGTATCTATATCTATGGCTATGGCTATATCAGTATCATCTATTTATCCTGAAATACATCCATATTTTCTAGAGAAAAACACTGTATGTGAGCTTCTCTAATATCTTTCCTAAGCTAACTTTCCTACTTAAGTTATCATTCCTTTTCCTGACAGAATATATGTGTTTGTTTTTTGTGCATAAGACAGCACTCCTTCAATATATCCGTATTTTATTTCCTAGAGAAAAAACATGAACTAATACTTTTTAGCCAGATATTCATAATCTCTAACAATCTATTCTCCAAGCATACTTTTCCACCTTATTTATTATAGTTCTTTATCCTGCACCCATTCTCTGTAGAGTCCAGTTCCTTGTTGACAGGACATATTTTTCCATTTTCTGCTTATTGATCATGCAATTCCCCAAGCTAAGCATTTTCACCCTTCCATTTCCATGTCTATAAATTCTATTCATTCTTTTGTTTGACTCAAGTATAACATACCAGGAAGCCTTTCCTGATTATCTCAGCTTGATGTACTCTGTCAACTTAGATGTAACTATTATAGCATTTTTTGCATGCAGTTTTAGGTTATTACTTTTTAAAAATAATAATTATTTATTTGTTTATTTATTTTTGGCTGCATTGTGTCGTCGTTGCTGCACGCGGGCATTCTCTAGTTGCAGCGAGCTGTGGCTACTCTTCGTTGCGGTACGCAGGCTTCCCGTTGCGGGGTCTTCTCTTGTTGTGGAGCACGGGCTCTAGGCATGCAGGCTTCAGTAGTTGAGGCTCACAGGCCCTAGAGCGCAGGCTCAGTAGTTGTGGCTCACGGGCTTAGTTGCTCCGTGGCATGTGGGATCTTCCCGGATCAGGGATCGAACCCTTGTCCCCTGCATTGGCAGGTGGATTCTTAACCACTGTGCCACCAAGGAAGTCCCTGGGTTATTACTTTATAATTGTGTTTTCAATTCAATATTTGTTGAGAATTTACTGTCTGTCCAGTATTGCAGTAAGAGTTGGGATATGAAAATGAAAAAAACTCATGCTGTCTCTACACTCAAGATGTTCATCTAGTGTTGAGGCAGACATGAGAAAAAATATAACATCCTGTTGAAAAGGCTCTGGACGTAGAGAACAACAGATGCTATTATATGAATAAATCTCTATATTATTATTTAGGGCACTAGGAAGTATATTACAGGAGGAAAACTGCTTGGACTGAGAATAAAGTATGAAGGAGAGTTCACAGCAAATCACATCAGGTATACAATGGGGTGGTATAGGGCATTCCAGACAGATGAACATGTGCAAAGGCACATGTCCAGTAACTTATTTGAGGACAACTAAACAATTCCAAATGACTGGAACTTCAGTTGCACAGAGGAAACTGGTAAGAAGTAAGACAAGAGAGGCAGTGAGGAATGAGATGGCCAAAACCTTATCTTTTACACACAAGAGTTTGGAGCTCAGCTTGTAGGTTGCTGAGAAGGAATATGATCAGATATGCATTTTTGAAGAAAGCTATGGGATGAGGGGAACTGGTCAGATAGTTATTTGGGGGAGGGGAATGAAACTATTTTTCAACCTAAAACATGGGTATCTGGGATAGAGAGGGAAAGATGGAAGAAAGAGTTAGGAAGGTTGCCATGTATCTGCCTTGGGAGGTACCATTACTAAAAAAAGAGATGTGAGAGAGAAGCCCAGGGTTTAGTCCAAGTAGAATGAGGATGGCTCTAAATTGGGTGAGTTTAGTTTTCACCATTTATCCAGATATTTGTACAGAATTATTAACTTTGCTCTTAGACTATTAGATCCTTCAGGGCAAGGTCTGTAGCTTTTTGTCTACATATTTCCACTGCACATAATCCAGAGTCTTGCACTTGGCAGTTGAATTAGGAATAAGTAGGCTGGAAGAAGTTCCTGTAGGTCTCAGAAACTGTTCTGATCTGGCTACTTAGAGGCCCTCAGTCAACAACAGACCACCTCTGCAACTTCAGAAGCAAGGAACATTCAAGAACGTATTCCCTTTTGCCCTACGGGTTTCAGGTGAACTTGATGATTGGCAGAAGACGTTCCAGACAAACTATGTTCTCTTTTAGACAATGTAGAGTCCCCTGAAGTCTTTTGCTAATTCATGTGTCCTGTGAAACAAAACCAGTGGATGGTGATCAGCTTTGATTTAGCTAAGATAGCTTATCAATTTTTGGATCCAAGATCCTAGGAAGTTCTGAATGGTTTTAAGTGATAAAAACTATTAATGTTCATCTGTACCTGTTTCCAAGGCAGAAATAGAGACACAGACATAGAGAACAAACATATAGACACGAAGGGGGGAAAGGGGGCGGTGAGATGAATTAGGAGATTGGGATTGACATATACATACTAGCTAACTAATATGCATAAAATAAGTAACTAATGAGAACCTGCTGTATAGCACAGGAAACTCTACTTCACTTCCCTGTACAGTAGGAACTAACACAACATTGTAAAACAACTATACCCCAATAAAAAAAAAAATTATTAATGTACCGATATCCCAAAGGTTATATCACCTCTGGAAACAACAGGGTATTGAGGTTTAGATTTTAAAATGCCTGGAAATATATATCATAAAGATTTCCCACATAAATATCATTTGAGCAACAAAACTATGACAATTTTCTATTGAGGTAGAAAATAAGGAAGCATTTTAGGGATGTATCTACCACAATATGTTTTTCAGCTTGTGTCCATCTTGTACTAATGTCATGATTCATTTATAGATCTAACATAATATTTCACATTTTTTAACTTAGTTCAATTTTTCTTGTTTGCTTTTTGTCTACTTTGGAAAATGACTGATTTTGTTTCTTATATCAATTCCTGCCCAGTTTTAGTATCACTGCAAAATAACATTTTAGTTTCAGCTATTTCTGAAAAAACAATAGTTTTTTAATTGGTGGGATTTCAATTTCCTGAGAACAACTAATCCAAATTACAATTTTTAAAGCATTTTCCCTACAAAGCTACTTATTCAAATAAAGATATTACTGGTTCAATTTTCTGATATGTCTGTATGCTGGGAGCAAGAAAAAGAAAATAATTAAACAAATTGAGGCACTTCTTTCATTTAGTTTTAGCGAAAATCTTATATAAATTTCTGAGAAAAATGAATATTTTGTGAAATCATTATTGCAGTATCATATTTTAAAAAATTATTTGTACTAACATTATACAACATTATTCTAGTTTGGATATAGTCATAATAGGTTTTTACACAGCAATAGTATGGTAATTTAACACAATAAAAAAGAATAGAGAAGACAAATATAAAGAGAATATTTAGATACATTTTACATATCAATGATGTGCTACATGTAAACACGCATCTGTAATGGAAAATTAGTCAAGGAGTAACAGTAAGAAATTCAAACCAGGTGATATCCATGATAATTGAGGATAATTAGGACAGAAATCTTCTGAGTAGAGACTCCCAAACTTCTGTTGGCGCACATGCTGAAACAGCTGTTTTGGACCTACAAACAAGTAAGATGCAGTTTTATTGCTCTGACTGAAACTTATTTTTATAACATGATCCCTCTCTGACTTAAAAATGTTCACTGCTGTCAGTCTGATTTTAGGGAGTTATACAGTTTTATTAGGTGGTACTGATGAAAAAATCCTCAAAACATATATTTTCATGTATGGGGACAAAAGATAGTGTATAAACTTGAAATCAAATATGTGGGACCATTTATTTAAGAGATGCTGATTCCAAGTGCAGTGCAAGATTTGAAATGGTTTTATTAATTCTTAGACGAGAAATACAGTTTCAAAAAGTCTCCATAGAAAACAAAGAGTACATTTAGATTAATGAAAAAAGAAATGTAGTAAGATACTCTACCAAAATGGCACACCAGACATATTTCATGTTTCCAGAGGATATATGGAGATTGTAGTGAATGTTGCAGTCTTGCTTTCAAGGAACTTCATTCAATCTGCATTTTGAGACAGTCTATTTATAAAAACCGTAGTCATCCTTCCCTTGCTGTTAAGGGAAATATCTAGGTATCAAATCCCCCTTGGATCAGAGAACAAAAAATACCATTATTTTATTTTGTGACCATGCAAATATTTTCACTGTGTGAATGGTAAGATCTCATACTTGGAACATTTATGCTCTTTGGGAAGAGGTGTTGACCTAGTGGACAGGAGAGACTTTGCATACCTGGCCTAATTTTATCATGTGCTCATTTATATCAAGGTAGGAGAATTTAGAAGTCATCCTCTAAAATGGCTACTCATGACCTTCCACTTCATATCTTTCCTCATATCATGGATCTGTCAAGATAAAACCATATTTGAGCATATATTTGTACAGAGTTATGTAAAATATGTTGTGGAATTACCAAGCAAGTAAGATCTTGCTCTAAGAAATTAATTCCATAAAATTCAGAGACAGGGGTCAGAATTTACGTACATAACTATAAGACTAACATAAATCATATAACATTATGAATTGCCAAATTACATAGAGAAAGGCATATTTCACCCACAGATCTAATTGAGCTTCATCTCATGATGAACAGAAAATTTCCTGGGGCTTACCTAAAGGCTATGGCAATCTACAAAAGAATATAAAGGTAATTTTTGTAGATTTATATTAAATATATATTAAAATATATTTGTGATTTTATGATGGTGATGATGAGACCTAAAAGGATAGTCTGGTATCATAGTTTTAGGGATTTTTTTCTGATGTCATTTAGTTTTGAATCCTTTTGAAAAGGTGCTGCTTCATGAATTTTTTAATATTTATTCTTTATGCAATTTGAATTATATAATTTTAGATTTGGAAAAACAATTATTCATTATTTGTCTGTTGCAGGGAAGCAGAGAACTGGGTGCTGATAAAAAGGATGAATAATGGCTAGACTCCAGAACTATTTTCCTAAGCCACAGTTTGGTGAACACTGTATTAAATCACAGACCCACAGAATATTAAAGGGGGAAGGAATTTGAAGATCATCTAATCCAGGCCCACCATTTTTGCAGATCCAGAAAGTAAGCCCAGGGGATTAAGTGGCTCATCCACAGTCACAAGCAAGTTAGTAACTGAACCTGAACCAAAACCCAATATTCTGTCTCATGTTCAGTTTGTTTCCCCAAATTGTCCTAGTTCTCTAAATAGTATATTTTAATTTTTTAATGTTTTTGAAAAGGTATTATAGCCACATTGTTCAAAATTTATAGAAGCTGTAGAGTGAAAAGTACACTTTTCACTCCTTGCCTCTTTTACCTACTTCCCATCAACCCCTCTCTCCACATTCCCTTATCTAAACAAAATATTGCTCCTTCAAAACATTGTTCAAAATCACCATCTCATTGATGTTTTTCTTGCCCACTCTACTCAAATTGAAACCCATGTCCCCAGTACTCTAATTTCTCTGTAGAATTGATCATGTTCTACCATATTGTATATTTTACTTTTTTTCAAATATTGTTCCTCTCTCCACGGTATGATACAAGATACGTAGAGGAAGGAGTCTTTGTCTATTTCTTTAGTTGCTAAATTCCCAGTACTTAATGGGAGCTCAATAAATATTTGCTGGATTGAGTTAAACTGAGTGACTGTATATCTACCTGCTGGTGTGTTTAGTATATTTCTGCTTGAATATTCTATAATTTCTGCTTTCGGAATAATGGTGTTATGTTATTTGGTACACGGATATTCATAACTATTACATCTTCATGTGAACTGTACCTTATATAATTGTAATGTTCCCCCTCTGGTACCACTTTTTGTTTTCACCATGAGTTCTACCTTAGTTGACAATGAAATTATGCCTCTCCTTCTTTTGATTTGCATTTGCTTAGTGTACTCTTATTTTTTTATTTTCACATTATCTTGTTATGTTTTTTGGGTTTTTTCCCCCAGTGTTATTTGTACATTTTCACTATGGATCTCTTTGATTTTGGTTTATGTATAGTGTGTGTGTGTGTGTGTGTGCACATGCATTTAATGCTTAAGAATATTTGTTTTTTTTCCCATTGCTATAATTATAACCTTAACACCCTTTTTTATTGATTTAAACAGTGTTTATTAGTTTCCTATAATAAGAAAATTGGTACATTTTTCTCTCGCTTCCCTCCACTCTCTGTCTCTTCCAACATTTGATTATTTTTCTTACTCCTTACCTTTGTACTGTTAAACATGCACAAATTTATATCACTTGACTTGCCAAATTTAAATAATATATTTAGCTTTCAGGTATTTTAGATGAGACAGTCAGCAAAACTTGCTGGGCAGCCATTTAATTTTCTCTATTCTTCAGTGAATGTTTGTGTCATATTTATTACAAGAGGTTGGAAAAATTGGTGAGAAAATAATTTTACAAATTTGGGAAATTGATAACCTATGTATATTGATTTCCTATTGCTGCTATAACAAATTACCACACATTTAATGACATAACCCAAATTTATTATCTTACAGTTCTGGAGTCCAAAATCAGTCTCACTAGTGTAAAGTCAAGATTTTGGTAGGGTTGGTTTCTAAGAGCAGTTCTTTGGGAAAATCTCTTTCCTTGCCTTTTCCAGTTTCTGGAGTCTGTCTTCATTCCTGGGACCAGGACTCCTTTCTCCATTTTCAAAGCCAACAGAATAGTATCTTCAAATCTCTCTCTGCTTCTTCTGTCATCACACCACCTTCTCTGACTCTGATCCTCCTGCCTTTATTTTATACGGACACTTGTGATTGTTTTGGTCACAGCTAGATGACCCAGGATAATCTTCTCATCTCAAGATCCCTAATTCAATTACATGTGCAAAGACCCTTTTGTTAACAAGGTAAAATAGTCACAGGTTCTGGGATTAGGATGTGAACATCTTTGAGAGGGCATTTTCAGCCTAACATCCTAAGTTACATGGTGACAAAACATTTGGTAAAACTGTCACTTACTATAAGTTGAAAAAATTTAAACATACCCAAGGATCTGTGATCTCGGGTAGAATGCAAGGTTGGGCAAGATATTTCCAGGCATAATGTCAGAAGCATATTTTGGTTGCTTTTAGCTACATCTAAGGTACTACAGTAAAGAGATGAGCTCAGAAAAGTGAGGGCTTTTTAAAAATTAATTTACCTTTTTCAAAAAATTGAGGTATATTAGCTTCAAATGTACAACATAATGATTCAATATTCGCATATATTGTGAAATGATTGCCACAATAAGTCTAGTTAACATGTATCACCATACATAGTTTAAAAAAATTTTTTTCTTGTGATGAGAATTTTTAAGATTTATTCTCTTAGCAGTTTTCCAGTATGCAATACAGTACTATTAACTGTAGTCACCATGCTGTACGTTATATCACCATAACTTAGTTATTTTATGAATGGAAGTTTGTTCCTTTTGACTCCCTTCACCTTCACCTATTTTGAGGATATTTTTCAATGTTAAGACTCAAGAGATCTGTGTGCTTCTTAAGCCTTTGCCATAATCATAAAATCATGCCTGGCTACCTAGTCCACTGTCCCCAAAATGATGATAACCATGTATGGAGAAGACTTGGACCCACAGACATGCTTCTTGAAGCACAGCTGCCCCAGCCAAGCAGCAGATTCTGGAGAATTTCAGAGAATTAAAGGTCATTGTCTTAACCACTGATTTTTTTTTTTTGTATTATTATGGTAATGGGTGAAAAAAAATATATAGTATTACAAGTATTATGGTTCACATATTTGTATTTTATTTGTCATCTGTAAATGATATTCTTTGGTTCCCAAATATTTTAGAAGAGACAATCAGGAAATTCTTCTTCCAGTCTTTTCCCTGTCATCTCTTTCCTACTTTTTCTTTTATTATTTCTTTATTGTCAGGGAATATTCCTTTGCCTGTTGACTTAACCCTAATCTTCACATTTGCTTTGCAGTTAAATACATTCAATGCTTTATGCCAGTTCTC
This sequence comes from Phocoena phocoena, assembly GCF_963924675.1. Classification (NCBI taxonomy): domain Eukaryota; kingdom Metazoa; phylum Chordata; class Mammalia; order Artiodactyla; family Phocoenidae; genus Phocoena; species Phocoena phocoena. The sequence continues at coordinate 119,570,652 of NC_089222.1, read as the reverse complement.
TTGTCATGTTTTCACCAATGTTTCCTTAATTATCTGAAGTCTCTTCCTCTAGTAGTTTTCTTAAAAAGCTCTCTTGGGAATAAAATTCCATGTCTCTTGCACATTTAAACAATTATCTGTAACTTTTATACTTGAGTATGGCTGACTGAATATAAAATCCATGATTATGCTTTCTCTCCTTAAGTACCTTTTAGATATTGCTCCACTGACTTCTGGTATTGACAGGTTCTGTGGAGAAATTTGAGACTATTTTGATCTGTTTTTCCCTTTATAAGTATTATGGAAATGAGCTGATCAATAAAGTATTGAAAATCTTTGATATTTTCTTGATAGAGTAATACAATGCCCTTTATATGGACTTTCCCTAGCAGTTAAATGATTATTTATTTTGACTTTTTAGTTTTCTTGCTCTATCTTTATGTAACATTTAAATTGACACGATATTAGAAAAGCAATTTGTGTAATTTCAAAGAGTTTTCTAATCCCTGGATTTATACTGATATGTTATCTTCTCAAGATGAAATAAAAGCCCTTGGTTAGTATGTTCGGTAAGAAGATGTCAGTTTTCAATTATAATACAGTGTAAATTAACCCTACCGAGCATGAACACTGTATTTTGTGTTAATTATCTTAATTTAATTGCTTTTTTTAATTAATCTTAATACCTAATAAATGGGATCATATCTGCAATGAATTTTTCAGGAAGCTTTGTAGAGGTTTATCATCACTACCCCCTTTTGAATTTTATTATAACAAATATGAGATGTAAAAGCATTTTACATTCTTCACTGATGCATATTTTAAAAAAATGTTTCAATTCCCATTTCTTAAGAATAAAAGTGTTTTGTTAGTGAAAGCTAAGACATCAATTATTAAATATGATATTATTAATATTTATTATTCCTAGAATATTTACAGTGTCAAATACAAAGGCATTATTTGACTTATTTCCATGTAAGAAAAAATATAGTATTTTCTCATACCCCATTTTGTCATATGGGGAGTGTATGCATGCATATATATTTAGCTGATCTCCCAAAGTAATATGTTTCCAATTAAGGAGTAAATAACCCACATGTTATATTAGAAACTATATTCTAAATATAATATAAAGAATATATAATATTCTTTATATATTCTCATAAATTTTACATTAATATTTTTAGGGACTCTTTTTAAAAATTTTTATTTTATATTGGAGTATAGTTGATTAACAATGTTGTGTTAGTTTCAGGTGTACAGCAAAGTGATTCAGTTATACATATACATGTATCTATTCTTTTTCATATTCTTTTCCCATTTAGGTTGTTATAGAATACTGAGCAGAGTTCCCTATGCTATACAGTAGATTCCTGTTGGTTCTCTGTTTTAAATAGAGTAGTGCGTATATGTCAATCCCAAACTCCCAATTTTTTTTTTTATTGAAATGTAGCTGATTTACAATATTATGTTAGTTTCAGGTATACAACATAGTGATTCAGTCTTTTGTAGATTACGTTCCATTATAGGTTATTACAAGATAATGGGTATAATTCCCTGTGCTACACAGTATATACTTGTTGCTTATCTATTTATATATATTACTTTGTATCTGTTAATCACATACCCCTAATTTGTCCCTCCACCCTTTACTCTCCCCTTTGGTAACCAAAAGTTTGTTTTTTATATCTTGATTACTGTGGCAGACAGCCTGTAAATTGGCCCCCAATAATCCATGCCTCCTAGTATCCATAGATTTGTATAATCCCTTCCCCTTGAGTAGGCTAGGTTTACTGATTCACTTTTTTAAATTCTTATCTCTCTTTTGATCTTTATTAAAGTATAACTGACAAATGAAAATTGTATACATTTAAGGTATACAACTTGATGTTTTGATATATGTATGTATTGTGAAATAATTGCCACAATCAAGCTAATTAATATATCATTTCACATAGTTGCCTTTTGGGTGGTGAGAACACTTAAGATCTACTGTCAACAAATTTCAAATATATAATATGGTATTTTTAACTATAGTCACATTGTTGTACATTAAATCTCCAGAGCTTATTCATCTTCCATAAATGAAACTTTGTATTCACTGATCAATGTCTTCTCATTTCCCTCTCCTCCCACCCCCTGGTAACCACCATTCTACTCTCTGCTTTTATGAATCTGTCTATTTTAGAAGTGATAGGATGGCACTTTCAAGATCAGGTTTTAAAAGACTGTATCTTCCACCTGTAATATTCTCTCTCTTCTCTCTCATATTACTTGAGCTGGGGGAAACAAGCTACCCTGTTGTTGGCAGCCCTTTGGAGAGGCCCGTGTAGAATGCTGAAGAAATGAAGCCCTCAATTCAACAGGCTGCAAAGTGTTGAAGTTCTCCTATAACCACTTGAGAGACCTTAGAAGCAGATGTTTGAGCCCCAGTTGAATTCTGAGATGTAGCTCTGACATACAGCTTGACAGCAGCCTCATGAGAGACCTTGAGCTAGAGGCACCCAGCTAAATTATGCCCAGACTCTTAACCCCAGAAAGTATGAGATAACAAATGTTTGTTGTTTTAAGCTGCTAGTTTCGGGGATAATTTGTTATGAAGCAGTAGACAACTGCTACAATTACCAATAATCTAACCTCCCTAAACCTGGTAATTTTTCTGACACAAGGTTACTAAGCTAACTTTTCAGAGGCTATAGACAAGTGTTTCTTCATAAATATAAGACTGAATGGATCATTTATTCTAAACATTCATAATTTTAAAATGTATTTCATACATTTTAATTTTATACAGATAAATTCAGAAATTAATAAAATGAGAGGAAAAAAGCCTGTCTTTTAGCCCTTGAAGTTATTATGAGCTATTACAAAAAATATATATACATTTTTTTTCATTCAATGCCCAGCTGGTTTTAGAATTGTATCAATGAAATAGTTTATCTCCAGCTCTTTTTTAAGCTCCAAATCCATACATACAGCTACCTACTCAACGTTTCTACTTGAATGCTTTAAAGTTATCTCAAAATTAACACGTTTGTAACTAACAGAGCTATAATATGATCGTTTCCTCTTCCAAACCCTCTCTTCTTCTGTGTTTCCTCTCTTAGTGTATAGCCTCATCGTGTCTCCATTTCTACACTTCAGAAAGTGAGGAGTTATCTACAGCAGTCTTTATAGTAAGTAGGGGACAGGTTAATTTGCTCCAACAAAGAATATGTAATTTATCATAGGTTAACTAACATAGAAGCACATTTCTCTTTTACATGGTTTCTAAATAAGTGGTCTGAATAAATAAGTTGTTGGGGAAGCCTTGCTATCATCAGTATATGACTTCCATTTTTGGGTTCAAAGCAATTTTTCAAATGCTGACCATCTCTCAGTGGGAAAAGAGGAAAGGCAGGGGAGTAAAACACGTGATCAAACAGTAGCATGTATAGCCCTTGCTCACATGCCACTGACCAGAGCTTAATCACAAGAACACATCAAACTGCAAGAGAGTTGTAATCTGAGAAATGATTGACCATTAGCCTAGCTAAAATCCAAATGGGCTAACATGGTTTGGGATGCAGATTACAGACTCTTAATGGCAGACAGCCTGGCTTTAAATCCCTTGTCTACCACTGACCAAACTGTGTGCTCTTCAGCAAGGAATTTTATTTCTCTCTGTACCAGATTCCTCATATGGAAAATGTACATAATCTTATCTACTTCACAGAAAAATATTTATAAAGTATTTAGAATTGTGCCTGGTACACTTAAGTCTTTTTCAGTTAAAATGAGTATTATTAAGCAGGAGATAATAGATATTGGTGGACAGCAAGCACTGAAATTTCAGTTCCTTTCATTTATTCTCCATATTTAATCTGTCATCAAATTTTGTTGATTTTTCTTCTTAAACTGTCTCCATGTCTACTGTAACCTCCTTGAATCTACTCTTCCTTCACTTCACCCTAAAATCTGCTCTCTACCCTGTGAGAAGTTTCTTTTAAAACTGAAAGCATGATCATTTCATTCTCCATCCATCATTCTCCATGGTTTCTCAAAGCTTCTCATGGTTTTTAGAAGGAAGGAAGGAAAGAAGGAAGGGAGGGATGGAGGGAGGGAGCATTACCAGGCTCCATACACCTCCAACCTGCCTATGCTTTTGGCTTCCTCTTCCCCAGTCTCTCAACACTCTAGGTGAATATGCTTTATTTCAGTTTACTTTGTAGATATACCAGGCTTCCTCTGGTCCCAATGTTCTTGCACACATTCTTCCCCTTGCATGGAATATACCAACTCCTTTTTCAGTTGACTATTATTCTTTTTTTGTGATTTAAATTAATAATCACTTCCTTGTCAAGTCTTAGTAACCACCTATGTAAGGCCATGTCCCCTGTTATTTACTCTCAAAGTAACATAATCTTTTCTACAAAACATACATCATAGTTTCTGATAATACAATTTTATTGTTGGGTTTTTTCCTTAAATATTGGCCTTTTCCACTATATTATAAACTTTTTAAAGGTAGTGATTAGGTCTGTTTTATTATTGTTATTATTCAAAATTCCATTTCTAGATCCTAGCACATGCCTGGCCCAGAGTAGGTATTCAAGAAATACTTGTGTATACTACAAATATACAGTAATCAAAACAGTATGATACTGGCACAAGGGCAGAAATATAGATCAATGGAACAAGATAGAAAGCCCAGAAATATACCCATACACCTATGAGCAATTAATCTATGACAAAGGAGGCTGGTATATACAATGGAGAAAAGGCAGTCTCTTCAATAAGTGGTGCTGGGAAAACTGGAGAGCTACATGTAAAAGAATGAAATTAGAACTTTCCCTAACACCATATACAAAAATAGACTCAGAATGGATCAAAGACCTAAATGTAAGGCGAGACACTATAAAATTGTTAGAGGAAAACATAGGCAGAACATTCTTTAACATAAGTCGCAGAAATATCTTCTTTGATCCACCTCCTAGAATAATGAAAACAAAAATAAACAAATGGGACCTAATTAAACTTAAAAACTTCTTCACAGTGAAGGAAACCATAAACAAAATAAAAGGACAACCCACAGAATGGGAGAAAATATTTGCAAATGGAGTGACTGACAAGGGATTAATCTCCAAAATATACAAATAGCTCATGCAGCTCTATATCAAAAAAAAACAATCAATCAAAAAATGGGCAGAAGATTTAGCTATTTCTCCAAAGAAGGCAAACAAATGGCCAAAAAAGCATATGAAAAGATGCTCAACATCACTAATTATCAGAGAAATGCAAATCAAAACTACAATGAGGTATCACCTCACACCAGTCAGAATGGCCATCATCAAAAAATCTACAAACAATAAATGCTGGAGAGAATGTGGAGAAAAAGGAACCCTTCTACTCTTGGTTGGAACATAAATTGGTACAACCACTATGGAGAACAGTATGGAGTTTCCTTAAAAAGTATAGAAATAGAACTACCTTTTGATTCAGTAATCCCACTCCTGGCCATATATCCAGAGAAAATCATAATTCAAAAAGATACATGCACCCCAAAGTTCATTGCAGCACTAGTTACAATAGCCAAGACATGGAAACAACCTAAATGTCCATTGACAGAGGAATGAATAAAGAAAATGTGGTACATATATACAATGGAATAGTACTCAGCGATTAAAAACAATGAAATAATGTCATTTCCAGCAACAGGGATGGACCTAGAGATTATCATACTAAGTGAAGTAAGTCAGAGAGAGACAAATATCATGTGATATCACTCATATATGGAATCTAATTTAAAAATGACACAAATGAACTTATTTACAAAACAGAAACAGACTTACAGATATTGAAAACAAACTTATGGTTACCAAAGGGGAAACATTGTAAGGGAGGGATAAATCAGGAGCTTGGGTTTAACATGCACATAGTACTATATATAAGATAGATAACCAACAAGGACCTACTGTATAGCACAGGGGACTCTACTCACTATTCTGTGATAACCTATATGAGAAAAGAATCTGAAAAAGAATGAACACAATGTATATGTATAACTGAATCACTTTGCTTTACATCTGAAACTAACACAACCTTGTACATCAACTCTAATAAAATTTTAAAAAGAATAAATACTTGGAAGACATGAATATCTATGAAGAAAATTATTTTATATTAATGATAAAAACTAATACAAATAAGCTGCTGAGAACAGACTCAGGGGTGTCTGTTAGTAGACAAAATCCAGAACTATACACTAAGACAAAACATGCATAATAAATTAAGAATTACTCAACAAGAACTCTATCTTCAAAAATGTGCTGTGGCTTTTAAAACATTTTTCCATTAAGCAATGAATCAGTGCTAATTATGTTTCTTTAATAAGAGTAAAACATACTCTTATTAAAAGAGCAAAACATTTCTTTTTACTTTTTATTGTTAGAAAATTTATAAACATACACAAGAATAGAGTACAATGAGCCTTCATATACTCATTAGCAGCATCAACAATCATCAATATTTTGCTATATTAATTTCATCTATCTATGCACCTTTATTAATGACATATTTTTACAAATCCTCAAAAGAATCTCATGTAATTCCTAAATAATTTAGTATATTTCTTTAAAATAACAATAAGGACATTTTCTTACACAACCCCAGTGACATTACCACATCTAAAGAAACTATTTAGACTCAGTCCATATCCAATACCCAGTTAATATTCAAATTTCCTCTTTTGTCTAAATTTCTTTTTACAGTTGATCTCAACTCAGGATCCAGACAAGATCTACTCACTGTATTTAGTTATTATAGAATTAGGAACATTTAAAAATGAAAAACAAAAAGTATATGTTCAATAATATACATCACTATTTGGGATTCCATATCAGATTGCTAAGAATATGTAGATTTTGAAAAGGCATATTTACTTGATTTTAGTCACCACAGCATTGCAAAATTAAGATGGCTGCGAATTTTTGAAATGCCTCCAACTAAAAAGTGGTACCTATGTCCTCTCCCCTTGAATCTTTTTTTTTTTTGCGGTACGCGGGCCTCTCACTGTTGTGGCCTCTCCCGCTGTGGAGCACAGGCTCCGGACGCGCAGGCTCAGCGGCCATGGATCACGGGCCCAGCCGCTCCGCGGCATGTGGGATCTTCCCAGACTGGGGCACGAACCAGTGTCCCCTGCATCGGCAGGCAGACTCTCAACCACTGCACAACCAGGGAAGCCCTCCCCTTGAATCTTTGACAGATATGACAGAAATGATTTTGTACCAGTCAGGGGGCCCAAGTCTTAAGAAACTGGAAGCTTCCTGCTTTTTTTCCTCTCAGAACACTCTCTTTGCAAACTTTGTACTACCATGGAAGAAATCTGATTCCCCTGAAACTACCATTTTGGAGAGGTCATAACAGGTGGTGGAGTTCCAGCTGAATGCAGCATTCCACTCATCTCAATCAAGATGCCAGATGTCTTAGACCAGTAGAGCTACTATAATAGAATACCATAGACTGGGTGGCTTAGAAACAACAGAAATTTATTTCTTACAGTTCTGGAAGCTGGAAGTCCAAGTCCAATCACCAGAAAATTTGGTCTCTGGTGAGGGTCCACTTCCCGGTTTATAGATGACCACCTCCTCACTGTGTCCCCACATAGCAGAAGGGGCTCTCTGAGGTCTCTTTTATAGGATCACAAATCCCATTTATGAGGGATCCATCCTCATAACCTAATCATTTCCCAAATGCCTCACTTCCAAAGGCCATTATACTGGGGTTAGGATTTCAACATGTGAATTTTGGGAGGAGATAAAGATTCAATCTATAGCACCAGACATGCATATGAAGCTGTCTTGTACCCTGCAGACAAGCCCATCTGCCAGATGAATAGCACTGGGTGACCTTCGTCACTACCATAAGTATCTGAAGAATCAACCAGCTGAGCTCTGACTAAATCCTTGACTCACAAATTATGAGGTGTTATAAAATGATTGTTGTTTTAAGCTGCAATGTTACAGGATTATTTGTTGAGTAACAGTAGCTAACAGGAGGCTAACAAGAAATCCGCTTTTCTCAGAACTGTGCTGAAACTTCTAATCGTTGTATAATAAGAGTAGGTCATAGTTCACCTAAAATTTACTAAAATTTTTAGTAGAACCCACTAATATAATACAAGCATATAATAATTTAGCTCTGCCATTTTTTCCCCCTCTAAAAAAAAGGTCTCTCCCAAACTTTTATTCTGGAGTATGTTGATAGCTAGTTTAGTAACAACTACATTTTTGCCAATAATGCTACAGGTTTTTCTCTTTGTTTCCGAATTCAATATATTTGTACAGCTTGCCCTTGAACAATGCAAGGGTTATGGGCACTGACCCTCCCTGAAGTAAAAAATTCATGTATAAATTTACAGTTGTCCCTCATATCCATGGTTTCATATCCATGGAACTACATGTGGGCATCATGTAGTACTGTAGTTCGCATCTATTGAAAAATCCCTCATATAGGTGGACCCACGCAGTCTAAACTTGTGTTGTTCAAGGATCAACTGTATTTTGAATACACATCTGAGTGAACAGCTAATAAAAATATCCATCCAGATGAGGGTCAGAGAAAGATCGAGGAAAAGAAATAAAAACTAGAGAGACATTAAACACTTAACAGTTTACTTCTAGACTGCTTTATGCTATTTTAGGCCCTTATACTGGCTTCTAATTGCTCCAACTTCCAAAATTTAACTAATTTCATTATATGAATAAGTTTTTTTTTTTTAATTTGTGAGGAAAAATGAATTATTTTAAAACTTGAATTTTTTAAACATTCTTCCCATGAAGAGCTGAGCTCTACTTGGAGGATACCAAAGTGTTAGAGGTTGAAAAACTAGTCAAGTCTGTATCCTAGTCATTCTTCATGGAGTTTTATCCAGGAAGTGAGATTTCAAATCAAAGAGATTCTTCACAATATCTAAGTCTTTGTATTTCACTTTGCTGACAAGATGCTCTGGTGCCCTTAAAAGTTCTCTGACGCTCATCCAAACAGATTGATCATTTCAGAATCTCTGAAAATATAATCATATATAGAACTTTCCTTCTTAATTTTTCCTTGAAAGTTGAATTTTTTTTTCTCATAATCACCAAAGTTATACCCTGAACAGCTGTGGTCAATTTCTTCCTCAGTGGCATGAAAGAATCTAACATTTAATATTTCTAAGGACAAACTAATTTCTCTGAGTCACAAGTATATTGTTAAGCCTTGTCTTACAGTACCCATAAAAAAAAATGCAATGAAAAGGTATTCTTTTTATGTCTACCTCAGGTATGAGTTCCTGAATTTCCAACAGCTTTTCTTTTTTTCATCATTTCTTTGCATTTTAAAGGACTTCACTTATGAATCTGATGACCAAGCATAGCATCTCTAACCAAAGTACAGAGTATCTGGTTCTCTTTCAACCAGACAGGAACATATTTCTCTTTGTAGTGATCAAAGGGACAGGGCAGTTGGCAAATTTCAAAGCATGATTATGGGTTAAACATTATCCTGTTCCCTCTAAAGAAAACTGCTGAAAGAATTCATTGGCTAAGAAAGAGTTTCAGTTTTTTGGGGTAAAGTTTTTGTTTCAATTTTATGTATCTGGACAGTTATAAAATGCAATTCTTTCTTGTGGTTCCCAAATAATAAATTTCATATATATATATATTGCAGAATGAAAACATTAAACTTATAGTACATTTTCCAGGAACCAAATAGCTGGTATCCTGCTGAGGTATTCCACGGTTAGAATCCACACTGAAAGGTCTGTGGTGATTCCCAACCAACAGCAAGTGCTAACAGGTTTTCTCTCCAAATGTCCCTCATAAAAGACAGATATGGGTCACCCCACAATTGTAGATCCCTGCTTGCCTTCTAACAAAATATCTGGAAAGCACCAGGACAGCACCTATAGCAACAATAGTCACCCACCTAATTTATGGGATTAAAAAAATCCAAAAAAACAAAACAAAAAAAACTTCCTAGTAAGCTTTCAAATGAGTCAACTACATCCCATTTTCAATAGACAGGCAGCTGACTTCCTTCTTTTAGGTTTCTGGTAATATTTTATCTCCTTTCACAAGTGAGGGGCACATTCATGAACTAGGATAAAGAAAAAAAGCATATCTAGTTTAATTCTAATTCAGCTGTTTTTGCTAAAAACAACAAAAACAATACAGAGTAAGCCTGGGAATGTTGTTCTATTTAAATTCATTTACAATTCCTAGATACATTTAACCCCCTCTGTGTCTGCTTAAGAAAAATTAGTATTAGTCGCTTAAGGCATTTTGGTCAAGTTGCAAAACAAACCTCATTCCCACTGTGCAAAGCCTAGGCTTTGAAACTGTGGGAGCAAGAAAAAAAAAAAAAAAAAACTAAGAATAATCCCTGCCCTTGATATCTTTTAGAAGAGAGAAATCTCTGTAGATGACAGTACGTAGGAGAGGTTTTGCATGGTTGACCAGTTCTCTCAAAAACAGAAATGAGTAGAGGAAAGCAGAGACATCAATTGCATTTAACCTGGACTAATGTCTTTGGAGTCAGAATAGCCTGAAATCAAATCCTGGGTAAACCCCATAGCAGCTGGCGTTGCCTTGGGGCCTGTTACTTAACTTCTCTAAGCCTCATACCTCTTTAGTGGGGATCAAAGAACACATTTCTCAGGGTGACTGTGAATATTATATTACAGCAATAAAACAAATTCTGGGCAACATGTCTTATATTACTAACTCTGAGTTTAAGTTATATAAACTTGAAGTTATTTTACTGAACTGGAACTGACAACACCTTAGTAAAAATTTAATAGCTAACATCAGAATGGGAGTTTCCTTAGATGGTAACATTTCCCCAAACAGAACTTCTGCTAAGCTTAAATTGTCAAGTTATTAAGAAAAGATATGGTTGGCTAAGTTACACTAAAATTTAAAATCAAAACTTGAAAAATGTTTCAAGATGATCGAATTTTATCTGATTGCTTAGTGGAGCAATTTATAGCTACCGCAGTGTGCTAAATTGGGGACATAGGTAAGCAGTACCCTAGTACGTGCCAACGACAGATATTTGTAATCAAACTAAGCTAACTGCAACTTTCTGAATTTCCTGGATTTACTTTACTTGAAAAAAAAAATCTGAGACCTTGTTAAATGTGTGAGGATTATTTGGACTGATATGAAAGGGCCAAAAAATGTAATGGAACTATAACACTGTAATTTGAGTAAGTTATAGCTCAATTGTACCCGGATCTTCTCTCTATTGGTACTTAAAATTGTAAGCAATATTGTAAACTTTTTATAGAATGTATAAAACATTGTTGTACGTGATCTTCAGGGGGCATGTTTCCAATTGTCTGTTATGTTTCTTCTTGATTATTTTTCTTATTAAACTTGTTGCACGTCAGCTCTAGTTATAAGATTATTCAAAACAGAGGTATTAAATATCTGTGTGCATAATATTGAAGCTCCTCTAAAGGATTAAAATTTAATACTGAAACTTGCTGTGATAAAACAATAGTAACAACAACAACTGCAATGGGAAAAGCAAAATGTAAAAGAAATACAGGACTTGATTTACAGCAGTAAGTTTCTTTATATTCACTGTGCTATTTTGTGATGGGAAGTGGATGAAGGTGTTTTCTCAGGGAGCTTGTTTCTACTAAAATAAAGATAAGTAGCAGATTCATCTGGTCCTTTACTAGGAATCACTCTATGCTGCTTTAGCTACCAGTCAAAAAGAAATAATATGTAAGCATCATTTGGTAATAGCATACTCTAGCCATGTATTCTTGTCTAATTATAATCCTTATTAGCATACCACTTTTCCCCAAAGCTAGAATGGAATAAGAAACAGAGAAAGGGGAAGAGGATGACTAATGAACCATAAAAGTTCCTTTAGTGTTTATTTAAATAAAATCTAATTTTACAACAAAAAAATTAAAGTTTCTCTATCTTTGGGGAACACTGCCATTTAAACACATGGCTTAGAGTGACAATATGTAACGTGGGGAATAGAGAGAGAAAAATCACTGAGATCAAAAAGAAGATGAGAATGAATTTTTAAATCTCATTAGGAAAAAGAAAGCAAATGACAGAGAAACAGCAGTCTATGACTTTAAAATCTGTCATCAAATAAAGCACACTGCTTCTAGAATTACTCACCTGCCAATTTAACATCAGGATGGTGATCTGTTGCACACCACTCCCCTGAAAGGGACATTTTTTCTTTAAACAATTATCTTCTGAAGACAGAAAAAGAGATCAGTCTAAACTAGATTTCCAAACATAGTAGAGAGCTAACGGTGACAAGTTAAATATCAAACGTTTGATTTTGGTCAAAAGGAAATAAATGTTTAAAAACTTTGCTTTGTTAGTTAAATTCAAATAGTGTTCCGGTTAACATTAAACACATAAAACATTTTTGTAATATAAGGGAAAAATGACTATAGTAAGATGTGTACATATTCTATTAATTTCAAAATAATTGGGGGTGTTGAACTGTAAAGGAGTTCTCATGAAATTGTATTCATATCTTTCTCTGAAATATAGTTATAATTTTATCTGCATCTGTGTAAGCAAGGATGCATATTGGGAAAAGTAAACAAGCAAACTAGTTCCAGAAAACGTAGAAAATCAAGTCAGGAAAGAATGATCACCACTGGTACCCATACACAATAATCAGGCGGGAAGAGGTCCAACCATGTGTAGCAAGATGATGAATTAGCTGTTGTAGGAAGAAGGTGGCTGTGTAGACACTAACTAATCCACTGTCCTCAAAGATGAAACTCCTGAATTAATATGGCTGTTACAGGAAGATGTTAAGGGGGTTAAATAAATAATAAACTGAAGAGGGTATCATTTAAGCAGCTGTTAATAGATGTGGCAGTGACAAAAGGAGACATCGGGAAAGAGCCAGGAGCAGAGATAAGGAAAAAAGAGGCTATGTAAGTGGAATTCTTACTAGCTCAGGGGCCTCAGAAAGGTTTTAGGCTCCCAAGTGACTCATGGAGAGAAGTAAATGTGATTGCAGCTTCCATGCTTTTTCTGGTTAGTAGGGAAGATGGCTGACTCTGAGGTATGGATGGGAAATGGTATTTGTGATAGAACTGATTTGGTAAAATTGGCTTGAAATTTTGTAAGGGTTTAGTGCTTGGAAAAAGATATCAACAGGAGGAGGGTCAATGAGGTATCATTTATGAAACATTTACCTGCTTACCTCAATTCCTAGAACAAAATAGAAAATTACTCTTTAGTTCTCTTTCCTTTTATACATGTATATATTTTAGTTATGTATATATATATTTAGTTAGTTAGTTATGTGTATATATGTTTAGTTGTAGTATATATTTAGTTATATATATATGTATTTGGCTATATATAGGTATATAAGTGTATGAATATATATAATAAATATATATTTTGTTATATATATTTATTCAGTTCTAGGCAAGTCATCTAATCTTATGATTCCTAAATTTCCTCATCTATAACATGATACTTCTTTATGGTGCCTTTCTGAGGAATCAAATGTTTGGCAATTTTTGAGTCACCTATACTGTAATTAGAAATCATGACTGAAAATGCTTTGTGTTCTCCCCAGGAAAGATTCACTTTAAAGTTAGCATTGCCTCTATTGTATCTTTAAAGTACCTCTGCAGGGTTTCATATAATCCAAGGTGCTGACAAAAAAGGAAAAATAATGACCTAAACAGCAAAATAGCATTTAAGCTTAGCTCCATTGCATTACTTAAGGATTCTCTAAGAATAATAGACACCAAAATAGTACAGAACTACCTCGACATTAAGGGATCATACAATATTCATTATCCCAGCTAAAATAATGCATAATAGAAGCATTCAGCACTTTCTAAACTAGTTCACTTTCTGTTTGGCTGATGGCTTTTGAGCCATTGTTTACCGAGGGGAACCAATGTCGAGGGAGAGAATACATATAATTAAACCATTATCTGTGTATTTGCTTAAGCCATCCACTTTTGAAAGGTCTAGTAGTGTTAGGCTTAGACATTTCAATTAAATTAACCATTTTGAGTCCTATCTTACATAGTAATTATTTGAAATATCAAAAACTTAAAGTTTTATTTTAAATCACCCTTTTACTTTAAAAATAAAGAAACCAAAGGGGGACATTTCTATGCTATCAACATCCTTTGGATCATTAGTTAAATAACAACCAGGGTCCAGCTCTATTCAGATATAATGTCATTGTCATCTGATATTAGACATAAGAAAAAAAAAAAAACCTCCAAATGATTTCATACTCACTTCTCACTTTAATATACCAACAGAAAGTCATAATAGAAGATACAAGCAGAGCCAAATGCATAAAAACATGCTGCTGCCCTGCACTAATTGTGTCCTTACAGCCAGTAAATAATGATGACTTTTTCCTCCTTAAAATTGTAAAACTATAGGATTAATGGCCATAGCTTCTGTATTTATCACTTACAGAGTAAACTTTTTCAGTGACAACAGACATTCTGGAGTTTACATTGTGTTTTGAATAGGTTCCAAAATATCAAATACATTTGGGTCTAAGTTCTATTTCTCAGCTGGAGGGAATGGAGAGGGCAGTGATATGAGTTTGTTTTTGAACTTGATGTAGTCACACTTTCTCTGGGCATTGCATGATGAAATGGAAGCAGGGAAGGGAGTTAAGGTAAAGAGACAAGTAAGAATATAAAGGGAGATGTTGGTGATATTGACAACCAATAGCATTTTGAGAAAAAGAACTAGGAGTGGGGTGTAAAACAGTCGAGATCAGACATTTCAGGCTTTAAGTCTATGACACTGGTCCTTCTCCCTATGCTTGATACCATGTGTCTAGCTAGGGTTAGGGTAGCTCCTCATTTAAGTATAATTAAATCTGACCTGAGCTAGCAAAATCAAGATTTTTTAAAATATATAGAACATAAGTTTGTGCTGTTTATGAAAAAAATAGGTAAAATCTGGAAGACATAGCATAGTGGGAAAAAAAGATATTTAAGTAGAAATTAACATTATATATTAAGTTTAGTCAGCATTCTAGTGTCAGGATATTGGACTCTAGTAAACATTAGAAGTACTGGCAAGATTTTGTCATCCATTCAAATTTATGTACAAATAGAGTCATATAAATAACTTTTCAAGGAAAGGAGAATGAAAAACATGATATGTATGTTTATATAAAACACCAAAACTCTGACAAGGTTATATTCTTTGATTCTAAATTCTTTCTTCTTTTATTACAAAATTAATATCAGGTCCTGGACTTCCACAGGGACTGTTTGTATTTGTTCAAGAAACCTCAAATTCATGACTGCTAATACAGCATAAAATTGTCCACATAAAATGGAACAAAGCATGACAGAAATGTTTAATTGACACTTCAGACACTTAATGAGAAATACTGCTTAGTTGATAATGTCAAAGAATAGAAGTTCGAAAATTCTTGGCTGAATTCAATTTAATCATAGCAAAAGTGTTAGTTGAGCAATCTCATTTATCTGCTTAAGAGACTCTTTTTTGCATGCTGACCTTTATGTCCATTACTTAGCAAAATGCACATCACAAAATGGCAGCAGCCTCTAGAGTTTGTTTTGAAGATTCCAAACTGTAAATATTAAATGGATGAATGCTGTGGTCCACCGCAAAGCATTACATTTTATAAATTCCATTTTGTGTCTCACAAATCAGTTTCCAATCAAATTCAACATTCTTTGGAAGACTTTACACTACATAGTAAAAAATATGTGTTAAGAAATCACCTCCTGAAAGAGAGATGGGGAAGCATCGTATTAGCACAATGCTTCTTTAGGTATTTTATTAAAATGATCTGGGTAAAATTACATATATGCAATGTATACATACATATGTATATATACATATATATATATATATATATATATATATATATATATATATATATGTTGAAGTAATTTTTGTTGAATGTATCCTAATGTTTTTTTGTAATCATGGATATTGCTTCTGACTGTGTATACTCTTAGTATAGGGAGGAGTCTTAAGAAGGTTATCTAGTATATTATCACCTACCAAGATTATACCATTTATCCCAGGTACAATAGCTGCAATATCATAGACTGTTAGAATTGAAAATAATCCTTGACCCATTTTTACCTATCTAAACATTGAATCATCACTGCAACCTTCCAAACAGATTTTAATCCAGTCTCTCTTTGAACATATCCAGTTTGTTTTTGAGGAAAATGGTCTGTCCCGTGAATCTGAAGTCCAGGAATCTGAGTGAGGTTCATTCTTCAAGCTCCCAGGCTTCTGACCTTTTCTTCCTTTGTATAAATAGTGTACTGGAGAGACAACTACTAAGATCTCGTCTGACTCTCAGATTTTATGAATATCTTGCTCTCTGAGAGCCAAGGAATCTAATCAAATCCTGAACTGCTCTTGAAGTTAGAGGGTATTCCTTGGGTCCAGCTGAAACTCATCCCTTGGCACTTTCAGTATCTATGCTCAGAATCCTCTCTCTTCGTCTTCAGAGTCACAATTAGAAACTGAATCTCTACACTGCTCAGGAACAAGTTCTAAATTCTAACACTCTTTAAGAGCCAGGGCATTCTTATTTATGTGTAACAATATTCTTTTGATGAAAGTGAAGTCAGTCTTTGGCTCTCTTCTTAAGGAAGCTAAAACAAAAGGGGCCATCAAATACGCTCTCTGCTGGATTACACACACTATTATGTATGATAGAGTAGACCCCCATCAGTAGGCATGGAGATCACCTGGAATGTCCAGATGGTTCCTTAGAATGAAGGTTTTCAAAAGACCATTGCTAGACATATGTGTCTGGTTAGAATGTTTAACCTTCATGGTCTTTAATCATGTAGCATTATGTGAAACGCCACCAGCTGAATGGCTTGATGGAGTGTTTTGAAGCTGTAGAGTTTCCAATCTCCTGGCCACCACCAGAGGCCCTGCAGACACTGGGAATGTGGTCCCTACAGTCTGAGTGCCTCATTACTGGGCTATGAGAAAAGAGAGCAGATGGGAGTTGGCCTTCACGATGTATAGCATGGGCATAAGAAGTTCTGTGATCAAATGAATGAATGAGAAACAGAGAGAGACAGAAACAAAGAGAGACAGTGACAGAGACAGAGAGACAGAGACAGAGAAAGAGAGATCCATCACTTGGATAGGCAAGGAAAGATCTGTTCCAGTTGTTGTAATTCTTCCTTAGTTGTTGATAATCTCAAAGATATTTTCCCCTCAAAATTAAGTTCATGTAAAGAAGATCCTTTTAGGGATTTTTAATTCTCTAAGGGTAAAAATATCATCTGTCGTGGAAGTTTATTACTCTACACACCATAAGTACTGATGAAGCCATTGAGAATGAAAACCCCATCATTGTTCATTTTAAGAGCAGCTGAAGTATATGGGAAGTGGTTTCACAATAGGAAACATTCGCATCAGCCTATCCTGACACTGAGTATTGACTGCCGCTGTTGGCTGGAGCGAGTATATGAACGTCTCTGAACTCCAGCATTCTCATCTGTAAAGTTGGAAAAATTTCAGGGTTGTGGTGAAAATGAGATAAAATAAACTATGCGAAGAGCTTGTCACGGTGCCTGAAACTAAGGCAACTCATAAAGCAGGGCTATTATTAACTCTTTATTAGGATTATAATGATCGTAGCATGCTTGTTAGGAATGTTGACAATCCTTTAGAAGCTGAACTTGACCCAGGACCCTTCTGTGTGTGTAAATGCCTTGTCCTGTACGTGGCAATGATTTAGGTCATTTCAGTGTTCATCTCTCTGACATGAAGTTTTTCTGCTTCAGATTTGATTTTTAAGAAACATTGGTTACCAGACCTCGCTCCGATACTTCTGAAGAGCATTGAGGCTTGACGGCAACATCTCTTGCTTGCTTTTCAGAGTCCTGATTCTATCCAAACAGAAGCATCTGAGCTCTCTCTTTCATGTATGGGGAGGAGGGGGGTCCAGCATCTTTGTTGTTGTTGCTGAAACTCTGGAAAGAGAGCAGGGCATGGAGCTGTGCTAGCCAATTTGGCAGCGTGCTTTTTTTCAGCCCACTTGGCTGTGCACAATATTCTGTCTGAGTTTGGGAAGATCTGTCTGCTTTTTTCCTTTGTATAGAGGCTATGAGAAATGAGGCAATGGATTTGTCTTATACAACAGCCTGGAAAAATAGGCCATGGCCTAACAAGTAAGAAGAGTTGCATGGCCTCATTCCAGGGAGTTCCTGGCTGGAGACTGGAGGACAGGTTGAGACGCCTTCTGATAGATTTTTGTACTAACTGCCCTCTTTCCTGAAACAAGTTTTGCTTAAAATAAAAGGTGGAGGGGTGGGCAGCAGGAGGTATGGATCCTTACACAGTATGATATCCCTTTACCAAGAATCAATATCATGCAGATTTAGAAGTCACAGATCAAATCATGTATCCCAAAGCACAGCAGGAAACCTTACAATCCTTGTAAATGGCAGTGAGATGTGATAAGGTGCAGTTATGACCCAGTCCCCAGTGCTCCTCTTCTGAGACTGGAACCATTTCTGAGACTTAAACCATTTCCTTGTCATAGAACCCCAAATGACCCTACACTGTCCCTTTTTGCTATGTTTGTTTTGCTTTGTTTCTGCAAAGCGCTTTGCCCTTGTCTGCCTTTTCCAGATGACTGTTATATTTTTCTCCTTGTTGTTTTCTCTTCCAATCAGTGAAGAGCCCCAGACATGAACTGTAACTGGAGTTTCTCACTCTGCACTCCACCCTCCCACTATAAACACATGCATGTACACACACACACACTCTCACACACACACACACACACACACACACACACACACTACCATTTTAATTGCCTTTTCCAATGATGACAGTGATGTCTTTCCTATCGGGCACTCTTTGTTATTTTGGTTTGGAATTCAAGGAATGGGAGAGGCTGGAATATCATCAATCTCCAAAGGTGGCTGATCTGACTCAGTGTCTGCATCAAAACTATTGCTCTAAAAAGATGCAATCCCCTCCTCACTGCAGACACCTAGAGTTTCTACCTTCCCCGGGCATCATTCACTTAACTCCTTGACTGCCTGCCTGGGTTATGATGGCCACAGACTGAATCTCTGTTTCTTCATCTCGGAATAATGCTCCTCAGAACTGCTTTATGGAGCTATTCACAGATAAGAGCAATAATGAGCTCAACAACACGGTTTCCTTTTCTGTATTCTGTAACATTCTCATCTCAGCCACCGTGTCTGGCAGCCACACAATGAGTCCCTGCATGTGTCAGAGAGATGGATGGTATCTGCAGTGTCTGCATCTCGGTGCTGACTGTGTGAGCTCTCGCTGAACCTTCCCTCGGGGATGCTCAATTCTGTGCCATTGAATCAGAAAGGCAAACTGCCCCCTTCCAAGAAATGTCTTATTTTCTCCCAACACAAAATACTTTAATGGAAATAATGACACACATTAGGTACGTTGATGGATAGCATGTTGTCCTTTCATCCTCAATATTCCTGATTATAGGACTCTGTTTTTGTCTCGTTGCTCTGCTATTATTTTCTCAAAGCTAAAACAAAGAGGCTACTAGTCTAGGTGGTAGTTCTTTGTAAGCATTTCACACATCTTTGCTCTTTTCAACTGCATGGAATCAGAAAAAATAAGTGACAAAGGATATTAATGAGTCCCTATTTCCTTATCAGGGAAGTAACCAGTTAATTCTGGTTATTTTTGGTCCGGATCTAAATGGACTGGCTTTTGTTTCAGCATGAAATCAGCTCTGAACCGTGCACAAATGTGCCGCAGTGAGGTCTTTGGTAATGGATTATCAGTAAGATTTCAGTGCTGCTAGGACCATGCGGGCACATCTGAGCAAAGTGGGATTATGTGGGATTGGAGCCAAAGGACGAATGACAATGACTATTTCTACCATCTGTTTTCTAGGGCCAACTTCATGGGCAGTTATCTTGCGCTGTCACACAGGACCGCCCACTTGGATGGGCAGTTTAATGCCCTACTAGTGTGATCTTGAAACTTAATAATTTGTGATCAAGAGGACCTGAAGATTCATTTTGTACTGGCTCAGCAGATTATACAGCCACTCCTGGTGCCAGGCACTGCTCTGTGCTTTGTTACTAATAACAGGATTCCTCCTCGGTTTTCTTTCCTTCTCAGTTTTGACTGAGGTACAACAAGACAGATAGCAGCATAGACACCAAAGTGAGCATGAGGCAGCCTGCCCACTCCATATAAAACATTATGCTGGAAGTGGCCATAAGAACCTTTTCCTTCTGTCTTGGACCCTTCATCCAGATCAAGGGTCTAAAAAAAAGTTTGAGAGAAAAGATGTGTGTAGGTATCTCTTCAGAGAGAGCAATTACCTTGCTGTGAGTCACCCCCCCCCCTTTTTGTGGTTGGGAAGACAAGGACTTAAGGGGGACGCAAAGGATTGACATCTTATTCGTGCCTAAGAAAGTTACAATGGACTATGGCTTAGATACAACACATACTTGGAAATCTATAAGCTGAGAGGCTAAATAGGCAATCAAAGAGACATGATCTAGTTTGCTAGAACAAGGGATGATGCATGAGAGTTGGCTGTGAGCCATCTGGAAGAGAGCCTTGGTGTAGAATTATCTTAGGTCTTCCAAGGTCTGTCTTGGGGCTTCTGGAGGCATGAGAAGACCCCAGGGGAAGGATGTTCAGCTGGTGAGTAGTAGCTGAAACAGGAGTCAAGGGCCTAGAGTAGAAATGCATCTGCTGGGACTAAAGGAACCATGAGAAAAACTGGCTAAAGAAAACATTCAAAAAGCCCCCTAAAGCATCGGCTGTGATCATTTACGTGACATTTCTCTAAGAGCTGCCAGCTTTAACTATCTGATGACCGGAAAGCACAAAGCCACCCAGGTATTACTTCTTCTCCCTCTCTCCATCTTTGATCCCGAAATGAAGCTAGGACTGGGAGAGATGATGAGCTGGAAGGGAGAAGCATCAGAGCCCTTGCACCACTGTTAAGTCCCAGCCTGTAACAGGTGCCAGCTGGTTGAGGGGTTAAGTTGCATGTTAAATCAGGTTTGCAGTTTTCACTGCTCTATCAGACTAAACATTCTGGTGACTGAATTGAGCCTGTGTTTCAACTGAAAGTAATAGTCAGATCTCCTTTTACCTAATAATGAGAGGAAAGGCACAGAAAGCTGTCTGAGTGTTCCCTCCAGGGACACGAGGAGGTTATATTTTCTCCCACTATCTCATTAAACTTTATTCAGTGATCACACATCATGCTTGCTGACATATTGGTCACATCT
Source organism: Phocoena phocoena (assembly GCF_963924675.1). NCBI lineage: Eukaryota > Metazoa > Chordata > Mammalia > Artiodactyla > Phocoenidae > Phocoena > Phocoena phocoena. The sequence goes on along the minus strand of NC_089222.1, from coordinate 119,549,378 downwards.
TTATTACCCGTGCAATCACCTCAATGTTTTACAGAAAGTACTATCCAAATGTTGGAAAGGAGAAAAATAAGAAACACAGAGGTTTAGAGACCTTAGCAAATTAATAAATGATAGGGCTAGAATTTAAAGCCTGATTTGTGTTTCTTAAGGCTTATTCTTTTAATCATTAGACTCTCTCTCTCTGAAATTAGAAAAAAAACACCATCTATTAAGTACCTACTATATGCCAGGAATAGTGCTAATGGCCTCACATATATGATTATATTATTTACTCCTTACATAAAGCATAAGTCAGATGCTCTTCTTGTTATCTATCAGAGGAAACTGAGACATAGAGGGTTTTAGAAACTAGTTAGTAATTAGTTTGAAATTACATGGGGAACTCTTGTCTGCCTGACCCAAAATTTGTGTAGTTCATTAAGAAACAGAAAGAGATTGAGAGAGAGGGAAAGATTAATTTCTCCCTACTTTTCTTCTCAAATAAGTCATATATTTGCTAAAATAAAATACATATGGAGGTCCTCCTAAGTATATAGCCAGTAGTAGTCACCAAAAAACCAAGATAATTATTAGTTATGGTCCCATGAAGAGGTACCATAAATACAGAAAGAGAAAACTAACAGTCATGGCAACCTTAGCCCAAAATGAAGTGACCGACTCTGCATGACTCACTCTAAGGGAAGCTGTAGCATTAGAGAGAGGGATGCTCTGTCCCATTTCCAGGAATATCCAGAGAAGTCTTCATGGAAAGGGTGAGTCATTAATAATAGTTTTATTTAAACAATTCAAGAACAACAGCAACAAAAAACGTCCAGGTTGGGGAGTGACAGCAATAGCAAAATCACAGGACTGGGAATAAATATAACCAAGGAAAGGAGAAAGCAGGGAAAACTTTTTTTTTTTTTTTCCCCGAAAGACTGCTATTTGTTCTAGAAGAGTGGGCCATAGGTTGTGGCTCCGTTATTTATGCAGAGAGCTGCAGTCAGGCTGATGGATGTGAACATGATACAGTGGGAAATGAGAGGCCACGGCGGCTTCTTCATCAAGGGATTAAGCAATGAAAGTTAAGTTTTCAAAATATTTGTCTGGGAGTGGTATTTGTCTGAGATTGAAAAAGAGAATAGAGTGAGTGGGGGTGACTAGAAATTGGTTAGAGTTGCCCAGGTACAATATGGCACCTTATTTTAGCCTTTGCAGAGTGGGTTTTCTTTCTTGACTGAGAGTAGAAAGGAATGGGGGTGAGAGTAGAAATATTGGAATATAGATATGTAGATATGTAGATTCCAGATATGTATATATCTGCATACTCTAAGAGCTGTAGTCCTGAAACAGTGTGGGAAATTTTTACCACTGTATATTAAATAGTGCATTTAAAGCTCATAGTTCAATGAGCCAAAAGAGCAAAGAATATGGCAAATTTCCTGTATTTATAATAGTGTAGAGAAAAATCATCACGGTGGTACTGGGAAACATGATGTGGTAGAAATAGCAGTGACTTAAGAGTCGAAATTATGTATTTCTTTTGAGGCACACTATTGCTATATGGAGAAAAATTGTCTTTCCTTTTCTCTTAACATTTTAAAACCAACACAAAATTCTAGTTTGTTACCTGTGGCACCTGTCGACGCTAGAACATTCAAAGAAAATCCTGAATCTACTGAAAACTTAAGAGTAAACAGCTTCTGTTTAAAATTCCCTAACATACTTTCTGGAGTTGGAATGCTCCATCAAAACTTATCGTCAAAGGCTTTGTTGTGAAATGCCAGGATGCCACTGAATAAGGTAACGATGAGGCAGGAGGAGACTCTTCGCTTTTTAACATCTTTATTGGAGTATAATTGGTTTACAATGTTGTGTTAGTTTCTGCTGTATAACAAAGTGAATCAGCTATACTTATACATATATCCCCATACCCCCTCCCTCTTGAGGCAGGGAGGGGACTCTTAATTTGCCTAAAAATTCTCTTACAGTCTCTTGATAAGCTCTGACGTACTCTTGGTGGTGGAGGCGGGGAGTGGTCAGTGAGAGGGGGTAAGTCATTTCTGTGGTACATTTTCCAAATCTCTCACTGGCAATATCCATATTATAGTTTCTATTTGAAGTGTTGACAATGGAGGAAACATTACTAAGAATGGCTGTCATGGATCAGCCAGTAAGGCTCGAATTGCCCTTTCCTTTCACATCCACTTGTCTGGTGTGTCTCTGACATGAAACAGAATCAACTCAGAAGGGGCGAAGGAAGGTTACCTAGGATCCCAGACAAATTTCTTTTAAGTTTGGTTTATTCCTTTGAAGGATTTCTTAAAAATTGACCTTTCTGTTGAGGCATTTTCTAGAACAGTAGGATATCTTATTGAAGCATGCCTGTTGAGAGTCTTTGAACGCCTTTTTTTTTTTTTTTTTTCCACAGCTGCACAAGTCTACTTCGGCTTTGGACCAGGAAAAAAACAATGTGATATTATTTTTCCTCTTCTCTGAAATATTCAATTTCCATTCTCATGAATTATAATTTATGTGAAGTAAAGAAATGTAAGTGTACCTTTGAAATCAGATGTTAATTTGTGTTCTCACTTTCAAAAACACTTTTTTGTTTCTTTCTGTACAAATTATCAGTCAATTACATCCCTGTGGGTATAATGCACATATGGCTGATTTCTTCAGGGATTTATATCTGGAATAAATGCATGCTGCCCTCACAGACCTGCTTCTGAATTGGTAATAGATACAGTCAGTGATTTGGTTAAAATAAAAAATTTCTTGGGATCATCATATACACTACCTGACTGGCAGTTCTACTTAGGTTGAAGTGATGAATCTACGAAAATCTTCTAACTGGCTCAAACGCTTTGTTCAAAATGTAGGGGCTTAGAAGTCTTACTATTTTCATAAATTTTTCTTTTTTGAAAAATTGAAACAAGATTTCAAGTCAAGATTATTAAAATAAATATTGTGTGAGGTATCTACCAGTGCAAATAAATTCGTAAGTCACTATTAGAAGAGGACAGAGTAGCAGTGGAGGAAGTGATAAAAGCATGAAGAGTTATTCTAATGAAAAGCCGTAAGAGAAAAAATCCCAGGTCTGACACTCTTGACTCTAAGCTTTGTTACTGTCACCAACTCAATTCATTTTTAGTGACTTAAAATAGTTATGTCACTGTCAGTAATCTGTTATGCCACAGAAATGTTTCATCTCATTTTCTGTAGTAATTATTCTTGAGCCAAATACAAATTATGTAAAAACTAAACAGGATCAATGCTAATAGCATTCTATAATATAATTCTCTACCTATCATTCATTTCCTTCATTTTTTTACATACTACTACTGTTCTCCTTCCAAGATTATTACTGAGACAATATTTGATACTAAGAATATTCATTATACATGGCTAATTATGAGACTCTACACAATAGGAAAAAAAATCCTGAGTCACCCAAAATTACAATGGCAGACATAAAACTTTAGAAATTATGTTTGGTTGAGATGAGTCATTCTAATGTTATGAAATAATATTTTATACTTGTCAAGTGCTTGATAATTATCCAGTTATGTATGTGTATTACGAATATAAATATGCTGTTTTATTGAAATCTTCAATAAATATTTATTGTACTGTTTGGTGATAGACATATAATGATGGCTATAGACAGTCCTAACTCCCTGGACCTTGTGGTCTCCTTAGCCCTCCTCATGACACAGGCAGGAGTATTATTAACTGAAGTCCAGAAATCAAATAGCTTGCCCGGGCTTCAGAGCTAATAGGGATCTAAGACATCCTAGCTCAGAGTTATATTAAATATACTTATATTTCTCAAATCACATTCCTTCAAAATAAATTCCACAAAGATAAGTTTGTATTGCTAAACAACATTAAAGACATTTTTGACTTTATCTTCTTTGGAGAAATTCAAAACACACATTAGCACATTAAACATTCTGAGAATCAGTTCAGTAGAGATGCATTATTTAATTCACTGAGTCCCAACTATTAACATGTCACTGTACATGGTTTTTGGACACAATACATCACACTTATGTTTTCAAGGGTTAGGCTTGTGATTGCATTTTCTTGGTCCATTAAGTAAGAGAATTGTCAAACCCATTGGCCTCCTTGCCTGGAAATCCCTTTGCCAGAGGAGCACTGATTGCCATCACGTGGCACCTCAGTATTGAATAAATCTCAGAACAGTGAAGTATATAAACTATTGTGCATATGTATCTTTGGAAAGGAAGAAAAAAACTTTACAAATTAGATTTAATATTTTCAATATTTAATATTTTATAAGGAGTTCAGTCCTTCAAATATTGCATGATGACACAATATTTTACAACCACACCATGAATACTCAACCTTCTAGAAAGGAATGCCTCAAACTAATTACATTTTGTTTTCTTCACCATTTGGGTCGATGGGTGGGTAAGAGGAACCCATGTCCTACGCAGTAGTGATATAGTAAGGCGTTACCATACAAAACTTTTTTCCATAAATTCATCTCAATGTTGCTGTCATGCAATCTTTATAAAAGAACACAGTCTTGATAATTTATATCACAGTTTTACCTGGAGATGATAATGTGCCATACCCAATGAGCTTTGCTGTAGCAAAGTGTAATGTAATATTACATTGGGTATGTAATGCCATACATACATTGGGTATGTAATATTTACTAGAATTATTAAACTGCATAATTTATTTTTTAAACCACTTTATTGAGGTATGATCAACATGTAAAAAGCTGTACATATTTAAGGTATACAACTTGGTGGATTTGGTGATAATTATACATCTGCGAAGCCATCACCACTATCAAGGCCATAAACATACCCATCATCTCCCAAAGTTTCCTCCCACCTCCTTTATTATTATTATTATTGTGTGTGTGTGTGATAAGAACACAACATAAGACCTACTCTCTTAGCAAATTTTAAGTATACAACACAGTACTGTTAGCTATAGGCACTAGGCTATTTAGTATGTCTCCAGAATGTATTGATCTTGCATGACTGAAACTTTGTACCCCTTGACCATCACTTCCTCACTGTAGATGGGATTGTCTTCTTAATTTGTTTTCCAGATAGTTCGTTGTTTGTGTGTGTGGAAACACAACTGTTTTTTGCATGTTGATTTTGTATCCTGTAAATTTACTGAATTTGTTTATTAGTTTTAACAGTTTTGGGGTGCAGTCTTTAGGGTTTTCTATATATAAGATTATGTCATCTGCAAACAGAGACAATTTTATTTCTCACTTTACAATTTGAATGCCTTTTATTTCTTGGAAACACAGCATACCACCAAAACTTGTGGGATGCAGCAAAAGCAGTTCTAAGAGGGAATTTTATAGTGATAAATACCTACATTAAGATAAAAGAAAGATCTCAAATAAACAACCTAAGATTACACCTCAAGAAACTGGAAAAAGAACAAATAAAGCCCCAAGTGAGCAGAAGGAAGAAAATAATAAATGTTAGAGCAAAAATAAATGAAATAGAGACTAGAAAACAATAGAAAAAAAATCAATGAAGCTAAGAGTTGGTTTTTTTAAAAGAACAATAAAACTGACAAAACTTTATCAAATAAAGACTAAAGAAAAAAGAGAAAACTCAAATAAATAAAATCAGAAATGAAAAAGGAGATCTTACAACTGAAAATCACAAAAGTACAAAGGACTATATGAGACTGTTATGAACAATTATATGCCAACAAATTGGATAAGAAAAGGATGGATTAATTTCTAAAAACATACAACCTACCGAGACTGAATCATGAAGAAATAGAAAATCCGAACAGACCAATATAAGGAGATTGAATGAGTAATCAAACACCTCCTAACAAAAACAACAAAGTGCCCAGGACCAGATCGCTTCACTGGTGAATTCTTTGAAACATTTAAAGAAGAATTAACCCAATCCTCAAATTCTACCAAAAACAAAAGAGGAGGGAACACTTCCAAGCTCATTTTACAAGGCCATCATTACCCTAATACCGAAGCCAGATAAGAACACTACAAGAAATAAAATTACAAAAAATAAAATTTCTCTAAAGCTACCTTGAATGGCCCATGATCACACTTGATTCTTTAATGTTTTATGTATACATAACCTTTGAAAAAAAGCTTGAGGAAAAATCTAATCATTATCTGTTGGACTGATATTGTTATTGAATATATTATTTATTTGAAATACTCTAAATCATCAGACAGCATGAAATATTCATTTTATCCAGAAACATAGACAATTACGAGTAAACAATAGAAAGAGAGGCCTAGAAGTCTTGAAAGCTCAGGATTGCAAAAAGTGTACTGACCAGAAGGAAATAGACAAATCTGCTGCTGGCTAGGCATGCAATGTTAAGTGATTAATTTCCTTAACCATTTTAAACCCTGGTATCCTTATCTTTAAAGTGTGAATATTAATACAACTCCGCTTAACTCAGGAACACTATGAAGAAAAATTATGCTAGCTCATGTAAGACATTTTGTAATCTAAAAATTATACTCTTAAGGTCATTCTGTTAAATAAGCAGAGGCAAACAATTTCACCAAATTACTCCATGAAAATTATTCTACCTCTTAAGAGTTGAAGAGCTAATGGAAAATTATTAGTAGAAGGACCTATGTTAGGATAGGCTATGCCATCCTGTGGTAGCCAAAACAAACAAAACAAAAACTATGGTTTAACACGATAGAAGTGTATTCATTGTTCATGCTATATATCTAACATAGCTCAGCAGAGGTCTCTACGCCACATAATCACTCAGGGACTGATCTGATGGCCAGTATGACATCTCAAAAATATCTTCTGAAGTCTCAGCAGCAGGAAAGAGAGACTGAAGAATCGTAGGTGGGATTTTCACTGCTGAGCTGCTCAAAGATCCATTAACCCTTAATTGCATTGGAGCTAGGAAGCATAAGAGAGAAAATGGATTTTGTTAAGCATTACTGTTTCTACCATGGTACTTAATTTATGTTAGTGAGAAAGAGAGAGAGAGAGAAGGGAGGAAGGTTTCTAATAACAGTCAAAACAGCATTGCAATTCTGTGAATCTTTGATTTGCCAACATCAGCTGAGTAGCCAACAATTCAATTTAATTCTGACATTTACTATCTGGAATTAGCACAGTACCCACTACTTAAGGGCTTAAGCCTACAAGACTGCTACCACTTCAGACACCAGACACAAATTCCAGAGCCCACTTGTATGTTTCACCAACCAGCAATAAATAAATAAATAAGTAAATAAATAACTTAAGCCCTATCCTTAAGTTTGATAATTTGCTAGAACAACTCACATAACTCAGGAAAACACTTTGCTTATGTTCACTGGTATGTTATAAAGGATGCAACTCAGAAATAGCTAAATGGAAGAGATGCATAAGGCAACGTACAGGTGAGTAAGGTGGGTGCATGGAACTTCCATGTTCTCTGAAGGCACATGACCTTCCAAAGCCATCAGTGTGTCACCAACCCCAAAATTCTCTGAACCCCGTGAGGTTTCATAATGTAGGCATGATTGAATAAATCATCAATCATTAGTGATTGAACTCAATCTCTAACCCCTTCCCTTTCCTGAAAGTTGTGAAGTGAGGCTGAAAGTTCCAAGTCTCTAATCATGCTTTGGTCTTTCTGAAGACCAGCCCAATCCTGAAGATATCCAGGAGCCCCTAGTCATCAGTGATATTATTAGCATACAAAAGACACTCCTGTCACTCAGGAGATTTCAAGAATTTTAGGAGCTATGTGTCAGAAACCAGGAACAAAAACCAAATACATTTTTTTTTTATCATTCTGCACATTTTAAAACAAATAGAACTCACCCCATATATAAAAAATTAATTCAAAATGTATCAAAGACCTAACTATCAAAACTAACACTATAAAACTCTTAGAAGAAAACCTAGGCATAGAAATTTTTGACTTCGGATTAGAAAATGGTTTCTTAAGTATGATACCAAAAACACAAGCATCAAAAGAAAAATATTGATAAATTGGATATCATCAAAAGTAAAAACTTTTGTGCTTTGAAGGACATTATCAAAGAAGTAAGATGAAAATCCATAGAATAGGAGAAATTTTGCAAATCATATATATGTTAAGGTACTCAACTATGATACACAAAGAATGCTTACAACTCAATAATGAAAACATAATCAAAATTAAAAGTGAGCAAAGTATCTAAATAGAGATTTTTTAAAGACGATACACTAATGGGCAATTAGCATATGAAAAGATACTCAACATCATTAACCATCAAGAAAACACAAATCAAAACAAGATGAGCTATCACTTCACACTCACTAGGATGACTATAATCAAAAAGAAAATAATAACAATTGCTGGTGAGGATCTGAAGACATTAGAACTTTTATGCATTGCTGGTGGGAAAAAAATGTAAAAAAAAAAAAAAAATGGTAGTTTGACAGTTCCTCCAAAGGTTAAACATAGTTACCATATAACCCAGTAATACCACTCAGGTATATACCCAAAAGAAATGAAAACATATGTCCATACAAACACTTGTAGATGAATATTCATAAAAGCATTATTTATAATTGCTAAAAAGCTTAAGGGACCCAAATGTCTATCAACTGATGCATAAATAACATGAGATATATCCATACAATGGAATACTGTTAGGCTATAAAAAGGAATAGAGTACACATACATGTTACAATATGGATGAACCTTGAAAACATGTTAACTGAAAGAAGCTCACTAAAGACCACATGGTTTATGATTCCATTTATATGGAATATCCAGAACAGACAACTAGAAAGAGACTATAGATTAGTGGTTGCCTAGGCCTGGGACAGGGGAGAGGAGGAGTTGAGGGAAAATGGGGAGTGGATGCTGATAGGTACAGAATATTTGTGGAATGAAGATCATATTCTGAAATTGATTGTGATGATGGTTGAACAACTGTGAATATACTAAGCACCACCAAATTGTACACTTTGGTGAGTTGTGTGGTAGATGAATATCTCGAATAAAGCTGCTTAAAAAATAGTAACCACAGGAGAGTAAAAAAATAAAAATTCACCGGGAAAATTTGTGTTTGCTCTAAATTCTCTTCCATATTTTAGTATAGGGTGTTTTCAACACAAGCCCTATACAATTCTTTGTAGAGCATAATATAGATATTAAAAGAGAAAGTTTTTCAACTAACGGTCTTCAATGTGATATAACAAATAAAACTTTCATTTATTTTATATTAAAATTAAAAAGAAAGAAGTCAAGTTTTACAGAAATTTAATGTACAAATTGACATGTGTACTCTCACTTGTCTTTGGGGGGTCTGAGGGTCTCAGGTATCAATTGATGGCATTCAGGAGATTTTAGAGGAAGAGAGCGTAAGTTCAGCAGCTCCATGGCACCTCTAGATTGATGTACCTTCTGTCTCCTAGAATGAATATTGCAAAATATTTATCTCTGCGTGGTCAAGATGATATCATCTTAAAGAATAAGTTTATCACTTGTCTTTTTTAACTGTCTTATCTGCAACCTCAAAAAGTAAACTAGATAACAGAATTTTGTAACTGATTTTCAAAAATGTCTTTCAAGTGAATATCTTAATATGAATTGGTGAACTAAAAGTCACATCCTGTGGTGGCATGGATGAAGGTGTGGATGGAAATCTAGAGAAGGAGAGAGGAGAGTGGGAGACACAGACCAAGAAATACATGATGGAGAGACAGAATGTGTATAGAGGCACAGCAATGAGTCAACAAATGTGATTCAATTACCTATTACATAGAAATATAGTGTGAAAGTTTTGAGGATATAGAAAAGAACACAAACTCTCTGCAGTTACAGAATACATGGTTTGACATTGAGGTTTGGGGTTTCCAATAATTAAACTCATATCTATAAGTAAATAATTATAAATAGTTGATTAATGGAAGTATGAATTTACTTTGCCTAATAAGTCAAGGCAGGCTTCAAACAATGGTGATTTTGGAGTTGGCTGTTGCTGGATGAGAAGGAGTTTTCTAGACTGAAAAAAAGAATGAGGAAAAGGCCCTAAAAGTAGAAGAATTTACTGTATGCAAGTCTCAGAGGGAGAGAAGCCGGTATTTGGTGGATATTTTCAGTGTAGCAAGTACTCATGAAGTTTGATGGAATGGATAAAGATTCTGGGATGTAACATATAGTCTGGATCATGAAACAGTTTACATTTCTCATACTTTAAAATCCACAACAGGAATAATCTACCACAGTTGAGTAAATTGCCATATTCCACAAACTCCTTTAAATAAACTGCTCCTTAGCCCTAGAAACATATTGTTTCAAGTTTTCGCACTCTACATTGTCTACCCTTTACTTCTGAGTTCAATAAAACATTCTGGTTTTAGCTGTTTTCTTCTACAATATTTTCATTTGCAATTTTTAAAGTATCAACTTGCATTCCAAATATTTCACAGCCATTTAATTCTATCACTTGATGTTAAAAGCTGTCTGACCTTAGTAGGAGAAGATCAGCTCTCAAAAAAAAATTTCTAAGACATATAACTACAACCTGTTTGTATGCAGTATTTTCCCCATGGATAAAGAGGTTACTTTAGATAATTCCAATAATAGGTATTTTAGGTAAATATTAATCTTAGAGGTTAAGCTGTTTTATAACCTAAAAATAAATGAGATATATAAAGAAACAGCCTCAGCAACAACAATACACACATACACACACACACACACACACACACACACACACACACACAACTTTCACTGCTCTAAAATTTTCCAAAGAAATTATTTAATTTACTTTGAAAAGTTCTTATTCTAGGCCAAATATCCTGATTATTTGTAGCTTGGGGAGGGAATTGAGTGCCACAAATCATCATGATTATGAGCTTTAATATGTCTTGAAACAGGAAATTTGTCTAGGTCTCTGGCAACAAACATGATTTTGTAAGAAATATGTTGTCTGGATGTCATGACTTCGTAATCAATTTCAAATATTTGTAGTAGCAAATACAAGTTATAGACCTAACTCAGCCAGAAGGGTGAGAGATTCCCTGCCTTCACCAGTGTGCTTTGTCCTCCCAGCTGTCCTGCTTGTGTCATTTGACTCAGGTCAAGTTCATAAGAACATCTTCTGGGATCATGGAGCTGCTTGGCGTTGAGAAATCTGTCATGCCTAGACAACTGATTCCCTCCCATATCAGCATTTAACTCTGAGAATACATCTGTGCCCCACAAAAAGCAGAGCAGAAGTTTTATAAATATTTAATTATGATGCCAATACTTTGTCTCATTTGTATGAATACTTGAGAGTGAATATTTGGATTACTCTTAAAGTACTGTGACCTATGAGTGGCTTTGCTATCTCATGGAAATGGAGCTAACTATACTAAATTTCTGGTAGAAAACCTCAGAGACTATATTAAAACCTGTAATCTATATTTCTGAATTTAACTTGGAGCATGTTGCAAGAAATTGATAGCCTGTAAGTGAAGATAGAGTTTTTGAATAATCAATTGTTTTGCAAGAACCAACACGAAATGGGGAGGTTTTGTTTTATTTTTACATATAAAAGATGAAAAACAAAAAGACCTTTATCATATTGAAATACAAAACATTTACATCAAGGGAGATTTCTATGAGACATTCAAGAGATGAAAATAAAGCTGTTGAGAAAAACAAAAACACATTTAAGTTACTTTGTGGTTTAAGATGGGCTTATAACTGTAAGAGTGCTGTCTCAAGATAGTTGTATAGCAGCTATATCTTCTCCTTTGGCCTTTACAGGGAGATGAAGAATGAAATATTTTATAATTTTCCAATTTTTATTGAGCACAACATGCCAAAATTATAATTATGGAGGAAACAAACATAAAAACAACAGCTAAGTAACAAATCAACAGTGTGGCTTTGGAAAGTACTGCCCAGAGCCTATGACTTCAACAGGGAAAAGCAGAGATGGGGTAGCATTTGAGGTAAAAATGATATAATATTTTATTACCTCTGTCTCCTCAGAAGCCCCTTATTGGAAATCCATTCAAAAGAGAATATATAAAAAACAGTAAAACTACAATCCTTTAAGAATATTTTTAGCACTACCCAATAAAATTTCTACAAGTCCACAAAGCATTTTGTCTTATACAGAAATAAGATAATAAGCAAATGCTCTATGAAATTTTCAGTATCAGGCAATTTACCTGAGTTATTCATTCAGTTAGGGAAGAGAAAAATCACAGTTTCTCTAGCAGGAGGAATTAAGAAGACAAATAAAATTCTGTGTGGAGTCTAGGAGATGGCTGATATTTGAATAGGGCTTTTCTCAATAGCTAAAAGCTTTATGGTGTACTGTACTATGAGTTGGAATATTTAGTCCCTGTCATCTATAATTGTTTTCATATTTGCATATGGATCGTTAAACACACTACCAATAGTTTAACAGGGCTAAAATGATGTCTTCGGTTTGTCAATTTAGTAACCACTGTTCAACTGGAATGAGTTGCTCAATTGGCCCAATCCCTGAAACAATACAGAGGCTGTGTAGTGAAGGAGTAGAGTGGAGTAATGTACTTTACCTGAGTGGAGTGGAGTGAAGTATGGTAGAGCAGAGTATAGGCATTTATTATAAACATGGGCAAAACCACCCCAACTATTTGTGAAGTCTGGGGCATGAGTACAAATTAGGGCACGCATACACTATATCTAAATACTTGAAAGATATATTTGGTTTTTGTATGATTGAGTCTGTTGATTGACTAAGGATATCTGGGTAAGTATAAAGTAAACATATATAATTCATAATTTATTATAATTGTATCCCATAAATTTATTTGTGCCTTTCAGCAAAATCATGAATTATGCTATTATTACCAAGATTTTTACATGATTTGTGTTCTAATGACATCTAATGATGTAAAGAACTAAAATAATAACATTTAATTATATTCAGAGTTCATAATACTTGAGTTATTTTCATCAAGAAATATACATTGAAACAAATGTAAAAATTAAATTAATTAAATTGTCTTTCATACATGTCTCAGAAAGTTATATTTTCCTCTAAAACATTCAATATTATCTACTAAAGTTATAGGCAAAACAAATTATACTGGACAAATATAATTTAATATCTAGATTTTATATACAACTGAATTTTTAAACTTTTATACAGTCTATATTTTTAGTAACTTTGGAGTATAATGTATAAAAATATTGAATTACTATGTTGTACACCTGAAACTAATGTAATATTGTAAGTCAAATATATTTCGATTAAAAAAATGAATTGAGTCCTACTAAATTATTTTATAAAAATAAAGCCATTCATTATTCTAACATTCAGTAGTAACCCAGATGGCCACATAGAGAATAACTTTACATGTCACATACAACTATTGCAAACATCATGCTCCTTCTTGAAAACCCCCATAACGCGAATTGGAACACTGAAAACTATTTTTTTAGGTAAGAATTTGTTACAGTCATGCTATCTGAGAGAAGCATTTGGCAATTTTTTGTCTTTTCCTCTCACCTACGTGTTTCAGCTGATCACATCCTTCCCGTACTTTAAGTCAGTGTCTGTCTTCTATGTCAGCAGCCCAATGACTGACAATAATGGGTTTGGATATAGGATGCAGAGAAAAAAATGTGCAGAAGCATTTTCCTGCAGTCTAAGCAGTATACAGTCAAGAGAGCAGGTGTTTTGGATTGTGGTAGTGCTGTTTCAGAAAGAGAGGCATCCACATTTTCTTTAATAATTTTATTTTGTGTGTGTCTCTGTGACATATGTCCTGCCAAAGCACTGGGCAAGGGCTACTGTTACCCAAGCTGAAGGGTAACACTGACAATAGGATCTACATTCAGACTGCCAGTACTTGAATTAGGGTTTCACCATTTACCATAGAGACATATCAGACTTTTCTTACATACCTTTGCGGATCCTTTCAGCCATACCTTCTACAGGGCCTTTGGCTGCCATTCCATCCTAGCCATTGCTGCTGTAACAGTCTACACGTGGGCTTCAAATGGCTTCAGAAGGAAGCAAATCAACTCTACTTAGAGTCTCTCCCCTGCAGTGCCCTCCTCTGGTGCATTCCTGTTTATGAAAAGACCTACAGTGCCAGGGGATCCTGTGCTTGCCCCAGCCAGAAATAAATGTGGGAAAAACATTTGACCAATGGGACACATGAACCCGTGAATAATTCTCCCCCTCCCTCTTCTTCAATGTATAGACAGTCCTGAGATGCATTCAATATAAAGCCTCTCAGAAGATGTCCTGAGAAACCCAGACATTTGCACTTGATGGTAAGTGCCAATCAGCTCAGTAATGCTACCTTATATTGATTCTCTCTTTCCCAGTCTCAGTCCCTTTTTCCTAATTCCTGTGTCCTTGATTTTGCATTATCTAATAAAATTTTAGCACATAACTCTTTGCCTCAGACTGTGCTTTCAGAGGAACCCAGGCTAAGAAAATGTATGACCTTAGGTAAATAAACTCCTCTGTGTCTCAATGTCCTGATATGAAGATGGATAATAATAGTATTCATCGCTTGGGATAATTGCACTGCCCAAATGCAGCTGCAATGAAAAACACTTAGAACATTTCCTGAAACACAGTAAGTAGAACCTGAGGCAAAATTTTATGTATTAATCACTTTTACATCTCCTTTTCCCAGTTGCAGAATTTTTTTCAAATAGAGCCAATGTTCTTGGTTCCATAACTATTTTTTTCATTCATATACAATGTTGAGCATAAATTTTAGGCTAGACACTATGCTATATACCAGAGATTTATATAAAAACATAATCCTTCTCTTAAACAAGCTCATAGCCTTGTGGAAGAGGCAGACAAAAAAAAGCAATAAATATACAGTGATAAATACTGACAGAGATAGTCACAACACTATGGAAATAGGAAGCAGTTACCTGAAATGAGAGGACTGAAAACTCATTTTCAATCTATGATGAAACTATAGCTCAGCCAAAGTTTGAAGGACACACAGTAGTTAACTGGGATAAGGAAAGCACTGAGATTATTTCAGAGAGAAAGTAACAAATGCACAAATATTCCAGAGACACGGAAAAGAAGAGTACTTTCAGGCATTACAAACAGTTCTACATTTTTATATTTAAGCTCAGAGTGGGGAGAAGGAAAAGGTAAAACTGAAAAATAGCAATGGCAACATCATGAAGAATTGTGTATACATGGACCTAAGATATTAGTTTTTATCTTAAAGACGTTCAGGAGCCATAGAGGGAATTTAGGCAGAAGAGATACACTTTTAGAAAAAAATCCCTCTGTAATGGTAGAATGAACTGGAGGGGGCAACACAGGAGGTTGAATTCAGTATCTCGGACCAAAAAATTGACCTGAATCCAAGAAGTGGCAAAGGTGGTAAAGATGGAAAGGAAGGAACTGACTAGAATTTTATTTTATTTTATTAAAAATTTTTATTTTATATTGGAACATAGTTGATTAACAATGTTGTGTTAGTTTCAGGTATACAGCAAAGTGATTCAGTTATACATATACATATATCCATTCTTTTTTCAGATTATTTTCCCATATAGATTATTACAGAATATTGAGCAGAATATACCCTGTGCTATACAGTAGGTCCTTGTTGGTTATCTATTTTAAATATAAAGGAAAATGGACACATAGGTAGACAGATAAATATATGATAGATAATTACAAATAAATAGGTATAAGTAAGTACTTATTACAGGTATCACAGATATGATAGATATTTATGTACACATATATACAGATATGTATGGTGACTTATAGAGTGGTGGGTTGAGAGAGAAAGAATTCCACACCATGTTCAGAAGTGGTAGAAGACAGTATCAATAATCAATTTAAGGTGTATCAGGGGAGGAGTCATTAAGGAAGAGAGTAGTACTTAAAAAAATACTATCAGGGGGCTTCCCTGGTGGCGCAGTGGTTGAGAGTCCGCCTGCCGGTGCAGGGGACACGGGTTCGTGCCCCGGTCCGGGAGGATCCCACATGTCGTGGAGTGGCTGGGCCCGTGAGCCATGGCCGCTGAGCCTGCGCGTCCGGAGCCTGTGCTCCGCAATGGGAGAGGCCACAACAGTGAGAGGCCTGCGTACCGCAAAAAAAAAAAAAAAAAAAAAAAAACTAATACTATCAGGGACTTTGAAGAAGATTTATTATGTTGAAAATCTTCTTATAAACTTCAGTATATAACTAAGTGTAAATAAATGGCTAGCTGTTTAAGTTCTTTGACCTTATATATTCAGGCAAGAATATCAGAACAAATTTGCTTTGTTTTCATTACTCTTTTCTAATTTTCCACAAAGTCAGGAAAAAGAAACAATTTCAAAATGTCAATAAACAATTATCTGAATTACACAGGAAAAACAATAATAGGAGTTGACAGTTTCCATATATTTGGGGCCTTTAAAATATGTTAATGATAGACATAGATGGTAAGTATGTTACAATGGTTTAAAAAAAATTGAGGTAGAGAATGTTCTGGTGGAAGCTACATAGATCCCTCAGGAAAGGACTCTTAGGAAGTGATATTTAAGCTGAAATCTGGAAGATGAAGAAGAACCAGCCCTGCAAGGGAATGTTGTACAGAGAGAATCAC
Source organism: Phocoena phocoena (assembly GCF_963924675.1). Classification (NCBI taxonomy): domain Eukaryota; kingdom Metazoa; phylum Chordata; class Mammalia; order Artiodactyla; family Phocoenidae; genus Phocoena; species Phocoena phocoena. Next base: position 119,532,810 of record NC_089222.1, on the reverse strand, counting down.
ATTATATAGACTATTGAACTGAAATATCTCTAAAAACATACTGTTTTATGGAAATTATACCCTCCACAAGGAAATGCTTAGAAACAAAATGATTTCAGTAGGATGGCTTCTAGGAACTGAAGCCAAGTGCTCAAAAATAAAATTCAGCTTCTTAATCACATTCACAAATTGCATGCTTGGGCAAAAGACCAACTTAGAACTGGATCCCAGACTTTGGTTAATTATGAAAATGTCAGAGTTTCATAGACTATGGCATGAAGTCACCCACGGAGTTCATTAGACTAGCTTGTGGTATCTATTAGGCTACTGAAATGCCTCAACAGTATGGAAAAACATGTTAAATATATATATATAAAGACATATAATTTCATAGCCCAGAGTATATGCCATGGATTTCATTTAATCTGTATCGAAACCAGAGGACTATAATCAAATGAAAATAAAACTCTGTTCCCTGTATAAATTCCGACTCTTATATATGCAGTATAAAAAATTAAGTAAATGTATTACTGCAACAAATTCATGAGAGCCAATTGAACTGGCTGTTTGAAAATGTGAAGTTTCAGCACGGCCATTTTCTTTGGCAGGGATGGGATCGGTTCTAAAATAAATACCAGTAAACAGTCTTCCCCATTAATTACGTGTGTAATCACCAGCTGTTGGTCGAAATTAAGGTCTATTCTCTTTTAGTTTTCTATGCCCAATCCCACAATCAATGAAATAACTGGAAATAATTGAACAAAGATAACAGTAGTAAAACACATATAAGGAACTTATCAATATAACTCCAAAGAGCAGTACAGTATAACCTATACTCTGCTTTCTAACACCTATTCCACGTCTGGCTCCAGTTTCACCCAGCAACTATTGTCTTAACATGCACGTAATACAATACCTAGCATATTGTGTTTGTGGAGTGTACTATTAAGATGAAAAACACACAATAGTAGCCCTCAAAGGACTTTCAATGTAATAATCTTCATTTGACGTTCTTGGGGCCAATTCTTATCAATTTACTAACAATAGGCTACTCTTTTGAGGACTTATTAGTAGTCACAGACATATTTAGAAGCAAAGTGAGTATATTTATTTAGATACTAGTCAAGTGTCTGTAACATCGAAAATATCTGATTCAATTAATTAAGAAAGTTGAAGTTTGGAAGCAGGGTAGAAATTCATTATAAAGATAGGGGTAGTGAAAATTAATTAACCTGTGCCTTAGATTCTCACAGTATGAGTCGGCTGTAATATGCACTACTATGTATGCTGTAAAACATAATTGATATTCACTCAAATATCTCCCCCACCCACCAAAACTAATTTAAAATTTTTATGCATTTTAGTACTTTTTTCTCATTGTTACTTAAAACTGACTTTTATGGCCTTGGCCTAGAATAATTTATTTTTAATTTTATTGAAGTACAGTTGACTTATGATGTTGTGTTTAATTTCTGCTATACAGCAAAGTGACTCAGTTATACATACATATTCTTTTTCATATTCTTTTCCGTTATGGTTTATCACAGGATATTGAATATATTTCCCTGTGCTATACAGCAGAACCTTGCTGTTTATCCATCTTATATATAATAGTTTGCATCTGCTAATCCTAAATTCCCAATCCTTCCCTCCCTCACCTCCTCCTTGGCAACCACAAGTCTGTTATCTTTATTTGTGAGTCTGTTTTTGTTTTGTAGATATGTTCATTTGTGTCATGTTTTAGATTCCACATATAATTGATATCAAATGGTATTTTTGTCTTTCACTTTCTGACTTACTTTGCTTAGTATGACAATCTTTAGGACCATCCATGTTGCTGCAAAGAGCATTATTTCATTCTTTTTAATGGCTAAGTAATATCTCATGGTGTATATATATATATATATATATATATATATATATATATATATCACATCTTCTTTATCCATTCATCTGTCGATGGACACTTAGGTTGTTTCTGTGTCTTGGCTATTTTAAATAGTGTTGCTATGAACACAGGGGATGCATGTATCTTTTTGGATTATATGCCCAGGAGTGGGATTGCTGGATAATATGTCTGGATAGTTTTGTCTGGGTATATGCCCAGGAGTGGGATTGCTGGATAATATGGCAACTTTAGCTTTCTAAGGAACCTCCATATTGTTTTCCATAGCAGTTGCACCAATTAACATTCCTATCAACAGTGTAAGAGTGTTCCCTTTACTTACACACTCTCTAGCATTTATCATTTAGTATACTGTAAAAAAATCCTATTCCCCACACAAACATCCACCCCACCCACTAAAACTACTTTAAAATTTGTATGCATTTAGTATTTTTTCTTGTTGTTGTTTAAAAAGGACTTCTATGACATATAATAATTTTAGACCAAATTCTCATTCTTAAACATTCCCAGTCATCTTTATTTTTTATTAATTTTTTAACATCTTTATGAGAGTATAATTGCTTACAATGGTGTGTGTTTCTCCTTTATAACAAAGTGAATCAGTTATACATATACATATGTTCCCATATCTCTTCTCTCTTGCGTCTCCCTCCCTCCCACCCTCCCTATCCCACCCGTCTAGGTGGTCACAAAGCATCGAGCTGATATCCCTGTACTATGCCGCTGCTTCCCACTAGCTATATTTTTTATGTTTGGTAGTGTATATATGTCCATGCAACTCTCTCACTTTGTCCCAGCTAACCCTTCCCCCTCCCCATGTCCTCAAGTCCTTTCTCTACATCTGCATCTTTATTCCTGTCCTGCCCCTAGGTTCTTCAGAACTTTTTTTTCTTCAGATTCCATATATATGTGTTAGCATATGGTATTTGTTTTTCTCTTTCTGACTTACTTCACTCTGTATGACAGACTCTAGGCCCATCCACCTCACTACAAAGAACTCAATTTAGTTTCTTTTTATGGCTGAGTAATATTACATTGTATATATGTGCCACATCTTCTTTATCCATTCATCTCTTGATGGACACTTAGGTTGCTTCCAAGTACTGGCTATTGTAAATAGAGCTGCAATGAACATTGCAATGAACATTGTGGTACATGATTCTTTTTGAATTATGGTTTTCTCAGGGTATATGCCCAGTAGTGGGATTGCTGGGTCGTATGGTAGTTCTACTTTTAGTTTTTTAAGGAACCTCCATACTGTTCTCCATACTAGCTGTATCAATTTACATTCCCACCAACAGTGCAAGAGGGTTCCCTTCTCTCCACACCCTCTCCAGCATTTATTGTTTGTAGATTTTTTAATGATGGCCAATCTGACCAATGTGAGATAATATCTCATTGTAGTTGTGATTTGCATTTCTCTAATGATTAATGATGTTGAGCATTCTTTCATGTGTTTCTTGGTAATCTGTATATCTTCTTTGGAGAAATGTCTATTTAGGTCTTCTGCCCATTTTTGGATTGGGTTGTTTGTTTTTTTGATATTGAGCTGCATGAGCTGCTTGTAAATTTTGGAGATTAATCCTTTGTCAGTTGCTTCATTTGCAAATATTTTCTCCCATTCTGAGGGTTGTCTTTTGGTCTTGTTTATGGTTTCCTTTGCTGTGCAAAAGCTTTGAAGTTTCATTAGTTCCCATTTGTTTATTTTTGTTTTGATTTCCATTTCTCTAGGAGGTGGGTCAAAAAGGATCTTGCAGTGATTTATGTCATACACTGTTCTGCATATGTTTTCCTCTAAGAGTTTGATAGTGTCTGACCTTACATTCAGGTCTTTAATCCATTTTGAGTTTATTTTTGTGTACGGTGTTAGGGAGTGTTCTAATTTCATACTTTTACATGTAGCTGTCCAGTTTTCCCAGCACCACTTATTGAAGAGGTTGTCTTTTCTCCGCTGTATATTCTTGCATCCTTTATCAAAGATAAGGTGACCATATGTGCGTGGGTTTATCTCTGGGCTTTCTATCCTGTTATACTGATATATATTTCTGTTTTTGTGCCAGTACCATACTGTCTTGATTACTTTAGCTTTGTAGAATAGTCTGAAGTCAGGGAGCCTGATTCCTCCAGCTCTGTTTTTCTTTCTCAAGATTGCTTTTGCTATTCAGGGTCTTTTGTATTCCCATACAAATTGTGAAATTTTTTGTTCTAGTTCTGTGAGAAATGCCAGTCATAGTTTGATAGGGATTGCATTGAATCTGTCGATTGCTTGGGGTAGTAGAGTCATTTTCACAATGTTGATTCTTCCAATCCAAGAACATAGTATATCTCTCCATCTATTTGTATCATCTTTAATTTCTTTCATCAGTGACTTATAATTTTCTCCATACAGGTCTTTTTTCTCCTTAGGTAGGTTTATTCCTAGATATTTTATTCTTTGTGCTGCAATGCTAAATGGCAGGGTTTTCTTATTTTCAGTTTCAGATTTTTCATCATTAGTGTATAGGAATGCTAGAGCTTTCTGTGCATTAATTTTGTATCCTGCTACTTTAACAAATTCATTGATTAGCTCTAGTAGTTTTCTGGTAGCATCTTTAGGATTCTCTATGTATAGTATCATGTCATCTGCAAACAGTGACAGCTTTACTTCTTCTTTTCCGATTTGGATTCCTTTTATTTCTTTTTATTCTCTGATTGCTGTGGCTAAAACTTCCAAAACTACATTGAATAATAGTGATGAGAGTTGACAGCCTTGTCTTGTTCCTGATCTTAGTGGAAATGGTTTCAGTTTTTCACCATTGAGGGCAATGTTGGCTGTGGATTTGTCATATATGGTCTTTATTATGTTGAGGAAAGTTTCCTCTATGCCTACTTTCTGCAGGGTTTTTATCATAAATAGGTGTTGAATTTTGTCGAAAGCTTTCTCTGCATCTATTGAGATGATCATATGGTTTTTCTCCTTCAATTTGTTAATATGGTGTATCACATTAATTGATTTGTGTATATTCAAGAATCTTTGCATTCCTGGGATAAACCCCACTTGATCATGGTGTATGATCCTTATAATGTGCTGTTGGATTCTGTTTGCTAGTATTTTGTTGAGGATTTTTGCATCTATGTTCATCAGTGAAATTGGCCTGTAGTTTTCTTTCTTTGTGACATCTTTGTCTAGTTTTGGTATCACGGTGATGGTGGCCTCTTAGAATGAGTTTGAGAGTGTTCCTACCTCTGCTATATTTTGGAAGAGATGGAGAAGGATAAGTTTTAGCTCTTCTCTAAATGTTTGATAGAATTCACCTGTGAAGCCATCTGGTCCTGGGCTTTTGTTTGTTGGAAGATTTTTATTCAAATTTTCAATTTCAGTGCTTGTGATTGGTCTGTTTATATTTTCTATTTCTTCCTGGTTCCATCTCAGAAGGTTGTGCTTTTCTAAGAATTTGTCCATTTCTTCCAGGTTGTCCATTTTATTGGCATAAAGTTGCTTGTAGTAATCTCTCATGATCCTTTGTATTTGTGCAGTGTCAGTTGTTACTTCTCCTTTCTCATTTCTAATTCTATTGATTTGAGTCTTCTCCCTTTTATTCTTGATGAGTCTGGCTAATGGTTTATCAATTTTGTTTATCTTCTCAAAGAACCAGCGTTTAGGTTTATTGATCTTTGCTATCGTTTCCTTCACTTATTTTTCATTTATTTCTGATCTGATCATTATGATTTCTTTCCTACTGCTAACTTTTGGGTTTTTTTGTTCTTCTTTCTCTAATTGCTTTAGGTGTAAGGTTAGGTTGTTTATTTGAGATTTTTCTTGTTTCTTAAGGTAGGATTGTATTGCTATAAACTTCCCTCTAAGAACTGCTTTTGCAGCATCCCATACGTTTTGGGTCATCGTGTTTTCATACTCATTTGTTTCTAGGTAGTTTTTTGATTTCGGCTTTGATTTCTTCAGTGATCTCTTGATTATTAAGTAGTGTATTGTTTAGCCTCCATGTGTTTGTAGTTTTTACAGGTTTTTTCCTGTAATTGATATCTCATCTCATAGTGTTGTGGTTGGAAAAGATACTTGATAAGATTTCAATTTTCTTGGGCTCCCCTGGTGGTGCAGTGGTTGAGAGTCTGCCTGCCAATGCAGGGGACACGGGTTCGTGCCCTGGTCCAGGAAGATCCCACATGCCGTGGAGCAGCTGGGTCCCTGAGCCATGGGCATTGAGCCTGCACGTCCGGAGCCTGTGCTCCTTAACAGAAGAGGCCACAACAGTAAGAGGCCTGTGTATTACAAAAAACAACAACAAAAACAACAAAAAAGATTTCAATTTTCTTAAATTCACCAAGGTTTGACTTGTCACCCAAGATATGATCTGTCCTGGAGAATGTTCCATGAGCACTTGAGAAGAATGTATATTCTTTTGGTTTTTGATGGAATGTCCTATAACTATCAATTAAGTCTGTCTTGTTTAATGTATCATTTAAAGCTTGTGTTTCCTTATTTATTTCATTTTGGATGATGTGTCCATTGGTGAAAGTGAGGTGTTAATGTCCCCTACTATGATTGTGTTACTGTCAATTTCCCCTTTTATGGCTGTTAGTATTTGCCTTATGTATTGAAGTGCTCCTATGTTGGGTGCATAAATATTTACAATTGTTATATCTTCTTCTTGGATAAATCTCTTTATCATTATGTAGTGTCCTTCTTTGTCTCTTGTAATAGTGTTTATTTTAAAGTCTATTTTTTCTGATATGAGAATTGCTACTCCAGCTTTCTTTTGATTTTCATTTGCATGGAATATCTTTTTCCATCCCCTCACTTTCACTCTGTATGTGTCCCTAGGTCTGAAGTGGGTCTCTTGTGGACAGCATATATATGGTCTTGTTTTTGTATCCATTCAGCCAGTCTATATCTTTTGGTTGGAGGATTTAATCCATTTACATTTAAGGTAGTTATAGATATGTCTGTTCCTATTACCTTTTTCTTAATTATTTTGGGTTTATTTTTGTAGTTCTTTTCCTTCTCTTGTGTTTCCTGCCTTGAGAAGTTCCTTTAGCATTTGTTGTAAAGTTGTTTTGGTGGTGCTGAATTCTCTTAACTTTTGCTTGTCTGTATACCTTTTAATTTCTCTGTCAAATCTGAACGAGATCCTTGCTGGCTAGAGTAATATTGGTTGTAGGTTTTTCTCCGTAATCACTTTATCTATGTCTTGCCAATCCCTTCTGGCTTGCAGAGTTTCTGCTGAAAGATCGGCTGTTAACCTTATGGGGATTCCCTCGTGTGTTGTTGTTTTTCCCTTGCTGCTTTTAATACTTTTGCTTTGTATTTAATTTTTTATAGTTTGATTAATATGTGTCTTGGTGTGTTTCTCCTTGGGTTTATCCTGTATGGGACTCTCTGTTCTTCCTGGACTTGATTAACTATTTCCTTTCCCATATTAGGGAAGTTTTCCATTATAAACTCTTCAAATATCTTCTCAGTCCCTTTCTTTTTCTCTTCTTCTTTTGGGACCCCTTTAATTCTAACGTTAGTGCATTTAATGTTGTCCCTGATGTCTCTGAGACTATCCTCAATTCTTTTCATTCTTTTTTCTTTATTCTGCCTTGCAGTAATTATTGCCACTATTTTATCTTCCTGATCATTTATCTGTTCTTCTGCCTCAGTTATTCTGCTATTGTTCCCTTCTAGAGAATTTTTTTTTTTTTTTTGTGGTACCGGGCCTCTCACTGTTGTGGCCTCCCCCGTTGTGGAGTACAGGCTCCAGATGCGCAGGCTCAGCGCCATGGCTCACAGGCCCAGTCACTCTGCGGTATGTGGGATCTTCCCAGACTGGGGCATGAACCCATGTCCCCTGCATCGGCAGGTGGACTCTCAACCACTGCGCCACCAGGGAAGCCCCCTTCTAGAGAATCTTTAATTTCATTTATTGTGTTGTTCATCACTGTTTGTTTGCTCTTTAGTTTTTCTATGTTCTTGTTAAACGTTTCTTGTATTTTCTCTATTCTATTTCTAAGATTTTGGCTCACCTTTATTATCATTATTCTGAATTCTTTTTCAGGTAGACTTCCTACTTCCTCTTCATTTGTTAGGGCTGGTGGGGTTTTGCCTTGCTCTTTCATCTGCTGTGTGTTTTTCTGTCTTCTCATTTTGCTTAACTTACTGTGTTTGGGGTCTCCTTTTCGTAGGCTGCAGGTTCGTAGTTCCTGTTGCTTTTGGTGTCTGTCCCCAGTGGCTAAGGTTGTTTCAGTGGGTGTGTAGGTTTTCTGGTGGAGGGAACTAGTGCCTGTGTTCTGGTGTTTGAGGCTGGATCTTGTCTTTCTGGTTGGCAGTTCCATGTCTGGTGGTGTGTTTTGGGCTGTCTGTGGCCTTATGATTTTAGGCAGCCTCTCTGCTAATGGATGGCATTGTGTTCCTGTCTTTTTAGTTGTTTGACATAGGGTGTCCAGCACTGTAGCTTACTGGCCATTGAGTGAAGCTGGGTCTTGGCATTGAGATGGAGATCTCTGGGGGATTTTCGCCAGTTTTTATTATGTGGAGCTCAGAGGTCTCTTGTGGACCAGTGTCTGGAACTTGGCTCTCCCACCTCAGAGGCACAGCCATGACACTTTGCTGGAGCACCAAGAGCGTTTCATGCACATGGCTCAGAATAAAAGGGAGAAAAGAAAGAAAGAAGAAAGAAAGAAAGAAAGAAAGAAAGGAAGAAAGAAAGGAAGGAAGGAAGGAAGAAAGGAAGGAAGGAAGGAAGGAAGGAAGAAGATAAATAAAATAAAATAAAGTTATTAAAATAAAAATAATTACTGGGTTTCCGTGGTGGCGCAGTGGTTGAGAGTCCACCTGCCAATGCAGGGGACGCGGGTTCATGCCCCGGTATGGGAAGATCCCACATGCCACGGAGCGGCTGGGCCCGTGAGCCATGGCCGCTGAGCCTGCATGTCCGGAGACTGTGCTCCACAATGGGAGAGGCCACAACAGTGAGAGGCCTGCATATCCCCCCAAAAAATAAATAAATAAAAAAATAAATAATTACTAAGAAAAAAATTTTAAACGTAATAATAATAATAAAGGATAGACAGAACTCTAGGACAAATGGTAAAAGCAAAGCTATACAGAGAAAATCACTCACAGAAGCATACACATACACACTCACACAAAAGGAAAAAGGGAAAGAATATATATATATATATATATATATATATATATATATATATATATATATATCTTTGCTCCCAAAGTCCACCTCCTCAGTTTGGGCTGATTCGTTGTCTATTCAAGCATTCCAGAGATGGGTACATAAAGTTGATTGTGGAGATTTAATCCACTGCTCCTGAGGCTGCTGGGAGAGATTTCCCTTTCTCTTCTTTTTTCATACAGCTCCTGGGGCTCAGCTTTGGATGTGGCCCTGCCTCTGCATGTAAGTCACCTGATGGCATCTGTTCTTTTCTCAGACAGGACAAGGTTAAAGTAGCAGGTGTTTAGGGGTCTCTGGCTCACTCAGGCCAGGGGAGGGAGGGGTACAGAGTGCAGGGCGAGCCTGCGGCAGCAGAGGCCAACATGACTTTGCACCAGCCTGAGGTGTGCCATGTGTTCTTCCGGGGAAGTTGTCCCTGGATTCCGGGACCCTGGCAATGGTGGGCTGCACAGGCTCCCGGGAGGGGAGGTGTGGACAGTGACCTGTGCTTGCAAATAGGCTTCTTGGTGGCTGCAGCAGCAGCCTTAGCATCCCATGCCCATCTCTGAGGTCCATGCTGATAGCTGCGGCTTGTGCCAGTCTCTGGAACTCATTTAGGCAGTGCTCTGAATCCCCTCTCCTCATGCACCCCGAAACAATGGTCTCTTGCCTCTTCGGCAGCTCCAGACTTTTTCCCAGACTCTCTCCCGGCTAGCTGTGGCACACTAGCCCCTTCAGGCTGTGTTCACGCAGCCAACCTCAGTCCTCTCCCTGGGATCTGACCTCCAAGTTCCGAGCCTCAGCTCCCAGCCCCTGCCCACCCTGGCAGGTGAGCAGACAAGCCTCTCAGGCTGTTCAGCACCGATTCTCTGTGCAGGAATCTCTCCTCTTTGCCCTCCGCACCCTTGTTGCTGTGCTGTCCTCCATGGCTCCGAAGCTTCCCCCCGCCACCCCCGTCTCCTTCAGTGAAAGGGCTTCCTAGTGTGTGGAAACCTTTCCTCCTTCACAGGTCCCTCCCAGGGGTGCAGGTCCCATCCCTATTCTTCTGTTTCTGTTTTTTCTTTTTTCTTTCGCCCTACCCAGGTACGTGGGGAATTTCTTGCCTTTTGGGAGGTCTGAGGTCTTCTGCCAGCATTCAGTAAGTGTTCTGTAGGAGCTATTCGACATATAGATGCATTTCTGATGTATTTGTGGAGAGGAAGGTGATCTCTGCATCTTACTCTTCCGCCATCTTGAAGCTCCTTCCCTCCAATCATCTTTAAAGTCTTCCTGTGTTAATCTTTTCCTGACAAATTCTTCCCAAAAGCATTCTCTCCTTTCTTCATCCACTACTACTTTGTTCTTTTTTGGTTTGTTTTGTTCTGTTTTATAGCATTGACTAATATACACATAATGCTTAATCCATATCAGATACTGTTCTTTACATATCTTGGTCTACATATACGTGAATCACATTTATTCATTTAAGCCTCATATAGATTATAATAGGCAGATGCATTATTTTTATTCCTATTTTATAGGTGAGGAAACCAAAAAGTGGTTTAAGTCCAGAGGTACCCAAATTGGAAGTGGGTGATAGAAAAAAGGGCCTGACCACAGGAGAATGGCTTCTGAATCAATGTGCTTAGCCACTACAATCCACCGCCTCTTTCTGACCCTTGTATTTACATATGGTAACATAATATTATCTTTTACTTCATGATCTCCTCTTCCATTCTGAGGTTCATAACAAAAACTTCCATTTTTTCATCTTTGTCTTCAGAGCCAATTATGATATCCATTACCTTGTAAGTATACAAAAATATTTGTTGACTAAATGAATTAATACCTGACTGGAAGGGGCATCCTTGTCAAAGGTACATAGTTTTTAAGGTTTCCATAAAGAAGTAAAGTTTGAGCATATGATAATACTATCAAGATAAAGTATTGATTCTTGAAACTTTTCAAAATTTCTATCATATGCAATGGCAATCTACTGATGATTAACTTTCTGTAAAATTAGTACAATGTGGCAGAAGAAAAAGTTCATGTGTGAAATAAGGACTATTTTCTACTTATCAATTATTGAAGATTATATATATATATATATATATATAGTTTTTTTTTTTTTGTTATGTGAGCATCTCACTGCTGTGGTCTCTCCCATTGCAGAGCACAGGCTCCGGACGCACAGGCCCAGCAGTCATGGCTCACAGGCCTAGCTGCTCTGCAGCATGTGGAATCTTCCTGGACCGAGGCACGAACCCATGTCCCCTGCATCGGCAGGTGGACTCTCAACCACTGCACCACCAGGGAAGCCCAGAAGATATTATTTTGAGTTATATTTTCAGTCTGGCATGTATACTAATTCTTTTCCTTAAGTTCACCATCAGTATAAATTCTGCTCAAGAAAAGCTGCTCTATTTCTAACTAACACAGCCAGATTCTTTTTTTTTGTTTTGTTTTGCTTTTTTCTTTTCTGCCATTGTTATTTTCTCAGCAGGTTACAACTGGCATTTTGTTGCTTTCAGCTCTGATGTAAGTTGTCTGCTTCCCAAACCAGTTGTTCTCACTCTCCTAACCATGGCTACCTGCTTGGTTTTCTACTATTTTTCACACCTTAAATATAAACTGTTGAGGTAAACTGTGTATGTTCTTGATGCTCAGTTCTTTATTATGTGAGACCCTTTTGGAAAAAGAAGCAGAAATGGAAACAAAGAGGATAGCATATGCTTTGGACATATGACAGGTGACAACAGGTTCCGGATCTTGTTGACTGATTACGGAGTATCTGTAATCACAAAGTTTCCTTTAGAGTCTTCTAGTACAGGGTGCTGCCCCTTTCTCAGGAAATAAATCATTCTTTTTTTTCATATGAAATGTGCTGAATGATTGCTTGATTCTTCTCAACACTCTATTTTTTTATTCCTGGCTCTTCTGTTTCTACTGGCTGTGTCAAGGAGAAATAATTCAATTAAGTAAGTGAATATGCTCAATCTGCACTGAAACTTCTGATGGTCTCCAAGCACACAGTGTTGCTTTGTAGGGCCATCAATGAGAGATGGAGAGGGTTGAGCTGAGGCTATATCACCAAGTCAAAGACAGTCAAATTTGTAACAGGCCTTTCAGGCATACATTGAATATTTGGTTGAGAAAAAGATTTTACAGTGAATCCATAGGTTACTAAACCTGGAGAGACTTCAGACAGTGAGAAATAGAAGAAATACTACAAAGAATTTTTTTCTTTTTTTTTGCATTGACATTTTTGTTACTAATATGCTACATGCTCTTTGTAAAACATTTAGAAAATATGATAAAGCACAAAAGAGAAAATGAAGATAATCCATAATCCTACTATCCACAAATAACCACTGTTGATATGTTAGTATATATTTTCAAGTTATTTTGTGTGTATACACAAGTGATTAAGACCTGTAAAAATCTTTTTTTTTTTTTTTGTGGTACACTGGCCTCTCGCTGTTTTGGCCTCTCCCGTTGTGGAGCACAGGCTCCGGACATGCAGGCTCAGCGGCCATGGCTCACAGGCCCAGCTGCTCCGCAGCATGTGGGATCTTCCCCGACCGGGGCACGAACCCGTGTCCCCTGCATCGGCAGGCGGACTCTCAACCACTGCACCACCGGGGAAGCCCTGTAAATATCTTTCCTAAAGCATTAAATATTGTTTTCCTAAAGCAATTTCCTAAAGCATTAAGTATTCTCCTAAAATATATTTAAGTGGCTGCAAAATATTTTGCCATATAGGCTATCCACTGTAATAACCAAATTCCATTTTTGTGTGTATTTGATTTATTTGGCATTTCACAATTTATGAACATTATTTTAAAATAACCACCATAATAAGGGTCTCAAATGCCTCTTATGTCCCACCACTATGATCTGGATCTCACCATTGACTGCGGCAACAACTGTAATCTTCTCAGAAAGAATAAAATGCCACAATAAAAGCTTTCAGCACTGCAGTTCTACTCTTAGAAAATCAGTAGAATTCACCTTTACTTAGATATATTTATAGGTAAAATTTTCCATTTGCCAATACTCAATCACTTGCTATTTGGTTTATATTATAATCTCCCTGTGAAATGTATTCAAAAGCAAGACATTTATTTGAATAACTCTGTAAGTGCAGTGTTTCCTTTGCCTGTGAATGTCTAACCTAATCATCCCCTGGACAGCTAAGGTGCAACACCATAATTTTTAATCCACCTGCTCTGGCTCACATCCAGTGTTTCTGTGATTACATCACAGGCCCATAGTGATAAGCTGTTCTATGTATTCTGATTAGGAATGTTTTACAGCAGCTGCTACTGGATCTCAAGGTTAATGAGGGCCTTTCCCTAAGAAAATTGACTCATTTTACTTGAGCGAGAATTCAACACTATATAGTCTCTTAGGCTTTCTCCAGCTTTATTTTTATTGTTGCCCTCATAGCTCTAGTTTCTTATTTTGTAAGAATTATGTGTATCTTTAAGTAGTGTGTACGTAAACACAAATGTTCTTTATTTGACAACGTTGACAGTCCATATCTTTTTAGATAACATACTTAGACATGCAACTTTTACTTGACTATGTCCATGGTTATGAGTTCTTTTAATTCCTTTATGGCATCCTTTAACTATAAGATAGCCAATATTATTACTTACATATTTAATTTTTATTTTAATTATATACATTCCTTTTCCCACAAGGATTTAAGATACTTCACAAACAAGGCTTAGCTATAAACAGAAGTAGAAAAAGAAAATTAGAACCATGGGAAACAGAAGAATATAAATCTACCACCCCATTGATTAAGATGGGTGTTACGACCAGTGTGATGTCAATAAAGCCAAGAAGAAAAAGTGTTTCAGGGGTTTCCCTGGTGGCGCAGTGGTTGAGAGTCCGCCTGCTGATGCAGGGAACACGGGTTCGTGCCCCGGTCCGGGAAGATCCCACATGCCATGGAGCGGCTAGCCCTGTGAGCCATGGCCGCGTCCGGAGCCTGTGCTGTGCAACGGGAGAGGCCACAGCAGTGAGAGGCCTGTGTACCGCAAAAAAAAAAAAGAAAAAAAAAAAGTGTTTCAGGAAGAAAGGGATGGCAAACCTTGTCAAATCCTGCTGGGGGAGTCTAGTGAGATGAGGACATAGACATGTTCCTTGGAGTAGGCATCCTGAAGATTGTAAGCAACCTTGGCAAAAGTAGGTTAAATGACATCTTAAGGGTCATGTTTGGGGATGAAGCCAGATTGGTATAGACTGAAGAGTGAATAGTTGCTGAGAAAGGAGAGACAGCAAGCATTGATAACGCTTTTGAGAAGGTTTGCTTTGAACAGCCTTAGAGAGAGATGGGAAAATAACTAAAATAGACAAAATATGGAGTCTAGGAGCACCTATAATTCATTTTTAACTTGGGAAACACTAAAGTGTGTTCATGTGAGTATGGATATCATAAGATGGTTTCTCCTTGTGACCTTCCATGAAAGTCAAACACATACTTTTTAAAAAATTACCAGAACAAATAAGAGTTATCATAATTCTTCTTTAAGGAATTTAATATGCACTGTTAAAAACAAGTAGAAAATTCCATTGAAGTTAACTTGAAGACACCCATTTAGGACATACTGGGATAGATGGGGAAGTATCTTGATGAGCATGATACACAGAGAAATTATCCCCACAGGAAATTATCATTTGACTGTTTCCTACATGCTAAATCCATGCTATAATCTCTGTCCCTTCAAGCTGGCAGAGGTATCAACCCAGTGGCTTTCTCACCCCAAATGTCTCACCTTAAATCTATCTTTCACCCTCTCATAGTCTGAAGACCCAATAAGATGCTAATCATCCTCCAATCCTATGCCCTAGTGATTTGCATGGGTATCCTTATATAAAGAACCAAAGGTTTCTGTGCTTCAGAGACTCAACTTCCAATGAAAATATTCACAGGGTAGCCTGAGGTTATCTCTCTAACCCTCTACTCTCACACCCTAAGCTTGAGATGTGCTATACAGCAATGGAGTACCCTGGCCTTTGTGCAGTCAGCATAATCTTACTCGAGGTGACTTATATGTACAAATAGATATTCTTACCCCTGAATCATTTCCTTATATTCCTAAGGATAACTGACTCCTCTACCAAAATTTCTTTGCATTCTCATTATGATTTTTATCATAGGCGTGAAATAAAAGAGAGAAAACAAAGCCTTTTAATATAACTCTCTCTCATTCCAAGACTGTAATCTCCTTCTTGGCAAGGACTACATGTTATTTATCTCTGTGTTCTCTGAACTCAAACATAGTAACACTCAAAATATGCTAGCTGAAAAAATATAAAGAATTAATGAAAAATCATGTGAGGTGCTTTTAAGTTTTTATAAAATGATTATTTTCTTATCTTGTTTAGTCATCTAATAGCTTTTTGTTTAATCCATTAAACAGATGTAGCCATTCATTTAACTCCTCCTTAGGCTTGCACCAAATCTTTTATCACTTATTTTTTTCTTTCTAATACAAATAAATTGAAGATTTTGTATCATTATTTGTTCACTGTCTTTGGCGTATTTCTTTTTATGTAATGTTCACTGTGAACAGTGAAATTTATGTGCTTCAATGACTATCACACAACATTTAAAATATCTCTTTATTATATCACATTCCATTGTGAGGAAATAATCATACAATTATGCAAAATGCTCTGATGTAACTTTTGAATGATAGAATTAATCAAGAGTATTTGGAGTTGAGATACTATTAAAATACCTGACAACTAGTAGGATTGTACTTGGAACTGGAGGATGGGCTTAGGAAAGAGAGAGAATTACATTATTATTTGTGAAATTAATGCCTTCATAAATCCAGAATAAAAATATAGTAATGAGATTATTTGGGATGATAATTGGATTAAAGTTAATATGGTAAGAACACATGAAATAACTATATTCTAAATCTAATATAAATCATGTAAATCACTAAACTAAGAAACAACAGTTTAATGAGGTTTTTAGTCAACTTAAAGAAATTTTAAATAAAGATAAGTGTTGACAGGCACACATCAAAATGAGAACACTGATGACCGAGAAGTTCAGAAGCAATGAAATCTCATAACGTGGTCTTCCTTGACAAAGGTAACATTTCCCAAGGCAGACATCAGATCTGATACTTACTCACAGGGAAAAAATTAGATGGGTTTCTAATAGTAGAAGGGAACCTTGAGGAAACAATCACAAGTAGATGAAATTGAATTCCTTTCCCTAAGGGAAGGGAATGGAAATGTCAGCAAGATTAAGAAGATTAACTTTAGGAAGCTAATTGTATCAAGCTTGAAAACTAGTACAATGAATCCTTGGGCTTCTCTTAGGAAGTGTAGTTCAAGGAAGTTGGCTATCAAAAAGAATATGGTTCTACCCATTCAAAACAAACTGTACCAGGATATTTGAAAGCCAAGAAGAGAAAACAGCCAATATGACTAAACCCAGAACTGAAGTTGAAGGGCAAATTAGAAGGTCACATATAGTTAAATTTAGAAAGAACATTGCAAAAAAGAATAGCAGAATCAGAGCCAATTAAATACCAAATAATCAAATATAAAATATTTGGAGAGAATTTTCTTTTTTCAGAGAAAGATAAAAAATACAACTAAGGTGATATAAATATTTTCCCCATTTATTCATCCCACAGATATTTATTGAGAGCCTACTGTGTGTAGGGTATTGTTTTAGACATTGGACATTCACCAGTGAACACAACAAACCACATTCCTCCCTTGTGGACTTATATTCTTAAAATATTATAAATATATCATAAAAATTCATTAAAATATTTAAATACATAGTAAAAATTCATTAAAATCCAATATATACCTGATGTATTCAGTTCAGTTCTCTACACATTTTATATGTGTATTTTTTTGTAATGATGATTCTTGCCAATCCAAAATGGTAACCCTGGGGACAAAAATCTTCTATAAAGTCTATTCACTCGAGTAAGAACTAATACATTTTAGAATATTCAATAATAAGGGTTGAAATGCAAACTTGTTATTGTTATTTATTCACTTAACCAGATAATCATGATATAATTAACACTACATTTGCCTTCCCAATATCCACTCTTCTTTTTGTTCCCCAAGAGCACCCTGATTTTTTAGGTAAATACTATCCCACCCCCAACACACACACAGCTAGGTATCTTGATGAGGTGAACTCCACTCTTTCCCCAGGAAGAGAATGATGGTCTAAGGGGTAATCCTATTCCCCTTGTCTGTGATCATTTCAGTAATGGACATGTGACCTTGTTGTGATTCATTAGCATTTTATTCATGAAGGGTCCAAATTGTTCTTCAATATTTAAGTGAAACTATTGACAGTGATCCACGTTTCATTATTTAAAAAGAAAAATGAATACATAAAAAGAAAATAAGACCCTACTTTAATCTTGTCCCCGAAATTATATCAGGGCATATTTTAAAAACCTCACTCTAACAAGTCTGTTGATGTTTCTTTTTTCTCATCTCTCACTGAGTTAAATAAAAAAATTACATCTGGTATGAGAAGGTCATGATTACTCAGTGGAACTGCTTTCCTAGGTGATTTAAAATTGATTGATGTCCTATTTGACATTCCTTTCCTAACTGATTTTACTCACACTTCCCAAATAGTCCCCAGGAGACCTATGTCTCAAACCCTGGCTCCCACTTAAGTTTCAGACTTACACCCTCATCTGCTTCTCTGAGTGTAAAAGACGTGTCTTGCTCATACAGCAAAGCTAAAATATCTCAAACTGTGCCTATCGTCTTCTTTCCCTCAGTCAGCCCCACGGCCTTTGTTTTCCACCATGGTTTATGCAGCGCCACTACCCTCAAGTTAATCAACCAGAAGCCACTTCCTCAATTTCCTCTCTCTTCATTTATTCCCAAAAACAACAATTTGGCTATTATGACCTGGTATTTCTAAATCTCAAATTTTTTCTCAAATAAAACCACCCATTTCCCTTTCTGTAGCCAATGCCTTAGCCAATGCCTTATTCAGGAACTTAATAAGTTCCTGGATTTCACAGTAGTGATCTAACTGGTTT
Source organism: Phocoena phocoena (assembly GCF_963924675.1). Lineage (NCBI taxonomy): Eukaryota > Metazoa > Chordata > Mammalia > Artiodactyla > Phocoenidae > Phocoena > Phocoena phocoena. The sequence continues at coordinate 119,514,733 of NC_089222.1, read as the reverse complement.
CTCTCCCACCTCTCTTTTCCTCATGCTACCATCAAGTTATTTTCCTCCCAGTAGTGTGTGTGTGTGTGTGTGTGTGTGTGTGTGTGTGTAAGTAACAAAAGCTTGGCAGAACATCAAGGTCATCCATGACCTGACACTTACAACTTTTCCTAGACTTGACCCTCATTTTATTCTCCTTCATGAACCCTGTATTACTGTCAACCCAGGACATTCATCTTTTCCAGAACATGCTTTTCTTTTTTCCTTGGTTCACAGTGATTTCTGGGGTGCCATTTCCCTGCGTCCCTTTCTGTTGAAATACCATCCACTCCTCAAATCACAACCCAAGACCTCCACTTAGTTCTGATTTCCAAGTGCAATCATTCTCTTCCTCCTTGTCATTACATCAGGTTTTGTTTGGGCGGCCTCTGGATTGGCAGTCATGAGATGGAAAGAGTGTGGCTCCTTGAACTATCACAAGAGGAGAGCTGCCAGCTGAAAAGTAGCCCCTTACTTCAACTACTAAAGGTATAAGAAATAAATGTCTATTGTTTCTTATCCTTTATATATGTTGGCGTATATTTCTTAACACAGACTATCTTATCCAATATTTTCTTCAGTCTTCAATTCCTGTACAATGAAACACTATGAACAAGAAAGAATCAGGAAGTAACAAAGATGTTCCAAAGAATTATATGGAATAAACAGAAGGGAAAAAAAGCAAAATACTCAGGTAAATATCCTAGCTTTTCAAGGCTGTTTGACTTTGCCTGATTTATTACAATCCTATTTGTATAATAAGCTTTCTTACAATTAAGGACAGTTTCCATAATATCAGGTCTCTGAAAACTTTGCTTGTTAGAATGAAGAATTTCATTTTTGTTATAAGAGAGAAAAAATGTTTTTCTCCACTTCAGTTATGATTGAAACAGCTCTGCCACTTGGTGACATGTATTCAAATTTCAGTTTTAGTACTTTTTTCCTGTATTAAAACTGCAGAAATAATGGGATAATGTCCATAATGTCAAATTGTATATCCTTTCATATCTTTCTCTTCTGCATCAGTAAGCCAGCTAAAGCATTTTTAGTTCTCATTTTTTATTGAATACTTTAAATTGGCCACAGTTTCTAAAAAAACAGATGTGATTCATTTTGGACAGGACTTAAACATATAAATTTCACATGAGTTTAGAGGCCACTAAAGTCATGGAAGAAGCATCTCATGACTTATAAACACAACCCATTCTGGGCAAAGGACTACTTAAGGTGATAAGAGCAAGAGAAATATCTGAGAACACTTACAGTGAACTTTCTTAACCAAACTGTAAACTAAATTCACGATGATTTCACATTGTTATAAAATTTCTTTTTTAATTTAAAACACCAAAATTTGATTTGTTATTATACTCTCTCCTTCTGTAGCCTCCTCTGCAGGCATCACCCTACATGTTTGCACAAAGTCCAAATATCAATTACATTCCAGGCATTTCTTTTGGCTTTGTGTGTTCTTCTCTTTCCACCCATCTGCCAAGTCTGATTTACCCTACAAGATTCAGACTCTTGCAATTTAAAAATTCTAAGACTCTTTAGAAGTTAGATCCTTAATAATTTTATATCAAAACAGGTTTCATTGTGTGGAGATATGTGGAACTATTTGAAAATGAATGCATGTATATGTGTGTGTGTGTAATTTTTTTTTTAAAGGAACAGTGTTATAACTGAGCAATCTATTTTTTAAAAAGAATTATTGTTATAAAATTCCCCAAATTGTATATTCCAATAAAAAATTGTCTCTGCCTAAGACTATCAAATTATACCACTTTTCTTTCTTCAAACATAGTGAAGATATATATTTCAGATTTTTGATTGGGATTTTTTTTTTTTTATTTCTTAGCTGCATTGAGATAAGTTCAGTGTATTAATTAGAAAGTTCTGATTCTGAGAGAAACTCACAATAACTTTACTTATACTTGGATTATGTACTCAAACACATACTTTGACAGTAAAGTTCTAAGTAGGAATACATTTTTTGGAGACATTAAATCTATCAACTTATTAATATTTCTAAATCCAGTAGTACACTCATTAGTGCAAGGGTGTGGCCCATAATAATGGGAATTTTATCATGACAATCATTCATATTGTGGAAAGCTATTTCCTCAGGATAAAAATGTGTATGTTCCAGTCAGATTAGCCTTATAATGTGGATGACATTTGCTTTGTGGAAGTTTTTCTTGATAAGTTTTTCCTGACACAGAACAAGGTACATATGGGACACAGTTGAAGAGGAGTTTACTTACCACAAGCATATTATGACTCATAAACTGATTTATGTCTACTGGCCCTGTGGTATGGACCCCAGCAGTGAGGCATCATTGTAATAGCTGTAATGGCCATTCTTTGCCTCATGAAAGCATGAATAAAGATCTGATATGTCAATTAAATGAGAAATAGAACATAGTAGGGTTGTTTCTAAAATCTCATCTAATTAGCATGAGGAAAAATTAAAACTGAAACACAAAGATTTTTTAGACCTAAAAGAATACTGTTAATGCCTCATTTAGGATTATTTGGCAATCTTACCTCTAGTTACATATTTTGAAAACCTTCTTTGTAAAGAATCTGGTTAGTCCACAAATTCGCATGAATGCTGTGTACATTCTGAGAAAGAATGAAAAATTGTTCATTATAATTTGAAAATTTCTGAAGTAGAGTTTGGCCTTGCCCACTCATGTCCTCCTTGCAATTCATTGCCAGAAACAATAGCAAACACTTCAACAAATGTAGAGTTCATTACTCCAGTCTGGCACCAAATGACATGATTTAAACGTGAATGAAGGGTAAGGACAATCTAAGGTATGGTACTTACATTTAGTCTACCATGTTAAAAATATTGGTTCCAAAATATTTAAGTAATTTACATAAATAATATTAAATTTATCTCATTCTGCTGCTCAGTCTACTGGTTAGTTCTGTGATGTTGAGAAAATTACTAGATTTTTATCAAACTAAATTTCCTTATTTGAAAAATGAGTGATTTCCAACTTGGTGTTCTCTAATGTTCTGTATAAATCTAAACTAGAATTTAATATATTTTGTCAGGGTGCTACGTTGCATTAAACCAATACTTTATCTGAGTGTTTAGGATTAATATTGCTGCTGTAGTTTAATATTTATATGATTTGATGGCTTAAATTCTGACGGACACAAAAATAAAGAAGATATTGTGGCATTTAATACATTTACATAATATAGATATATGATAAGTAGTCTAAAAGTTTATGAATATTATTGTTCCAAATTTTTATTATCTAAAAATATATCATGAAAGTCAATTGAAGAATATATTAGATGTCTATCATTTTACATATCTTAAAATATCAGGCTTTAACTAAAAGTGGAGCAAAAATAAATCCTAAATATTTAATAAACCAAAAGCAAAAAATAATTGCATTGAAAATCCTTTACTGTAGAGCTGAATTTGCAATATTATTTCTTTTCCCTCAAAAATGGCAAAAGGCATTGTGCTCAATGAAAATGAAAAAAGAAAGAAAGAAAGAAAGAAAGAAACTTAATTTACCAGAGAATCCTTGTTGATCTGCAGATAATGTGAAGTAAAATCACTCATCATCAGGATTAGTTCTAACAGCATCTGCAGAAACCAAAGGAGAGCTGTGATGTGACAGCTCTTTTGAAAACATCCATCAGAGTCATCTTCTTCCTCTTGTTATGTCTTTCCTTTTCAAATATTTCCTCAGCCTGTGCATCTGGAGAATCTCCTGTTCTGTAGTAAATTATCTTTGTTTCATGAAATCTGTGCAATTTGTACAACACTCTCAATCATCATTAAAATAGACAACACCCTGCCTGAGTCACACAGATTGGGTCACTGAGTGAACACTTATACTATGCCTTTCTAGCCCTTTTGGCAATGGATAAAGCCACCACCACAAGGCGTTCTTTTTATTTAAAATAGGTACTGCATCATAGGGTTCACAAATCACAATGACATAAAAGCAAGCCTTGCTCCTACCCATCTCTACACCCACCTTGTTCCTCATCTACCCTTCCAACTCCCTATAGCAAACATTTCAGTTCTGTATTTTTATAATTAATTCTTCATTTATTACAATGCCATGGTGATTTTTTAAATAGATGATAATTTGTTAAAGATGTTTTTTAAAAAATCCAGTATTTGTCTTCTTCTTCTCTTTAGAATCCTGAAAATGAATTTCTACTGTCATTTATTTGTAGGCTGAAATAAAACAAAATAACTTGTCTGTACTCTCAAATGTAATAGATAAATATCAAACATATGGTTGGTTTTCATTATAATCCACTGTAAAAACAGGAATGTACCAATGGAAACTACAAAGTGCAGCATAAAACCTTTGTCGTAATAAGCCAGGCCCTTTTAAAAGAAGATGGCAAATGTTTGGGTCCATTTACACTGATTTGCTTGTATTGGCTTCAGAAGAATAAAGATAAAAGAATATATATTGGTAAGAATAAACTTTAAGAAAATATAACTAGTTCAGAAGCATTCACTATGTGGAAGTCAAGTCTCAGGGGCAGAAGTAGAGTGACTACAAGTATGTGAGCTTGTAAAAAACTAGTTAAAGGAGAAGGCACAGTATCACTAAATCAAGTCATAAGGTCTGACCACTAAGATGTACCATTTGCTATAACTTAGAATTACAGGGAGAAAATGGTTCAGGATGATCTATCCATTCTTCTTAGACTATTTGAAGCAATATAACACCAGAAATATCTCGAAGTGAAGTCATAAATCAGATAGTGGAAATGTTCCATTTAAACTAAACAGAATCAATTATCACATGTGGTTTAAAATATACTTAGTTGCTTAATTTGGGTCTTTGGATACAGGTAAATTGAGAGTGAACAGTTAAGTTCCTCAACTTAATCTTCAACCTTTCCCTTGTGTCTCTAATACAAATCTTCTCAAACCAGAGCATAATTTTTCTTTGAGGGCTGTAATCACAGGTCTCCAAATATCAGGTACCAAATCAGCTCTACTATGTTGACAGCCTTAATTGAATATGCTCAACATTAGATTAAAAAATTAAAAGTATAATTCCCGTCACCTTGCAGGGATGTTTTAAATTTAATCAAATAACCAAAAGGAGAGAAAACAATCAACCTCATCATACATTAGGAAATGTTTTCATCATTGCCCATCATTCATTAGGAATCATGCTGTATGATTTATTACTGAAGAATCTAGAACATTTTCTTTTTTGTCCAAGTTTATTACTAAATAGACTATGTAAAAAATAGTAAGATTTGTCTCCTCACTGTGAAACTTAGTTTATCATTTAAATAAAAAAACAACCAGCAGATTTATTTGATGCTACACTATTATGGAAGGAGAAAGAGCAGGCATGAAGTGCAGGAGAAAATATCCCCTCCCTCTGTGCTGTCTTGTGTTTGGGGTTCAACAATTTACAGAGTACTTTCTCTTTCTTCTTAGGGTCAAGATGCTAATTTCACTTGAGATGTGCTTGTTTTTCAAGACAGGAGATAGGATTTCATTTTTCATTTTTTATTTCTAACTTTTAAAAAATGCTATAAAAGTAATCGACATATAGTTTTTAAAAATGTATTAAAATGTTTGTAATGAGATCCATCAATCTCCTGCCCTTCCTGTCCTTATTTTCTAGTCTTGATCCTCAAAGGCAGTTGCCTTCAACAGTACATCTGGCAAAGAAAGGTGATGAATTCACTTGAGCACATATTAAATTTGTCTAAGTGGAAGTGTCCAGAAAATTGTTGGATATATGGGATTGAAATTTAGGAGGGAAATCTTGGATACACATATTGCTTTGGGAATTTTAATATATGGGTGGTATTTGAAGCTATAAAAATAATATCTATTTTGCTTTTTCAAATATGTGTAGAAGAGCCATTTGCAAAAGTATAATATAAATATAGCGTATTCTTAGAGAATAAATAGGTTTAAGTGTGGTCGTCGGAAACTTAGTAGTAATATACCTTGGCAGGCTGTTGTACATCTTGACTGCAACTAGAGACAACAAGACAACATAGAGATGATACAGCAAACTGGGTGAAAAACATAGCTCAAAAAAAAGCAGCAGTAGTTGGGCTTCCCTGGTGGTGCAGTGGTTGAGAGTCTGCCTGCCAATATAGAACACATGGGTTTGTGCCCCGGTCCGGGAAGACCCCCCACATACCTCAGAGCGGCTGGGCCCGTGAACCATGGCCGCTGAGCCTGCGGCAGCAGGAAAGGAGTGGAAGAAAAGACTAGAACCCAATCTTAGGTTTTCTTAAGATCAACCCTAGACTCCCTGCAGAAGTTCAGAAATTGGAAAGAGGATAATGATTTCTTATGGAGCTTTACTGAATGCTTCGTAGGATTTTCTGTGGAGATGGACGTAACTAAAATAGAATATTCTTATAAGAAAAACTGGGCAGTTAGTAAAATTTTTCTCTGTTTCTTTCATCCATAAGTGCCTTTTATTGTTATACTAAGGTTTCCCAGAATTCTTTGTTTCAATTCTCTACTCAGTTTAATCTCTTAGGATCAAGTTCCTTCACTGAGAAGTTTTTCCTTCACTTTCATCAAGACTCACCTGAAATTCCACTACTATCAATGAAAGATTAACTCCTATGGGAATTACCTTTCTGCCAAATACATTTATAAAATTGGACAAAAGACAAACAATTTCACACACTGAACAAGAGGTAGTGCACAACTCTGATCTCTGAGGTTAGAAAATAAATGAGGTGAACCCTAACATTTCCCCAATTTACACTGTGGGGGAGGGGGGAAGTTAGGAGATTACAGTGCATCCAGGAGGAATTCAAGCAGGGTTTAGCATCTAGCTGCATTGATGACTGAGATCAGAGCTGAGAGAGGAAATTGGCTAAAATGCATAGGGTACAATATCCAAAAAAAGGGGGTCCCACACATACACACACAGAGTTTTGGAGGTCTGCAAAAGTGTCTTCTTGAGTCTTTGATTGAATAGAAATTTATAAAGCATGAAGTAAAATTTCATGAAGCCAAGGAAAACACCAACTGAAAGTAGTAAGCTGGAAATTCTCTGGAGCTATGGCTTGGAAGAATGTGTGTTCCCACCAGCCAGGGGTAATAAACTTCATGATATGTGCAGTACTGGGTAGAGTCTTCGGAAGCATAAAGGCTTTTTTTTAAACTTCAATAGAAAAGTTGAAAAGCATACCTTGAAAGTATCAAATTTATTCTAGGCCAGAAAATAGTTCAAAATTATTCAAAGAAAAGAATCACCACTCAAAACCTCACAATTCACAATTTCTTGCATCTAATAAAAAATAACCAGCGTGTAAAAGAGCAGGACTATATGCCTCAGTGCCAGTAGAAAAGAAATCAATAGAAGCAGAACCAGATCTGACAGTAATGATGGTGTGATCAGACAGAAGTGCCTTAAGCATCTAATATAAACCTTAAAAACAGATTTAAAGATGTTAAGAAAACATAAGAAATGGAAGATATAAAAGTGAAATCTTTAGAACTTCTAAAGATTAAAAATATAATATCTGAATGAAAAATACATTAGATGTAATTAATTTCAGATTAGAAACTGCAGAAGAAAACATAGTGGACTTGAAGGCATACAAATAGAAAGTATCCAAAATAAAGAACAAAGCAAGAAAAGAATGAAAAGAGGGATTGGTTTATCAGGGAGCTGTGAGATAATATCAAGCTGTCTTATACGAAGGAAGTTGGAGTCTGAGGGGGAAGGGATATCTGAAGAAAGAATAATAAAAATATTTCAAATTTGAAAAATTGTCACATTCAAAAATAGCACTGAAGCTGAATAAATACAAGTGAAACCACACCATGACGCATTATAATCAATTTACTGAACACCAGTGATGAAAAGAAATAAAGAGAAGCCAGGGAAATGGCTCCCACGCAAAGAATCACATACAAAGACACAGTTCAGGGAAAAGTTCTATAAGTGATTATTACATAGCTATGCATTTTAAAAACCTCATCAAACTATATAGTAAAGTGAGTGAAATAATTTTATGCAAATTTTTCTTCAATAAACTGATTATTCAAAAAGGTTTGCTTGTTATATTCTATTCTATATTTATTTGACAAGTTATAACTGTATTAAGGACAGATAAAAGATAAATAAACTTCTTTTTTAGGGTACTTACATCTCAAAACAAATTTTGGAGTGAAGGTTTTAACCTCAAAGACAGAACTTTTCACGATAGTCATTTTGAGTGCTGTGATGAAAGTATTTGGAAACAGGATAGATTTTCTAGCACTTATCAAATGTCACCATAGAACTAGCCAAATAGATGCAGTCCTGCAAAAAAAAAAAAAAAAAAAAAAAAAGCTTCATATTTAAAATGTCAGTTCAGGAAATCATAGAGAGAAGAAACTCAAGTTATGGCAATTTTCCAAAAATTCAATTTTCCATAATAATATTGTGATATAAAGCATAGAGCAACTAAACTTCACAGAAGAGAAGAAGACGATATTAACAAGAAACACTTTAAACATCCTCCATGATAGGGCTCTGTGAAGGACATTGGGAGTAAAAAGACATATCACCGGGGCTTCCCTGGTAGTGCAGTGGTTGAGAGTCCGCCTGCCGATGCAGGGGACACTGGTTCGTGCCCCGGTCTGGGAAGATCCCCACATGCTGCGGAGTGGCTGGGCCCGTGAGCCATGGCCGCTGAGCCTGCGCGTCCGGAGCCTGTGCTCCGCAACGGGAGAGGCCACAACAGCGAGAGGCCCGTGTGCCGCAAAAAAAAAAAAAAAAAAAAAATAGCAGGCTACATCTATCATCACAAATGATCTACACATCTATTGAAGAGAAAATTGATTCTGTTTAAGGTCCTGTCAACGTCTACTTGTATTTTATAGGTCTAGGATTAATTTGCAAATAGTATCAAACTTACTGGAAGGACATGGTTTACTAAAGTGAAATATAAAACCCATAACAATCTTCAAAGTGATGGGTGCTTTATAGATTTTATGTGAAATCAGTTTAAGTTAAAAGTTGGCACTTGTTTCTTTCAACAGGCTGCATTTCCAAGAAAATACATGAAAGGGAAAGTACATTGACGTTCTTGGGGAGCTACATTCAAGAATAATTTCTCTAGGTAGAACTAAGCCAAAGTAACGCTATAGAGAAAGAATGCGGGCAGCTTACCAGAATAACTGGGTTGTAACGTATTTCTACTGAATCAGCAGTCCAAGTGTAGCAGCGAGATCCTAAATCTCCACAATATTCATTAATAACTCTGACTACCAAATTAGAATTTCTGTCACAAAAGCCTTTATCAGAAACTTGATAATGGCTTTTGAGTTTATCATTCTGTGTTTCATAATATACCTTGAGACTTAAACCAATGACTTTTGACCCAAGTAATTTTTTTCTAAGATGAAAGTGAATTAGATGGGGCAGACTAGACAGATACCATTAAAGAATTTCAATTGCATTCTCTGGCCTAAAAAATATTATAAACCTAGCTGTTTTCTACTTACAACATAAGCAACGGTTAAATTATTTATATAGGTTTTCAGAGTAAATATTGCTGATACAATGGAAAAACTGCAGTTTTTGTCTATTTTTATCACTTATCTATTCAAATGGCTTGGCCCTGACTTTTGACAGTTTTAGCTGGATTTCATTTAAATAAAGTAAGCAAGTTGTAATTTAACCCACTGATGCCATAAACCGTACTGCAATGCATATCCAAAATATATACTCATGAGCATAACACGTTTTCATTATACACTAGCTCTACACACTCATTAATATAAAACACATTCACTGGAATTAAACTTATTGACCCAATGGATATATCTATATCTATATCTATCTATATCTATATCTATATCTATATATAGTGTATTGGTTTTGTAAAATGCACACTCAAGTTCTGAATCAGTCTCAGACCAAATGGTGGCTTAAGTTCCCCTGATACCCACTTTCCTAAAACTTTTGCCATCATTTTTCCTCTCTATCATGATGAGTAAGAAAAATTCAAGCAATAAGAAGGCTGATGTATGACCCTACTTTTTATGTTTGTAAAGAAAGGAATTCATGTCCTAGTTTAATATGACTCCTCTACCTATTATTTGTTCTTCTTCGTTCTTTCTCACCGTTGTGGCCTTTCCCGTTGCGAAGCACAGGCTCCGCGGCATGTAGGATCCTCCCAGACCGGGGCACACACCAGTGTCCCCTACATCGGCAGGCGGACTCTCAACCACTGCGCCACCAGGGAAGCCCCTTTCTTTGTTCTTTTTAATCCATACTCCTTCCTTCCTTCCTTTTCTCTCTCCCCACCCCCCCACCCCCTCCCCAGGTCTCCTTTTATTAACTCTTCACATTCTTTTCTCACCTACAGTGAGTGTATTTTTAATTTTAGCATACAAATTGAATCTTCTTATGTTAATATTCTTGTCAAGCATCCCTTTTTCTGTATCTCTAAGTAAAATCTAACTAAAATGTTTGTGTTGAGACTTTTTAGGAAACAGGTCACCTTGAAGGTGAAGGGATTAATAACATGTGAGCTGAGGTCTGGGGGTACCCGAGATACCAATGCTTGCTGTTGAAGATTCTTCAGTTTCTTTTTGGCATAGATATTCTGGTTCCCTGGTTTCACATATGTGAATCTGAACCCTTTGGACACAACTTATCTTTCTTGCAGCTGCGCCACTGAACTTCTGCTGGGACTGTCAACCAGACCATACAATGTGTCTCACTCCTGTACAGCCTGTGTTTCAATGGTAACCCCCTCTTTTGGACCTGTAGGTAGTTTCCTAACTCACTGGGTTTGGTTTATATTCTTCTAAATAAGCTGACCTTGAGTATGATCACCTCTCCATTAGACATCACCAGGAATGTTGAGTTCCCATTGTTCTAAGGAGTAGTGTCAACATCTTATAGTGAATGGCTATATGGTGACAAATCCTTTATAATTAAAAAAAAGTTGTTTCTAAACAATATATCTGATGCTCTGCTCATACATCAGTGATTATCCAGGAGATAATGATGAGAGTACACTGGATATGTTATAAATGTTAGGGGTAAGGAAAAGTCAGCTGTAGTCTAGCTATTTGTGTATCTTTCTTCTGGCATTATTTAGATTTTAGAAATCCAGTCACTGCTTCAAACCTACATTGTAGTAGACTGTATTCATGGCCCCAATACTCCCCCCCACCCCACCCCCTCCTATGTCTATGTCTTTTGCCTTGTGACCATGCAGTTCCTTTGAAAAGGGGAAAGGGTATATTTCCCCACCTCTTTATTCTGAATTTGGCCATGTGTCTTGCTTTTGTCCATGGAATGATTCAGAAGTGAAGGTGTTCCTGTTTTGAACCTAGACATTAGGAGGTCTTCCATGTTCCAGTACACTCTTTCTTAAGTCTTTGCCTTTGCCAGAAGATAGTCTGAGTCAACCTACTAGACTTAAATAGCACATGACAAATGCGACGTTTCTCTGGTCACCCTAGCCGAAGCCAGGCTATGTCAGCCAAACAGCCAGCTGAGCTCCAGGTATCTGAGCAAGCACAGCCAAGTTTAGCAGAGCCCCTTAGCTGACCCCCCACTTAATTACAGATATGTGAACAATGAACAATTATTGTCGATTACAGCTGAAGTTTTGTGGTTGTTTGTTTTGTGGCGTTACCACTATAGTATTGTGACATCGATAATTGGTATATAGAATTTTTCAAAAGACAGTGTTCAGATCACAGAGTCATCAACAATTCCAGAGGGGATCTCTGACTTCCTTTCCTCTCACTGATAGTAAAATATTTCTGTGTCCTATTCAGTTCACTACAGGAAAATCACTTGAACCTCTATTTTTATCTCTAAGTTCTATAGGCCAGAATATCATTCTGTCTTCCATTATTTGGGGCTTATCCTTAGGGAAACCTTTGTACCCCTTTCATTGTATTTCCACATGGAGTGACGTTCATTAGCATAAAACCCATAGCCTTTATCCATTCCTTCACTCACTTTTCCTTTGAAGAAGAGAACTGAATTCCAACTGGGAAATCTTTTGGTAAAAACTGGTTATAGAGTCAGCTGCCTGCAGGGAGCATATGATATTCTTCTTTGCCTAAGTTCTGGCAGGGTAGAGCTGCAATTTGAGATTCTGTATTTATTTACTCTGAGTGTGAGTGGAAAGACTAGGTAATTCTGAGTTTGACTATTTGAAAACTCATTGCTATTCGTATAAGCAAACTGATTTAATAAAAATAACTTTAGAGTTCCATTTGCCCATCTTCATTACTCTCTCATTTGACTTAAACTTAGATGGTTAAAAGAAGGTTTCTCTCTCTTTCTGTCACATCCCACTAACTTCCATTCTACCCTTAGCATCAAAGACTCTAACCCATCCTGCATGCTCTTCTCTTCTGTGCTACCATTTCTCCAGACACTAACAATAACGACATAAAATGTAGAATTATATCCAGTCAGTTGTTTAAGCCTAAGATCAGTCAATTAATTTGAGCTTTTGCTTGCTTTCCTTCAATTATCAAAATTCACTGAGCACCTACTGAGAACCAGACCACGAATGAGACGATAGCTATGCCAATATGTAATAACCTTGACCCCAGCCTTTAAGAATTGAGTCAACCATCTAAACTACCAATGTTGTAAAATCACCAGACTAATTTGTTTGCATGAAGGAAACCTCCAGTCCCCATTTGATGGATCACAAAGTAGCACTTTTTTATTCTTAAGTCTGCTTAACATCAGAATTTAACCATTTATTCAGCAAATATTTATCATCATCATCATCTACTAGTTGGTAGGCACTGTCCTTAGAAATGAGGAAAAGTCATGAGCCACATAAGTTTCATATCCTTATGCAGCTTTCATTCTCTTAGAGGAGATTGTAATAAATTCATACATGAGGAAATATGCACTATAATTTCCGGTAATCACTGGAAATATGGAGGGGAAATAAAACAGCTTAGAGGAAGAGATAATGAGGAATGTAGGTGATGTATTTTAGATACAATGGTCAGAGGAGGCTTCTCTGTGAAGGAGATTTTGGAGCAAATGCCTGAATGATGTGAAAGAAGAAACTGTGTGATAACCTGCTGGAAAATGTTCCAAGCAGAGAAAAGGCAGATTAACATCCCCGAGGGAACAATGAGACGGACTCCAGTGGCAGGACTGAGTCAGAGAAGAATATAGAATGTGATTTTACAAAGAGTAGGAAAAACTAGAACATTTAAATCTAAGTTTGATAAGAATTAACTGAAGGGTTTTGAACAAGGGAATGATAACACATATTCTCTAAAGAGATTCTTCTACCAGTGTCTGCTATGTGAAGAATTAAGGGTGGTGGAGTCTGAGGATAGTAGGAAAATTTGCCAGGAGACTACACTATAGTAATTGGCTAAGAAATGAAGGTTGGAGGCTTGAAAAGTGTTGGTGATAGAGGGGATGGGAAGGCCAGCTGTAGGATATATTCTTGAAGATAGTACTAATGGGGCTTGATGATATATTAGATGTGAGAGTGGTGGAAAAATAAAAGTCTAAGATGATATCCAGGTTTTTACTTGAACAGTTGGTGAATGGTGGTACAGTTGTGCCATTTACTTGGTAGGTTTGGAGGCAGAGATACAAAGGGTTGGTGTTGAACGTGTTAAATATGAGAGATTATTTGGCATCAAGGTGGAGCTGTCCAGTAGGCTGATGTGAGTCTAGGGGTCAGAAGAAGGACTACAGATGAGAGCTGAGACATAAATTTGGGAGTCATCGGCACTTAGTTGAGGTTGTACTGTACGAAGTCATTAGGTCATGAATGAAGATGCAGAAGAGAAGATGGCAAGGACCAAACTCTGAACACTTCAACACTTGAAGTTGGAAAGGAAGAAAAAGAGTGTGCAAAGAGCTGGAAGGGAGCAGCAAGTGTGTAAGGAGGAAGCCAGATGTGTATAATATCCTGAAAGCCAAGTGAAAAACATGTTTCAAATATTGCTGAGAGAAAAAAAAAAAAGATGGCGGAAGAGTAAGACGCGGAGATCGCCTTCCTCCCCACGGATACACCAGAAATACATCCACAGGTGGAACAACTCCTACAGAACTCCTACTGAAGGCTGGCAGAAGACCTCAGACCTCCCAAAAGGCAAGAAACTCCCCACGTAACTGGGTAGGGCAAAAGAAAAAACAGAGACAAAAGAATAAGGACGGCACCTGCACCAGTGGGAGGGAGCTGTGAAGGAGGAAAAGTTTCCACACACTAGGAAGCCCCTCCGCGGGCGGAGACTGCGGGAGGCAGAGGGGGGAGTTTCGGGACCGCGGAGTAGTGCACAGCGACGGGTGCGGAGGGCAAAGCGGGGAGATTCCTGCACAGACGATCGGTGCTGACCGGCACTCACCAGCCCGAGTGGCTTGTCTGCTCACCCGCCGGGGCGGGCGGGGCTGCGAGCTGAGGCTCGGGTTTTGGTTTTGGACGGAGCTCAGGGAGAGGACTGGGGTTGGCGGCTTGAACATAGCCTGAAGGGGTTAGTGCACCACGACTAGCCGGGAGGGAGTTCGGGGAAAAGCCTGCACCGGCCGAAGAGGCAAGAGACTTTTTCTTCCCTCTTTGTTTCCTGGTGCGCGAGGAGAGGGGTTTAAGAGCGCTGCTTAAAGGAACTCCAGAGACGGGCGCGAGCCGCGGCTAAAAGCGCGAACCCCAGAGACGGGCGCGAGCCGCGGCTGAGGGCGCGAGCCCCCGAGATGGGCGCGAGCCGCGGCTGAAAGCGCAAACCCCAGAGACGGGCGCGAGCCGCGGCTAAAACCGCGGACCCCAGAGACGGGCAGGAGACGCTAAGGCTGCTGCTGCCGCCACCAAGGGGCCTGTGTGCGAGCACAGGTCACTCTCCACACCCCTCTTCCGCGGAGCCTGTGCAGCCCGCCACTGCCAGGTTCCCGGGATCCAGGGACAACTTCCCCGGGAGTACGCACGGCGGGTCTCAGGCTGGTGCAACATCACGCTGGCCTCTGCCGCAACGTCACGCTGCCTCTGCAGCCGCAGGCCCGCCCCGCACGTAGTGCCCCTCCTACCCCCATCCCCCAACCCCCGGCCTGAGTGAGCCGGAGGCCCCGAATCAGCGGCTCCTTTAACCCCGTCCTGTCTGAGCGAAAAAACAGACGCCCTCCAGCGACCTACACGCAGAGGCAGGGCCAAATCCAAAGCTGAGCTCCTGTGAGCTGTGAGAACAAAGAAGAGAAAGGGAAATCTCTCCCAGCAGCCACAGAAGCAGCGGATTAAAGCTCCACAATCAACTTGATATACCCTGCATCTGTGGAATACCTGAATAGACAAGGAATGATCCCAAATTGAAGAGGTGGAATTTAGGAGCGAGATCTATGATTTTTTTCCCTTTTCCTATTTTTGTGAATGTGTACGTGTATGCTTCTGTGTGAGATCCTGTCTGTATACTCTTGCTTCCACCATTTGTCCTAGGGCTCTATCCGTCCGTGACTTTTTTTTAAAAATTCTTTTTCTTAATAATTAAGTTTAATTGTAATAACTTTATTATACTTTACCTTCGTTCTTTCTTTCTTTCCTTCCTTCCTTCCCTCCTTTAGACAACGAATCACCCCAAATTGAGGAGGTGGTCTCAGGGAGCAGGATTTATGATTTTTCCCCCTTTACCTCTTTTTGTGAAGGTGTATGTGTATGCTTCTGTGTAAGATTTTCTCTGTATAGCTTTGCTTCCAACATTTGTCCTAAGGTTCTATCCGTCCCTTTTTTTTTTTTTTTCTTTCTAAATATTTTTTAATTCAATAACTATATTATACTTTATTTTATTTTTACTGTATCATCTTTCTTTCTGTCTTTTTTCCTTCTTTCCCTCCTTCCTTCCTTCCTCCCTCCCTCCCTCCCTCCCTCCTTTCTTTCCTTCTTTGCTTCTTTCTTCCTTCCTTCCTTTCCTCCTCTCCCTCTTTCTTTACTCATACTTCTACTAATTCTCCCTACTTTTTCTCCCTTTTATTCTGAGCTGTGTGGATGAAAGGCTCTTGGTGCTCCAGCCAGGAGTCAGGGCTCTGCCTCTGAGGTAGGAGAGCCAACTTCAGGACACTGGTCAACAAGAGACCTCCCAGCTCCACATAATATTAAACGGTGGAAATATCCCAGAGACCTCCATCTTAACACCAGCACCCAGCTTCACTCAACGACCAGCAAGCCACAGTGCTGGACAACCTATGCCAAACAACTAGCAAAACAGGAACACAACCCCACCCATTAGCAGAGAGGCTGCCTAAAATCATAATAAGGCCACAGACACCCCAAAACACACCACCAGACGTGAACCTGCCCACTAGAGAGACAAGATCCAGCCTCATCCAGCACAACACAGGCACTAGTCCCCTCCACCAGGAAGCCTACACAACCCACTGAAACAACCTTAGCCACTGGAGACAGACATCAAAAACAACGGGAACTACGAAAGTGCAGCCTGCAAAAAGGAGACCCCAAACACAGTAAGATAAGCAAAATGAGAAGACAGAAAAACACACAGCAGATGAAGGAGCAAGATAAAAACCCACCAGACCTAACAAATGAAGAGGAAATAGGCAATCTACCTGAAAAAGAATTCAGAATAATGATAGTAAGGATGATCCGAAATCTTGGAAGTAGAATGGACAAAATGCAAGAAACAGTTAACAAGGACCTACAAGAACTAAAGATGAAACAAGCAACGATGAACAACGCAATAAATGAAATTAAAATCACTCTAGATAGGATCAATAGCAGAATAACTGAGGCAGAAGAACGGATAAGTGACCTGGAAGATAAAGTAGTGGAAATAACTACTGCAGAGCAGAATAAAGAAAAAAGAATGAAAAGAACTGAGGACAGTCTCAGAGACCTCTGGGACAACATGAAACGCACCAACATTCGAATTATAGGGGTTCCAGAAGAAGAAGAGAAAAAGAAAGGGACTGAGAAAATATTTGAAGAGATTATAGTTGAAAACTTCCCTAATATGGGAAAGGAAATAGTTAATCAAGTCCAGGAAGCACAGAGGGTCCCATACAGGATAAATACAAGGAGAAACACGCCAAGACACATATTAATCAAACTGTCAAAAATTAAATACAAAGAAAGCATATTAAAAGCAGCAAGGGAAAAACAACAAATAACACACAAGGGAATCCCCATAAGGTTAACAGCTGATCTCTCAGCAGAAACCCTACAAGCCAGAAGGGAGTGGCAGGACATACTGAAAGTGCTGAAGGAGAATAGCCTGCAACCAAGACTACTCTACCCAGCAAGGATCTCATTCACATTTGATGGAGAAATTAAAACCTTTACAGACAAGCAAAAGCTGAGAGAGTTCAGCACCACCAAACCAGCTTTACAACAAATGCTAAAGGAACTTCTCTAGACACGAAACACAAGAGAAGGAAATGACCTATAGTAGCGAACCCAAAACAATATATAAAATGGAAATAGGAACATGCATATCGATAATTACCTTAAATGTAAATGGACTAAATGCTCCCACCAAAAGACACAGATTGGCTGAATGGATACAAAAACAAGACCCTTATATATGCTGTCTACAAGAGACCCACTTCAGAACTAGAGACACATACAGACTGAAAGTAAGGGGATGGAAAAAGATATTCCATGCAAATGGAAACCAAAAGAAAGCTGGAGTAGCAATTCTCATATCAGACAAAATAGACTTTAAAATAAGGACTATTAAAAGGGACAAAGAAGGACACTACATAATGATCAAGGGATCGATCCAAGAAGAAGATATAACAATTGTAAATATTTATGCACCCAACATAGGAGCACCTCAATACATAAGGCAAATACTAACAACCATAAAAGGGGAGATCAACAGTAACACATTCATAGTAGGGGACTTTAACACCCCACTTTCACCCATGGACAGATCATCCAAAATGAAAATAAATAAGGAAACACAAGCTTTAAATGATACATTAAACAAGATGGACTTAATTGATATTTATAGGACACTCCATCCAAAAACAACAGAATACACATTTTTCTCAAGTGCTCATGGAACATTCTCCAGGATAGATCATATCTTGGGTCACAAATCAAGCCTTGGTAAATTTAAGAAAACTGAAATTGTATCAAGTATCTTTTCCAACCACAACGCCATGAGACTAGATATCAATTACAGGAAAAGATCTTTAAAAAATACAAACACATGGAGGCTAAACAATACACTACTTAATAATGAAGTGATCACTGAAGAAATCAAAGAGGAAATAAAATAATACCTAGAAACAAATGACAATGGAGACACAACGACCCAAAACCTATGGGATGCAGCAAAAGCAGTTCTAAGGGGGAAGTTTATAGCAATACAAGCCCACCTTAAGAAGCAGGAAACATCTCGAATAAACAACCTAACCTTGCACCTCAAGCAATTAGAGAAAGAAGAACAAAAAAACCCCAAAGCTAGCAGAAGGAAAGAAATCATAAAAATCAGATCAGAAATAAATGAAAAAGAAATGAAGGAAACAATAGCAAAGATCAATAAAACTAAAAGCTGGTTCTTTGAGAAGATAAACAAAATAGATAAACCACTAGCCAGACTCATCAAGAAAAAAAGGGAGAAGACTCAAATCAGTAGAATTAGAAATGAAAAAGGAGAAGTAACAACTGACACTGCAGAAGTAAAAAAAATCATGAGAGATTACTACAAGCAACTCTATGCCAATAAAATGGACAATCTGGAAGAAATGGACAAATTCTTAGAAATGCACAACCTGCCAAGACTGAATCAGGAAGAAATAGAAAATATGAACAGACCAATCACAAGCACTGAAATTGAAACTGTGATTAAAAACCTTCCAACAAACAAAAGCCCAGGACCAGATGGCTTCACAGGTGAATTCTATCAAACGTTTAGAGAAGAGCTAACACCTATCCTTCTCAAACTCTTCCAAAATATAGCAGAGGGAGGAACACTCCCCAATTCCTTCTACGAAGCCACCATCACCTTGATACCAAAACCAGGCAAGGATGTCACAAAGAAAGAAAACTACAGACCAATATCACTGATGAACATAGATGCAAAAATCCTCAACAAAATACTAGCAAACAGAATCCAACAGCACATTAAAAGGATCATACACCATGATCAAGTGGGGTTTATTCCAGGAATGCAAGGATTCTTCAATATACGAAAATCTATCAATGTGATAAACCATATTAACAAATTGAAGGAGAAAAACCATATGATCATCTCAATAGATGCAGAGAAAGCTTTCGACAAAATTCAACACCCATTTATGATAAAAACCCTCCAGAAAGTAGGCATAGAGGGAACTTTCCTAAACATAATAAAAGCCATATATGACAAGCCCACAGCAAACATCATCCTCAATGGTGAAAAACTGAAAGCATTTCCACTAAGATCAGGAACAAGACAAGGTTGCCCACTCTCACCACTCTTATTCAACATAGTTTTGGAAGTTTTAGCCACAGCAATCAGAGAAGAAAAGGAAATAAAAGGAATCCAAATCGGAAAAGAAGAAGTAAAGCTGTCACTGTTTGCAGATGACATGATACTATACATAGAGAATCCTAAAGATGCTACCAGAAAACTACTAGAGCTAATCAATGAATTTGGTAAAGTAGCAGGATACAAAATTAATGCACAGAAATGTCTGGCATTCCTATATACTAATGATGAAAAATCTGAAAGTGAAATCAAGAAAACACTCCCATTTACCATTGCAACAAAAAGAATAAAATATCTAGGAATAAACCTACCTAAGGATACGAAAGACCTGTATGCAGAAAATTATAAGACACTGATGAAAGAAATTAAAGATGATACAAATAGATGGAGAGATATACCATGTTCTTGGATGGGAAGAATCAACATTGTGAAAATGACTCTACTACCCAAAGCAATCTACAGATTCAATGCAATCCCTATCAAACTACCACTGGCATTTTTCACAGAACTAGAACAAAAAATTTCGCAATTTGTATGGAAACACAAAAGACCCAGAATAGCCAAAGCAATCTTGAGAACGAAAAAAGGAGCTGGAGGAATAAGGCTCCCTGACTTCAGACTATATTACAAAGCAACAGTAATCAAGACAGTATGGTACTGGCACAAAAACAGAAAGATAGATCAGTGGAACAGGATAGAAAGCCCAGAGATAAACCCACGCACATATGGACACCTTATCTTTGATAAAGGAGGCAGGAATGTACAGTGGAGAAAGGACAGCCTCTTCAATAAATGGTGCTGGGAAAACTGGACAGGTACATGTAAAAGTATGAGATTAGATCACTCCCTAACACCATACACAAAAATAAGCTCAAAATGGATTAAAGACCTAAATGTAAGGCCAGAAACTATCAAACTCTTAGAAGAAAACATAGGAAGAACACTCTATGACATAAATCACAGCAAGATCCTTTCTGACCCACCTCCTAGAGTAATGGAAATAAAAACAAAAATAAACAAATGGGACCTAATGAAACTTCAAAGCTTTTGCACAGCAAAGGAAACCATAACCAAGACCAAAAGACAACCCTCAGAATGGGAGAAAACATTTGCAAATGAAGCAACTGACAAAGGATTAATCTCCAAAATTTACAAGCAGCTCATGCAGCTCAATAACAAAAAAACAAACAACCCCATCCAAAAATGGGCAGAAGACCTAAACAGACATTTCTCCAAAGAAGATATACAGAATGCCAACAAACACATGAAAGAATGCTCAACATCATTAATCATTAGAGAAATGCAAATCAAAGCTACAATGAGATATCATCTCACACCAGTCAGAATGGCCATCATCAAAAAATCTAGAAACAATAAATGCTGGAGAGGGTGTGGAGAAAAGGGGACACTCTTGCACTGCTGGTGGGAATGTGAATTGGTTCAGCCACTGTGGAGAACAGTATGGAGGTTCCTTAAAAAACTACAAATAGAATTACCATATGACCCAGCAATCCCACTACTTGGCATATACCCTGAGAAAACCAAAATTCAAAAAGAGTCATGTACCAAAATGTTCATTGCAGCTCTATTTACAATAGCCAGGACATGGAAACAACCTAAGCGCCCATCATCGGATGAATGGATAAAGAAGATGTGGCACATATACACAATGGAATATTACTCAGCCTTAAAAAGAAATGAAATTGAGCTATTTGTAATGAGATGGATAGACCTAGAGTCTGTCATACAGAGTGAAGTAAGTCAGAAAGAAAAAGACAAATACCGTATGCTAACACATATATATGGAATTTAAGGGAAAAAAATGTCATGAAGAACCTAGGGGTAAGATAGGAATAAAGACGCAGACCTACTGGAGAACGGACTTGAGGGTATGGGGGGGGGTGAGTTTTGACAGGGCGAGAGAGAGTCATGGACATATACACACTAACAAACGTAGTAAGGTAGATAGCTGGGGGGAAGCAGCCGCAAGGCACAGGGATATTAGCTCGGTGCTTTGTGACAGCCTGGAAGGGTGGGATGGGGAGAGTGGGAGGGAGGGAGACGCAAGAGGGAAGACATATGGGAACATATGTATATGTATAGCTGATTCACTTTGTTGTAAAGCAGAAACTAACACACCATTGTAAAGCAATTATACCCCAATAAAGATGTTTAAAAAAAAAAATATTGCTGAGAGGTTAAGAGAAAGACTGAGAATTTAACATTCGATTTTGAAGATAGATATTATACCTAAATTTTATATAAGTGACTTCAGAAGTATGGTGAAGATAAAAACCTGATTTCAGTGGGTAAAAGATAAAAAGGAAGGTAAGGTAAGGAAGTACAGAAAGTAAAAATAAACACATTTTTCTAAATATTTTGGCATGAAGAGAAACACACAAATTGAGTAGCTGGACAGAAATCTAATGTTAAATAATTTAAGATAAAAGAGGGCTTATTGAATAAGTAGGGGCAGTTGAGGGGATTAAAAGAACAGCTGAAAAGACAAGGGCATATGTGGGGAAAATCTGCAATTTTTAGAACCTGGGCCTTGCATGCTCTCATCCCTGCTTTTGTCGCTCCTTCCTTCATCTTTTTTCATCTACAGGGAAGTCTCATTCTCTCATAACCAGCAGAAGCTCTAGGATTCCCTCCTTCCAAGTCCAAGAAGAGAAAGTAAAAAGAACTTCACTTTCAACTCCAATTCAGAACATACAGGGACTCCAACTGACCCTCTAGCTTCTGCTCGAAAGGACTTTGTTGGCGGGGAATACAGGACAGGTATTGACTCAGACGAGGCATATTGGGTGCAAGCGATGTAGAGGCTAAGATGAGACTTCCTCATGAGCTGATTAGCTTTGTAAAAGGCTCCAGTTGAGCTGGGACTAAAAGGATGGGAAGGATTCGAATAGGTGACGTGGGTGAGAAGGGAACATGCTGAGAGCAAAATCATGGAAGCACAAATGCAAGGGATACAAGGAAGGTGACTTGATTAAAGAGGAGAGCAAGGGAAGGAATGTCATTTGCTGAGAATCTAGGATCTACTAGGTAACGACTGGTACTTCACATATTACTTTCTCATTTAATCCTCATGGATAAGTTTTGGTACTTTTGGCTACATATAGTAGAAATGCCTGTTAAATCTGGGCTACGTAGAAAATGAGTTGGCTCAAATCAGAAGTACAGATGTGAGCCAGGGTTTAGCATTGGTTGATTCAATAACTCAAAGATCTACTTACTGCTCCACAAATGTAGTGTTTTTCACTTAACTATAATGCATCTTTGCACTGAAAAGACTTTTGTGTTCAGTTCATATGCTAACCTGCACTAACTAATTTAAATTGAGTAAAATAAATCATTTAGTTCTTCAATCACACTAGCCATGTTTTAAGTGCTTGGAGGCCACCTATGTTTTGTGGCTACGTATTATTATTGTGGCTACACACAGAATTATTTCCATCATCACAGAAGGTTCTATTGGACAGTACTGCTCTACCTCCCTAAAGTACTTTCTAAGAATTCTCACTTTTTAGCACATTTACCTCTCAATGCTAAGATTTTTTGGGTCTTATTTCCTCATTTTATCCCTTAATTATACATTGCTCTTGGGTTGGTCTTTTAAATATTTCTTATGTATACATATTATCTGCACAAGATAGTAAATTTCAAGAGCAAGGAAATTTTCCATGCTGAATGATGAATAACCACTTGTTGCTTTGAATCTGAACACTATTTTAAGATTTCAAATTGACACCAAATACCCATATGAATAGCAAAAAGGCAGCATTAAATTAAATTTTTATTTTAGAATAGTTTTAGATTCACAGAAAAATTGGAAAGATGGTACAGAGTCCCCATATACCCCACATTGTTTCCCCTATTACTAACATATTATACTAGTGTAGTATATTTGTTACAATCAAATGATGTTGATACATTATTATCAACTAAAATCCATACCTTTATTCCATTTTTAATCTAATCTTCTTTTTTCTGCTCCAGGTTCCCATCCAGGATACCGCATTATATTAAGTAGCCATGTTACCTTGACTGTGACAGTTTCTCAGAATTTCCTTTCTTTTTTTTTTTTTTTTTACAACCTTATTAGAGTATAATTGCTTTACAATGTTGTGTTAGTTTCTGCTTTATAACAAAGTGAATCAGTTATACATATACATATGTTCCCATATCTCTTCCCGCTTGCGTCTCCCTCCCTCCCACCCTCCCTATCCCACCCCTCCAGGCAGTCACAAAGCACCGAGCTGATCTCCCTGCGCTATGCGGCTGCTTCCCACTAGCTATCTACCTTACCTTTGGTAGTGTATATATGTCCATGCCTCTCTCTCGCTTTGTCACAGCTTACCCCTCTCCCTCCCCATATCCTCAAGTCCATTCTCTAGTAGGTCTGTGTCTTTATTCCTGTCTTACCCCTAGGTTCTTCATGACATTTTTTTCCCTTAAATTCCATGTATATGTGTTAGCATACGCTATTTGTCTTTCTCTTTCTGACTTACTTCACTTTGTATGACGGTCTCTAGGTCTATCCATCTCATTACAAATAGCTCAATTTCGTTTCTTTTTATGACTGAGTAATATTCCATTGTATATATGTGCCACATCTTCTTTATCCATTCATCTGATGATGGACAATTAGGTTGTTTCCTGTCTTTAACGACCTTCATCATTTTGAGGAGTACTGGTTCGGTATTTCATAGGATGTCCCTCAGCTGGGATTCGTCTGATGTTTTTCCCATGATTAGAATGAAGCATTTTAATATGACCATTTGAAGGCTGATATTCAATACTTTTCAAAATAAAATTAAAGTGAAAGAAAAGAGCAGAAATCTAAGGATTGAGGCCAAAAAGCATTACAGTTATAGTTGGTACATAGAATAGTTTTGTGGTGTCACAAAACTATTTATACAGGTAATAGAGCTGAATAGTTACATACATAGTTCTAGCTGAAGTCCTCAAAGGCTAGGGATGAAGAGTGGTCAGAAGTCTTTATACAGGGAACGTTATGAACATGAGATGGGGAAAATAGATACCTAAATCTATTTCAACAAACTTTATTTTTTCTTTTTGGTTTGCAAATATTTTCTCTAATTCTTTGAGGTTGTCCTCTAATTCTATTGAATATTTTTCCTTTGCCATACAAAAGCTTTTAGGTTATTATTATTCTTAACACGTTTATTAGAGTATAATTGTTTTACAATGGTGTGTGAGTTTCTGCTTTATAACAAAGTGAATCAGTTATACATATACATATACCCCATATTTCCTCCCTCTTGTGTCTCCCTCCCACCCTTCCTATATCACCCCTTTAGGTGGTCACAAAGCACCAAGCTGATCTCCCTGTACTATGAGGCTGCTTCCCACTAGTTATCTATTTTACATTTGGCAGGGTATATATTTCCATGCCACTCTCTCACTTCGTCCCAGCTTAACCTTCCTCCTCCTCATGTCCTCAAGTCCACTCTCTACATCTGCATTTTTATTCCTGTCCTGTCCCTAGGTTCTTCAAAACTACTTTTTTTTTTTTAGATTCTATATATATGCATTAGCATACGGTATTTGTTTTTCTCTTTCTGACTTACTTCACTCTGTATGACAGGCTCTAGGACCAGCCACCTCACTAGAAATAAGTCAATTTTGTTTTTTATGGCTGAGTAATATTCCATTGTATATATGTGCCACATCTTCTTTATCCATTCATCTGTAAATGGGTACTTAGGTTGCTTCCATGTCCTGGCTATTGTAAAAAGGGCTGCAATGGACATTGTGGTACATGACTCGTTTTGAATTATGGTTTTCTCAGGGTATATGCCCGGTAGTGGGATTGCTTGCTTATGGTAGTTCTATTTTAGCTTTTTAAGGAACCTCCATACTGTTCTCCATAGTGGCTGTATCAATTTGCATTCCCACCAACAGTGCAAGAGGGTTGTCTTTTCTCCACACCCTCTCCAGCAATTATTGTTTGTAGATTTTTTTGATGATGGCTGTTCCAACTGGAGAGAGGTGATACCTCATTGTAGTTTTGATTTGCATTTCTCTAATGATTAATGATGTTGAGCATCTTTTCATGTGTTTGTTGGCAATCTGTATATCTTTTTTGGAGAAATGTCTATTTAGGTCTTCTTCCCATTTTTAGATTGAGTTGTTTGTTTTTCTGATATTGAGCTGCATGAGAGGCTTGTAAATTCTGGAGATTAATCCTTTGTCCGTTGCTTCATTTGAAAATATTTTTTCCCATTCTGAGGTTTGCCTTTTCGTCTTATTTATGTTTTCTTTTGCTGTGTAAAAGCTTTTAAGTTTCATTAGGTCCCATTTGTTTATTTTTGTTTTGATTTCCATTTCTCTAGGAGGTGGGTCATAAAGGATCTTGCTGTGATTTATATCATAGTGTTCTGCCTATGTTTTCCTCTAAGAATTTTATAGTATATGGCCTTATATTTATGTCTTTAATCCATTTTGAGTTTATATTTGTGTATGGAGTTAGAGAGTGTTCTAATTTCATTCTTTAACATGTAGCTGTCCAGTTTTCCCAGCACCACTTATTGAAGCGGCTGTCTTTTCTGCATTGTATACTCTTGCCTCCTTTATCAAAGATAAGGTGACCAGGGCTTCCCTGGTGGTGCAGTGGTTGAGAGTCCACCTGCCGATGCAGGGAACACGGGTTCATGCCCCGGCCCGGGAAGATCCCAAATGCCGCAGAGCAGCTAGGTCCGTGAGACATGGCTGCTGAGCCTGCGCGTCCGGAGCCTGTGCTCCACAATGGGAGAGGCCACAACAGTGAGAGGCCTGCATACCCCCCCCCAAAAAAAAATAAGGTGACCATATGTGCATGGGTTTATCTCTGAGCTTTCCATCCTGTTCCATTGATGTATACTTCTGTTTTTGTGCCAGTACCATACTGTCTTGATTACTGTAGCTTTGTAGTATAGTCTGAAGTTCTGAAGCCTGATTCTTCTAGCTCTGATTTTCTTTCTCATGATTCGTTTTGCTATTTGAAGTCTTTTGTGTTTCCATACAAATTGTGAAATTTTTTGTTCTATTTCTGTGAATAATACCATTGGTAGTTTGATAGTGATTGCACCGAATCTGTAGATTGCTTTGGGTAGTAGAGTCATTTTCACAATGTTGATTCTTCCTACCCAAGAACACGGTATATCTCTCTATCCGTTTTTATCATCTTTAATCTCTTTCATCCATGTGTTATAGTTTTCTGCATACAGATCTTTTGTCTCCTTAGGTAGGTTTATTCCTAGGAATTTTATTCTTTTGGTTGCAGTAGTAAGTGGGAGTGTTTCCTTCATTTGTCTTTCAGATTTTTCATCATTAGTGTTTAGGAATGCAAGTGATTTCTGTGCATTAATTTTGTATCCTGCTACGTTACCAACTTCAATGATTAGCGCTAGTAGTTTTCTGGTAGGATTCTGTATGCATAGTATCATCTCATCTGCAAACAGTGACAGATTTACTTCTTCATATCTGATTTGGATTCCTTTTATTTATTTTTCTTCTCTGATTGTTGTGGCTAAGACTTCCAAAACTATGTTGAATAATAGTGGTGATAGAGGACAGCCTTGTCTTGTTCCTGATCTTAGAGGAAATGAATTCACTTTTTCACCACTGAGAATGATGTTAGCTGTGTGTTTGTCATATATGGTCTGTATTATGTTGAGTTAAGTTCACTCTATGCCTACTTTCTGGAGGGTGTTTATCAAAAATTGGTGTTAAATTCTGTCAAAAGCTTTGTCTGCATCTATTGAGATTATCATATGGTTTTTCTCCTTCAGTTTGTTAATATGTTTTATCACATTGATTGATTTGCGTATATTAAAGAATCCTTGCATTCCTGGAATAAACCTCACTTGATCATGGTGTATGATCCTTTTAATGTGCTATTAGATTCTGTTTACTAGTATTTTGTTGAGGATTTTTGCATCTATGTTCATCAGTGATATTGGCCTGTAGTTTTCTTTCTTTGTGATATCTTTGTCTGGTTTTGGTGTCAGGGTGATGGTGGTCTCAAAGAATGAGTTTGGGAGTGTTCCTCCCTCTCCTATATTTTAGAAGAGTTTGAGAAAGTAGGTGTTAGCTCTTCTCAATATTTGAAAGAATTCGCCTGTGAAGTTATCTGGTCCCGGGCTTTTCTTTGTTGTAAAATATTTAATCACAGTTTCAATTTCAGTGCTTATAGATCTATTTATATTTTCTATTTCTTCCTGGTTCAGTCTCAGAAGCTTGTGCTTTTCTGATAATTTGTCCATTTCTTCCAGGTTGTCCACTTTACTGGCATAAGTTGCTTGTATTAATCTCTCATGATCCTTTGTATTTCTGCAGTGTCAGTTGTTACTTCTCCTTTTTCATTTCTATTTCTATTGATTTGAGTCTTCTCTCTTCTTTTCTTGATGAGTCTAGCCAATGGTTTATCAATTTTGTTTATCTTCTCAAAGAACCAGCTTTTATTTTTATTGATCCTTGCTATTATTTCCTTCATTTTTTTTCATTTATTTTTGATCTTATCTTTATGATTTCTTTCCTTGTGAAAACTTCTGGGGGTTTTTTTGTTCTTCTTTCTCTAATTGCTTTAGGTGTAAGGTAGGTTGTTTATTTGAGAGGTTTCTTGTTTCTTGAAGTAGGATTTTTTTGCTATAAACTTCCATCTTAGAACTGCTTTTGTTGCATCCCATAGGTTTGGGTCATCGTGTTTTCATTGTCATTTGCTTCTAGGTATTTTTTTATTTCCTCTTTGATTTCTTCAGTGATCTCTTGGTTATTAAGTAGTGTATTGTTTTGCCTCCATGTGTTTGCATTTTTTACAGATTTTTTCCCATAGTTGATATCTAGACTCATAGCATTGTGGTCAGAAAAGATACTTGATACAATTTCAATTTTCTTAAGTTTAGCAAGGCTTGATTTGTAGCCTAAGATATGATCTATCCTGGAGAATGTTCTATGAGCACATGAGGAGAATGTGTATTCTGTTGTTTTTGGATGGAATGTCCTATAAATATCAATTATGTCCATCTTGTTTAATATATCATTTAAAGCTTGTGTTTCCTTATTTATTTTCATTTTGGATGATCTGTCCAGTGGTTAAAGTGGGATGTTAAAATCCCCTACTATGATTGTGTTACTGTCAATTTCCCCTTTTATGTCTGTTAGCATTTTCCTTATGTATTGAGGTGCTCCTATGTTGGGTGCATAAATATTTACAATTGCTATATCTTCTTCTTGAATCAATCCCTTGATCATTATGTAGTGTCCTTCTTTGTCTCTTCTAATACTGTTTATTTTAATGTCTATTTTGTGTGATATGAGAATTGCTACTCCAGCTCTCTTTTTATATCCATTGGCATAGAATATATTTTTCCATCTCCTCACTTTCAATCTGTATGTGTCCTTGGTCTGAAGTTTTCTCTTGTAGGCAGCATATATATGTGTCTTGTGTTTGTATCCTTTCAGCCAGTCTGTGTCTTTTGATTGGAGCATTTAATCCATTTAGTTTTAATGTCCTTATCAGTATGCATGTTCCTATTAAAATTTCCTTAATTGTTTTCATTTTGTTACTGTTGGTCTTTTCCTTCTCTTGTGTTTCCTGCCTAGAGAATTCCTTTAGCATTTGTTGTAAAGCTGGTTTGGTGGTGCTGAATTCTCTTAGCTTTGCTTGTCTGTAAAGGTTTTAATTTCTCTGTCAAATCTGAATGAGATCTTTGCTGGGTAGAGTAATCTTGGTTGTAGATTTTCCCCTTTTATCTCTTTAAATATGTCCTGCCACACCCTTCTGGCTTGCAGAGTTTCTGCTGATCAGCTGTTAACCTTATGTGGATTCCCTTGTATGTTATTTGTTGTTTTTTCCTTGCTGCTTTTAATATTTTTTCTTTGTATTTAATTTTTGATAGCTTGATTACTATGTGTCTTGACATGTTTCTCCTTGGCTTTATCATGTATGGGACTCTCTGTGCTTCCTGGACTTGATTGAGTATTTCTTTACCCATATTAAAGAAGTTTTCAACTCTAATCTCTTCAAATATTTCCTCAGTCCGTTTCTTTTTTCTGGGACCACTATAATTAGAATGTTCATGTGTTTAATATTGTCCCAGAAGTCTCTAAGACTGTCCTCAATGCTTTTCATTCTTTTTTTCTTTATTCTTCTCTGCAGTAGTTATTTTCACGATTTTATCTTTCAGGTCACTTATCCATTCTTCTGCCTCAGTTATTCTGCTATTGAATCCTTCTAGAGAATTTTTAATTGCAATTATTGTGTAGTTCATCATTGTTTGTTTGTTCTTTAGTTTTTCTAGGTCCTTCTTAAACTTTTCTTGTATTTTCTGCGTTATATTTCCAAGGTTTTGGATCATCTTTACTACCATTACTCTGAATTCCTTTTCAGGTAGATTGCTTATTTCTTCTTCATTTGTTTGATCTGGTGTGTTTTTACTTTGCTCCTTCATCTGCTGTGTGTTTCTGTGTTAACGTACTGTGTTTTGGGTCTCCTTTTTGCAGGCTTCAGGTTCATAGTTTCCGTTGCTTTTGGTGTCTGTCCCCAGTGACAAGGTTGGTTCAGTGGGTTGTGTAGGCTTCCTGGTGGAGGGTAGGTTGTCTCTGTTCTGGTGAGTGAGGCTGGATCTGTCTTTCTGGTGGGGAGGACCACATGTGGTGGTGTGTTTTGGGGGTGTCTGTGATGTTGTTATGATTTTAGGCATCCTCTCAGCTAATGGGTGGGGTTGTGTTCCTGTCTTGCTAGTTGTTTGGCATAGGGTGTCCAGCACTATAGCTTGCTGGTTGATGAGTGGAGCTGGGTCGTAGCTTTGTGATGGAGATCTCTGGGAGAGCTTTTGCCTTTTGATATTACATGGAGCTGGGAGGTCTCTCGTGGACCAATGTCCTGAACTCGGCTCTCCCAACTCAGAAGCACAGACCTGAAACCTGGCTGGAGCATGAAGACCCTGTCAGCCATATGGCTCAGAATAAAAGGGAGAAAAAAAGAAAGAAAGAAAAACATAAAATACAGTTATTAAAATAAAAAGTAATTAAAAAAACGAAAGAAGGAAGAGAGCAACCAAACCAAAAAAAACAAATCCACCAATAATAACAAGTGTGAAAAACTATACTAAAAAAAAAATGTACAAACAGAACCCTAGGACAAATGGTAAAAGCAAAGCTTACAGACAAAATCACACAAAGAAGTAAACACGTACACACTCACAAAAAGAGAAAAAGTGGAAAATATATATATATATATATATATATATAAAAGGAAGAGAGCAACAAAATCAATAAAGAAATCTACCAATGGTAATAAACTCTAAATACTAAACTAAGATAAACATAAGACCAGATACAAGTTAGATTCAGAAAGCCAACCCCAAGTCGACAATTCCTCCCAAACTCCACTGCCTCAATTTTGGGATGATTCGTTGTCTGTTCAGGTATTCCACAGATGCAGGGTACATCAAGTTGATTGTGGAGATTTAATCGGCTGCTCCTGAGGCTGCTGGGAGAGATTTCCCTTTCTCTTCTTTGTTTGCACAGCTCCTGGGGTTCAGCTTTTTTGGCCCCACCTCTGCATGTAGGTCACCTAATGGCATCTGTTCTTTGTTCAGACAGGACAGGGTTAAAGTAGCAGCTGATTAGGGGTCTCTGGCTCACTCTGGCCGTGGGGGAGCGAGGGGTATGGAATGCGGGGCTAGCCTACAGCAGCAGAGGCCAGCATGACGTTGCACCAGCCTGAGATGTGCCGTGTGTTCTCCCGGGAAACTTGTCCGTGGATCACAGGACCCTGGCAGTGGCGGGCTGCACAGGCTTCCGGCAAGGGAGGTGTGGATAGTGACCTGTGCTCTCACACAGGCTTCTTGGTGGCTGCAGCAGCAGTGTTAGGGGTTCATGCCTGTCTCTGGAGTCTACGGTGATAGCCGTGGCTTGCACCTGTCTCTGGAGCTCGTTTAGGTGGTGCTCTGAATCCCCTCTCCTAGTGCACCCCAAAACAATGGTCTCTTGCCTCCTAGGCAGTTCCAGACTTTTTCCCAGACTCCCTCCCAGCCAGCTGTGGTGCACTAGCCCCCTTCAGGCTGTGTTCACGCAGCCAACCCCAGTCCCCTCCCTGGGATCTGACCTCCGAAGCCAGAGCCTCAGCTCCCAGTCCCCGCCCGCCCCGGCGGGTGAGCAGACAAGCCTCTCGGGCTGGTGAGTGCTGGTCGGCACCAATCCTCTGTGTGGGAATCTTTCTGATTTGCCCTCTGCACCCCTGTTGCTGTGCTCTCTTCCGTGGCTCCAAGTAAAATAGGGACTTCCCTGATGGTCCAATGCTTGACTCCATGCTCCCAGTGCAGGGGGCCTGTGTTCCATCCCTGGTCAGGGAACGATGTCATTCATGCTGCAGCAAAGATCCCACATGATGCAACTAAGACCCAGAGCAGCCAAATAAGTAAATAAATATTTCAAAAATAGTAAGTAAAATAGTAGCTATATTGAAATGGCCCTAATAGGGTTTCTTAATAAGTGCACTGATAAGTTTTTCACTAAGACTGCCATACCGCACACCTTCGTCTTTGAAACATTGTGGTGATGTGTTTATGTCAGCACATCAGAAGCATGAGTGCATGTGCTTTTCGATAAGTCAGGAATGTAAGGGTGGTTCCTAGTTTTCTTGATTTATCACATTTTTGCCATTGCTACTGAGTGTAAAGGTACATTGTTCAGAGATATTCTTATAGATATTTGAGAAAATATATTTCTCAAAATATTTATAAACAATTATGTATATATTTTGATCTAAACTGCATATATTTGTTTTAAAATATTTTTAGGCATGAAAGCCAGAGTATGCATCTGTGCCTGTGGGAAGGTTAGGCTGAATAGACGTGCGTACAATCCTCCAGAGGAGTGAGACAAACAAGTAGAAAGTGGGTCAAAGAAAGAAAGGGAACGCAATTACATAGAACAGTTGAAAAATATATTAGTTTTATATAGTTTTTATTTTTACCTCT
The DNA here is from genome assembly GCF_963924675.1 of Phocoena phocoena. Lineage (NCBI taxonomy): Eukaryota > Metazoa > Chordata > Mammalia > Artiodactyla > Phocoenidae > Phocoena > Phocoena phocoena. Next base: position 119,482,300 of record NC_089222.1, on the reverse strand, counting down.
CTGATATTGTTTATTTTATCACTTCAAATCAGCCTACTCTCAGATCCAGAATTCTCTTTCCTTACATTTATAAAGCAGGAAAGGTTATATGAGTTTGGTGCCTAATGTGTGCAATTTGCTACGTTAGGTAATTACAAACTGTGTCCTATTTAACTGCATCTCACAAACTCCTAGGTAGTTTTATTATTTCCATTTTGTAATGAAGAAACTAAAGCATTAAGAAATTACATGATTTACCCATTGTTAGAGAGCCGGTGAGTGATGAAGCTCATACTTATGCCTGGCTAATGTCAAAACTCATCTTCTATCTACTGATAAAAACATTTCCAAAATGACTGGATTGAGTCAGGCTAATTCCTAAACTATATATTCAAGGGCAATATAAATAATTTCATCTCTGATAGCTATTTTTTTTTAAAAGATCAGGAAGCAGAGACATTAAATTTAAGGTTGGTTCATCCAGTAGCTCAAAGATCTACACACTGTTCCACAAGCATGACATTTCAATAATTTTTATTCAGTATGCCTCACGGCTGATACAAGGATTCAGCTAGGGCTCCACAGCAGATCAAACAGAAGGTTTAAGGTCATAGCAAGAGTTTCCATTGACATGAAAGCATAAGTTTTCTAACATAGAGGACTCCTCCCAATTCATTGAGTCATGTGCTCAACAGGGCTTTAGGAAGTCATCAGACACTTAAGTGTCTGTACATAAGGTACAGACACTTATCTCCAAAAAACCAATCCAATTTAAACCTAGGGGTGTGTGAGTAAAATCACCAAAAAGAGTGAAAGGCACAAGTTGTTTTTGGCTGATCATGTAGAATCTTGGTTAAATGCCTTGCCACAGTTATTCTAGCTTTTTGAATGATTTTCAATCTGAGCTCATATGTTTGACCTTGATGCAAATGATAGCTCCAGCAGGGAGAATGATGTTGATTAAAGCATGGATGTGTTTCAATCCTGTTTCTACAATGTTTGATCATTGAAATATGGTCAAAATCAGGGAGTAGAAATATAATTACTCCCATAATTTCAAAAAGCCAGTAGAGAAATGATTGTTAGGAAAACTTTATGTGGTTTGTGTGTGTGTGTGTGTTTGTGTGAGTGTGTGTGTGTGGTGTAGAAGCCTTGCAAAGAGTATCTTCACTTCAATAAAATATAATACCCCTTGAGGGCTAGATAGTGATTTTGATGACACATGTAGAAACAGGAGTTTAAGAACATGAAGGAGCTGTTTAGTAAAATTCTTACTTTTGTTCCAAATTTCAATATATATTTTTCACAGCCCTTCTCACCAAGGAATAAGAAAACTTATTCAAAATTTAATTTGTTCCATATTTTAGAATTTATATATCTTTTAAATTGTATTGAATTGGCAGTTTACTTGCTACAGAAGGAATTGCACAAAGAAAATATTGGGCATGTCTACAGTTGACTATGAACTACATAAAATATTATTTGGACATATGTAGGAATAAATATAATGATTATGGGGGGAAAGTTCATGATTATTTTGGCTTCTTTTTTGTAGCACATTTTAAGAAATTGACCTGACTGTAGCTTTTCTTTGGAATGCTTATTGAAAAAGCATAACTGAAAGTTTAAAACTTGGATTGAAACTTAATCTATATGGTAATAGAACTTGGAAGAATCCAAGTTCAATTCAGACTAAAATGTCAGAACAGGTTTTGAAAATGTTACATCTCATACAACCTAAGGATATAAAAAAATAAACTATCACTTAGTTTTTCAACAAAGGGCACAATGTATAAGGAAAGAAAATAAAAGTTCTAGAACTGCTGCTTTATTTAGCATATGTCTGTCCCCTTTATTATGTATTTCATCTGTGAAAAATATAAAGGGTGATTTACATAGTGGTTTACATGCTCCCCTCCTAAACTTTTCAGATCTTCATTAAACATTTTTATTTTGTTTTCATGCAAAAGTCTCTGTTACATGTGTTTCACCTTCAGTACAAGTTAAGTTTTAATTAAATTGCTCTTAAATAGACAGAATCTACAAAAGAGCATTTCTTAAAATTGCAGTGATCATTCTTTCCCTTCTTACCATCTTTCCCACCACCTCCCTATCTCATAAAACCACAGCACATAATACAAAAGACAAATATATCTAAACTGATTTTCAATCCAAAGCACTAGTTCTCAAACTTGGCTACACATTGGAATTATCTGGAACACTTAAAAACTGCTGATCCTCATGTCCACTCTACCTGATTTGATTGGTATGGAGTATGGTTTGGATTTTTTAAAAGAAGTTTTGAAAGCTCCATAGATAATTCTAATGTGCAGAAAAGTGAAAACCACCAGATTAGAGTAGTGGTTCCCCATCCTGTTTGCACATTGGAAACTTCTAGAAATTCTTAAAAATATTGGTGCCAAGTTCCCACACTTCAATGTGATACAATTGTCCTGAGGTGCAGCCAGAATATAAGGAGTCTTCTGCAACCCCGCTGCCCAGGTATTTCTAGTAAATGGTCAAGACTAAGAACTAGCACTAGCATTTCACTTTTTGTTGGGTCAGAAGAAGATCAATATAAATTTCACATTTCTAAAGTTTCTCACATGGAATTTTTAAAATTTGAGTTTTAAAATAGACTTTATTTGAATGCAATTTAACAAATCAAGGCAAAGAATAACTGATAATTACATGTGAAGATATCCTGGAAGAAAAATCTTGTCCTTGTTGTAATAGTGTAAGATTCAAGGGTAAAGTTATTACTATTTGAAGAAAGAAAATTATAGAAAGTATAATTCAAAGAAGTTATTTTTAAAGCAAGTATGACAATTAAGATAATCTTTGGGAGAACTTAAATACTCATAAGTAAAAATGAGATACAGAATAGAAAATAAATTTTTTGTCAGATCACCACGTTTAAAAGGCATGATCAATTCTCAAACAAATATTTTCAGATGTGTGAAAGTCACCTATAAATGTTTATTTTACTTAGAATTTTCCTAAGAACACAAGCTTTTGATAACTAATGTAAACTGTCAATTGCTTAAAAGTGGAATGTAGAAAGGAGTGGCTATTTAAAGCATGCTTCTGAATGAAAAAGTAGTGTTGAATTTTTTCATTTAATGAAAGACTTGATAACACATTCAGAGAGAAGCCAGGTGTAAATTGTTTTTCTACACTTGTGCAATGGGTTTATATGATTTTGTTACTATAGCTTGCTGAAGTGTTGTGTAAACACCGGATGAGGTACTTCTTATTACTTAATTTATACATGCTAATACTTAAAGCATTTCCCCCCCAAAAACAAATACAATTGCTTATACTTGAAATGATTCAGCAGAAAGGGGCATGTTCTCACTCTTCAGTATCAACAAGAAAATTTGCCCTAAAAATATACATATATTTTTAATTTGGGTGATGTGTGTGTATGTGTGTGTGTGTGTGTGTGTGTGTGTGTGTGTGTGTGTATGTTGTATTTGATGATGGGGACTTCATTTCTCTCAATAGATTACTTTTCTTAAGAATTGTTTCTATAATTGTACTATCTGCATTGTAGGATCAATATTTTGTTAGCAAAACTAATACTAACTCCTCAATGTCTACACATGCATGATAAAATGCCTATAAAATGGTACAATCAGGGTTTCCCTGGTGGCGCAGTGGTTGAGAGTCCGCCTGCCGATGAAGGGGACACGGGTTCGTGCCCCGGTCCGGGAAGATCCCACATGCCGTGGAGTGGCTGGGCCCGTGAGCCATGGTCGCTGAGCCTGCGCATCCGGAGCCTGTGCTCCGCAACGGGAGAGAACACAACAGTGAGAGGCCCACGTACCGCAAAAAAAAAAAAAAAAAAGGTACAATCAGTGCATAACATATGAAGAAATTAAGAGCTTATTTATTTGCCATTCACTAAAAAGAAAAAAAAAGTTAGTATTTAATCAGTGTTGATAAAAGAAACTATATAAATGCTTTCGTGTGCCTGGTAGACCTAGGAGAATCAATTCTTAAAGGAATTATCTCACCCTGGAAACTTTCTTAAAGTAATAAATTAAAATAAAAGAAAATACAACCTAGGATATAAAGGATATCTTGCAGCCAAGATAAATCCAATATTTTAAAACAAAGATAACATCTATTTGAGTTTTTAACTTCATTAAAAGTTTATCTTTTTGCCTCATTAATTATGCATTTGTGGCGTCCTTTTGGTTGAACTTATGAGGTCCTTTTTGATCCAGGTTCCAACATTATCTATTCTACTAACTAACTGGGCAAAATAAAGGTGCAATTAATACCCTGTTCCCAGTTGTACAAACATAATAAACATTTACTTAGCCAACTATTGCATTAGCTCTGTGGAAGTGATCTTATCTAATCCATAAGGCAACTGAAATAACCAGAATACAGAATAGTCCATTTATTTGTGTTTTATACACATGATGTAAACAATTGGAAAGTGTCAAAATTTCATGAATTTGACAAATTTTGGTCACAGGCACTATGTCTGACACCAGGAATACAACAATTGAGATATGGGAGAAAGTTCAGAAAGGTTCTTCCTCGAGAGAGTTACAGTCCAGTGAGGTAGAGAGAATAACAGGCAACTAAAGTGCAGAATGATGTTAGGAGATTCACACAAGTCCTATGGGATCACAGAGACAAGACATCTGTCCCAGACCAAAGGATGGTGGCAAGGTGATAGGAAAGTTTCTTGGGTATGATGGCCAAGCTGGAATCTTAATGAACCTAAAATTATAATATACTTGTATAGTGGAGAAGTAGCTAATATGTTTGGAGAAATAAGCATCCAAAGCATGAGGGAGCCTGGAAGTAAGAAAGGTCTAAAAAGTTACTAAAATTAGGGAAATGAAACTTGAGGACTAAGTATGAAGATATGATAGGCAGAAAATATTTGAAGAAACAATAGCTAAGTGTGTTATCATAAGGATAAACAAGTGAAAGCCAGAAAAATACTTGCATTTACATGTGGAATGACATTGGTGATGGTGCTGATCAACATAATTATATTTGGATTTAGAAAAAAAATATGAGCTATCTGGCAGCAGATTAGAGCTTGAAAGAAATGGAGAGTTCAGTTCGGAGAGATGTGGTAGGCAGAACTCCTATCGCAAAGGGATTTTGAAGATGTAGTTAAGTTTCCAAATAATTTGACCTTAAAATAAGGAATTTATCCTGAGTGGGCTTGACGGATCAAGGAAGCCCTTAAAAGGATCGAGCTCTTGCAAAAGAGATTCAAAGTGTGAGAGTGATTTAATGAGAGGGAAATACTCTGTTGTTGGTTTTGAAGATGGAAGGAACCTCATGGCAAGGAATGTGGCTGGCTTCTAGAAGCTAAGAGTGGCCTCTGGGTGACAGCCAGCAAAGAAACAGAGACCTCAGTCCCACAACTGCAAGGAACTGAATCCTACCCAAACTATGCGTGCTTAGGGACCTCTAGAATGAGACTGCAGCCAAAATGACACTCTGATTTTAGCCTTGTGAGATTCTCAGCAGAAAACCCAGCCATGCTGTGCCCATACCTCTGACCTACAGCTAATAAATGGGTATTGTTTTACAATACTAAATTTGTTCAATTTTCTATTCAGCAACAGAAAACTAAGACAAAGGAGATACATCATTCAAAGAAGAAAATCAATTTATATTATAACTTAAAATACTCCACAGGGCCATTTAGAATTATCTTCAGCAACAGTTTATCATGCAAAAATTAGTCACAGCACCCATAAAAATGAAATAAAACAAGACAAAAATGTACTCAGTGAGGTGGCTCAATGATTTACTATATTTGGAGTTATTTCTATAATTGAATCACATTTAATACTAAGGATTATCAAAGTTTTTAATAATCATCTCTTGTGCATCTGCCATTCTCCCCCCAAAACTCCCCTCCCTGCAAAAATGTTTCTAACGTTGTCAAAATTTTGATGACATCTTGCCCAAGAACCTGGATTACTTATCACCGTTATCATTTTTTAGTTAAAAAAGATAATCTTTGTTTTTGCCTTATATGAAAAGATTTTTCCAGAAAGTCTTCCCATCATTACAAATTTACTTTGAAAGGTAATACTCCTTTAAATGTTGCTATGTAATTATAAACTTGAGTCTTTCATCTTAGATGGGTGCCAAATCTTCACTTTTCCACCATCATCAAACTCATTTCCACTGGAAATATAAGTAAAACAGGGTCAATAAACACAAACACCACAGAATTTGACCTCTAGAGAAAGATTACTTTTCTTAATCTCTACTTATATTTATTTTATTGTTTTATAAATATTTAATAATATTTATTATTATATGGAAGTTATATACGAGACACCATCACAGTTTATATAGATGAAAACAGTATTATTTCTGTTTTGTAATATAAGTGAAGCTATTTACTAAAACTTTACAAAAATTCTATTAAATAATAGCCTCTAAAAATATATTCTAATATTTATATTGCAGTGACGGTCTTTGGAATAATATTTATTTTTTTATTGACACATAATTTTCTTGACTACCTCTAAATTAATATACCATACTATTCTAAGGTAGCAGAAAATTTTTTAAATATGCTATTTCTTGGGTTTCCTTTATAATAAAACCTTTCTTCCTCATTTTTTTTTTTGTTATGATAAGATAATTTCTATTCTGCACCAAATATTTTGTTGCTTTTGGTCATTACCAGCAAATGAAAGAAAATTTTAATGTATAGTATATACTTTAATTTCATGCCAAATAAGGTTTATTCTCTGAAAATATCAAACAAACATTTTTATACATGGGATATAATATCACTGGGAATTTATTGTCTAAAGGAGATATATTAGGCAAGAGATTTGGAACTAAGTAATAAAAATATTTAAAAACTAATCTGGAAGGATGATACCTTAAATATGTGACTAAATATCACATTTATCATTCCTTTTACTTTTTAGAAGAATGTGCTTTTCATTTGTTACTTTGGTCACTATAATTCATTTTATCAATGAGCTGTCACTATATTTAAACATCTGGAACCCATCACAATGGCCAACACTCATAACCAATCAATGAAAGTTTACTGTGAAGGATAAACATTAAGAATATGATCTTAGCTTTGTTGCAGTAATTAGGTGATGGAAAATATTGAGTCTCAGATCCTTATATCTTGCTGCTTGAAGAACTGTTATTGCCACTGACTTTAAAATTTAAACATCATCAATTATTTTATTCAAAACTCAATTTGTATAGATTTTTAAATTTTCTAAATGATTGTCTAAATGATATCTAATGATGCCCTCTCCACCCCGAAAAATAAGAATATTATAGTAAGGATTTATAACTTTAACCAAAAGTCTTGAGTGACAGACCGCATGTAATTAACTTCTAAAATTTTGGCCTCGACACTCCAAGAAACCACTTAAAAGAAGAGAGCGTTTTACTGGCTTTCAACAGAATTCCATTCTACTTTTATCTCTGGAGAGGATTTGCCTATAATTCTAACACTTCAGCCAGATTGTTTGCACACAGCTGAACAGAAATAACATATATTTTTACATCAGCATGTTTAATATCACAGGTTCTTCTATGTACTGACACAATGTTGGCAGTATTAACAATACAGACATCATTAGCTTTCCAAAAGATCCATAATTGAAGTCAGATTGCTGAAAAGTGCACCTTGTATGTACTATGCTAAGGGAATAAAGCTTTGCCTAAGTCCTTAAAAGGGCAAATAAAACTCGATTATGGCCTGTGCTGAATCCATAGGCACTAAGTTCTATTAGCTTTAGCATGCTGTTTGGAATTTTCATCTCTGATGAACCATTTCTCCTAAAATTGCAAGAACATTTCAATTTCCATCCCACCTGATCCTTATGTTCTAGCCAAGTTAGAAAGAAACAAAGATTTAAAGTAGGTTTGAAAATTGCATGTTTCAATATATTAAGATAACCAATTGTAAAATTTTTGTGAGTCTAGGGAAAAAAGGGACATTCTGTAGATTTGTTTATTTGTTTACTAGAAGTAGAGTTCCTGGCAGGATATATCTAATTACTTTGCCAACTCAAGTTACAGATGATATTTAAAATTTAATTTTCAAGAATTATAAATTTTAATATTTAAAATCATAAATTTAAAAAATGTTCTAAAGGGGTAAAATTGCTTTCAAGTAAAACATTCAGTTCCCGTTTCCTTTTTCTCACAAACTTTCCCTTTCCACACTCCCTTTTTGTCCATATTTCATTCCCCTCTTTTACCTACACTCTGCTTTGGAGGGGAAAAAAAACCCCAAAGCCTTTGAAATTTAGAAAAATTGACTGAAACACCATATATTCAAAGTTCTCATATAAGCACTGCATATGCTCCAGTTTAGAGAGATTTAAGCCAAAATCTGACTTGCTATTTTGGTTTCACAAGGCAATCGTGGTCTTACATGTGAAGTGTGTCTGTACTGGGGTGGGACTGAGTCTGCTCATAGCTCAGGTCTATAATGCATTTAAAGGAGGGGGTGTTGAAATTGTCTATGTGCTATTAATTTCACTTTAGAAGATACTAATGCTGACTTTTAAAAGTCATATCTCTACATGTTTTTCCCCACCAAGCCTTTTTTTAAGTATATCTAAAATACAGGAATGATGACTTAAGCGTAAGCTTAGGTATTGTGAACCCTTCCCTGGCACTGAATACCTAAGTGAGTTTCTGCAAATGAAACATCAGAAGACATTAGCAGACTGTATTTTTAAAATGAATTATATATTTAAATGAATTCAATAAACCCTTGAATCAACAAACCCTTGAGCCCAACCATTTTGGGTAAAACTGACAAATAATGTGAACAAAAATTCTGGAGTTGGGCTGCCTAGGTTTGAATCCCAGCTCTCCTGATATTAGCTGTTTGTTTGTTTGACTGCAGCTATAAACATTGGTGCCTCCTTTTCTTCATCTGTAAAAAAGATGTAATGATAATTCCTACTTCATTTTTTTGTTCTGAGGATTAAATGAGTAATTCATCTAAAGCAATGGTTCTCAAACAGTGATGATTCCCCTGCCCCCTACCCAGGTGACATTGACCATGTCTAGAAACACTTTTTTTTTCCATAAATGAGGTTGAGGGTGTGTAACTGATATAGGGGATAGAGGCCAAGGATGCTGCTGCACATCCTACATTCACAGGATGGGTGCTCCCAACAAAGAATTATCCCACCCACTATGTCAACAAGGCTGAAGTTAAGAAACCCTGATCTGAATCACTTGAAACAGTGCCTGATGCAGAGTAAAATCTTACTTGAAAAATGTTAAAGTTGTTTTACTTCCCCTTATTGTATACAACTTTTCCCATCGTTTTTTCATTTTGTCATTGTTTCTGTACTTCATATTTTCCTTTGGGAGTTAAATCTAACAGAGCCTGCAATTTCTTAAGGAGCTGATTTCAGCATCAAACAATTCAAATTTTTCTTTTTTAGTTTGCCCCAAAGAAACACATTCCCAGGATACTTGATAATAGATGAACGCCTCACTACTGCTATCCTCTGGCTTCTGCTCTGGTGCCTTATACTTGTGTGCCTGTTGCTTCACAACAATAAAAAAAAAGAAAAGTTAAGCATATATTAGAAAAATTTAATCTTGTACTCTATTGGTATACAAATTCAGAAATGAGAAAGCAGGGAGAGATCAGGATACAGTGAAATTGTACCAACAAACAGAAAATTCACCTGCATTACATGGAAAAAATTACTAAAAAAGGATATCATGACAGATACTTTACTTTTTAGGTGAGATATTACATCAGTCAGGCTTATTTCTTATAAGTGATAGAAATGGACTCTAGTCTGAGCATAAAGGAATATAGTGGAAGGCTGATAACTTGCGTAATGGATGGGGATGCCAAATCAACAGGCAGAAGCAAAGAAAGAGAGGCAGCAGGAAAAGAGCAAGGCTCTCATTGGGGAGCCATTGAGTTGGGATGTCCCCCTGTCACTGCTGCCCTGCACATGGCTTTCTCAGGACATGTGAAGCCACCGGTGCTATATTTTCAATGGCACAAGTAACCTTTGGTCATGTTGTTAAGACTATAAATCTCATACTGGTCAAATGCTCAAGCTGTAACTGCCAGAGACAAGAAGACAGAATACCTGGCTATCAGGCTTCCAGTAGAGGAGATGAGAGAAAATTGTTAAAGTGCAGACTTTTAACAGGTAAATTAAGCATTTCAAGAAAAAACAGTCTAAACTCTTGGGGCTTCAAGATATAGTTACAGTGCCACATTCAATATCCAGTCATGGCCAATTCATTACACAACTTCCTGGAGAATGGAAGTGTTTCTTGAAGACTGTATGAAGGAGCTGTGGTTTGCATTGATTGTATTTTCAAATTAAAGTTTTTCCATTTGAGCAATATTTTGTCACTTGTTAAGACTGTAAACATGGGACAACTTTTTTTTTTTTTTTTTTAAAGGCCCTAGATTCTTTGTCAGATAGGAATTTAACATTGGGCAAAAGGTTGGCAGAGTTTGGCTACCCACTCAACGACATGAGCCTGTATATGCTGCTGACTCAGAGAACTAAAAGAAAAGAGACCCACAAGGCAACACTAAAATGTTATTTCCTTTTCCATGTAATCTCAGTTTACAAAAAGCTTATTAAAGTTTCTCACCAACTGTAAAGTTTATATAGTACATTGTGAAAAGATGTAATTGTTGGACAGATAACACACTCATAAGCCAATTTGTAAACTTAGAAATGTGTCTCCAGGCCATAGTAGCTGTGACAATAGCCAAGGGTGTACACCTCTACCATTATTAGTCTCATAAGTAATGTCAAAATTACCTTTACACGATTTTTAGTTGAATTTGGCAAGAGAAAGCAAAGGCTAATATTTAGATCATACTTTCAAAGGGTGATTTTCCTGGATAAGAGATTATCAGTGCCTCTTAGAAGAAAAGCAATAAAATTGCAATTTGGTCCATCAGGAATGGAGGGGGAAGATTTGTTTTTGCCATATAAAGTTTAGTTTACAGAGTCCTTTAGTTGGATTTCTTCACCATTTTGTGCTTTGAAAATTTCCTAATGGTGGGGAGCGTCCTATACTTATTATTAATGTAATGTTTATATCCGTGGCAAGCTATTGCTGGTTCTGCCTAACTGGACATTTGAGCAATTATAGTCTTTTGATATTTGACCATTTTCCCAATAAGTTATATTGCCTTAAATATTCTGTACATATTTATTTTATTTTTTTCTTGTCTAGTTATTCCAGCATGTGATAAATCAAATTATTTTCCTGTTGCTTCTATTGTTTCCTGATCATAACTTGTTTCATTGTGTATTTGTCATTTGTTAAGAATTAAATCTATTTGCTGGCTTTAATCTTTGAAATCCTTGTGCTGCTAGATTAAGGATCTCCAGAGAAGAGGTTGCCTCTGCTAGTACCTGGATACCAATAAACTGGAACTTTAAATTCATTTCTCAAATTGAGGGGCCCCTGACCAGTTCAGGTGGTGTAAATTAGCGAGGCAGGCCTATGCTTATCAGGTTCAGCAAATATTATTTTTACTCTATCCAGAGCTGTAGCAGAGACAGACAGATCTCCTTCTGGTTCCATTTGTTACGGTTGCTGCTGTTTTAACCAAGATTCTCACTGAGCTTATAGTATATTAGATGTCTCCAATCTTGTGCAGGGCTCTCAGATTTAACTGTCCATCTTGTGAAGACCCAAGAGGTCATGAATTTCCCCCAAATTCGAGGTTCCTGATAATAGCATTTGGCCTCAGGACAATCATAGTTCCCCATTTACTTAGCACTCTGGTTTCAGCAATTAGTGTGTGTGTGTGCCCATACTAATGTGAATATTCCATGGGTACTAGAAAATTTAGGCTTGTTCTTATACTCAGGGAACAAAGTTAACTTTATATCAATTAGCACATCTCAATTTTAATACCTAAGTCTACATTTTGGAACTTATTTTATGACTCCTTGAGCATGTAAGGTGAATAAAAGTTACCGACCACTAATGCATTCATACCACTTTCTTCAGGTATTTTCTTTAGGTTTTTTTCTGGTTGATTATTGATGCTATACCTTTTTTGTGCATAGAAAGTTATCTGTTAGATGTTCACTGTGGATTTCACTCTTATTCATTATATAGTAGTATGCTTTTGTTGTATACTGCTTTTTCCTTTGGATTTTGCCTGGTCTGATGTTAAGATTGTGACTGATTTATTTTTGATTTTCATTTGTCTGCTACACATTACCCATCTTTCACTTTCAATCTCTCTGTGTCATTTGGTTTTAGGAGATTCTCTGGTACACACTATAAAGATTAATATTTATAATGTTTCAAAAATCTTAAAATTTTTATGGAGACACAGAAGACCCTGAATAGCTAAAGCAATCTTGAGAAAGAAAAGCGGAGCTGAAGGAATCAGCTACAGTCTTCAAACCAGTATGGTACCATCACAGAAACAGAAATACAGATCAATGGAACAGGATAGAAAGCCCAGAAATAAACCCAAGCACCTATGGCCAATTAATCTATGACAAAGTAGACAAGACTATGAAATGGAGGAAAGACAGTCTCTTCAACAAATGGTGCTGGGAAAACTGGACAGCTACATGTAAAAAATGAAATTAGAACACTAACACCATACACAAAAATAAACTCAAAATGGATTAAAGACCTAAATGTAAGACCAGATACTATAAAACTCTTAGAGGAAAACATAGGCAGAACACTCTTTGACATAAATCGCAGCAATATCTTTTCTATCCATCTCCCAGAGTAATGGAAATTAAGACAAAAGTAAACAAATGGGACCTAATTAAACTCAAAAGTTTTTGCACAGCAAAGGAAACCATAAATAAAATGAAAAGACAACCCACAGAATGGGAGAAAATATTTGCAAACGATGTGACCAACAAGGGATTGGTCTCCAAAATTTACAAGCAGCTCATTGTAGCTCAATATCCAAAAACCAAAAAAAACCCAATCAGAAAATGGGCAGAAGACCTAAAAAGATATTTCTCCAAAGAAGACATACAGATGGCCAACAGGCACATGAAAAGGTGCTCAACATCACTAAATATTAGAGAAATGAAAATTAAAACTACAATGAGATATCACCTCACACCACTCAGAATGGCCATCACCAAAAAATCTGCAAACAATAAATGCTGGAGAGGGTGTGGAGGAAAGGGAACCCTCCTACACTGTTGGTGGGAAGTAAATTGGTTGCACCCACTGTTGAGAACAGTATGGAGGTTCCTTAATAAACTAAAAACAGAGCTACCCTATGATCCAGCAATCCCACTCTTGGGCATATATTCGGAGAAAAACATGGTTCAAAAATATACATGCATCCCAATGTTCATTGCAGCACTGTTTACAATAGCCAAGACATGGAAGCAACCTAAATGTCCATCAACAGAGGAATGAATAAAGAAGATGTGGTACATATATACAATGGAATATTACTCATTCATTTAAAACAATGAAATAATGCCATTTGCAGCAACATGGATGGATCCGGAGATTATCATACTAAGTGAAGTAAGTCAGACAGAGAGAGACAAATATCATATGATATTGCTTATATGCAGAATCTTAAAAAAATGATACAAATGAACTTATTTACAAAACAGAAACAGACTCACAGACTTAGAGAATGAACTTACGGTTACCAGGGGGGAAAGGTGGGGAGGAGGGATGGAATGGGAGTTTGGGATTGACATGTACACACTGCTATATTTAAAATAAAATGCTTTCCATGAAAAAAAAAACTGAGTTTGGTCCACTTACAGTTTTTAAAATCAAGATGTGTTTCATCTTAGTTCTTCATATATATATGTATTATATATATAATTATTCTATTTGTTATAGTTTTTCAAACAGTCCCATTATGTATTTAATGACATTGTGCCGGGTGTGCGTGTGTGCACACATGACTTGTGTATTTTTTTTTCTGATATTTACCTGTAAAACCAGGAGTAGATCCAGTAGAATCTAAAGCTTATAAAATTTGAAGGAACTTCTTCAAGAAAATAAAGTAATGAAACAAAATAACCAGGTAAGTGAAAATTTTTTTAGAATTAGGAAATGAATCACAACAAAATGTAGAAAGTGTGCAGAAGAGGGACCTTGAAGCATGTTTCATTAACTTCATGGTAAATACTCCATAGTTGTTTACTACTTATATTTTTTAAATTATTTTTTCAAATTGTGGTAAAATATACAAAATTTAAAATTTACCATTTTAACCCTTTTTAAGTGTATACTCAATGGCGTTAACTATAATCATATTGCTGTGCAACCACCACCACCATCCATCTCCAGAATCATTTTCATCTTCACAAACTAAAACTCTATGCCTGTCAGACAATAACTCCCCATTTCCCCCTCACCCTAGCCCCAGGCAAACACCATTCTACTTTCTGTCTCTGAATTCCACTACTGTAAGTACCTCAGATAAGTGGAAAGATACAGTATTTATCTTTTTTGACTGGCTTATTTCATTTAACATATTGTCTTCAAAGTTCATTCATGTTGTAGCATGTGTCAGAATTCCCTTCCTTTTCAAATCTGAGTAATTTTTTTAAATAACAGACTAATTCTTCTGCACTTACTGAGATGTTTATTGACTCCCTAGGAGAAGCAATGATGTAATTATACATTGAGTCTCTCTTCCTCTTCTCGTTCCTTTTATCCACCACTTAACACTAGTTGGTTTTGTTATTTACCTTTGATTTTATAATTTTGTATTAAATTAAAAAATAATAAATGAGCTCCTCAGATTCTTGGACTTAAAATGAGAAAATTAGTGTAATTACACTACCTATGGGCTTCTCATTCCCTTTTCTTACCAAATACTATTATTTTGTATCATTTTGACTGTGTCAGGTTTACAATATTGATATTCCTTTCTGTAAATGTAATTACTTGATTTATTGGCGTTTAATACTGTGCATGATCCATTTACTATTGTTTCTCAATTCATATCTTGGTTGTTTAAATTTGGTTCTCAAGTGGTTTCTACAAGATAGCTTCCTGAGAACAATGTTTCCTGAGTTCCTATATACCCAAAATGTTTCTCACTGCTTTTATATATGCACATACATTGGCTTTGTGTACACTTATTTCCATAAGTTATTCATGGCATTGTTCCACTATTTTCTAGTCTTTGGTGCTGGAGAAATGTGAGATGAGTCTGATTATTTCCTCTCATAGAAATTCTTATTTTAATTTTTCTCAGTCTGTCTACAAGCAGTTTTCCTCATGAATTATCTGTTTAGTTTTCCTGGATCAATATGTAGATCTGTTCTTCTCTGATTCATTTGTAATTCTGTCAACTTCATTTTAACTTTTTTTCTGTTACATTATTTCATTTATTTTCCTTCTGTGATACGAACTGTGCATATTTTAATCCTCTTTGTTTGAATTACATATGAATCACTTTTCTATAATCCTTTATACTTTTAAATTTTCATATCATTTTTTCCCCTTGTGTTACGTTAGTTTTGGATCCTCTTTATTCACTTTATTCCAGCTAATGTGAGAGTTTTTCTCCTGGAGCACATATTTACAAAAATTTCATATAGGCAAAGGCCAGGACTATATTACAAAGTAAGCAGGTATTTTCCTACTACCTCAGGGTTGTTTATGCAAATGAATTCCCTTGACCCTTGTGACCCTTCCATCCTCCTTGGCCCAATCAGCTAAGGTTGACAGCTATAGAGTTACTCAGAATTCAATCTCTCTTATCCCTGCCAGCCTCAAGAGCAGACTGCTTCCTGCATATGTCTCAAATGTTTTATTGTTGAACTTCATCATCTTACTTTTCTTTGAAATTAGCTCAAGCACAGGGGCTCTTCCAAGTAGTGGATTTACCCCAGACATACCACTTTTTAGATGACATATGCTAAAGGGCTTTTTTAAAATGATATCTGCAGCTGTAGGTACCCTCTTTTAGCAACTTCCTGAACCACTGTTTATTTTCTTCATAGATTTAGGCAGCCATTTTGTGATTTAGAGTTTCAGATATCCATTTGTTGTATTGAATTTTGTCAATTTGTGTTTAGTTCATTTTGCATGTTGTCTTCTTACTTCTGTTGCTTTGGGACAATTTTTGAGAGTAGAAGGGGGAAAGTCTTTACCTAGCCCCATCGTGTTACAATTACATACTTTCTAACCACTTTATAAAATGAGACTGTTCACTATGAAAAGGAGGTACTAGCCAAACACTTGTTTGCTTGCTTGCTTGAACTTACTGGTAGGGTCTGGATAAAAACCAAAGAGCTTTTTATTCCATCATATTTCCTTGCATCCTGCACATATACACCACAACAAGGTCCTTATTTTGATAGACTAAACTGGAAGGAGAATTACTTACACTGGTACTGATTTTTTATCTTCAGCTTTATCATTCTTTGCAACTCAAATGAGAATTTGAAATAAACCATGTCTGCTATCACTCATAAATAATAAAACTCCCTGAGGCACTAAAATAGTTTTGTGATCAGGCAAATA
The DNA here is from genome assembly GCF_963924675.1 of Phocoena phocoena. NCBI lineage: Eukaryota > Metazoa > Chordata > Mammalia > Artiodactyla > Phocoenidae > Phocoena > Phocoena phocoena. The sequence goes on along the minus strand of NC_089222.1, from coordinate 119,465,821 downwards.
TTTATTGATCCTAAAACTATACTAGCACTATGAGAGAGCAGGATATAAGACATGGCTTCAACTACTCAAGTATTCATAATCTATTTGAAGATAAAACTTTAATAGTACATAAATAGCAATCATTAAACAATGGTAAATTTCATTGTGCTGATTATAAGTGTAATGGGTCAAAGACAATTCAATAGTAGACTGAATGGATAGAGTCTCGATATGAACATTTAGATAAAAGAAAGGTAAGTTTCCAGATGGATGACAATCTCAATAGACAGATTGAGACTAGGAGGATCAACTGATGGTCCAGAAATGAGAAGATTAATTCTTGGGTAACAGCGGTTGTGGACAGAATGACAAAGAAGCTGTGATTCCAAAAGATATCTCAAAAGATAAGTAGGTAACTTTGGTGATTATTTTTTTTAAAAGATTGATAAAAAAGGGAAAAGTTTCTCCAAAATTTCTCACATGTAAACAACAGAATAATGGCAGTGTTGTTTATAGGTTTGTAGCATTTGAGGAAATTAGTAAATGATAAGTTCTACTTTGTGCAAGTTACATTGGAGGTCATGATGGGACATTCAAGTATTGAATTTCCTGTGATTTTTGGACAAAGTTTGTTCTTGCTTGACTTAGAGTTAAAAATAAGTAAGCTGTTTTATCAACAATGGTAAAAGTTTGTTGGAAACAAAAAGTTCTAGCAGCAAATTTGGTTCCAGAAAATAATGGAATGAAAGGATTCAGGACAGACAAATTGCCTTGCTTATTTTTAAAGGTATATAGCATACCTTCTTTCCAAATATGTTTGGAGTTTTGGATTAATCTTGGAGTCCCCCAAATCCTCTTAATTCTAGCTCAGTGTGAGCATTAATGAGCTCAATATTTCTGTTTAACACTATTTAGTCAGTTAACTGATGGAAGTCTTGTTCAATTTTGTGTATGAAAAATATTTTTTACTAATTTTTATTACAAAACCCCTACTTGTTTATTACTGAAAAAAGAACAAATACAAAGCAGATGAAGAAAAGATTTATAAAAACCCAATTTAATTTGCTTACTTGTTTAATTAGTTGATTTTTCATAGCAGCATCAGTTTAAGCAACAAGATGCACAAATAATCCTTGAAACTCAATTCTCAGAGATCACCTAATATAATATATTTCAGGTTCTTCAGAGAACTTTCTGCAGAGCATCATAAAGATAAATAGAACAACGGCAGCATAATTTTTGAGAATTAAGAGTACTGCATAAGTTTTATAATAGTTTTACTACCAAGGCTTGATTTGACTACAATTGCTAGTGCTTTTAATATTACTTGGATTTTTATAAAAATTATATCTTGAATCTCTTTATCTCATAAATCTGCTTAGTCCATAGGTTCAAACTATTTCAAAAGCAGCTATTACCCTCTCTTTTAAACTATAAATCCTTCATAGAAAACATCTCTAATTAATGTTTTTACTCTCAATTTATTTTAGATAGTGATTTGAGCCTTTGAGTTCTAGGATTTTAGTTTTACTTTGCACTCAAGTTGGAAAAAATCATACTGGAGACAATTTATGTTGCATTTCAACTTTGCAACAAGCTCAACACATAATCTAAGGTGATTTCTATAGTAACTAAAAAAAAAAGAATATGGTTCTTATGATGAGAGGTTGGTGTCATTATTAACATAACTATTATTATATTACATCTAATGGAAAGTAGTTTTCTTCTGAAAAGTGAAAGGTGCTTAGTAAAGTGTAATTTGCCACCATTATTCAAATAAGACCACGCTGGGAAGGAAACTCTGAAACCACCCACTGGCTAAGTCTGGGAAGACCTCCTGACCCTCCATCTGCTAGCATTTATGAAAGTAGAAATGCCAATGCTTCCTTTGTCTCTTTCTACTAATTTCAGATAATGCTGTTGAATAGTGACTGCAATGAGGGATGACAGGACAGATTCTGCACTGTCCTATGTAGTGCCAGAAAAAGAAGCAACTAAGGAAAAGAATGTTATTGATGCACTTTCTGTGTATTTTGATCCAAACACAATCACATTTAACAAAAGCACCCCTATAGTCAAAAGAGGCAGTTCATAAATTAATGAAAATATTTGTTAAGAATATTCAACATACTTTTACTACTTTGATGAACATTTATTTTGGAATAATTTTAGGTTTATAGAAAATTTGCAAAGATCATACAGAGTTCCTGTATACCCCCTCAGCCAGTTTCCCCAGTGGTTAACCTTTTACATTATTATAGTACATTTGTCAAAACTGGGACACTGACATTGGTACATGACTGTTCACTTCTTAACTAAACTCCAGACTTTATTTGGATTTTACCAGCAATTAGTAGTCAATTCTCCAGTCTCTCTGGTCTGTGACTATTTCTCAATCTTTTTTTTTTTTTTTTTAATGAGCTTTTTGAGGGGTACTGACCAGGTATCCCATAGAATGTCCTCTGATCTGAGGTTGTTTTTTGTTTTTCTCATGATTAGACTGAAGTTATATTTTTCAAAAATGCCAACTAGGTGAAGCACCATACTTGTAACATCGTATCAGGTATGACATAATATTCACATGAAATCACTAACAATGTTAGATTTTATCATTTGGTTAAGGTAGTGTTTTCCAGGTTTCTGCACTAAAAAGTTACTTTTTTCCCATTCCCTACTCTATACTTTGGAAGCAAGTGGTTAAGTCTAGCCCATCCTCAAGTGTAGGGGCTCAGATGAGAATTAAATTCCACCACCTATAGGAGAAAGAACCTACATAAATTATTTGAATATATTCTTCAAGAAAGATTTGACTTTTCTCCCTGTTTACTTATCAAGCATTTATTTATATCTATATGGAGTCATGTATAATTATTTTATACTTTGGTTTATAATCCAATACTACATTATTTATTTTGTTGCTTACATATTTTTGTTGCTCTGGCTACTGGGGTCTTTCAGGTTGGCACTTCTTGTCCTTTGGACAATTACCCCCATCTTTTTTTTTTTTTTTTTTTTTTGAGCTCTTTCTTACTTTCTCAAACCACAAGGTGCTCCAGGCACATCTTGTATTTCCCAGCCTCAATCCCAGAATCAGCCATATCAGACATATTTAGTAGAGTGGTATAGAAACCAAGGTCTGGGTACTGGGTATGCTTGGTGCCACTGAGATGTCATTGCTTAATGTCTCTCTCAGCATAAAGAATTAGGTAATACATTTATGTATGATAACCAATGAATACACAGGCAATTGAGTGTCTTCTTATATGGCTGGTATGTCTTACGATCAAAGTTCATTTCCCATTCTAAATTAAGATATGGACATTTTGGTTTGTGAATTTGATCTTCTGCATTTGGTTTATAAGAATCAGTTCCCAGAATTTCTTATAGTGTGGACCATGGACCTGTAGTTCATGCCTCTCCTCCAAACCTCTCCTTCTATTGCCACACTAGATATTAACATTATCTAAAGATCTGCTTGATATAGCCAGCTGGATTCTTCTTGAAATCAAAAGCTAACACACCCTCTCCAAGACCAATTTACTTATCTATATCTAAGAGGACATTTGTGTCAATGATCTCTGGGGATTTCTCAGAATTAGCTTTCTATGACTAGCTCTCTGTAAGACATTTATCAAACTGTATATAATTCATTAGCTATAATAACATCCTACCTTATTCCAGTCACTTCTGGTTTGAGCAATGAAATATTGCTCATCATAGCCTAAGAAATAATGGAATTTTGTCATGAACATGACAGGGAAAAATAATAAAATAGCTAAAAATAAAATCAAAAGAACCAAAAACTGGGTTTTAGGGACTGGAATTGGGCAAAAATACCAAAATCTCCCTCTCAACCATTTCAGACCAACTATCTCCATATAGCAGAAACAAAATCTTATATGGTTTCACTTCTACATATTTAGGGCTTTTGATCCAAGATAAATTAAAAGCTACCCTCATTCACTTCCTGTTTAGAAAATTTGGGGAATGGTCTCTGGACTGAACATGATCATCTTTTAGAATAATCATTATGTCTAGGAGATTCAGTATTGCATCTGAGCCAGTCTACATCACTTGGCTAATCTAAAACCCTGTGAAAAAAGTGACACCATGATTGGCAGCTCCAATATGACTGAATATAGAAAGAGAGGATTTCCTAAAGCTGACTGGTACTGTTAATTCAAGGATGATGATCATAAGGCATTCTGGATAGTTTAAAACAATTGCTATAATAACATAGGGGTGGGGATGAGGGAGTGGAAGCTACAAACTATTAGACATAAGATAGGCTCAAGGATGTATTGTACAACACGGAGAGTATAACCAATATTTTGTAATAAGAGTAAATGGAAAGTAACCTTTAAAATTTGTATTAAAAAGTTATAAATTAATTAATTAATAATTATTATTACTACTATTGCTACTAATATACACTATTATGTGTGCTGAGCATGAGTGGGTTATGGTAGATTGTAGAAGCTTATCTTTTTACAGAACTTCATATTTGCCAAGCACCTTATATTTGCCAAGTTTTACATAAATTAACTCACATTCCTCACAACACTGTCAGGCAGCTATTACTTTTGTTATTATTTTTATAATTATTACTCCTACCTTACAAGTAAGATAGAGAAAATTAAGTTATTTGCCCAACATCACACAAGTCAAGTCAGTCATGTTGATGGAGACTGTTATTTGGATTTTTCACTTAAGGGACCAGAAGATAGGAACAATGTTTTTCCCTAGAAGTGGAGTTGGGAGGATATAAATCTGGACTTACTAACAACTATCTTTTCCCTCTGAATAAAGGAGAACATCTCTGAGAATCGAGCAAACTCAGAAGTAAGCAGAGCAAGTAGTCAGAAAGAAACTGTGTCATGAGGATATCATTTGAGTCCTTGGATATACAGCTCAGATTGTCACTGGAATTTAAGTTCTATAAACTAATAAGTTATTTTTTTGCTCAAATGAATTGGAATTAGACTTTGTTAGTCAAAATTTAGAGAATTCAAACTGATACAGACAGGTCTATGGGATAGTTCTTTCTCATTTCTTCAACTCCTCTCTTTCTCTCTTTCTTCTCTTTCTCTTACCAACAATCCAAGACCATTGCAGAATTACATAATTAATGCTTCCTGAAAAATAACCAGTTCCTAATGTTTTGTCCCAAGCTAAATGAGGAGAGGCAGAGAAAGAATAAATAAGGTCCCTCAACAATTCTGTGTGCCATGCCCTAAAACATACACACATGAACAAAATACAAAAATGGGCAAATGACATATAAGTGTATGGTCAGTAACCATAAAAAAATGCTTAATCTCTTCAGCAATCAGGGAAATAAAAATTATAAGCAAATTGAAATATTATGCTTATTATATTGATACATATTAAGTAATTATTCAGTCATTTTTACTTCTCCTTCTTACCCATGACATCTTTGTATATATTTTATCTTCTAAATACAGCCTAAATCGTTTTTTCCCCTTTTCTTTTTTTTGGTGGTTCCCTGTATTTTTTTAATTTATTATTTATTTATTTATTTATTTATTTTAACATCTTTATTGGAGTATAATTGCTTTACATTATTGTGTTACTTGCTGCTGTATAACAAAATGAATCAGCTGTTTTTTTTACTGTTTCACTCTCACTGTCATTGCTTTAGTTCGCAAAGTATTGGAGAGAAAATGGATCTAAGGAGGTGAAAGCTGAGAATTATAAAATACTGATAAAGGAAACTGAAGATGATTCAAAGAAATGGAAAGATATCTCATGCTCTTGGATTGGAAGAGTTAATATTGTTAAAATGGCCATACTACCCAAAGCAATTTACAGATTTAATGCAATCCCTATCAAATTACCCATGACATTTTTCACAGAACTAGTAAAAATAATCCTAACATTTATATGTAACCACAAAAGACCTGGAATTGCCAAAGCAATTCTGAGGAAAAAGGAACAAAGCTGAAGGCATAACACTCTCAGACTTCAGACAATATTACAAAGCTACAGTAATCAAAACAACATGGTATTGGCACAAAAACAGATATACAGCTCAATGGAACAGAATAGAGAGCTCCAAAATAAATCCACACATCTATGGTCAGTTACTCTTCAACAAAGTAGACAAGAATATGCAATGGAGAAAAGAAAGTCTCTTCAGCAAGTGATGTTGGGAAAGTGATGCTGGGAAAGCAAGTGATGTTGGGAAAGCTGTGCAGCAGCATTAAATCAATGACATTAGAACACTCCCTCATACCATACACAAAAATAAACTCAAAATGGCTATGCCCTTTCTAATTTTCAATGGGCCAGTTTATATAAAAGCTTGTGATGTTCATCCAGGACATTACTGAAGGAAAGGATTTAAATCAACTCTAAGAATCATGATATTTTCCAGCAAGTCTCCTATAGCTCCAGCCTCAGTAAGCACATGAAACCCAAAGATATGCTTCTTGTGGTGTAACAAAGGCTGCCAATTTCCATCCTGGGATGATGGAATCATCCTTGTAAATTAGCCCACCTCAACACAGCCAGTTTTCCATTTTAGGGTCTTCTCTTTCCAACATAACTTCTCGTATTAATTTCTGTTTCATTTGTTTTGGTTGCAGATAACAGGAATTCTCAAATTTCTTTAAACACAAAGAATTTTATTTGTTTATGTGGCTGGGGGAGACAGTAGAGTAGGTTAGAATTGGGAAAATAAATGTCTTTCTTTGCTTCTGTATTTATCTATCTCTCACTAGCTGTCTGTCTGTCTGTCTGTCTCTCTCTCTCTGTTCTCTGACTCTTTTATATGTGTCTGTAAATCCTCTTTTCATTTGTACTTTTTTCTCTTGTTCTCACTGTTTCCTTCTGCAAAGTGGATTTTTCCATGTCAGTAAATATAGATGCAGATTAATCCAGAATTATACACTTAAATGTCACTTAAGAAAAGGAAAATAAAGCTATACCTCTATAAGGAATGCAGATAATTCCAATAAGGAATTTCAATTCCTTCAGTTTGAGTTGCTTAGTCACACTTATACTAAACATGATATTTACAGAAATAGATGATTGTTTCAGGTTAGGTCACACCTGTTTTACTATTGACAACCACCTGAGAACCACATGGAAACAGGTAAAAATTTCCCCCAAACTAGTAAGACATGTTCTGGGAAGAAAGGGATGGGAAAGTTCCCAAATAGGTTAAACACAAAGGCTCTTCTCATTCATCACATGATCTTTGTAATTTTATTTATTGATTGATTATCTGTATGAAGTTAGGATTTGTGAATGAAAAAGCAGCCTAGCAATAATATTTGCTTTTATTGTTTTATTTTTGCTAAGTGATTTCTCTCATAATGAAATAAATATTTTAAACATAAAGAAAATGTTTCAATAGGTACATATAATACCTAATTCCTTGATAAAATGTGTTTTTGGGTTGTGTGTGTGTGTGTGTATATGTGTGCATGTGTGTGTGTGTGTTTTTCTGAAATATTTACACAACTGTGAAAATGATTCACCTAAACACTGATTAGATACTGAGGACATGTGTGTTAAAATGTGTCTTAGACACAACTGCTTTTTTGTTTTAAATTTTAAAATACATGCATGGGAAAGAAGTATGTACATAATCACAAAAATGATTTTAAAAAGCCCATTTGCTTACTTTCAAAATGTCTCTGGAAACATTTCTGTTTAAATATCAGCATGTTTCTGTACACCTGAAACTAATATAATATTGTAAATCAACTATACTTCAATTAAAATAATAAAAATAAATAAATAGAATATTTCAGAGAGTAAACTAGTTCTGTGTAAACCTAAGAATGATGGTATGTACAAAGCATCTGAGTATTTACAAATTAGATTCTAACTTTTATGGGGGTGATCATGTAATAGGAAGTTTCCTTATTCCTACCTCTGTATGATATTATTATCAGTTTTACATATATGAAACATATGTGATATGTGTAGAAAGATTGTCATCATATACAGATTATAAATTGATACTTTTATTTAGGATGTGCACCAAGGGACAAAAAGAAGAAAAAGGGGCTACATAATCTTACAGAATTATAGATCATGCTCAAAATTGACCAATGGCTTCTTATTATAATCTAATACTAAGGACTAATGTCACTTGACTTCTTATTAACTCTGTAACATCTTCCTTGCTATGCCTTCACACTCAACTCAGGGCCTCTGCACTTGCTGTTCTCCCTGTCCAGAATGCTCTTCTCTCAGATATACTCAGATGTTATGCCCGCGTGTGCACGAGCACACACACAACACTTATTTTTCCTACTTATCATCTGATCCCTACTGGAATGTAAGCTTTATGAAAGCAAAGACTTCTGTCAGTTCTATTCTCTACACAATCTACATTTGTCCTGCATATAGTAGGTGCTCAATAAATACCTTTTGAACTGAATTAATTAAAGAGAGATCTATCTTAAGCAACATATTTATATGGGTACTAGACTCTGAGAACTTCTCTTGACACATAGAGATCCATTTAGACATAGCATCATATCATCCTGGTGTCACCAGAGAGGAAGATATATCACAGAATTGGTGAATAAGTATTCATTTTATTGTGTACATTGCTGAGGAACAATATATTCAGGACATTGTAGGTGATACAGCAGATATAAGGGAAACAAAATAAATTGTGGCTGCCCTCCAGTTAAAGAGAAAATACATAGGCCCAGAAATTTGCTATATTGAACAGCCCAAAGCCATGAATACACTGCTGTGAATGTGGCTAGCTGTCCAGGAATAGGGAGAGGGGTCAGATGGGCTCTTTATATAAGGATAGATTTAGGATGGTCAGAAAGAAGAAAGTAAACACTTTAGAAAGGGAGACATGGGGAACAAAGTCATGTCACAACCAAATGCATTTTTTTTTCAATTATAGGTACAGAATAATAATTACTGACTTTCCACTGTTGTATTTTTAAGAGTTTATTTAAAGAACTGAGGCAAAACCTGATGCATTCTAAAGCAAATGCTGTTTCTCATTTCCTGAAATGTATAGATTTGTCTTTTTTCTAGACCCGTTATTAACATGAGACTAGCAAGTAAATATTATGGCAAGGTTAATTCATAAATTAATTAAATTTTCAAGTACGATAATAAGTATACATATTATTTAACATATTGTGAGGTCTCCAGAGAGACATTTGCTTCTGAAAATAAGAAAACAAGAACAAATTAAATTGCTTCCAAATAGCAGTAAATTTATCTGTCATCTTAGATCTCAGAAAACATGATAATAATCATTAAAAAATGTACAGATATAATCCTTAATTTCAAACTACCAAATGACTCACATTCCTAAGAAAGAAGGCTCAAAGGCAGTCAGTAAGATTTGATTTGTGATACAGAGCTCTCAATTTAAGCTTAAGAAACTTTGAATCCCTGAAGAACCTGTGATCATAATAAACCAAAAAAGAAAACCGTTAACTTTTTTTTTTTTTTTTTTTTTTTTTTTTTATTTTTGGCTGTGTTGGGTCTTCGTTTCTGTGCGAGGGCTTTCTCTAGTTGCAGCAAGCGGGGGCCACTCTTCATCGCTGTGCGCGGGCCTTTCACTGTCACCGTTTCTCTTGTTGCGGGGCACAGGCTCCAGACACGCAGGCTCGGTAGTTGTGGCTCACGGGCCTAGTTGCTCCGCGGCATGTGGGATATTCCCAGACCAGGGTTCGAACCCGTGTCCCCTGCATTGGCAGGCAGATTCTCAACCACTGCGCCACCAGGGAAGCCCGAAAACCGTTAACTTTTAAAATATGTTAACAATTTATTAATCTGCAGTTTTAATATTTAAGTGAGTTGAAACCATACTTAAAATTTTTGCAATGACTCAAATTTGTATCAGACAAAAGAGAGTTTACTTGGCAATTTAACATTAAAAAAATAACCTGAATTTTGAATATGTTTGCCCAGAATTGTTGAGAAATATAAGAGATATAAAAAAGACCAACTGAAACATCCTGAATCTTTTGATAGGTAATCTAAATCCAGGATCTCTAGAAAAAGTCCCACTAGGTTTTTATTTTTAGTGTTAAGCAATATTTGAGCAGGATGAGTTTGAAAATAAAGATTTTTTTTAAAGGCAGAGTTTGGTAAATTCATGGAATAAAGAACTCTGGAAGCAGAAACAGGGCTAAAAAGAAGCACAGAGAATTCTATTTCCTGCTTTTGAAGGCTAGATAATTTACTGTTGGCTAGTCAGTGAGTTCTAGAGTTTCTAAGCAATTGACTTAGGATTTAAAATCTAGCCATCTTATTTTGATGCATTTTAAGAAATATTTCTGCACTGCTTTTTTTCTAGTTGTAACCAAGATACTGGGGGCTGCGCATGAGCATATTTTGTTGCCAACCTCCTGACTTTGAAACAGAGATCATTATGCTGGTGAAAAATATATCTAACCAAAAAATGTCAATAGTAAAAATGGATATTTTACTGAATATTTTGTTTGAAGATATGATAGAAGGTTTTAAACATATGCCATATAGTAAAATTCCATGAAAGGTTTTTAAAAGCATATCTTTTTCATAATTTATGTCTCCGCAAACCACATCATATCTATCCTTCCTCTTCCATTTCTAAATAATCTCCTTTACTGTGCTCCCAAGTATTTGAACAAGGGAGCATGTGCTCCCTTGGCTTGTACTTTTCACTCAGTAAAATGAAAGATCAATGACTTCTGCCAACCAGAGGACCTAGCATTCTTCAGGCATGCCCTTGGAAGACTCTCTACATTATTTCACTTAACCTGTGCTCCTTTTCTCCTTCATTACTACCATCACCATGAGCAGAAGGAATAGCAGCAGCATCTATTTTTTTAGCATGTGTAACATGTGCCTTTAATGGCCTCACGGTACATAATTAAACAAACTTCAGCTATTTTTAATTCTCTAAAGTGAAATTAATCCTTTAAAATGAATGAACTCAACACAAAGAAATCTAACAGTATACAATGATAAGCTACTAGTAACAGAAAGCTATGGTTAGAAACATACATTATACAGTCCATAGACATAAAAATAGCAACACATTGAGATAGGTGAAGAAAGAAAGATCGTGCATGGTGCTATTTCAAGGAGTTTATGAAGGAAGAGAAAAAGTACTCCAGGTGGAATTACGGCAAGAGTTACTTACTAAAAATATGTAGGATAAGCAGGATATTCAAGATATACAGACACTAAATTAAATTCCATGTGCACAAAGTTCTACTGATGAAGAATTGCTTTCTTAAGTTAACTTAAAAAGATAAATACCAAAAACTGAAAAAATGTTAAAGTGTACAGTTAACTTAATTATCACAAAATGAAAAAAACTCATGGAACAATAACTCAGGCTGAGAAATAGAACATCACAAATCTCCCAGAACCTCCCCAATTCAAGCCCTTCCAATCACCCTCCAAAGATAACTCCTCTTCTATTTCAACACCATAAGATAATTTTGCCTGGTTTTGAATTCCATAAAATGCAGTTATGTCATTTGGATTATTTTTGTCTGCCTTCCTTCATTAAAAATTATGTGCTTGAAATTCATTCATGTTGATGCACAAGTTTGTTCATTTTCATTGCTGCATAGTATTCCACTGTAAAAAAATGGCACACTTTGATTTAGGAGTTCAAATGTTGGTGAATAACTGGGTTGTTTTAATATTTGACTATTCTTTTTATGCAGCTATAGGTAGCTATTTTTGTTGGGTATAAATTTAGTATGAGTATATTTAATTTGAGTAGACAATGCCAGTTTTCTAAAGTGTACCCATTTAAATTCCTAATATCAATTTATTAGAGATCAAGTTTGTCCACATCCTTGTCAACACTTACTATTATCAGTCTTTTGCATTTTCGTTCTTCTTTAAAATTTTAGTAGAATTGCGTGGCAAAGCCATCTGGGCATTCTCCTACAGACAAGTTTTTCAAATATGAGGGAAAAGATTCTGATATTTTTTTAACATCTTTATTGAAGTATAATTGCTTTACAATGCAGTGTTACTTTCTGCTATATAAGAAAGTGAATCAGCTATATGTATCCATATATCCCCATATCCCCTCCCTCTTGCATCTCCCTCCCACCTTCCCTATCCCACCCTTCTAAGTTGGTCACAAAGCACCGAGCTGATCTCCCTGTGCTATGTAACTGCTTATCACTAGCTAGCTATTTTACATTTGGTAGTGTGTATATATCAATGCTACTCTCTCACTCTGTCCCAGCTTACTCTTCCCCCTCCCTGTGTCCTCAAGTCCTTTCTCCACAAGACTTCAGATTTTTAATTCTTCCTGTGCCCATTGTCTAATTTTGTAATTTTAGGAATTTGTCATTTGATCTAAAATTGTTAAATGTATTGGCATAAACTTTCTCAAATATGTTTTCATTGTTCTTTGAAGCTCTAGGATCTAGAATGAATATCCTTTTCCGCTTGTGATATTGGTCATTTGTGCTTTGTTTTCACCCTTGATTCATCTTGCAAAGAGATTGCCAGTTTTATTTATCTTGTCAAAAACCAAACTTCTAACTTTGTGGTTTGTGCTCCCACCCCGCATTGGTTTATGCTCTTGTTTTTATTATTCCTTCCTTTCTAAGCTTTGGACTTCATCAGATGTTTCATTTTATTTATATTTCATTTGTCATTTGGATGCTTGGATTATAGGTCTTTAAGCTTTTATTCTTGGCTAATATTGGAATTTAAGGCAATAAACTTTTCAGTAAGGGCAGTGTTCAATACATCCTATGTGTTTTGATATGTAGCGTTTTCATTGCCATTCAACTCAAAATATGTTCGAATTTTAATTGTGATTTCTTTGTGACACATGGACTACTTAGAACTGTACTGAATAATTTCCAAACATGTGGAAATATTATAGTTATTTTTTTGTTCTCATTTCTTGGTAATTTTCACTGTGATCAGAGAATATACTCTCTAAGATTTCTGTTCTTTCAATTGTTTAGGTAAATTTTATAACCCTGGATATGGTCAAGTGTCTCTATCCATTCATGAAAGAAAGATTTTGAAATTTCCCATTCTGATTGTAGATTTGTTTCTTTCTCATTTTAGTTTTAGTTTTACTTAATATATTTTGAATTATTCTTATTATAAATTTTGAATTGCTGGATATTTTTGGTGGACTTTACTTTTGAAAATTATCATATACCCTCATTATCATTAGTTAGGCTTCTAACATTAAAGTCTTCTCTGTTAGTATAGCTATACCAGCTTTCTTCTGGTACTGATCAAAAAGTACAGCATTTTCTATTCTTTTATTTTCACCTTTTGGTATACCTTGTTTTTATAAATTTAATTTAATTTAATTTTTATACAGCACGTTCTTATTAGTTATCTATTTTATACAAATCAGTGTATACATGTCAATCCCAATCTCCCAGTTCATCCCACCACCACCACCACCCCAACCCCTGCCACTTTCCCCCCTTGGTGACCATACATTTGTTCTCTGCATCTGTGTTTCTATTTCTGCTGTGCAAACCAGTTCATCTGTACCATTTTTCTATATTCCACATATATGTGTTAATATACAATATTTGTTTTTCTCTTTCTGACTTACTTCACTCTGTATGACAGACTCTAGGTCCATCCATGTTTCTACAAATGACCCAATTTCATTCCTTTTTATGGCTGAGTAATATTTCATTGTATATATGTACCATATCTTCTTTATCCATTCATCTGTCGATGGGCATTAGGTCATTTCCATGGCCTGGTTATTGTAAATAGAGTTTCAATGAACATTGTGGTACATGACTCTTTTTGAATTATGGTTTTCTCAGGGTATATGCCCAGTAGGGGGATTGCTGTGTCATATGGTAACTCTATTTTTAGTTTTTTAAGGAACCTCCATACTGTTCTCCATAGTGACTGTATTAATTTACATTCCCACCAGCAGTGCAAGAGGGTTCCCTTTTCTCCACATGTTTTCCAGCATTTGTTGTTTGTATATTTTCTCATGATGTCCATTCTAACTGGTGTGAGGTGATAACTTATTATAGTTTTGATTTGCATTTCTCTAATAATTAGTGATGTTGAGCATCTTTTCATGTGCCTCTTGGCCATCTGTATGTCTTCTTTGGTGAAATGTCTATTTAGGTCTTCTGTCCATTTTTTAATTGAATTGTTTGCTTTTTTGATACTGAGCTCCATGAGCTTTTTGTATATTTTAGAGATCAATCCTTTGTCCGTTGTTTCATTTGCAAATATTTTCTCCCAGTCCGAGAGTTGTCTTTTTGTCTTGTTTATGGTTTCCTTCACTGTGCAAAAGCTTTTAAGTTTAATTAAGTCCCATTTGTTTATTTTTGTTTTTATTTCCATTACTCTAGGAGGTAGGTCAAAAAAAGATCTTTCTGTGGTTTATGTCAAAGAGTGCTCTTCCTCTAAGAGTTTTATAGTGTCTGGTCTTACATTTAGGTCTTTAATCCATTTGGAGTTTCTATTTTTGTGTATGGTGTTAGGTAGTGTTCTAGTTTCATTCTTTTACATGTAGCTGTCCAGTTTTCCCAGCACCACTTATTGAAGAGACTGTCTTTTCTCCATTGCCTGTTCTTGCCTCCTTTGTCATTAATTAGGTGCCCATATGTGTGTGGATATATCTCTGTGCATTCTATCCTGTACCATTGATCTATATTTCTGTTTCTGTGTCAGTACCATACTGTCTTGATTAATGTAGCTTTGCACTATAGTTTGAAGTCAGGGAGGCTGATCCCTCCAGCTCTGTTTTTCTTTCTCAAGATTACTTTGGCTATTCAGGGTCTTTTGTGTTTCCATACAAACTGTAAATTTTTTGTTCTAATTCTGTGAAGAATGCCATTGGTAGTTTCATAGGGATTGCATTGAATCTGTAAATTGCTTTGTGTAGTATAGTCATTTTCACAATATTGATTCTTCCAATGCAAGAACATGGTACATTTCTCCATCTGTTTATGTCATCTTTGACTTCTTTCATCAGTGTTCTATAATTTTCCGAGTACAAGTCTTTCACCTCCTTAGGCAGGTTTATTCCTAGGTATTGTATTCTTTTGGTTGTGTTGGTAAATGAGATTGTTTCGTTAATTTCTCTTTCTGATTTTTCATTATTGGTGTATAGGAATGACAGAGATTTCTTTGCATTAATTTTGTATCCTGTAACCTTACCAAATTCATTGACTAGCTCTAGTAGTTTTCTGGTGTCATCTTTAGGATTATCTATGTACAGTATCATGTCATCTGCAAACAGTGACAGTTTTACTTCGTTTCCAATTTGTATTACTTTTATTTCTTTTTCTTCTCTGATTACTGTGGCTAGGACTTCCAAATCTATGTGGAATGTGAGTGGCGATAGTGGACATCCTTGTTCCTGATCTTAGTGGAAATCCTTTCAGTTTTTCACCATTGAGTATGATGTTTGCTGTGAGTTTGTCGTATAGGACCTCTATGACGTTGAGGTAGGTTCCCTCTATGCCCACTTTCTGGAGAGTTTTTATCATAAATGGGTGTTGAATTTTGTCAAAAGCTTTTTGTGCATCTTTTGAGATGACCCTCTGATTTTTATTCTTCAGTTTGTTAAGATGATGTATCACATTGATTGATTTGCATATATTGAAAAATTCTTGCATCTCTGGGATAAATTCCACTTGATCATGTTATATGATCATTTTAATGTGTTGTTGAATTCTGTTTGCTAGTATTTTGCTGAGGATTTTTTCATCTATATTCATCAGTGCTATTCATCTGTAATTTTCTTTTTTTCTAGTATCTACATCTGGTTTTGGTATCAGGGTGATGGTGGCCTCATAGAATGGGTTTGGGAGTTTTCCTTCTGCAATTTTTTGGAAGAGTTTGAGAAGGATGGGTGTTAGTTTTTCTCTAAATATTTGATGGAATTCACTTGTGAAGCCATCTGGTCCTGGACTTTTGTTTGTTAGAAGATTTTTAATTACAGTTTCAATTTCATTACTTGTGATTGGTCTGTTCATATTTTCTATTTCTTCCTGGTTCAGTCTTGGAAGGTTAAAACTTTTTAAGAATTTGTCCATTTCTCCCAAGTTGTCCATTTTATTGGCATAGAGTTGCTTGTAGTAGTCTCTTATGATGCTTTGTATTTCTGTGGTGTCCATTGTAACATCTCCTTTTTCATTTCTAATTTTATTGATTTGAGTCCTCTCCCTCTTTTTCTTTATGAATCTGGCTAAGTGTTTTTCAATTTTGTTTATCTTCTCAAAGAACCAGCTTTTAGTTTCATTGATCTTTGCTATTGTTTTCTTTGTTTCTATTTCATTTATTTCTGCTCTGATCTTTATGATTGCTTTCCTTCTAATAACTTTGGGCTTTGTTTGTTATTCTTTCTCTAGTTCCTTTAGTTGTAAGGTTAGATTGTTCGTTGGAGACTTTTCTTGTTTCTTGAGGTAGGATTGTATTGCTATAAACTTCCCTCTTAGAACTTCTTTTGATGCATCCCATAGGTTTTGGATCATCGTGTTTCATTGTCATTTGTTTCTAGGTATTTTTTTTATTTCCTCTTTGATTTCTTCAGTGATCTCTTGGTTATTTAGTAACGTATTGTTTACCCTACATGTGTTTGTGTTTTTTACAGTTTTTTCCCTGTAAATTATTTCTAATCTCATAGTGTTGTGGTCAGAAAAGATGTTTGATATGATTTCAATTTTCTTAAATATACCAAGGCTTGATTTGTGACCCCAGATGTGATCTATCTTGGAGAATGTTCCATGTGCACTTGAGGAGAAATTGTAAGCTGCTGTTTTCAGATGGAATGTCCTATAAATATCAACTAACTCTACCTGGTCTATTGTGTTATTTAAAGCTCGTGTTTCCTTATTCATTTTCTGTTTGGGTGATCTGTCCTTTGGTGAAAGTAAGGTGTTAAAATCCCCCACTCTTATTGTGTTACTGTCGATTTCCTCTTTTATAGCTGTTAGCATTTGCCTTATGTATTAAGGTGCTCCTATGTTGGGTGCATATATATTTATAATTGTTATACCTTCTTCTTGGATTGATCCCTTGATCATTATGTAGTGTCCTTCCTTGTCTCTTGTAATATTCTATATTTTAAAGTTTATTTTATCTGATATGAGTATTGCTACTCCAGCTTTCTTTTGACTTCCATTTGTATGGAATATTTTTTCCATCCCCTCACTTTCAGTCTGTATGTGTCCCTAGGTCTGAAGTGGGTCTCTTGTGGACAGCATATATATGGGTCTTATTTTTGTATCCATTCAGTGAACCTGTGTCTTTTGGTTGGAGTATTCAACCTTTGCTTTTAATAGGTGTATGTGTTCCATTTAAATGCAGTGCAATTATTATTATTTGGTTTAAATATGCAAATACACTATTTATATTTTAATTTAATTTATTATGCCTATGGTCTCATTCTTTTGGAATAGTAGATTTTTTGTCATTCCATTTCCCTATGTTTATTAGCCTTTTTGTTATTCTTTCATTATCCTAGAGATTGCAAAACAAGTATTTTTCTTATTAAGATTTAATATAAATTCTAAGATGTTTCTAGGGAAATGAAAAGACCTTAGAACTTTACTTCTATTTATTCCTCAGTAATTATGTGCCATTGTTATCTTATATTTTGATGCTCTGTATACTTTATACCCCCAAAGCCATGAGTATTGCTAATCTATACTTTATATTTATGTAAATATTCATTTACATTTATCCACAAATTTAAACCTCCCATCGTTTTTCATTCCTTTATCTACCTCAAGCTGCCATCATAGATCCTTTCCAAGTGTCTACAGACTACGTTAATGGAGGTCTTCTGTTGACATATTCTCTCAGTTTTTGTCTCACAATGTCTTTATTTTATTTTATTTTTGGAGGAAAGTTTCATTGAATATAGAATGCTTGGTCATTAGTTACATTCTTCCAGTATTAATCCTACCATTTCCTTATCTGTTGAATTTCATTGTTTCTGTTAAGTCAGTTCCGTTCTGTGTTTGTGGTCAGTTGATTGATTCTTGCTCCTTTGAAGATAATGTTTCTCTTTGTTTTGAGATTTCTCACTTTGTCTTTGGTTTACAGCAGTTGAACTATGATGTACTAGAAAATTTTTGTATGAATCCTGCTTGAAGTTTGTAGTTAATATCAAATCTTGTACTATATCTTTTGTAAGCTGAGAAAAATTCTTAGCATAATTCTTCAAATAGTGTTTCCCTACCATGCTCTCTATTTTCTCCTTCTGAAACTCCAATTACACATATATGAAACCTTCATTCTGGTGCCATTGCCAATTATGCTCTTTTTCTGTGTTTTGTAGACTTACTTGACCTCTTATGTCAGTTTGTTCATTTTCATATTAGCTATATGTTCTTGTTTATTAAATTTCTTTTCAGTTGTAGTAATGTCTTTTTAAGCTCATCCACTGAGTTTTATCAGTTGTTTTTTTTTTTTTTTGGTTTGTTCTAGAATTTCAATTCAATTTTTTATGATAAGGAACTAGTAGAGGAAACATATTTGGTATCAGTTACAACAGTTTTATTTATTATTATTATTATTTTTTTGCAATACGTGGGCCTCTTGCCATTGTGGCCTCTCCCGTTGTGGAGCACAGGCTCCGGACACGCAGGCTCAGCGGCCATGGCTCACGGGCCCAGACGCTTCGCAGCATGTGGGATCTTCCCAGATCGGGGCACGAACCCGTGTCCCCTGCATCGGCAGGTGGACTCTCAACCACTGTGCCACCAGTGAAGCCCTCCAACAGTTTTATAAATATATTTTTTAATTTGGAGAATTTCAAACATAAACAAATTAGAATTGTATAATGTTCTCAACGTACCCCTCTCTTGACTTCAACATTTATCAAATTGTGACCAATATTATTTCACCTGTACCCACCCTACCTCCCATACTGTTTTGAAGCAAATTTCAGACATCATGTTATTTTATCTGTATACCTATTATTTATGTGTATTTATTTTAAGATATGTCTTTCAAAGATGACTGTTTTTACATTGTTACACATAAAAATTAATAATTCCCTATTATCTTCAAATATCCAGTAAGTATTACATTTTTAGTCATCTGATAAATGTCATATCTTTAAAAGGATTCTGAAATCAGAGTCTAAATTATGACTCTATACATTGTATTTCTAGCTCTGTCTTTCTTTTAAAAACATTATCTTAGGGGCTTCCCTGGTGGCGCAGTGGTTGAGAGTCTGCCTGCCGATGCAGGGGACACGGGTTCATGCCCCAGTCCGGGAAGATCCCACATGCTGCAGAGCGGCTGGGCCCGTGAGCCATGGCCACTGAGCCTGTGAGTCCAGAGCCTGTGCTCCGCAATGGGAGAGGACACAACAGTGAGAGGCTCGCGTACCGCAAAAAAAACCCCAAAACAAACATTATCTTAATGTATAATACACAAGTATTAAAGTGATTGTCATCAGTGTGTATCCTGATATTTACAAATATATGTACCTGGGTAATTATCACTAAGATCAAGATATATATTTCCAGCATTACAAAGGGCTCTCACTTTCTAACTTCTCCATCAATGCCCCCTCTAACAATAATTACCATTCCAATATTTATTACTATAAATTAGTTTTGCCCATACTTAAATTTTATATAAACGAATTTATGTGGTAGGTCCCCTTTTGTATGAATACTTTCATTCAACATTATATCTCTTTGGTTCATCCATGTTATTGAGTTCAGTGTGTGTTTCATAGCTGCTTAATATTCTATTATATGAGTATATCCACACTTATTTATCCATTTTGCTATTAATCATTATTTGGTTTGCTGCCAGTTTTAGGTGATTATAAGTTGTGACTTTGTTAAATTATCATTTAAGTAGAGCATCAATATGTCAGGTGGTAAGCCAAGGTTCAGTAAAAGATCACAAGGGAATTGGAATGGATGAGTTACTCACAAGCCCTGGAGGAGGTACATAGTAAACCTGGAGGGGCCATGTAGGGAGGTCAAGGCAGGGTACAGGTAGAGGGAGCATAGCAGGACCTGGGTCACATACATGTACAAGAGTCCACAGGGGGAGTGCTGTGGGGTTCCTGGCCTAAGTCTAGATTGATTAATTCAAACCAAAAAGATCAGGGTTTTGGTGTACACTGCAAGGGTCTTATCTGAGGGGTGTGCAAGGGGAAGGCCCTAAGAGATAAAGAGAATGGGAGAATAAGGAGTCATATCAGGAACTTACATTTACTTGTGACTCTTTCAGTTGTTATCTAAGGTATGTGCTCGATGGAGGGAGTAGTGTCAGTTCTGGGACCCTGTAGACCTCTTGGCCACACAGAATGGATGCTGAGGCAACAATATGGAGTAGTTTAAGGAAACTCTCAACATAAGCTAAGACTCTATTTACAGTCTTGTAGTTCACTCTATATTTTTAAATTATTTTTTTTATTTGAGTAAAATTGCTTTACAATGTTTTGTTAGTTTCTGCTATACAATGAAGTGAATCAGCTATATGTATAACTATACCCCTTCCCTCTTGAGCCTCCCTCCCACTCTCCCCATCCCACCTATCTAGGTAGTCACAAAGCACCGAGCTGAGCCCCCTGCGCTATATAGTAGGTTCCCACTAGCTATCTATTTTACACATGGTAGTGTATTTATGTCAAAACCTAATCTCCCAATTCGTCCCACTCTTCTCTTCCCCCTGGGGCCACATGTCCAATCTCTACATCTACTTCTCTATTTCTGTTCTATACCATTTTTCTAGATTCCACATATATGTGTTAATATACAATATTTGTTTTTCTCTTTCTGGCTTACTTCACGCTGTATGACAGACTCTAGGTCCATCCACATCTCTACAAATGACCCAACTTCATTCCTTTTTACGGCTGAGTAATATTCCATTGTATATACGTACCACATATTCTTTACCCATTCATCTATTGTTGGACATTTAGATTGCTTCCATGTCCTGGCTATTGTAAATAGTGCTTCAATGAACATTGGGGTATGTGTCCTTTTGAATTTATTTAGGGACACACAGACATGCCTCATTATATTATGCTTTATTTATCACTCTTTGTAGATACTGCATTTTTTACAAATTGAAGGTTTCTGGCAACAACTCCATTGAGCAAGTCTATCAGCACCATTTTTCCAACAGCATTTGCTCACTTTGGGTCTCTGTGTCACATTTTGTTAATTCTCAAAATACTTCAAACTTTTTCATTATCATTCTATTTGTAATGGTGATCTGTGATTACAGAGCTTTGGTGTTACTATTGCCATAAGATTAGAACTTGCTAAAGGTTCAGATGATAGTTAGCATTCTTTAGAAAAAAAGTGTTATTTGATTAAAATATTTACACTGTTTTTACGTACATTGTGTCTTAGAACTTTATCTGTGATAATTCTGTAGGGACTGCATTTAGACCACATTCCCTTAGAAGGGTTTGCTTCTGCTTCAGCCAGGTAACTAGAAGCACAATCCAGGACCAGTTTCACCTAAATTTCCAAGATGATTTTTTCAAGTTATCCAGATGTGCTTGAGTACCAGCTTATGGTTATAAATTCTCAGATGAGTATTTTTTTGCTACTGTATGCAAAATCAATTCCAGAGCAGGTAAGGTAAATTACCTTCTTTGTGTGTGTGTGTGTGTGTGTGTGTGTGTGTGTTCACCTACCAAAGGGCTTGTGCTTCCTGTGTCCCATATTGGCAGGCATCTCTGGTCTGACCTCCCACATTATTGAGACCCAGACTTAGTCTCTTTTCCCTTGCATTCAGTGTTTCACCAGCAGATACGTTTACGGCTAGAACCAGCTTTAGAAATTTCTTGACCTTGGGATAATGTATTTTTTCCCAGTTTATGACCTCAGATTTCCCTTTAGTTTATACTAGTTAAACTGTTCTATGTGAAAGGCTTTTTAAAAATATTTTTATCAGCATATTTAGATGCTCTGTACTCAGGGAGTTTCCTTCACTCATCTAGTCCATCATATTACCTAAAGATTATTTTTATTAGTATTATAAATATTTACAATTAAAACTTATTAATATAAATTGTTCTAAGAAAAAGTCTGTTCTTTTCCACATACAAATTGCTTTGATAAACTCTTTAGTGAGCAAATATTAGCCTTAGCTTTCAAATAGTACTCAAAATACAGATGAAATATCCAAATAATAGAGGCATCAGACCACACTTCAAGAAAAGAAATATAATAGCTAAGTTCTAAAAATCATTCTATTTGCATGAAGAGTAATTTAGCTATAGGATAGTACTAAATAATTTTCAGAATCTAACAGTCAAAATTTCAGAATGATATCTAAAGTAATATTTTATCTATTTCAGCTGATATCTTAAGGGAACAAGCCTAATTTTACCTGTGAAATTACTTGTTTTATTCGTACACAAGGCTTGAAACTTAATTTTAGGTAAATGTGAAATCTTGCTAACTGCTAACATATAGGAAAACCCATCTTTTTTTTTAAACATCTTTATTGGAGTATAATTATTTTACAATGTTGTGTTAGTTTCTGCTGTATAACAAAGTGAATCAGCTATACGTAAACATATATCACCAGATGCCCTCCCTCTTGCGTCTCCCTGCCACCGTCCTCAAGCCACTACTCTGGGGGGGTCACAAAGCATGGAGCTGATCTCCCTGTGCTATGCAGTGGCTTCCAACTAGCTATCTATTTTACATTTGGTAGTGTATATATGCCAATGTTACTTTCTCACTTCATTCCATCTTACACTTACCCCTCCCCATGTCCTCAAGTCCATTCTCTACGTCTGCGTCTTTATTCCTGTTCTGCCCGTAGGTTCTTCAGAACAAGTTTCTTTTCTTTTTTTTAGGTTCCATATATATACGTTAGCATACAGTATTTGCTCTTTTCTTTACAACTTACTTCACTCTGTATGACAGACTCCAGGTCCATCCAACTCACTACAAATAACTCAATTTTGTTTCTTTTTAAGGCTGAGTAATATTCTATTGTTTATACATGGCACATCTTCTTTATCCACTGTCTATGTACACTTAGGTTGCTTCCCCGTCCTGGCTATTGTAAACAGTGCTGCAATGAACATTGTGGTACATGACTCTTTTTGAATTATGGTTTTCTCAGGGTATATGCCCAGTAGTGGGATTGCTGGGCTATGCAGTAGTTCTATTTTTTAGTTTTTAAAGAACCTCTATAGTGTTCTCCATAGTGGCTGTATCAATTTACATTCCCACCAACAGTGCAAGAGGGGACCCTTTTCTCCACACCCTCTCCAATATTTATTGTTTGCAGATTTTTTTGATGATGGCCATTCTGACTGGTGTGAGGTGATACCTCATTGTAGTTTTGATTAGCATTTCTCTAACGATTAGTGATGTTGAGCATCCTTTCATGTGTTTGTTGGCAATCTGTATATCTTCTTTGGAGAAATGTCTATTTAGGTCTTTTGCCCATTTTGGGAATAGGTTGTTTGTTATTTTGCTATTGAGCTGCATGAGATGCTTGTATATTTTGGAGATTAATACTTTGTCAGTTGCTTCATTGGCAAACATTTCCTCCCATCCTGGGGGTTGTCTTTTCATCTTGTTTATGGTTTCCTTTGCAGTGCAAAAGCTTTTAAGTTTCATTAGGTCCCATTTGTTTATTTTTGTTTCAATTTCACTAGGAGGTGGGTCAAAAAAGCTCTTGCTGTGATTTATGTCATAGAGTGTTCTGCCTATGTTTTCCTCTAAGAGTTTTATAGTGTCTGGCATTACATTTAGGTCTTTAATCCATTTGAGTTTATTTTTGTGTATGGTGTTAGGGAGTGATCTAATTTCATTCTTTTACATGTAGCTGTCCAGTTTTCCCAGCACCGCTTATTGGAGAGACTATCTTTTCTCCATTGAATATTCTTGCCTCCTTTATCAAAGATAAGGTGGCCATATGTGTGTGGGTTTATCTCTGAGCTTTCTATCCTGTTGATCTATATTTCTGTTTTTGTGCCAGTACCATGTTGTCTTGATTACTGTAGCTTTGTAGTATAGTCTGAAGTCATGGAGTCTGATTCCTCCAGCTCTAGATTTCTTTCTCAAGATTGCTTTGGCTATTAGGGGACTTCTGTGTTTCCATACAAATTGTGAAATTTTTTGTTCTACTTGTGTGAAAAATGCCATTGGTAGTTTGATAGGGATTGCACTAAATATGTAGATTGCTTTAGGTAGTAAAGTCATTTTCACAATGTTGATTCTTCCAATCCAAGAACATGGTATATCTCTCCATCTATTTGTATCATCTTTAATTTCTTTCATCAGTGCCTTATAGCTTTCTGCATGCAGGTCTTTTTTCTCCTTAGGAAGATTTATTCCTATGTATTTTATTCTTTTTGTTGCAGTGGTAAATGTGAGTGTTTCCATAACTTCACTTTCAGATTTTTCATCAGTAGTGTATAGGAATGCAAAAGATTTCTGTGCATTAATTTTGTATCCTGCTACTTTACCACATTCATTGATTAGCTCTAGTAGTTTTCTGGTAACATCTTTAGGATTCTCTACTTATAGTATCATGTCATCTGCAAACAGTGACAGTTTTACTGCTTTTCTGATTTGGTTTCCTTTCATTTCTTTTTCTTCTCTGATTTCTGTGGCTAAAACTGCCAAAACTATGTTGAATAATAGTGGTGATAGTGGGCAACATTTCCTTGCTCCTGATCTTAGTGGAAATGTTTTCAGTTTTTCACCATTGAGAACGATGTTGGCTTTGTCTTATATGGCCTTTATTATGTTGAGGTAAGTTTCATCTATGCCTACTTTCTGGACTTTTTTTTTTTTATGGTTAATGGGTGTTGAATTTTGTCAAAAGCTTTTTCTGCATGTATTGAGATTACCTTATGGTTTTTCTCCTTCAATTTGTTAATACGGTGTATCACATTGATTTCATTTATACTGAAGAATCCTTGAATTCCTAGTGTAAACCCCACTTGATCATGGTGTATGATCCTTTTAATGTGCTGTTGGATTCTTCTTGCTAGTATTTTATTGAGGATTTTTGTATATATGTCATCAGTGATACTGGCCAGTAGTTTTCTTTCTTTCTGACATCTTTGTCTGGTTTTGGTATCCGGGTGATGGTGGTCTCACAGAATGAGTTTGGGAGTGTTCCTCTCTCTGCTATATTTTGGAAGAGTTTGAGAATGATAGGTGTTAGATCTTCTCTAAATGTTTGATAGAATTCACCTCTGAAGCCATCTGGTCCTGTGCTTTTGTTTGTTGGAAGATTTTTAATCACAGTTTCAATTTCATTACTTCTGATTGGTCTGTTTATATTTTCTATTTCTTCTTCGTACAGTCTCAGAAGGTTGTGATTTTCTAAGAATTTATCCATTTGTTCCAGGTTGTCCATTTTATTGGCATATAGTTGCTTGTAGTAACCTCTCATGATCCTTTGTATTTCTGCAGTGTCAGTTGTTACTTCTTTTTCATTTTTAATTCTGTTGATTTGAGTCTTTTCCCTTTTGTTCTTGATGAGTCTGGCTAATGATTTATCAATTTTGTTTATCTTCTCAAAGAACCAGCTTTTAGTCTTATTGCTCCTTGCTCTTTTGTCCTTTATTTCTTTTTCATTTATTTCTGATCTGATATTTATGATTTCTTTCCTTCTGTTAACTTTGGATGTTTATTTTTCTTCTTTCTCTAATTGCTTTAGGTATAAGGTTAGGTTGTTGATTTAACATATTTCTTGTTTCTTGAGGTAGGATTGTATTGCTATAAACTTCCCTCTTAAATCTGTTGTTGCTGCATCCTGCAGGTTTTGGGTCATCGCGTTTTCATTGTCATTTATTTCTAGGTGATTTTTGATTTCCTCTGGGATTTCTTCAGTTATCTCTTGGTTGTTTAGTAGCACATGGTTTAGCCTCCATGTGTTTGTATTTTTTACAGTTTTTTTCCCTGTACTTGATATCTAGTCTCATAGCATCATGGTCAGAAAAGATACTTAATACAATTTCAATTTTCTTAAATTTACCACAGCTTGATTCGTGAGCCAAGATATGATCTATATTGGAGAATATTCCATGAGCACTTGGGAAGAAAGTGTACTCTGTTGTTTTTGCATGGAATGTCCTATAAATATCAATTAAGTCCCTTTTGTTTAATGTGTCATTTTAAGCTTGTGTTTCCTTATTTATTTTCATTTTGGAGGATCTGACCATGGTGAAGGTGGGGTGTTAAAGTCCCCTACTTTATTATGTTGCCGTTGATTTCCCCTTTTATGGCTGTTAGCATTTGCCTTATGTATTGAGGTGCTCCAATGTTGGGTGAATAAATATTTACACTTGTTATACCTTCTTCTTGGATTGTTCCCTTGATCATTATGTAGTGTCCTTCTTTGTCTCTTGTAATAGTCTTTAATGTTTATTTTGTTTGATATGAGAATTGCTACTCCAGCTTTCTTTTTATTTCCATTTGCATGGAATATCTTTTTCCATCCCCTAACTTTCAGTCTGTATGTGTCCCTAGGTCTGAAGTGGGTACTTGTAGGCAGCATATACACGGGTCTTGTTTTTGTGTCCATTCAGCCAGTCTATGTATTTTGGTTGGAGCATTTAATCCATTTACATTTAAGGTAATTATCAATATGTATGCTTCTATTACCATTTTCTTAATTGTTTTGGTTTTGTTATTGTAGGTCTTTTCCTTCTTTTGTGTTTCTTGTCTAGAGAAGTTCCTTTAGCATTTGTTGTAAAGCTGGTTTGGTGGTGCTGAATTCTCTTAGCTTTTGCTTGTCTGTAAAGGTTTTAATTTTTCTGTCTCATATGAATGAAATCCTTTCTGGCTAGAGTAATATTGGTTGTAGATTTTTCCCTTTCATCACTTTAAATATGTCCTGCCACTCCCTTCTGGCTTGCAGAATTTCTGCTGAAAGGTCCACTGTTAACCTTATGGGGATTCCCTTGTATGTTTTATGGTTGCTTTTCCCTTGCTGCTTTTAATATATTTTCTTTGTATTTAAGTTTTGATAGGTTGATTAATATGTGTCTTGTTGTGTTTCTCTTTGGATTTATCCTGTATGGGACTCTCTGCACTTCCTGGACTTGATTGACTATTTCCTAGCCCATATAAGAGAACTTTTAAACTATAATCTCTTCAAATATTTTCTCAGTCCTTTTCTTTTCCTCTTCTTCTTCTGGGATTCCTATAATTTGAATGTTGGTGTTTTTAATATTGTCCCAGAGGTCTCTGAGACTGTCCTTAATTCTTTTCATTCTATTTTCTTTATTCTGCTCTGTGGTAGTTATTTCCACTATTTTATCTTCCAGGTAACGTATCCATTCTTCTGCCCCAGTTATTCTGCTATTGATTCCTTCTAGAGAACTTTTAATTTCATTTATTGTGTTGTTCATCATTGTTTGTTTGCTCTCATTTTTTCTAGGCCCTTGTTAAACGTTTCCTGTATTTTCTTCATTCTTTTTCCAAGATTTTGGATCATATTTACTATCATTATTCTGAATTATTTTTCAAGTAGACTGCCTATTTCTTCTTTATTTGTTTGGTCTGGTGAGTTTTTACTTTGCTCTTTCATATTCTTTGTATTTTCCTGTCTTCTTATTTTGCTTAGCTTACTGTGTTTGTGGTCTCCTTTTTGCAGGCTGCAGGTTTGTATTTCCCATTGTTTTTGGTGTCTGTTCACAGTGCGTAAATTTGGTTCAGTGTGTTGTGTAGGCTTCCTGGTGGAGGGGACTGGTGACTGTGGTCTGGTGGATGAGGCTGGATCTTTTCTTTCTGGTGGGCAGGACCACATCCGGTGATGTGTTTTAGGGTGTTTGTGAGCTTAGTATGATTTTAGGCAGCCTCTCTACTAATGGGTGGGGTTGTGTTCCTGTCTTACTACTTGTTTCGCATGGGATGTCCAGCACTGGAGCTTGCTGGTCATTGAGTGGAGCTGGGTCTTAGCATTGAGAAGGAGATCTCTGGGAAAACTCTCACTGACTGATATTATCTGGGACGTCTCTGGTTGTCCAATGTGCTGTGCTTGGCTCCCCCACCTCTGAGGTTCAGGCCTGACACCAGGCCAGAACACTAAGACCCTATCAGTCATATGGCTTTCAACTGAGACATTTTCCCCTTTCCTTTGATAGTGGAGGGGAACACAGAAGACTTTGTCTTGCTTCTCTTCTGTAGCTAGTTTTGCAACAAAGATTCAATATGCAGGCATGCAACCTTCATGCAAGTGGAATTTATCTTGACCGAGGCAGCAGATGGACTTTCAGGGAATCCAGATGGACATGCACACCATGCAAAACAGACTGGAAAGTGATTTTTCCCCCAGTTGCAACGTTAGGGAATGCTGTGCTGCAGCTACATGATGGGCCTGTGCTGACAATATTTTTTATAATGGAAATCATTGGATATATTCTAATTACAAGTCTATATATTACATACACTCAATAAGTACAAATGTAAACTTTTTAGGGAAAGAAGGGTTGTACTTTTCCTTAACTGTTAATATATCTTTGCTTTCACAAAACAATGACGACACATACAATATCCAAAAACTTGTTATATTGAAAGCTAATTACCAAAGGTAGTTACTGTGACTAAAGAAATAATATCTGCTGATTACTTTACAGGGTTTTGACGTGACTCAAGAGAAGTAGTGCATGTGAAAATGCTATAAAAAGTGCAAGATGTTCTCACTAAAAATATCATAGTCAATAGTAATAGTGTGTTTTTATGCCACCTTAGAAAAGAGATGTGTCTTTCACTGTTATTTCACAGAAGTAAAGTAGGGACTGTTATGCATAGGCTTAATATAAGTTAGTCTAGGATCAGGTGTGACACAGTAGTGAATGGTTCTGGTTTCAATTAAAGAAATAGTTGAATGAATACTTTTCAGGGAAATACAGTGATTTAAAAAAAGGAAAGTTACCTGAACATTCTGTCAAGCTATTTTATATGATGTATGTCACTTAGTACATACAATTTCAACACATAAATAAAATTCAGTTTAACATTGAATACCTCAATGAAGTACACTAACTCAGCTCAGCAATAAAGGTTAATGTCAAGAGTTATACATCACATTGGTAGCATATAGTCTTGTTACAATTTGTTAAGATTGGCACATTATCTCTTTGGTCTTCCTCTCAAAACCCACAACCCCAAACTAATATTGAGGAAAACATCAGAAAAATCCCACTTGAGAAACATTCTACAAAATACCTGATCAGGACTTCTCAAATACCTGATCAAGACTTCTT
The DNA here is from genome assembly GCF_963924675.1 of Phocoena phocoena. Lineage (NCBI taxonomy): Eukaryota > Metazoa > Chordata > Mammalia > Artiodactyla > Phocoenidae > Phocoena > Phocoena phocoena. The sequence continues at coordinate 119,436,666 of NC_089222.1, read as the reverse complement.
AAAACCATCAAAAATTAGGAATGTCTGAGAAACTGTTGCAACAAAAGAAGATATGATGACTAAATGTAATATGGCATCCTGCATGGGATCCTGGAATAGAAAAAAGATGTTAGGAAAAAAACTAAGGAAATCTGAATAAAGTATGAACTTTAGTTGATAATAAACTATTGTGACAATGCACTTTACTAATGTAAGATATTAATAATGTAATGTAATAATGTAATTAATAATAGGGGAAACCAGATGTGGTATATACTGGAATTCTCTGTACTACCTTTCAAATTTTTAAAAAATAAGCCTAAAGCTATTCTAAAGTAAACTTTTTTCATAAAAAGACATTTTATTTTAAATATAGCTGTGTGTACGTGTCAATCCCAAACGTGGAGATTATCATACTAAGTGAAGTAAGTCAGACAGAGAAAGACAAATATCATATGCTATCGCTTATATATGGAATAAAAAAATAATAATACAAGTGAACTTATTTATAAAACAGACTCACAGACTTAGAGAATGAACTTATAGTTACCTGGGGGGAAGGGTGGGGTGGAGGGATAGATTGGGAGTTTGAGATAAACTTTTTTTTTTAATTAATTACCTAGTAGCAGGAATTTTCTTTTAAATGCTGCAAATAACCAGCTAGTTTAATTTTATTTTTGTTCAGGGGAGAATTTATTGATTAGTTCCTGTTTCCTAATTTAGTTGTTATTGAATGATTTGGATGTTATGATAAGTTTCAACAGCTCCCGGTCATTTAGGGTAAACTTGATTAACATATTAAGTTTATCCATTGAGGAAACTCCATGTGTCTGCTGGAGTGTTCTTCTTTTCCCCAGACTCAGAGTTATATAGGTTTATCTCCATCTGAGGAACTCCATATTAAGACACATCAAAACGAAGCAGAACACTTTGACCTGATTCTGTCAGTACAGCCTCAACCATATCTTAGCTCCTGCCTTCCCGACAGAAAAGCATATAGTTTTCAGGAAGTTCTAAGGCCCCACTAATCCCTTTGCAACTCTACAAAAGCATTGCTCCTATTTTATCACGTCCTTTAAACCATCTCTCTTCCAAAGTTCCAATCCTCAGCATCAACCAGGTAAATTATTGTTCAAGCTTGATATAATTCCAGACTATATCATGTACATATTGCAAAACCTAAATATATCTAAATTTTTAACCAGTGTCAGGGTTAGAAAATTAAACTACAAAATACCTGAATTCAAAACAAAATTGTTTCAGATCATATTCTGAAAGATACTGCACTGAGATCTAAAAATAAGAGGTGTTCCTTTACTTCTTGCATTAATTTGAAAGAGCAAAATGTTTTCAAGAGAATACCTTCTGCAAACTACTTGGAACACTTTTGCTTTTACAACTTTTTATTTGCTGATGGCTCTCAATACTTCTCCAGAAAATGTATTTTGTGTTTTTTGTAATTATGTTCACTAAAGGAGGACTTTATTAAAGTATCAGCACAGGGTTTGTCAACTTTGGCACTATTGATATTTCTGAAAAGGGGAAGAACAAATTTGACTCCATATTGGATCTGTGTATTTTACTTTAACCTTTGTATTCTATTGCTTTTGCTACAGGTTAAGAATGTTGCGTATAGCCTGAAATATACAGCATAGCCCATTCTCAAGGCTCTGACCTTTAAAGGTATAACACTTTTCCATTCATACAGAGATAAAAAGTTGCAGAACAGAGAATAACATTTGTCTTGGATATTTATAGGAACACCATGACCAGACCTATGTGGACAGCTGAAGAACAAAAGATTCTGGCACCATGAAATTTGCAGCAACCAACAATACCTCCTCCCCTTTTAGTATAAAAGAAGGCTGAATTCTAACTTGGGGAAGATTGTTCTTTGGGACACTAGTCCACCATCTTCTCCATCTGCTGGCTTTCCAAATAAAGTTGCTATTTCTTGCCCCACAACTCATCTCTCGATTTACTAGCCTGTCATGCTGTGAGCAGTGTGAACTTGGATTCAGTAACATTTGGAACTGGATAATCTTTTGTTGTTGGAGACTGTCCTGTGCATGTAAGATGTCCAGTAGCATCCCTGGCCTCTAGCCACAAGATGCCAGTAGCAACCACTCTCCAGTTATGACAACAAAAAGTGTCTCCAGACATTGTCAAATCACCTCCAGTTGAAAACCACTGATCTAGTATAATGATCAGAATTCAATTTTATTTAAACTGTTGGAATATTTCAATTGATTTGGCTGTGAGAAGCAACATATTCCATTCCTAATGTGCAGGAAAGACACCTTACTCATTCCTTTCGCTAGGTGAACACTCTCTGTATTTTCCTGTGCCATGCAAGTTGCAACATTGCTATGGATGGAGTGGAGACTGAGTGCAGGAGTCTAATTAGAAAGAGGTCTATGGAATTTGTACTGATGCTTCCATTGCATTGCCAGCCAGCTTTTCCCCTAGAGAGACATTTAGCAGAAGCTATGGGAGTTGGAGCTTAGCCTTTCTCTTTGACAATAAACCTCATCATCAGCCACTTTCATTCTCACTCTCCAAGAGCCATGCTTTGGCTCAGCTCTGGTAAACATGTTAATACTTTAGAGTGGGAGTTGTTAATAGTTCAGTGCAAGTGCACAGCCGCGCCCATTATTCTACATATGATCAATTGCTGCCTTCCTGCTCCAACAGCAGATTTCTGTAGTTGTGGCAGAGTATGGCTCATAAAGCCTAAAATCTGCTGTGTCTCCCTTTACAAAAACAAATTGACAACTCCAATTTTAAAATCCTGAAATGTGCAAATTATTTAAACTGCTCAACCTAAATCCTTTGTCCCATACATTGCATTCATTTAGCTATAACAGTAACAGTCACATTTGTAAAAGTATCTGATTCTCTACAGTTCATGCCAGGGGCAAGATTAATTTAGACACAATCCTCAGCCTTATGGGAATAAGCATCTTGCCACTTCACATTCAAAGACAATTTTTTACACTTTTGCATATTCTGTCTTTCCATAGGCTCAGCAAATCTAATACATTTTACCTGCTGTTGTAGATGTTCTTCCTCCGGCCCTTGGAAGATCGAGACCACCTAGGAGCCAGTTTACTGTCACTAGATGTATTCATTTACCTTTAATTAGGATTGAGTGATGCAGAAAAGCAGATGACCTTGGCGTAGGAAAGAACACCTAAAACATTTTTCTTCCTTTTCCAGAATCAGTGGACATGTTTAAACTTTTCTTCATTGCTTTGTTTTTGCTGTTTAAAAGGAGAGTAGACACTTCTGATAAAGTTTGTCTAGTTAGTCTGCATAATTTTCATTTTGTTTGTTTTCACTAATAATCATGGTTCTGGGATGGTTTTTCTATCATGACCAGTTAGTGCTGTTATATTTTGCCTGAGGCTTACGTGATGCTCTACAATATGGGACTCTTTAAAGTGTTCCTTTAATTATGTGGCAGCCTGGATGGCAGGAGAAAATGTGTAAAGGCTGAGAAACAAAGCATTCATATGATACTTCATTATCTGTGGTCATGTAATGTGTGGAGGAACATAGGAAAGGAAATGGGATATACAACCTACTTACCACCTCTTACTCCATAGATTATGCCTTGCTGTTTTCAGTTGTATTAGAAATAACTATTGTGAAGATATCATGACAAGCTTGTAATCCTCATTTTTGTTTATTTCCAGAAAAGACTAAATTGGAAATAATAAGACTAGTTACAGTATTAAAGGTATCTTTGCATGTAATGCTTATTTGCACACATATTTGTGTTTTTCTTGTGAACTAATAAACTGAGAGTAATATTTCAGTGCTGGAGCTTAGAGAATATTTACATGACTAAACCGTATGTTCAAACTGCTGCCCCCTTCATCAGCTGTTCTGCTCCACCCTAGCATGCCGAAGGGAAATCACTGAAGCCAGAGTGAACCAGAGCATTACCAGTGAATGCAAGTGTGGTTCCCACTCACCCACACTGGTCTTCATTCACATTTTAAACAGATCCCTGCTAAATATAAACTTAAATCTGCCTTGCATTTTGTTACAGTAAGGTTGGAGCTATAATAAAATATAGAAACCCTACCTCTTAATCAAAGGAATATTCAAGTACAGTCAACATCTAAATAGTTTCTGGGTTTGAAATGAAAGAAAAATGTCTATTGGGTGGTATTACTTCTGTACATGGCTCACTTGCAAACATTCACATCTAAATGACCATAGAGTCACTATGTTAAGTTTTATAAATTGATTGAGAGGAGGGAGGAGAAAATTATGAGATTGGGGGAGGTGCTGAAGAAATGCAAAAAGACTGAAGAGGTTTTGAATGTGCATAGTAGACTAGTGGAAAGACTATGTTGGAACAGCATTGGAAAGTCTATTGGAGAGATTACCTTGTAACAACATTGAAGGAGGAAGAGGTGGAAGTGGGAGAAAAATGTAAAGAGATAAGATCATTCATAATCCATGCTCCAAAAATAAGTGGATTTTCATTTTCTATGAGATAAATGCTATGATTTTGTAACCAATTCCAATGTGTGGGGTTTTCCCCCACATGACCAAGCAATTCTCAGACACAAGCTGGGTGTCCTATGGTTCAACTCAATTCAACTCACTTTCTACCTGGAGATACCATCAGATTCCACAGGTTAAGGGCTCAGTCCTACAAGACAGCCTCCAACTTCAGATACTAATTGCAAGCCCAGGTTTTCTCTTGTGCTTCTGATCAACTGACTATAGACTAGAGATTCCAACAATGTCTTTTTTGGGTTGGATTAATTTGTTAGAGAAGCTCACAAAACTCAGAGGAACACTTTGCTTACTATATTACCAGTTTATTATAAAAGAATGTAATTCAGAAACAGCCAGATGAAAGATATGCATGGGGCAATGTATGTGGGAAGGGGCATGGAGCTTCCATGCCCTCTCCATGTGTGAAACTCTCCCCACATCTCCAATTGTTCACCAACACAGAAGCTCTCCAAATTCTTTCCTTTGGGGGTTTTATGGAGGCTTCCTTATATAGATATGATTGATTAAATCATTGACCATTGGCCGTTCACTCAGCCCCTCGCCTCTCCCTGGAGTTCAGGGGATGGGACAGAGATTTCCTATCCTCCATCACATGGTTGGCTCCCCTAGCAACCAGCATCCTTATGTGCTTTCCAAAAGTCATTCATTAACATAACAAAGACACCTTTATGCTCTATACTTGGGAAATTCCAAGGGTTTTAGGAGCTGTGTGCCAGAAATGGGGATGAAAACCAAATATATATTTATTACATATCACAATATCACAAACATCAAGGTCTTATCCTAGGTTGAATTCATAGTTTGTCACCGAATTACTGAATTTTCCACCTCTTTCACCTGATCACCTTTCCCATGCCTAACCCTAAGCCTTTGTTCACTCTTGTTTCTCTCCTCTTTTCCTTCTGAAGTGCCCTCCATTCTGTTCCTCGTGCTCCAAGGCCCTTCTCAAGCTCCCTCTTATTTATGAAGCTTTTCCAGTTGAATGCAGACTTCAGAAGTTTCTTCTCTAAAGTAGTATACCCAACCATTTTACAACCTGCCTTTGGACATTTGTTAATTTGCTCTATTGAACAGAGCTCTAATTATTTGTGTATTGATGACTTATCAGTAACTATATTGAAGGAGGGTACTATGTTATCCTTTTATGACTATTATAGCAAATGGTACAAACCTGTGAAAAAGGTATTTCTCTTTGGAGAGAGAGAGTGAGAGAGAGAAAGAGAGAGAGAGAAGTTCTGTTTCATAATATCATAGTCATATAGTCATTTCCTGGAAAGTCACAGTTTCTCATCAGCTTGTCACATGAAATTCAAGGGATCAGTATTAAATGATGCTCTTTTCATTAGGTATTGTAATCGGTTGAATTATTGTCCCCCAAAAGATATGTCTCAGAATGTGACCTTATTTGGAAGAAGGATCTTTGCAGATGTAATTAAGCAATTTCAAGAGCCATCAGATTCTAGAAGATGCAAAGAAAGATTCTTCCCTAGAACATTTTAGGGCAAATGTAGCCTTGCTGACAACCTGATTTTGAACTTTGGGCCTCCAGAAATATGAGAATAAATTTCTGTTGCTTTAAGCCACAAGCTCTATTTGTTATGTCAGCCTTAGGAAACTAATACAGATTTTTTTCCCCCCAAGTGGATGACATATAGCAAAATATAAGGTATTATTATATTTTAGGAAAATGAAATGTTTAAGACCTGCTTTGAAGAAGGTAAGTCTATTGGACAGAAATACAGGTATTATAAAATTTCCTGTTTTATACCATAAAATTAAGTTAAACATAAGATTTGTTAAAATATCATTCAGTAACTTGCCATTTTGGTAGAATCTAGCCATCAGGAAGTCACTATCATTGCAAGTAATCCACGCTGCGTGACAAAAAATACATGTCCCATGACAGAATCTCCAGACATTGAAACAATAACTGAACACGGAAAACAACCTCAGAAAATACCAAGAACTGCACAAAAATGCTTTCTCAGAGAAAAAGAAGAAGGAGAAGGAGGAGGAGGAAGAGGAGAAGTAGGAAAAGGAGAAGGACTTCTGATTTCATGATGAAAGAAAAAAATCAGATTTACTCTCCTGCCTTTAGCAAAGAAAGAACTGGACAAAGTATATTAAAATGCATTAAATTACTGTTTGGATGAAAGTGGTCAAAAAGTGTAAACTTGGGCTTCCCTGGTGGCGCAGTGGTTGAGAGTCCGCCTGCCGATGCAGGGAACACGGGTTCGTGCCCGGTCTGGGAAGATCCCACATGCTGCGGAGCAGCTGGGCCCGTGAGCCATAGCCGTTGAGCCTGCGCAGTTGGAGCCTGTGCTCTGCAACGGGAGAGGCCACAACAATGAGAGGCCCGGGTACCGCAAAAAAAAAAAAAAAAAAAAGGTGTAAACTTTCAGTTATAAGTATTAGAGATGTAAGGTACAGTATGATGACAATAATTAACATGGCTATATGGTATATATGACAGGTGTTAAAAGAGTAAATCCAAGATTTCTCATCACAAGGAAAAAGGGATTTCCTTCCTTTTTTAAATCTGTATGAGATGACGGATATTAACTAAACTTATTGTGGTACTTATTTGACCATATATATAAGTCAAATCATTACGCTGTATACCTTAAACTTACACAGGTATTTCAATCATATCTCAATAAAACTGGGGGAAAACACAGTTAAGTTTATATCAAATAAAAATGCACTAAAAATACAATTAAAGGGTAAAATAATTTTAGAAACTACTGTTTCTGTACATTGGACAATGGCTAGTGCAGGACTGTGATCCTTAAGAGACTAGGAACAAATAAGGTGAGCCTTATGATTGCCCTAGATTTCTATCTGGAGTTATATATTCTAGAACCTGGAGTAGGGAAGATGGTTTTAATCAGATCATGGCTATATCAATAATTTGAGAAGAAAGAGACTGTAATTCAAGAAGTTTAAGAAGCATGGAAATAGTGAATTGGAGTTCCAACGAGGAGGGAGCTATGTACAAGAAGAACACTAGAAATCTTAAGAAGGCCCTTTGAGACTTAGCTGAATGATAAGATGTAAACACATGGGATGAAACCCCATGACAATAGGCAAAAACTGACTGGGAGAGATGGGGATCCATATATTTGCTCCAGTCACTGTGGAGAGTCCTCACTGATGACTCTTAAAACTCAACAGAGATTTAGAAAAAGCCACATTTTAGGAGGGGAGCCAAATTATACCTAGAGTAAAGGCTACCCAAGTCATATCCAAAGAAAAATTAAAAAAAGATGAAGTTAAACAGCAGGTAACTTAATTGCATTCTAGAACAAAGGCCAGCACTCTTTAAAGTAGGACAACAATTACTGATCATCACCACTGTAAAGAGTACACATCCAGCATCCAGCCAAAAATTATTATGCATGCTAAAAAACAGGAAAATGAGACACATAACCAAGAGAAAAACTACCAAAATTAAGCAGAACAAGGAATCATAGAAATGATAGAAAGAGAATTGGAAGAAAAGGATATTAAAACATCTATTATAGTTTTGTTCAATTGAGTAAGAAAAACAATCATAGTGTAGAGACAAAGGAAATATTTTGAAAAGAACAAAATAGAATTTCTAGAGATGAAAAATAGGATATCTAACATGAAAAATTCACTACATGGGATTAATGGTAGATTAGATACTGCAGAAGGAACGCTAGAGAACTTTTAAAGAATGTCAATAAAAATTACCTAAAATGAAACACAGGGAGGAAAACAAGAGTGAAAAAAAGATTGGAATACATTTCAGTGACCTGTGGGACAATATTAAGCAATCTAAAACTTGTATAATTGAGGTCCCAGAAAGGGATGGTGGCAGAGCAAATATTTAAAGCTATAAAGAACAATTTTTCAAATTTAAGAAAAAAACTTAACTATGTAAGATGCACAATGAACCCTAAGCAGGAAAATATACCGAGACAAAGTGAGAAGACATATGTCACCAATATCAGGAATGAAAAAGGGGTCATCAATATAAATTCTACTGACATTAAAAAGGTAAGTGAATATTATGACCAGCTTTAAGCCAATACATTTAAATAATTGATGGAAAGAATAAATTCCTTGAAAAGAGCTATGAATTACCCAACTGACTCAGAAAGAAATAGAAAATCTGAATAGCCATACATCAATTAAAGAAATTGGAATTAAAATTTTAAATGATCCCACAAAGAAATCTCCAGATTCAGATGGCTTCACTGGTGAATTCTATTACATATTTAAGGAAAAATAATACCAATATTATGTAAACTCTTACGGAAAATTGTAGGATACTGGAACATTGCTTAATTCATTTTATGAGAGAATATTACCACGATTCAAAATAATATAAGAAAAGTACAGACAAATATTCCTCATGAATTTAGACACAATAGTCCTGAACAAATACTAGCAAACCTCATCCAGTAAATCTGTAAAAAGGAAGTATAACCCTATGGTGCTTTCCCAGGAATGAACAGTTAATTTAACTTTATAATTCCAATCATTATAATTCATTAAGTTAACAGACTAAGGGAGAAGAAACACTAGATATTTAACTAGATTCAGAAAAAGCATCTGACAAAATTCAACACTTATTTGTGAAATAGTATCTCAGTAAACTAATGATAGAAGGGAACATTCTCATCTAGTCAAGCAGCTCATACAGCTCAATATCAAAAAAACAAAAAGCCCAATCCAAAAATGGGGAGAAGACCTAAATAGACCTTTCTCCAAAGAAGACACACAGATTGCCAACAAACACATGAAAGGATTCTTAACATCACTAATCATTAGAGAAATACAAATCAAAACTACAGTGAGGTATCACTTCACACCGGTCAGAATGGCCATCATCAAAAAATCTACAAACAATAAATGCTGGAGAGGGTGTGGAGTAAAGGGAACCCTCCTGCACTGTTGGTGGGAATGCAAAGTGATACAGCCACTATGGAGAATAGTATGGAGGTTCCTTAAAAAACTAAACATAGAACTACCATACGACCCAGCAATCCCACTACTGGGCATATACCCTGATAAAACCATAATTCAAAAAGAGTCATATACTACAATGTTCATTGCAGCTATATTCACAATAGCCAGGACATGGAAGCAACGTAACTGTCCATCGACAGATGAATAGATGAAGAAGATGTGGCACATATATACAATGGGATATTAGCCATAAAAGGAAACGAAATTGAGTTATTTGTAGTTAGGTGGATGGACCTAGAGTCTGTCATACAGTGTGAAGTAAGTCAGAAAGAGAAAAACAAATACCATATGCTAACACATATATATGGAATCTAAAAAAAAAAAAAAAAATCGTTCTGAAGAATCTAGGGGCAGGACAGGAATAAACTCGCAGACATAGAGAAAGGACTTGAGGACACGGCAGGGAGGGGGAAGGGTAATCTGGGATGAAGTGAGAGTGACATGGACACATATACACTACCAAATGTAAAATAGATAGCTAGTGGGAAGCAGCTGCATCGCATAGGGAGATCAGCTTGGTGCTTTGTGACCACCTAGTGGGGTGGGATAGGGAGGGTAGGAGGGAGACACAAGAGGGAGGAGATATGGGGATATATGTATATGTATAGCTGATTCACTCTGTTATACAGCAGAAACTAACACAGCATTGTAAAGCAGTTATACTCCAATAAAGATGTTAAAAAAAAAGAATATCTATAAAAAACTACAACTAACATCATACTGAAAAGTGAATGATTGTTTTCTCCCTAACATTAGGAAAAAGGAAAGGGCCTCCACACTTAACATCCCTAACCAACTGTAGTGAAGTGCAATAAAGCAAAATAAATAAATAAAGACACATGTGAAAGTAAGAAGTAAGACTGTTTTAATTAGCAAATGACATGATGACATATGTAGAAGCTCCTAAGGAGTCTACCAGAAAAGCTACTAGGATTAACAAGTGAGTATAACAAGATTGCAGAAGATAAGATCAATATAAAAATCAACTGTATTTCTGTGTACTAGTTACGAACAAAAGGTAATTAATTTTTAACTATTCACGATTGCATCCCAAACTATGAAATATCAATACTTAGAATTTAACAAACTGCCAGGCCTGCACACTGAAAACTATAAATATTGCTGAGGAATTAAAGATCATTATGGAGGGACTTCCGTGGTGGCGCAGTGGTTAAGAATCTGCCTGCCAATGCAGGGGACACAGGTTCAAGCCCTGGTCCAGGAAGATCCCATATGTGGAGGAGCAGCTAAACCTGTGCACCACGACTACTGAGCCTGCATGCTGCAACTACTAAAGCTGGCGGGCCTAGAGCCTGTGCTCCACAGCAAGAGAAAAGCCAGTGCAATGAGAAGCCCGTGCACCGCAACAAAGAGTAGCCCCGGCTCACTGCAACTAGAGAAAGCCTGCATGCAGCAACGAAGACCCAATGCAGCCAAAAATAAATTAAAAAATTAAAATAAAAAAGAAATCATTAAAAAAAAAGATCATTATGGAGAGCAATACCATGTCATGGATTAAGGTACTCAATATTAAAAGTTACCACTTCTCCCTAAATTGATCTATTGATTCCACACTATCCCATTCAAAATCCCAGAAAGTTTTATTTTTGAGAATTGACAATCTAATTCAAAAAGTTACAGGGAAATACAAAGGACCTAGAATAGCCAAAATAACTTATAAAAGAACAAAACTTGAATACTTAGATTTTAAGATTTCCAAAAATCTACAGTAATCAAGACAATAGTATTGTTGAAAGAATTCACATACAGATAAATGGAGCAAAAAAAAAAAAAAGTTTAAAAGTAGACCATGCATATGTTGGTCATTTGATTTTAAACATAATAATCTAGACAAAATAATTCAATGGGGAAAGGAGAGTTTTTTCAATAAATGGTGCTGGGAAAATTAGAAGTATCTACAAATAGATTAAAAAAAAATCGACCCTTACCTCAAAATACACAGAAAAATTAAATTCAAAATAGATCACAGGTACAAAAATAAAAGCTAAAATCATAGAACTCCTGAGATAAAAATACAATAGTTTTGAGATAGAAATATTTTCATAGGTAGTTCAAAAAGTAACAATCATTTAAAAAATGGATAAAATGTACTTCATCAAATATAAAAACAGCTTTACAGTAGAGTGTTTAAAACTGAAAATGCAAGCGCTTCCCTGGTGGCACAGTGGTTGGGAGTCCGCCTGCCGATGCAGGGGACACGGGTTCGTGCCCCGGTCCAGGAGGATCCCACATGCGGTGGAGCGGCTGGGCCCGTGAGCCATGGCCGCTGAGCCTGCGCGTCCGGAGCCTGTTGCTCAGCAACGGGAGAGGCCACAACAGTGAGAGACCCGAGTACCGCAAAAAAAAAAAATTGAAAATGCAAGCCACAAACTTAGGAAGAGTATTTGCAATACATATATGTGATAATAAGACTCAATAATAAAAAGTTTTAAACAAGTCAATTTTTTAAATGGGCAATCTATTCAAACATATTTCACAAAAGAAGATATACAAATGGCCTCTAAGTATCTGAAAAGATGCTTGACCTCATTAACATACCGAATATGTATTACAGAAATGCATATTAAAACCGTAATGAGTACCATTATATTCCCATTCAAATGGCTACAATTTAGTTGACTGACACTTTCAAGTGTTTGTGGAGCTACAGAATAACTGGAACTCTGATACATTGTTGTACATTGTGGGGAGTGTAAATTGGTAGGATCACTTTGGAAAGCATTGGGGGCAGTTTCTAACTCAGATTAAACATATACTTTCTATGTGACCCTGTAATTCCACTCAAGACAAATGAAACATATGCCCATGGAAACACTTATACTTTGAATGTTCATAGCAACTTTTGTTTTCTTTCTAAATGAAAGTCCAAATCTGACATCAACAAAAGTGTCTACCTACTGTTGAATGGAATGGATAAAAACATTCTGATAAATTCACATAAATTCACTCACTGCAGTGGTAGGTAGCTTCTAAGATAGCTCCCAGGGATCCCAGCTTCCAAATGGTATTCACAGCTTTCTGTAATCCCCTCCCCATGAGTGTTATATTTCTAACTAATAAAACACCTCATTGTTAAGGGGATGTCAGTTCTATGATCGTATTACTAGAGATTGTGGCATCTTACTAGCAGACCCCCTCTCTTACTGGTTTTGGTGAAGCAAACTGCCATCTCCAGGAGGCCCACAAGGCAACAAATTGAAGGAAGCCTCTGGCTAACAGCTGTCTAGCATCTGAGGCCATCAGTCTAATAACTTCAAAGAACTGAATCCTGCCAACAATCACATTAAGTGGACCCTTCCCACTGAAAGTGGGCTGTCCCCAAGTTAACTTTCAAATGAGACCTCAGTGCTGGCTGACACTGTTTGCAGGCTTGTAAGCAACCCTGAATCAGAGGATTATTCACAGAAGCTATGCCCAGATTGCTGACCCACAGAAACTCTGAGATAATTGTGTGTTGTTTTGACACTAAATTGTTGGTGATTTCTTATGCAGTAGTAGATAACTCACACTCACCAATAAGAAGGAACAGTTCAATGACATATACAATGTATTGGTTTTCTATTGGTGCATAATGAATTACCACAAACTCAGCAGCTTCAAGGAATGCCCATCTATTAATTCATAGTTCTGTCCACCAGAAGTCTGGGCATGGCATAACTGGGCTGTCTGCTCAGGTCCCACCAGGCTGAACTCAAGGTGTTGGCCATTGCTTTGATCTCCTGAGGCTCAGGGTCTCTCCTAAGTTCACTGTGGTTGTTGACAGAATTCAGTTCTTTTTGGTTGTAAGACTGAGGTTGCAGCTTTCCTTGCTGGCTGTCAACACAGGGTTGTTCTCAGCTCCTAGAGACTGCTTGGTGTTCTCTGCTATGACCCCTCTACAACATGGAAGTTCTCTCTTTAAAAGGCAATAGCAGAGCTTCTCTCAGACTTCAGATATCTCTAACTTTTTGTAAAGTCTCATCTGTTTAGTGCAGGCTCACTGAGGAAAATCTCCCTACTTAAAGTAAACTTAGAGAATTTAATTACATCTGGAAAATACCTTCACAACAGCATCTAGATTAGAGTTTGACTGAATAACTAAGAGAAGCTTAGAATCCTGTCCACCATGTCTAGAATGTGGATAAATTTCAGAAACAGTCGGCTGAGTAAAAGAAGCCAGATTTAAAGAGGATACATATACAATTCCACTTACTTGAATCTCTAGGAAAGATAACTGTGATCCGTGGTAATAAAAAGCAGAAATCAATAGTTGCCTGGATCAGGGGTGGATGATTAACTGGAAGGAGGCACTAGAAATTTTCTGGGGTGAGGGAATTATGTACCTTTATACTGAGACTGGTTACACGGGTCTACACGTTTGTTAGAGCTCATCAAACTATAAACTTAAAATGTATATTCTATATAAAGTGTACCCCAATAAAGGTCACTTATATATTCTATATAATGTGTATCCCAATGAATGTCATTAAAAATAAACAATCAGCCGGCCATGTGACCTTTGCCTCACTGTCACCTTCTAAGTGTTATGCAAGGTCATCTGGTTGGTCAAACATCATTTCACCCAGAAACAAAGCTGCAAAGCAGTCTAGCAAATGCAATTTCAGTTTTAGGTACCCTTCTTCATGGTAAAGAATTGGACACTAGAAAGTAGACTGTACAGATGTTGAGCTATAACAGGTCCTTCAGTTTAAGGTAAAAATATTTCTCCTCATTCCTTTGGTGTATTTAGCAGATTAATGAGTCAAACAAACACATACATGTATACACATGTGTATACATATACAGGCACACAATCCCCATTGACAAGCACTATAATTCATAAAGAGAAACAATGTACATAATGATAGCTGCTTATAATAAATAGTTTTGCATGTGATTATACAGAGCTCTTTTAGCCCTTTGACTGTTCCACAAACTAAGAGGCAGAGGCCTGGTTTCAAGTCCTGAAATTCACTAACCAGAAATATTACCTCCGTGGATAAATGCCACCATAGAGATGATCACTTCTTGTTTTAAAACTGTGTTGCCATTTTGATACCTAGGAATGGAAACTCTTCTAGGATCATATGATTCTTAATTGGAAAAAACCCTTGAGTTATACACGGATCCTGCAGACATCTTTAAAATAAAGTATTTTTTCCCTTTCATTTTTGGATCAGCTAAATTTATAGGGCAGAGATTTCTTCAACAATCTCTATTTGAATAATAGGGGTGGAGTGGGCAGGATATGAATCAATTATTCTCAAGGCCAAATAATCCTCTGGGATTAAAAGAAGGGTGTTTTCTCTTCCAGTCACAATCATGTGTACTCACTTATAAAAAATAAAGTACACAAATTAATAAAAAATTTTGAGCACATCTGGGAAGGATTTCCAGATGATGAGCTGTAGGAGCACACCACTCGAGAACCACTGACACAATAAATTATACAAACGGGGCAAAAAGCAAGATTGAAGGAAATCACCAATGTTCATTGATTGTGCTTCTGCAGTATATACTACACCCAGATTGAAATGAACTTAATTAAAGCAACATTATGTAAGGGGAGCTGCTTATTTGACTTTTGCCAAACCTAGGCATATACACAGTAATTGAATTCATCTATTGATATATACAGAAATTACATATTTACCTCTAAGACAACTCTCATATGTTCTTTAAACCTAGGCTTCAGGAAAAAGTAACAAAGAAATATTCATACACCATATGTCATTCAGTACAATTCCCCTGCCCCATAGGCAGAGATGGAGTTATTTCACTAGAATTATTTCAGTGGAGTTATTTCATGGTTTTGGCCATGGAAAGTCTCATCAGACTTGAAAGTCATGTGCTCCCCTTTTCCTTGGAAGGGCAAATGTATCAGAACTGTGTCTGGTTTCAAGAAACCTCAACAGTGAGTTAAATAAGTGGTTTACTTGTCTTATGCAACAAGCCATGGATAGAAAGATCAGGGTGAGTACCATGACCCAGCGTCATCAAGGATCCAGATTTCTTCCATATTCTTACTGGGACCAATCCTAAAATGTGGATTTAATGCTTATGACTGCAAGAGGATTGCTCATCCAGACATCTATCTGAAAGGAAGGCAAAGGGAATAAAAGAGGATCCCAGTGAGTTTATTTCTCTTATAAAACTTTCCTGGAAGCCCTAGCAAGAGGCTTCCACTAATTTTATCTTTGGCCAGAATTGGTCTCTTGACTACTAGCTACACCTGAGGCTGCAAAGCAAAGATTTTAGCTGAACACAATTCTCCGTAACTGGAATGGCTGTTAAGAAAGAGAGAAGTGGGTACAGAGTAGGCATTGGGTAGTGACTGTCACTGCTAGTGACTAACAAGATAAGATCTGCCATCTTGACACAAGCTTTTCCCATCTAACCTTCAAATTACACACACACACACACACACACACACACACACACACACAGACATGCACTTGGGCCACTTCATTTTGCTCACTTGCATTCAATATCTATGGATTTCCTCAGTAGATTCTTTCACTGAAAGGATAAGCATACTCTTGGAGGAATATAAAAACATAAATGCTATTTGCCCAGGTTTCTATTTCTGTAAATCAAGTGCTCAGAAGTTCAGAGGTTCAATTATTGTTTAATCAGAATTGAAATAAAAAGAGTTCTGGATGGTCCTAAATAACCTTGCAGCATATTTCCAGAGTTAATCAAAGATTAATATTTATATCAATTGAATGAATTGGAGTCAAGAAACATTTATTGAGCATCAACAATGTGCCAGGTCCTGTGCTAAAATAACCAAGAGGAAAAAGACTAAGTGCCTCCCATCAGGAAACTCACTGTCTGATACAACAGATAGGTATGTGAACACACAACTACACTAGAGGAAAATATGAGAACAAATTAGAGGACAGCACATGGTGGAAGAATATTTAGCTTTATTGGGAGAGGGGTACAGAGAAGACTTCTCCAAAGACATGATATCCAACCTGGATGAGTCAGTGTTAGGACCAGTCCTCATGTTTGCTGATTTTCAGTCTAATGCATGTCTCACAGTCTAAAAATGGAAATTAAAAAATGGCAATGTGAAATCTATCTTCAATAATATGTTTAAATCTATCTATGAATAACTATACAACCCAAAGTGTTGGTTTGGATTTTAATGAAGTATTTGGGTTACTGCTTTGGCTAACCCAAAATGCATTACGTTATCTTCACAGTTTGTCATAAGTTTCATAAATATAGAACATTTCACAATATGCTTGCACCTACTGAAAAACAAACAGCAAAGTAACTAATAATCTAAGAAAGTATTGTCCACAAAATATGCTAGACATTTTCATAATGGACTGGAGAAATACTTAAATTCCCATTTGTATTCTGTACTAAATATTTCAGAGTCAGAGAGATTAAATATTTTTTAATTAACTCTACTATATAATAATGATCTAAACTGCAAGTTGCACTGTAGTTGAACCTCTTGATGACTAAGTTACATATTCTAGAAGGTCTATATATGCATTTTAGATTCTGAGGTTGGGGGTGGAATTTCACAGCAGTTCTACATAATTGTTAACTACGGCTTGTTTCCCCTTTTCCCAATGACTCCCTGTTTTCATCACCATCTTTCCATTCAAGACACATTCCCCAAACCCAATTCTGTTTGCCTGGGAAAATAATTCACATTTATAAAAATGTATCAGAGTACTCTCAAATATTCTATTCCTTTAATTCTTAACAACATTCCTGAAAGGTTGAGTGAACTATCTTATGTGGGCTTTGTGAACTTAGGACACTCTATTTATGTTCCCAGAAGTCTGCTAAGAGGAAAATAGATATAATAAGCTTCAGTTTCTTTCTTCTAGGAAATTATAGTTTATTTTACTAATATAAGCATTATGATGGCTAGAACTTTAAGAACCACTTTGCCCTAAATGACTGGAACAGTGCCTGGTGCTTAATATATTTTTAATAAGAATATACAATCATACATGTAATATTTAAGTGAGTTTTCAAGACTAGAAAGCATATTATGGGTGTAACTGTGAAGGAAAATAATGTAGCCAATAAGATACAGAGTGTGAAATGGAAAAACAGCAAAATTCTAAGCCCAGACTCTCAAAGACAGTACAAACATTCTGGGATAATTAAGAAATTCCTGGCAGGCTTAGCCAAAGTGTAGAAAAGCCAAACCTCTTTTGGACTTGTGTCTATCAAGAATCTTAGCATAGACTTTGAGCTATTTACAAATTTTAGAACATTTCCGGCAAACAATAGTATGTGCTTACAGGCATCAAAGTAACAACATATCAGCACAATCCTTTTATAAACATGAAGGTAACATTTTCTGAAGCAGGGGGGCTAGAAGAGAATGAGGCTCTGGAAAAAGGAAGAAATTTCACAGTCAGATGAAATGAGCACAGATTAGAAATAACAGAACTATTATCTTAGCTAAAATCGGTGTAAGTTTCTGGGTTTGGGAAAACTGGAAACTATACTAAATCTTATTGAATACCAATTAAAGTTCCATTAGGTTTGAGTATATATTGCCAGTTTGAAAAGAACCTATTCATTCTTTTCATTTCCCAGTGTGGGTTTAATCATTCTTGACCTGTCCTCTGTCATCAAAATATGAGTCTTTTTAGAGACAGATGCTTAATTTATACAAACCTTGCCTGACTACTATGAGTGGGTATTCTTGGCAAGATGCTGCTTCAACAGCTACAGTTAGCTAAAATTTACTGAACAAATCCTCTGTGGTGGGCAGATAAAGGAACTGAGGCACAGAGGATTTGTACAAGGTCTCATAACCAGTAAGTGATAGATCAGGATCCAAGCTCAGGAAGTCCAGCTCCTGAGCTGGGGCTCTAAACCCCTAAACAAGGCTTGTATTCATCTATATCTACTACATGATGCAAGTATAAAGTTCAATTTATGCAAATGTATTTTGCCTTCTTCGTGGATTTTCATGACAAGAATTTAACTCTAGAATGATGTCCCCTTGCCATGCAATATTGATTGTTTTGTATCTCACAAAGTCATCAGTTTTTGTATGCCTAGGAAATATGATTTTCATACTAGCCTGAAATCAACAAGAGGCAAACTAAGAAGGGAAAAAGTACATTTTATGATTTCAAAATTCCATCCAAAAGGAAATATGATGGCATGTGATTGATAAATCTAGTAACTTTAATTTTCCAATCTTCCAGGAAAATTTTAAAGAAGTGAAAACGTAACAATAGTCACCCACATAACATGGGCATGAAATTGTTAAACTGAAAACCCAACTGGTTAGGGAAGATTTAGCCCTGGAGGGGATGAGTTCCCTATAGAAGAGAAAACTCCAATGAAACAGAAATTAAAAGGACATAAGGAAAGTGTATTGAAGTAATGAGAGAGTTTAGAAAGTCCTCGACAAAGATGTTCTCTAAGCCTGACTCTCCTTGACAATGGTTTACAAACTTTATCATGCAAGAGAATCACCTTGTTAAAACACAGATTTCTAAGACCCATCCCCACAGTTTCTGATAATTAGATAAAGATTTGCACTTTTTCCTATATGAAATGGTGAGTCCTGAAGATTTTTAAACTGGAACGTAACCTATTAGACCTGAATTTTAAGGAATGAAAATATATATCAATTAGGGCTCTTCCAGTTGAAAATGAAACAACTCAAATTAACTTTAGCAAAATGGAAAGCATACTGTCTCCTGTACCAAGAGTAAGTTAGAAAACGTATTCTTGGTTGTATCCACACTCTCACACAATATTCTGAAGATTTTGACAATTTTCCCAATTGTTCCTGAGATGGATTGTATTTTGCAAGACTTTAGTCTAATTTTGAACCATGAACAAATGTCTATGGCCTCAAGTAGCTGGAGGGTTGGGTTGGTTAAAGCCGAGGCACAGTCATCTTGGAACATGAGCAGTCTCATCCAAAGTCTCAATTCTCCCCTGGTTTATCCCAGTGTTCCATAAGAATATTACCATTTTAAATGCCTAGAGATAAAAGAATTTGAAAAAAATGCTCCAGAAAGCAAAGTATCATAGGATAAGAAATAAGCCATGAGTTTTCCAATTATTCCTATAATGATTCCAGTGAAAAGAACATTCAGAGGTCTTTTAAATTTTATTTAATTTTTTTTTTTTTTTTTTTTTTTTTTGCGGTACGCAGGCCTCTCACTGTTGTGGCCTCTCCCATTGCGGAGCACAGGCTCCGGACGTGCAGGCTCAGCGGCCATGGCCCACGGGCCCAGCTGCTCCGCGGCATGTGGGATCTTCCCGGACTGGGGCACGAACTCACGTCCCCTGCATCGGCAGGCAGACTCTCAACCACTGTGCCACCAAGGAAGCCCCGAACCTTCAGATGTCTTAAAGTCAAAATGAAGTGTATAAAACCAACATCCCTAACTGTTGCCCTGTCACCTAAGTTAGGTAGATAATAAATCCCTTATAGAAGTGGCTTCTGCACTCTTCAAAGATGAAGAGCTGGGGGAAGTGGATAGAGAGGGCTGAGAGAGAACACCTGGAGACTGGTGCTGCCACTCCCTCATCCTTACTCCAACCTGAGTGATTTTGGATCTGTTTACTGTTTTCTTGCTTTTTTTTTGGCCGCACCTCGAGGCATTTGGGATCTTTGTTCCCCGACCAGGGATCTAACCCATGCCCCCTGCATGCAAGATTTTTGTTCCCCGGCCATGGATCGAACCTATCCCCTCTGCCTTGGAAGTGCCGAGTCTTAACCATTAGACCACCAGGGAAGTCCCTGGATCTGTTTCTTCCTATTTTCCACATAACCTTTGCTTGAGGTCAGGATTCAATAGCTAAAAAAAACTTGCAAAACACCTCCTTTAGAACAGGCCTAAACAGAGGCTCCTCCATTGTAGCGAGGGCAGCCTTCATGATAGGAACTCAGAGATATTCTTTTCTTGAAAAACCCAAGCTAATGATTATATGAATCCTACACCTTTCAGTTCCCTCTTAAGAATAGTACAGGGAGTAAACGCTCTGAGATTGAACTTTTGATGTAGTTATGGTGCAATAGCTTAGGACATGGATTTAACTAAAGCTCAGAAAGTAACTTATTGGCTTCCCCAGGCTTCCAAGCAAGGCATGTCATACACTGGTTTGGGACAATTCTGGCAACAGTCCAGCACAAAAATATGTATGCCAGATTCACACTCAGCTATCTACAGTTTGAAAAAAGTCTTTTTCTCTGCATTAAAAAAAAAAGTGAGGGAGAAAATACTCATAAAATGATAAGCAATACAGACCCTTTAGGATTAGGAGAATTTTTAGCTTTTTAGTGCCTCCTTGCTGAATCACACAAAGATGATTTTCAAAGCCAAATTTTGGAGTGAGACGTATAGTTCTAGGTCGTCAACAAATTCTGACAAGATTTCACACACTGTCAGAGAGGTTCTTTGCTCTTGCCCAGCTTCCCTGCGGTGAGAGAGGGGAAAGAGCCAATGCCCCAACCTCTTTGCTCTCAGGGAGCCACTTTGACCCAATTCCAGAAGCCCAAGGGCGTTCCTTAATTAGCATTGTAATTTATATTGCACAATTATGCAAATTGGGTACATAAACAAAATTATCCTTTCAGTTTGGCTTTGTTACCCGAGAAATGCAAAGCCAGTTAAAGATAAGAATAAAGAAAAGAGAATACATTTGCTCTAATTCAATGCACCATTTCTTAATTTATCCATTCTTTTGTTTTACTCTTTCACTTTGCACCTGGGGTTTTTCTAATTTTTATTTTCTCTTATTTTGCTTTTTCTTCCTTTTATGCTGGCTTTTTCTTCCTTTATCTATCCTTGGCTCTTTTCCTTGAGAAATTTTCCATGTCATTAATTCTGCTGTAGCGATTCACAACTCTTCGGGCTATTTCTTTGTTTTTGGATATGACTATTACCTTGACTGTCTATAGTTTCCATTTTCTTTTTGCTTGCAGATTCTCTCCTTTCTCCTGTCATCCCTTTCCATTTTATTCCATTTTCCATTAGTTTGACTTGCTTTCATAGTTGTATGATGCTCCTTGTCTGATACCTAACAAACACCCTCAAGATCCAAATCATCTTTACTAAGAAAACTGAAAATAAGCATGGCAAATAACAGAGCTTGGAAGATGAGAAATTGAAGATACAAAACCCGATGAAGGAACCTTCAAGGTGGCAGAGGAGTAAGACATGGAGATCACCTTCCTCCCCACAAATACATGGGAAATACACCTACATGTGGAACAACTCCTACAGAACACCTACTGAACGCTGGCAGAAGACATCAGACCTCCCAAAAGGCAAGAAACTCCCCACATACATAGGTAGGGCAAAAGAAAAAAGAAAAAACAGTGACAAAAGAATAGGGAAGGGACCTGCACTTCTGGGAGGGAGCTGTGAAGGAGGAAGTTTCCACACACTAGGAAGCCCCTTCACTGGCAGAGATGGGGGTGGCTGGGGTGGGGGGAAGTTCCGGAGCCACAAAGGAGACCGCAGCAACAGGGGTGCAGAGGGCAAAGCAGAGAGATTCCCACACAGAGGATCGGTGCCGACCAGCACTCACCAGCCCGAGAGGCTTGTCTGCTCACCTGCTGGGGCGGGCGGGGGCTGGGAGCTGAGGCTTGGGCTTCGGAGGTCAGATCCCAGGGAAAGGACTGGGGTTGGCTGCGTGAACACAGCCTGAAGGGGGCTAGTGCACCACGACTAGCAGGGAGGGAGTCCGAGAAAATGTCTGGAGCTGCCGAAGAGGCAAGAGACCATTGTTTAAGGGTGCACGAGAAGAGGGGATTCAGATAAACGAGCTCCAGAGATAGGCGCGAGCTGCGGTTATCAGCGCGGACCTCAGAGATGAGCATTAGACGCTAAGGCTGCTGCTGCAGCCAAGAAGCCTGTGCGCAAGCACAGATCATTATGAACACCTCCCCTCCCGGGATCCTGTGCAGCCCGCCACTGCCAGCGTCCTGTGATCCAGAGACAAGTTCCCCGGGAGAACACACGGCACACCTTAGGCTGGTGCAGCATCATGTTGGCCTCTGCTGCCGCAGGCTCGCCCTGCATTCCGTACCCCTCCCTCCCCCCGGCCTGAGTGAGCCAGAGCCCCCTAATCAGCTGTTACTTTAACCCCGTCCTGTCTAAGCAAAGAACAGACACCCTCAGGTGACCTACACACAGAGACAGGGACAAATCCAAAGCTGAATCCCAGGAGCTGTGCGAACAAATCTCTGGAAATCTCTCCAAGCAACCTCAGGAGCAGTAGATTAAATCTCCACAAACAACTTGATGCACCCTGCGTCTGTGGTATACCTGAATAGACAACAAATCATCCCAAAATTGAGGTGGTGGACTTTGGGAGCAACTGTAGACTTAGGGTTAGCTTTCTGTATCTAACTTGTTTCTGGTTTTATGTTTATCTTAGTTAAGTATTTAGAGTTTATTATCATTGGTAGATTTGTTTATTGATTTGGTTGCTCTCTTCCTCCTTTTTTTAAATATATATATATATATTTTTTTCTTTTTCTCTTTTTGAGAGCATGTATGTGTATGCTTCTTTGTGTGATTTTGCCTGTATAGTTTTGCTTTTACCATTTGCCCTAGGGTTCTGTTCGTCCATTTTATTTTTTTAGTATAGCTTTTAGCGCTTGTTATAATTGGTGGATTTGGTTTTTAGTTTGGTTGCTTCTTCCTTTCCTTCTTTTTTTTATTACTTTTTTTATAATTATTTTTAAATTTTTTTTTCCTTTTTTTTTCTTTCTTTCCTTCTTTCTTATTTTCTCCCATTTCCTCTGAGCCATGTGGCTGACAGGGTCTTGTTGCTCCAGCCAGGTGTCAGGCCTGTGCCTCTGAGGTGGCAGAGCCGAGTTCAGGACATTGGCCCACCAGAGACTTCCCGGCTCCATGTAATATCAAACAGTGAAAGCTCTCCTAGAAATCTCCATCTCAACGTTAAGACCCAGCTCCACTCAATGACCAGCAAGCTCCAGTGCTGCACACTCTATGCCAGACAACTAGGAAGACAGGAACACAAGCCCATTAGTAGAGGGGCAGCCTAAAATCATAATAAGGTATTACAGACACCCCAAAACACACCACCAGGCATAGTCCTGTCTGCCAGAAAGACAAGATCCAGCCTCATCCACCAGAACACAGGCACCAGTCCTCTCCACCAGGAAGCCTACACAAACCACTGAACAAACCTTAGCCACTGGGGGCAGACACCAAAAACAACAGGAAATATGAACCTGCAGCCTGGCAAAAAGAGACCCCAAACACAGTAAGTTAAGCAAAATGAGAAGACAGAGAAACACACAGCAGATGAAGGAGCAAGGTAAAAACTCAGCAGACCAAACAAATGAAGAGGAAATAGGCAGTCTACCTGAAACAGAATTCAGAGTAATGATAGTAAAGATGATCCAAAATCTTGGAAATAGAATGGAGAAAATAAAAGAAACGTTTAACAACGACGTAGAAGAACTAAAGAGCAAACAATGATGAACAACACAATAAATGAAATTAAAAATTCTCTAGAAGGAATCAATATCAGAATAACTGAGGCAGAAGAACGGATAAGTGACCTGGAAGATAAAATAGTGGAAATAACTACTGCAGAACAGAATAAAGAAAAAACAATGAAAAGAATTGAGGACAATCTCAGAGAGCTCTGGGACAACATTAAATGCACCAACATTCAAATTATAGGGGTCCTAGAAGAAGGAGAGAAAATATTTGAGGAGTCTATAGTTGAAAATTCCCTAATATGGGAAAGGAAATAATCAAGTCCAGGAAGCACAGAGAGTCCCAAAAAGTATTAATCCAAGGAGAAACATGTCAAGACATATATTAAACAAACTATCAAAAAATAATACAGAGCCTTCCCTAGTGGCACAGTGGTTGAGAGTCAGCCTGCTGATGCAGGGGACATGGGATTGTGCTCCAGTTCAGGAAGATCCTGCATGCCGTAGAGTGGCTGGGCCCGTGAGCCATGGCCACTGAGCCTGTGCGTCCAGAGCCTGTGCTCCACAATGGGAGAGACCGCAACAGTGAGAAGCCCACATACCACAAAAAAAAATAACAATAATAATAATAATAAGAAGAATACAAAGAAAAAATGTTAAAGCAGCAAGGGAAAAACAACAAATAACATACATACAAGGGAATCCCCATAAGGTTAACAGTTGATTTCTCAGCAGAAACTCTGCAAGCCAGAAGGGAGGGTCAGGACATATTTAAAGTGATGAAAGGGAAAAATCTACAACCAAGATTACTCAACCCAGCAATGATCTCATTCAGATTGATGGAAAAATTAAAATCTTTACAGACAAGCAAAAGCTAAGAGAATTCAGCACCACCAAACTAGCTTTACAACAAATGCTAAAGGAACTTCTCTAGAGAAGGAAAAGACCTACAATAACAAACTCAAAACAATTAAGAAAAAGGTATAGGAACACACATATCGATAACTACCTTAAATGTAAATGGATTAAATGCTCCAACCAAAAGACATAGACTGGCTGAATGGATACAAAAACAAGATCCGTATAAATGCTGTCTACAAGAGACCCACTTCAGACCTAGGGACACATACAGACTGAAAGTGAAGGGATGGAAAAAGATATTCCATGCAAATGGAAATCAAAAGAAAGCTGGAGTAGCAATTTTTTATATCACACAAAATAGACTCTAAAGTAAAGACTATTACAAGAGACAAAGAAGGGTACTACATAATGATCAAGGGAGCAATCCAAGAAGAAGATATAAGAATTTTAAATATTTATGAACCCAACATTGGACCACCTCAATACATAACACAAATGCTAACAGCCATAAAAGTGGAAATCGACTAACACAATCATAGTAGGGGACTTTAACACCCCACCTTCACCAATGGACAGATCATCCAATATGAAAATAAATAAGGAAACACAAGCTTTAAATGACATATTAAACAAGATGGACTTAATTGATATTTATAGAACATTCCATCCAAAAACAACAGAATACACTTTCTTCTCAAGTGCTCATGGAACATTCTCCAGGATAGATCATATCTTGGGTCACAAATCAAGCCTTGGTAAATTTAAGAAAATTGAAATCGTATTGAGTATCTTTTCTGACTACACACTATTAGACTAGATATCAATTACAGGAAAAAATCTGTAAAAATTATAAACACATGGAGGCTAAACAATACACTACTTAATAACCAAGAGATCACTGAAGAAATCAAAGAAAAAACAAAAAATACCTAGAAAAAAATGACAATGAAAACACGACCCAAAGCTTATGGGATGCAGCAAAAGAAGTTCTAAGAGGGAAGTTTACGGCAATACAGTTCACCTCAAGAAACAAGAAACATCTCAAATAAACAACCTAACCTTACACCTAAAGCAATTAGAGAAAGAACAACAGAAAACCCAAAGTTATCAGAAGGAAAGAAATTATAAAGATCAGATCAGAAATAAAAGAAAAAGAAATGAAGGAAACAATAGCAACGATCAATAAAACTAAAATCTGGTTCTTTGAGAAGATAAACAAAATTGATAAATCATTAGCCAGACTCATCAAGAACAAAAGGGAGAAGACTCAAATCAACAGAATTGGGAATGAAAAAGGAGAAGTAACAAAGGACACTGCAGAAATACAAAGGATCATGAGAGATTACTACAAGCAATTATATGCCAATAAAATGGACAACCTGGAAGAAATGGACAGATGCTTAGAAAAGCACAACCTTCTGAGACTGAACCAGGAAGAAATAGAAAATATAAACAGACCAATCACAAGCATTGAAATTGAGACTGTGATTTAAAATCTTCCAACATACGAAAGCCCAGAACCAGATGGCTTCACAGGCAAATTCTACCAAATATTTAGAGAAGAGCTAACACCTATCCTTCTCAAACTCTTCCAAAACATAGCAGAGGGAGGAACACTCCCAAACTCATTCTATGAGACCACAATCACCCTGATACCAAAAACAGACAAAGGTGTCACAAAGAAACAAAACTACAGGTCAATATCACTGATGAACATAGACATAAAAATCCTCAACTAAATACTAGCAAGCAGAATCCAACAGCACATTAAAAGGATTGTACACAATGATCAAGTGGGGTTTATCTCAGGAATGCACAGATTCTTCAATATACAGAAATCAATCAATGTGATAAACCATATTAAAAAATTGAAGAATAAAAACCACATGATCATCTCAATAGATGCAGAAAAATCTTTCAACAAAATTCA
Source organism: Phocoena phocoena (assembly GCF_963924675.1). NCBI lineage: Eukaryota > Metazoa > Chordata > Mammalia > Artiodactyla > Phocoenidae > Phocoena > Phocoena phocoena. The sequence goes on along the minus strand of NC_089222.1, from coordinate 119,409,922 downwards.
ACACCCACTTATGATAAAAGCCCTCCAGAAAGTAGGCAGAGAAGAAACTTACCTCAACAAGTTAAAGGCCATATATGACAAACCCATAGCCAATATCATTCTCAATTGTGAAAAACTGAAACCATTTCCTCTAAGATCAGGAACAGGACAAGGTTTTCCACTCTCACCACTATTATTCAACATAGATTTGGAAGTTTTAGCCACAGTAATCAGAGAAGAAAAATAAATAAAAGGAATCCAAACCAGAAAAAAAGAAGTAAAGCTGTCACTGTCTGCAGAAGACATGATACTATACATAGAGAATCCTAAAGATGCCACCACAAAACCACTAGAGCTAATCAATGAATGTGGTAAATTTGCAGTATACAAAATTAATGCACAGAAATATCTTGCATTCCTATACACTGATGATGAAATTTCTGAAAGAGAAATTAAGGACACACTCCCATTTACCACTTCAACAAAAAGAACAAAATAACTAGGAATAAATCTACCTAAGGAGACAAAAGAACTGTATGCAGAAAACTATAAGAAACTGATGATAGAAATTAAAGATGATACAAACAGATGGAGAGATATACCATGTCTTGGATTGGAAGCATCAACATTGTGAAAATGACTATACTATCCCAAAGCAATCTACAGATTCAATGCAATACCTGTCAAACTACCAATGACATTTTTTACAGAACTAGAACAAAAAATTTCACAATTTGTATACAAACACAAAAGACCCTGAATACCCAAAGCAACCTTGAGAAAGGAAAACAGAGACGGAAGAATCAGGCTCCCAGACTTCAGACTATACTACAAAGCTACAGTAATCAAGACAGTATGGTACTGGCACAGAAACAGAAATATACATAAATGGAACAGGATAGAAAGCCCAGAGATAAACTCATGCAAGTATGGTCACCTTATTTTTGATAAAGGAGGCAAGAATATACAATGGAGAAAAGACAGTCTCTTCAATAACTGATGCTGGGAAAACTGGACAACTACATGTAAAAGAATGAAATTAGAACATTCCCTAACACGATACACAAAAATAAACTCAAAAAGGATTAAAGACCTAAATGTAATGCCAGACACTATAAAACTCTTAGAGGAAAACATAGGAAGGACACTCTATGATATAAATCACAGCAAGATCCTTTTTGACCCACCTCCTAGAGTAATGGAAATAAAAACAAAAGTAAACAAATGGGACCTAATGAAACTTAAAAGCTTTTGCACAGCAAAGGAAACCATAGACAAGATGAAAAGACAACCCTCAGAATGGTAGAAAATATTTGCAAACGTTTCAACTGACAAAGTATTAATCTCCAAAATTTATTTGCAGCTCATGCAGCTCCATATCATATAAACAAACAACCCAATCCAAAAATGGGCAGAAAACCTAAATAGACATTTCTCCAAAGAAGATATATAGATTGCCAACAAACACATGAAAGGATGCTCAACATCACTAATCATTAGAGAAATGCAAATCAAAACTACAATGAGGTATCACTTCACACCTGTGAGAATGGCCATCATCAAAAATCTACAAACATTAAATGCTGGAGAGGGTGTGGAGAAAAGGGTATCCTCTTGCACTGTCAGTGGGAATGTAAATTGATACAGCCAGTATGGAGAACAGTATGGAGATTCCTTAAAAAACTAAAAATAGAACTACCATACAACCCAGCAATCCTACTACGGGGCATATACCCTGAGAAAACCATAATTCAAATAGAGTCATGTATCACAATGTTCATTGCAGCACTATTTACAATAGCCAGGACATGGAAGCAACCTAAGTGTCCATCGACAGATGAATGGATAAAGAAGATGTGGCACATATATACAATGGATTATTACTCAGCCATAAAAGGAAACGAAATTGAGTTATTTGTAGTGAGGTGGATGGACCTAGAGTCTGTCATACAGAGTGAAGTAAGTCAGAAAGAGAAAAACAAATACTGTATGCTAACACATATATATGGATTGTAAATAAATTGTTCTGAAGAACCTAGGGACATGACAAATATAAAGATGCAGATGTAGAGAATGGACTTTAGGATACAGGGAGGGGGAAGGATAAGCTGGGACGAAGTGAGAGTGGCATGGACTTATGTATACTACCAAATGTAAAATAGATAGCTAGTGGGAAGCAGCCACATAGCACAGGGAGGTCAGTTCAGTGCTTTGTAACCACCTAGAGGGGTGGGATCAGGAGGGTGGGAGGGAGACACAAGAGGGAGGAGATATGGGGTATATGTATAGGTATAGCTGATTCACTTTTTTATAAAGCAGAAACTAACACACCAATGTAAAGCAATTAGACTCCAATAAAGATGTTGAAAAAAAAACAACACCCAGTGAAATTGAACTGGAAGCCAATGCCTAGATCAATAGACAGTATTTAAGTACATACCAGCCAAGAGGTAATCAATCCACAAATCAGCATTAAAAAAGATAATTTTCCAACATTGGTTGGTATTCCAGTGAACTGGCTCCTTCAAAAACCCTTAAAATTATATGGAAAAATCAGAAAACCCAAAATGTTTAAAACTGGTATGAAATATAACCTATATAAAGCCGGCTTTGAAGGAATCGTGGCTGGTGGTGCTTGAAAATATATGGGAACTGTTAAAGGAATTTATAACAGCGGTTCTTGAACAGAACTGTGAAGAGGACAGAATTGTTCATTGCTTTATCTGCCCAGAACCACAGCTCCCACCGGGAAATATCCATCCTCCTTTTACAGCCCTCTGGCTGCAGCAACAGCAGCCAAATTAAAATATAACCCAAGGGATCAGACCCAACTTGGGCAAATGAGAGCATTCTCCCTATGGCTATAACTTTTTCCACTTTGAATAACTTTCAAATGTCTCCCATACAGATTTTTAGTCTCTGTCTTCTTCTCTGACTCTTAACTTATCCCCTATCTTTCTCCCATTCACTTACTGATTTCTAGCCATCCTGGCTGACTAATAGTAACAGCTCATTGCTTTCGTACCTTTCATCTTCTCCTCCTGGAATGATCTTCCTTGATTTTTTGATGGTTGGTTTCTTCTTGTCATTTGAGTCTCTACTCAAAAGTCATTTCAGAGAAGTATTCTCTGATGTTGAACTCCATCCCATCACTCGCTGTATATATTACCTTGTTTTAACTTAGCACCATTGACTTATATATTTATTTAATATAGGTACTTGCCTCAGATATTTAGAATTTTAATTTATTTATTGCCTGTCTCTCCTCACTATGAACCAAAGACAGTAAGCCAGTGAGAGGTGGGGGGGGGGGGGGGTAGATGGTAGGGGGAGGAGCCAGTGAGGGAGCAAGTAGGGGTTGATGGGATAGGGTGATGCAGTGAGAGTAGAGGTGGGTGGAAACCAAGTTTGGACAGTGTTTACGGCCTGGTTTCTGATGTTCTTGAGGTCCAGCTTCATTCCTGTCTTTGGTTTCTATGAAACCCCTCAGGCTCCTTTCTATGATTTCTACTTTTTTATAAACTATAAGTTGGAGTTCAATCCTTTGCAATCAGTAAAAGTAGCTCATAACAACATTACAACATTGTGCTTAAGAACGTAAAATCAGGTACAAAATTAGAGTCCGAATCAAGATTCTGTTGTTTATTATCTGTATCGTGGAGGACCAATTTCTTAATCTCTCCAAATTTTATCTCCCTTTATCTAAAAAATGAAGGATAATAATAGAGCCTACCTGACATGGGTATTGGAAAGATTAAATGTGATTACATACGCAAATTTCTTAAGCACAACGCCTGATATATAGTAAGTTCCCAATTAAAGAAGAAAGTACAGCTTGCCTCAAGGGTGAAAGTGTGCTTTGAATTGGTATTTCACACCTACCCTCACTGGTGTGAAATAGTTACATTCCCATTTATTTTAGATTATTTTCTAAATTATTTTTATGATTAAATATATTTAGAGTTGGCCTTCTTTACTTTCCTCTATGATACTCATTTCATCTTTGACATACCAGTTTCTAATAGATGTCCCAGGTTGGGCATTTGTGAATGAAAAAAAATACTTGGTGCTAAGAAATTGGAGAAATGATGATATAGACTGATCCTCTTCAAGTGGAAGTTCACAAGTGCTAGGTATCCCAGTCTATGTAAAGTTCACAGAATGAGATCCTGGAAGACAAACAGTGGACATGTGTCACTCTTAATGCTCGCTAATGGTTCTTGTTGTCTGTTATAGGACATGGGCTGTTACAATAAGAAAAGTGAGTTGTAAATGAGCATGAAATCGGGAAGGACTTGGACTAGATCCACCTTTGTGAATGAGGCTTGAGATACCACTTTGCTGCTCTCATGGTATAGGCCTGTGTCCTAATGTCCAGTCTACAAAGATCTTGTAAGTCAGCTCTGCCATCACCACATCAATAAACAGGATGAGCCACAACAATTGGGAGTAGGGGTAGGGGACAGTGTTTATGGGGAAGAGGCTGTCCCAAGGTCAGTAATGCTGAAATCCAAGGAGTGATGATGGGACAAGAAAATGCAGTAGAGAGTAAAATGCAGGTCTCTAGTAATTATTGATATTTCTCAAAGATGTATCATATCTGCTAAAAGTAAAATATTAAAAAAAGGTATTTTATAAAAATTACATAAAATGAAACAAAAGTATATAAATAAAGTTTCAAAAACTGTCCACAAAATTTAATAATATTGATAAAAAATGTTGACTTTTTTTAATATGTCCCTTTATCTGAGCTGAAACTGGAATCCATATTCTGCTAAGTAGCAGAACTAGAACTTTAATGGGCTTGCAATTCCCAAGCGGCATTTAGGAAGAGATCCTGGGGAGGGGGAAATACATTACTGAGAGATTGAGCATTTTCTAACATAGCAGATCAAAGTAGATTTAAAGAGACTGAACACTTTGTTTTACTGACAAATTTTGGATGTTTATTTGAGAGAAAGATTAGATTATGGGTGCTATATTTTCTCTTTACATCCAAATTGTTGTGTGTATGGAATTTTGTGACTCTTCTGGTCCAGCGATAACAAGGTGAAAATATAATGGAAAAAATTCTGATTCAAATTTGCACAAAAATATACAATTGTAAAAAATACACTTAGAATGTATTTATGGGTCCTATAAGAAAACTTGAATATATGGAGCAACATACTGTTGTTATATGACCAATATTATAAATTAGTCATTAAATCATCTATATATGGTAAGGTAAATGGAAGTATTGATGGATTATTGGGTATTATTTTAATACTCTGTGAAAATTATATTTGCTAGTATTTCATCAAGAAAATTACAATTACCTTCTTGAACAAGATTACCCTCTACATTTTTTTTCATTTCCTATTTTTGTATTCTCTTTCTCATTTCCAATTTATTATTTTTTCTCTTTACTCTTTGCATAAAATTAAATGGATTTTTCCTTAGAAAAATAGATTTAGTTCTAATTCAGTTGTTGATTTTACATTTCTCTAATTCAATTAAATTTGTGTTGCTTCTGTTCCTAACCTTTTTCTCTTTGGTTTATTGCAGTCTACTTAAGTTCTTTAGCTAAATATTTGATTCATTTACATTTATTTTTAATGTAGAAAGGCTAAAGCTTACGAATCTGTCACTTAGAACAGCTTTGGTAATACACCTCTGTTGAAACATTGTGCTATAATGTTAGTAGATCTCTAATGTCTACAGCTACAATTTTATTTTTCAATTTGTCCCAACAGTTACTTAGGCAAATGGTGTGTTTATTTAATGTTGTTTTTGTTTTATTGTTTGTTTTTTGTATTTGGGAGGGTAGTTTTATCTTTTAACACTGTATAATTGTGACCATATGTTATTTCTTCAATTTCTCTTATTTATCATTTATTTGTTCTTGAATAATACTGACCTATTTTGGTAAATAAAGCACAGATGCTTGAAAAAAATAGTGTAGTTTCTGTTTGTAGGGTAGAGGTATTTATAGATATCAGTTATTAACTTTCCCTTTTATTTCCTTAATTTTAGTTATTTAAATGATGCAATTTGGGACTTCCCTGGCAGTCCAGTGGTTAAGACTTCCCCTTCCAATGCAAGGGGTGCGTGTTCAATCCCTGGTCAGGGAGCTAAGATTCCACATGCCTCGCCACCAAAAGACCAAAACAGAAAACAGAAAAAACCATTGTAACAAATTCAATAAAGACTTTAAAATGGTCCACATAAAAAAAAAGATTTAAAAAAAAATGATGCAATTCGTCTGTAGTGATTTGGTAGTTATACATCATGTTTATATTTTACATTATTTTATATTTCCCTTAAAATGTCCACATACATTCTTTATACCTTATACTTGTGTCATTATCAAAGCAAAGAATGAAGCAAAATAGTTGGCTACTCCCTGCTAAGATGAAAATCTTGCTACATGTTCCCTTTTATAATCCTCCCACTCTTCCTTCCACTCCCATGTCCACATTTATCTTTCTAATTTTTGTCAATATAATCTATATTTTAATACCAACTTGTTGTTTAATTTGAAAAAAACATTTAAGTACTTTATTCTGCCAATGGTTTTCACATTTTCACTCAGTTTTCTGAAAAGCATATTACCAACAATTGTATAATCTTACCTTTATATTCCTTCACTGCTGTATTCTTATCCCTGCACAACGACTGGAACATCATGTGCTCTCAGGAATTCTGGTTAAGGAACTAACACAGTAGAACAGGAGAGAGAAGATAAGAACCCGACCAAGTAAAATTTAAACCTGCATAATAAACATTGCTTCTGTAAGTGCATGTTACCAGAAACATGTTACCACAAAGATTATGGTAATTCCATAGAGTGGATTCCACCTTGATAACCCCATCTCTGCCATGGTCAAAAACACAGGCAACACACAAATCCATACAAATGGGATGAACACTTTACTATTTCCCATGTGCTCAGACTCTTGGAATGTGAGGTGCCTACACTAACTTCATTGTCATTAGCCTTTTAATGAATTCACCTGTAAGTAAACATTGGTCTCAAACTTGGCTACACATTGTAATAACATGGGGAGATTCTTAAAAGATCTTAATGACCTAGCTACTCACCAGATCAATTAAATCCAAATCACTTTGGTTGAGACCCAGGTGTCAGTATTTTCTAAAGCTTCTCATGTGACTACAGAATGCAGCCAAGAATAAGAATATAGGAGACTTAATGGAATCTGAACACTCAGTCCAGTTTTGCCTGTGGATATAACACAACCCAAGCTTTTTTGGACACTTAAAGTGATACTGGGGGGCTTCCCTGGTGGCGCAGTGGTTGAGAGTCCTCCTGCCGATGCAGGGGACACAGGTTCGTGCCCCGGTCCAGTAAGATCCCACATGCTACGGAGCGGCTGGGCCTGTGAGCCATGGCTGCTGAGCCTGTGCGTCCGGAGCCTGTGCTCTGCAACGGGAGGGGCCACAAGGCCACAACAGTGAGAGGCCCACGTACCCAAAAAAAAGAAAAAAAAGTGATACTGGGAGACAGAACTTTGTTCTGGAATAGGATAATCACATCAAAATGATAAAAAAGAAAAAAAGACCACTTGTATCATTGCAATAATAACTGTTACATCATTTTTAACATGCAGATGAATGGAGAGTCCAGCTGCATTTTGGGGTAAGAGGGAAGACAACAAAAGGGTTCCTCAGAGTTGATCAGATAGCTCAGTTAAAGCCAACATGGAAAAACAGACTATAACCCACTTTTTAAAAATTAAGAGTTTTGTTTCAAAATTTGGTTTGGGCTCTATTCCACAAAAAAACAAACAAAAAAACGAAGTTACTGCCCTGACATTGAGGTTCTACAATCTTTTCCTTTATTTTTAGGCAGATTACCACATAGATGTTTCCTAATTTTATAAAGCTCAGATATTTGAGTTCAGAATATGGACCAGATTATTTTATTTTGAAGGCTGCCTGAGTAGCGTCAAGGAAATAGTCCCTCTGGAAATGCCTTTTGAACATTGTTACCATAACTAATATAATGTTTGACTTGAGATAAGAAACAGAAAAAAACAAACAAATAGAAACAAAATCCATGCAAACTTTTGGTGGTATTTGATATACACATCTTCCTAAACACATTGTTAGGTAATATTTTAGCAGAACTGTTCAAGCTATAGTTAGCACTACTTTACAAGGGAAAGAGCCAATTAGCTGTTTTATATATGATGACAATTTTTATTTTATTGTTACTTTTTTAAATTTAAAATTTGTTTGACACCATCAATCAATTTATTTGTTATTTTTTCTTCCAGCTTCATTGAGGTATAATTGACAAATAAAACTGTAAATATGTAAAGTGTACATTGTGATGATTTGATATACATATACCTTGAGAAATTATAACTACTATCAGGTTAATTAACACATTCATCACCTCATATACTTACCAGTTTTTTTGTGTGTAATGAGAACAGTTAAGATCTATACTCTTAGTAAATCAAGTATATGACACAGTATTATTAACTATAGTCACCATGTTGTACATTAGAATTGATCAATTTAATAGTTAATATACTCCGATATCTTAGGAAAGTGAAAACATCTACAGATAAGAGTGAGTTAAATTAGCTTCATGGAGCTATAACTTCTCATTATTTTTGGTCTATTCACTGCTAGCTAATATCTATTCATGTTTTTGATTGTGTCATTGTTTAGAAATATGTTGTTAGCGCTTCCCTGGTGGCACAGTGGTTGAGAATCCACCTATCAAAGCAGGGGACACGGGTTCGAGCCCTGGTCTGGGAAGATCCCACATGCCACGGAGCAACTAAGCCTGAGCTCCACAACTACTGAAGCCTGCGCGCCTAGAGCCTGTGCTCCTCAACCAAAGAAACAACTGTAATGAGAAGCCTGCACACCTCAACGAAGAGTAGCCCCCACTCGCTGCAAGTAAAAAGAAAGCCTGCACGCAGCAACGAAGACCCAATTCAGCCAAAAATAAATAAATATATAAATTTATTTTAAAAATATGCCCAATGCACTTGTCAGACAGCAGCCTTAAATATATTTTAAGAATATTTTCTTTGTAATAGAGTCTGTATTTCCCAAGATATACAGCTTGATTGAAAAATATTGAGCAGAGTATAAGATCCTTGGACTCTCATCTTACTGAAAAATAATCAAGAAGATAATGTGAATTAAATGCCTTCTATAGTGATTTTCATATAGTCCAGTGGTTCTCAAATGGGACCCCTGGACGAGCAGCATCGGCATCCTTGGGAATTTTAGAAATGCAAATTCTCAGACTCCGCCCAGCCAAACTGAATCAGAAACTCTGAGAATGAGGCCAAAATCTGTTTTAACACTCCTTCTCTGTGATTCTGTTACACTCTAAAGTTTGAGAATCTCTAAAACAGTAGAAGTGCAAAAAAAAAAAAGGCAATAGAATAAACAAAATAACAAAAGCTATGTCTCCTCTACCACCTTTTTGTTTTATCTTGTTTGGAAAATAACTTGTATTAAAGTATACTATTTGCCCAAGATATTTGTTTTTATCTCCAGGAGAATTGATCAGGGTATCTATCATTCTATTATATTTTTCCATTACATGTCAGATTCATGACTGGTTTTCAACATCTTTTAATGTACATTAATTCCTTAAATTTGCTTTCAAAAATTCTTTCAAGCAGCAGAGTGTTAGGTTTCACATGTTCTTACTTCCCTCACTGAGATAATGTTGCTGTAATGATCTCACTTATATGTTGCATAATTAGATCTAATATCTCTCTAATGAGATAGACCATGTTATTTGGTCTAGATGCTCTACCATGGATAGCAAAGGACACTTACACTAAAATTTCCAAGACATTCAAGAATAATATAAGTAGTCATTTCATACAAATTATTTTTTCCTCCTTTCTTTGAGAATTTAGTTGTTTCTAGATGGATATTAACATTCAGAATAATTCAAAAGACTAAGGGAGTCACCTGGCTTTGGCACAAAACATAGTGTATAACAATTATTTGCTGGAAGAATGAAGACTGGCTTTCAGTTATTTAAAAAAAAAAAAGTTTACTGAGAACATAGACCACATTGCTCTAACATCCTTGCATTTGTGCATTTACAGTATGTGTTAAATTTTATGATATTATAGTTTAAGAAATAATTTTTTCATATGAAGAATATATCTATTAAGAAAGAGCCACATGTTGGCTTAAGAATGTGGTAGTCATTTTTTCAGTACCTGCTTATGTATGTTCAATAAATATGAGATGGAAATAAGTACATTATCTCTATGGAGCTTGCTTAATTGGTTATTCACTCATATTAAAATACCTATGGGCGGGCTTCCCTGGTGGCACAGTGATTGAGAGTCCACCTGCTGATGCAGGGGACACAGGTTCGTGCCCAGGTCCAGGATGATCCCGCATGCTGCGGAGCGGCTGGGCCCGTGAGCCATGGCCGCTGAGCCTGCGCGTCCGGAGCCTGTTCTCTGCAACGGGAGAGGCCACAACAATGAGAGGTCCGCGTACCGCAAAAACAAAACAAAACAAAAAACCTATGGACATATTTAACATACAAAAATGAATACACAGAAGACATATGTAGATACACAAAGTAAACTGCATGGAGGCATAGCTACTAATATATGTTCAATGGTATTTTCATCTCTCTGCTGAAGGTAAATATGTAACTATATAAACTGTATTTTCTTGTTAATGAAACCAGAGCATGCAGCGTCTTATGAAACTGTGGTGAATTAACGGCTAAGACGACCTCACCTTCCTACAGCCTTCTGAGTCTCTACAGAAGAGGAAATTAAGGGAGACAAACTGAACTGTGATGCTCTGGGACTCCCTTGATTCTGCCTGTCACCGTTTTAAGCTGGCTCAAAGCCTCAGGGGAGTCTGGCTGTTCCAGCCTTCCTCAGCCAGCCAGAAGGTAACGGCCCACTGCTTTTATTCATTACCCTGAAAGTAATGCACTAAATTTAACAAGTAACACACTCAGCGGGAATTTATTGGGCCTTTTGCAGCATGATTGCAAGGTAGGATATGGATATGGATTCCAATTACTGTTGACACCCAGATAAGAACAAAGCCTGTACATAATTATTAGTCAAAGTTGATATTTTAGGAAAATGACAATAATAAAGATGACAATAATAAAGAAAGAAAGAAACAAACAAACATTTCTATATTATTTGAAACAAATGTTCCCGGGTGAACAAATGTTCCTGGTTACACAATAGGAGCATTTCAATTAAAGGGAATAGCAATAATAAAATAGCAACATAGAGGAAAAATGGTCCTATAAAGCAACAATTTTCACATAAAAATAGCTGTGTGGAGCACATGTACAGTAGAGAGAAGGCTAACAAATTCCAAACATAGACTCCTGTGTACTATGTAAACAAATGGTCAACTTTAAATAAGGATTTAATATTTTAAGGAGAAAAAATAATCCATAACCCATTTAATATTATTCCAGATGGTAACTATAGATCTATTAAAATGTGGCAGGAGTGATTATAAAAAGATATGGTGTTACACTTTCATGTCTATAACACTGGAGTTACCTGATGATGAAAATTCAATATTGTTGGCATATAGATATTTATGATGTCAAAGTCTTTGGGCTGCAATAAGAAGATGAGAGAAGCTAGAATTTTTACTCACTTTGGGCAAGGGCTTGTTGTTATTATTTTTTTATTTTATTTATAAAGGCTATGGGAACATGATAAATGTAAAGGCATAGGAGAAAGAGAACCTGATTTTATTTTACCACACTGCATGTAAATGAAATATGTTGAAAAATATAAGGCACATGAAAACAAAGGGAGCATCACTTTCTCTGTTATTAACCTAAATGACCAACTTAAATTATTGAAATAAGAGGCAACATGCATTGCTGTTAAAGGCTTGAACCCTCACATTACACAGAATCATATCCTAGCTTTAATAATTACTAGCACTCTGACCTTGAGTCACTAATTTAATCTCTCTTAGGCTGTGTGCCCAAGTGTAAAATAGGAATGATTATAGTAACTACTTGTGTTGTTATACTGACAATACTGTATTATATACTTCAAAGTTGCTAAGAAACTAGATTTTTTTTTTTTTTTAAGAAACTATATCTTAAATGTTCTCACCACAAAAAAGAAATGCTGATCATGGGACACATTGGAGGTGTTAGCTAATACTATGGTGGAAAGCATATAGAAATATATAAATGTACGAAATCAACATGTTGTATACCTTAAACTTATATTTATGATGTTATATGTTAATTATATCTCAATAAAAATAATCTGGTAAATTTAATATAGTTCTAATCACAAAGTAAACACTCAATAAATATTAGCAAATTTTGCATTATTTTAATCAACTCAGCATCAAGAATCATTAAACCAGGAAACAAATACCATCATAATCTTTCTTTTACACGTGGATATGCTTCAGAACAAATCTGAGCTCAAATATTTAGATGGGAAGAAGGGATATTTTATTTCTCTCCTGATTAGTTTAGAGTTAAGGATCATAATTTCATGACAAAGCCTTATCATGTAACTGTGAAGTTAAGTGCATTTCTGATACTCAGCATGCCAAGGTGTGACATTGGTCTAATGAGAGCTGCCTTTGAGGGCAGATGGTAAAATCGTAGGAAACATACATGTATGTATATGTCCATGATCTATAGATGGACCCTTGTATTTAATTATCACTGCAATGAGATCTTGGTAGATCTCATTATATCCCCATTACTTAGCAAATGAAATGAAGGATGAAACACATCAATTGGTCTTTTCAAACATGTTAATTGGTCTTTTAAATAACAAGAGCCTCACTCACCATAGATCAAAGTGACCATAAGTCAGTGTTCATTCTACTATAGTAACCTCCCTTGGTAGGTGAGAAGATAAAGGTGGATCACTGATAAACTGTATTTGTGTGAGTGTGTGTGAGTGTGTGTGTGTGTGTGTGTGTGTGTGTGTATGAAAAAAGCATGTGCTCTTGGTAGTTAGTACAGAGTTTGGGTTAAACAGAGAGCAGGTAATGAAAATCAACTATGTTAAGCCATGGTTTTCTCTGACTTTCCTAAGAATGTCATGGAACTTACCTATTTAAGGCCTTAAATAATTGAAATATTGAGATAAAATTATCTACAGAAGTGTAAAGAGGAACTTCTACCTCAATGTCATCTACTGATGCTTCAGGGGAATCAGTGTTCATAAGGCCCATAATGCCAAAGAAAGCAGTTAAGTAACATGAATTCCATCAACCTTCAGGGAATTCCAGCATAACAATGGAATGATTACTTAAACTGAACAATTTAATCAAAACTACCAATCAAAGAGTATTATAGTATACATATGAGTCTTAATATGTTTACCATCAAATTCTATCACTACCCCAGAACAGTTTTTATTCTACAATATAGAGGATCCACATGAAAAAACTATTCATATAACTTAAAATAGAGACCAAGACTTCTCAGAGAAACATGAATAATATAATATGACTTTAAAAAAATTAAGATGAAATAAAATATTTTAAGTAACTCATGAGTTACTTAAACGAGTTACTTAAATGTTTACATTGAAGGAAATTCATTCATTCATTCATTCATTCACTCCTTTATTCGACAATGTTACATTAACTGCCCTCTCTTGGCCAGTTCTATACTAACTCTGAGGATACAGCACTGAATCAGACAGTGCCACTTCCCTTATAGTAATGGAGAAAGATATGAAATAATCATATAGTTACAATTTTAATGAGGATGTTGACTGTAGTGGAAGTCTATATTAGGATTTAAATCTGCTCTTGGACAGCGGGTCATAAGGGTATCATTGGAAAATAACTTCACATGCATTAATGCACTCAATCTTACACCAACCCAATGAAATCAGTACTACTGTAGTCATCCCATTCACAAATGAACAGAGGAAAGAAAGGTACTAAATATCTTAAATCATAGAGTCAGTAAGTGTTTGGTACAAAATACAAACACAGACCATCTGGTCTTAGATTCTGCTCTTAACTACTATACCATAGAATTTCATGTGCATTTGTGAAGGGATGATGAAAACACTCCAGAGAGAAAGAAATGCATATAGGATGAACCACAGCAGCACTGTTCAACAGAAATGTGAGCCACATACATACGATAATTTTCTAGCAGCCATGTTAACAAAAAGTAAAAAGAGGTTGGTACAGTACTCTGGGAAAATGATTTGACAGCTTCTCATAAATCTAAATATGTAAATACCATATGACTGATGGACTCAAGCATTTACCCTAGATAAATTACAACGTACATTAACACAAAAACATTCAAAGGAATGTTTATGGCAGCTTTATTTATAATAGCAAAGACTAGAACCAATCCAAGTGTGCCTCAAAGGGTGAGTAGTTAAACAAAGTGTGGTATCTCTATGCCATGGAATGCTACTTGGCAATAAAGAGGGATGAACTATTGATGTATGTAACAATTTGGATCAACCTTCAGATAATTATTCTAAGGGAATAAAAACAATTCCCAAAATAAATATCTTGTAAGATTCCATTTACTTAACACTCTTGACATGCCAAAATTACAGAAATGGAGAACAAACTAGTGGTTGCTAGAGGTTAGGGGCGGGGGGTGGGGAATGAAGCACAGGAAGGGGGTAGTTGTGGTTATGAAAGCACAACACAAAGAATCTTTGAGATGAAGGAACTGTTCTGAATCTCGATGTGGTGGTGGAAACATGTATTTACAAATGTGATAAAATTGCATAGAACTAAACTCACACACACACATAAATACAATTAAAATTAGGGACATCTGAATAAGATGTATCACTGTCAATAGATATGGTGACAATAGATTTGCAAGATGTCACCATTGGGTAAAAGTGAGTAAAGGGAACACAGGATTTCTCTGTATTGTTTCTTCAACTGCATGAAATCTAGAATTATCTCAAAATAAAAATGTTAATTAAAAGACACAGATTAAGTTTTTTATTTTATTTAAGCCAATATACCCAAAATATTTTCATTTCAACCTATTAAACAAATATAAAAATTCGTGAGATATTTTACTTTTTTCATACTGTCCATTTAAACTGGCCACATTCCAAATGCTCAGTAGCTACATGTGGTTAGTGGCTACCATATTGGACAGCACAGGTGTAGGGAATACAAAGACAAGAAGTGAATATAAGGTTTAAGAGGTAGGCATGGTTCAAGTTATGGAGATAGCACTTGTAATAAAATCCAGAGTCTTTGCAATGGTCTACAAAGCCCGATGTTACAGCCACCTCCACTGCTTTCTCCCTCTCATTCTCCTCAGCCATGCTGGAGCCCTTGCTGTTCCTGGGAAATTCCACGCATGCTCTGACCTCGCCTTGCTCTTGCTGTTTTTCTGCGTGGAACCCTCACCCCAGGAGATCACTTTGACATGCTTCCACACTGTCTCTGCTCAGATCTCTGTCAAAAGGTCTTTCCTGACTTATAAAAGAGCAAATTCCACTCTTCTCCAAAACTATCACCCATTCCATGGCTTTAATTTTCTTGATGCTACTTATACCATCTGACATTCTATGTACTTACTTGTTTATTGTCAGTTTTCCACAGAACCTGGAACAGTGCCTGGCACACAGAATACATAGAGTGAATATTTGCTGAATGAATTGTATGATGATGCTTAACTCTCTCACAGTTCTTAAATAAACTGCCTGCCTCAGGTAAAATCTACATTTTCCTTGAATTCAAAAACTGACTTAATAAATTTCAGAATGAATTTCAGAAATAGAGTAAAGTCTTCTGAGTTTTAAAAGTACAAAGTACAGAAGCAATCTGTTGACATTCCAAAATGATCAATAACATATTTTTAATACAAAGATTAAGATTTCAGCTAAATTTTTTCTAAGATTGCCACTTATTTTAGAGAACTCATTTCTGATGTAAGATTATTTTATTTATATTTTGTCCCTATATTCATGATAAATTTATTTACATCTTGCCTCAAAATTCACTTTTCTTTTTTTCTCTTTTTTAGCATATGTGCTGCTGAAGTGAGCATAAAATTCACTTTTCTACGAAGTAAATTTTATTCAGAAATTCTGAAAAATGGTATTCACTATTCCAGAATATGCTGTCAAAGCCCTCCTAATGCTCTGGGCCTTCCATGACATATCACCTTCTTAGAGATGCATTCTCCAATAACTGCAATCAGAATTTCTTTCTCTCTAATACTTCCATTATTGCAGGAGATATGTCCCTTAATTCAACACCTTTGCCAGTCTCCTTATATCAGATATTTATGAAAATGTTCTCTCTCCAGGAAGGCAGAAACTACCTTTTTTTCTCTCTGTTACTAGCATAAAGCTTTACACTTCTTGGTTGGACTTAGATAAATATTTGATGAATTCTGTTTTGTTTTAATAATGCATGCATATATCTAGTGTAAAATACGTAGTAGGCAAACATTGTATAACATACCTCTCAAACACAAATTCACACCACACAGTAATTTTTCCAGAAGAGAACTAATAGTTCTTAAGCTCCTATGATACATTAAAGATTTTTACATGTGATCTCATTTAGTCCCCTTAATATATAGATAATTATTATTATTAACTTTGTATCTGTGAAGAAATGGAAGCTCAGAAAGCACACATAACTTTTTACAAGGTCTAATGGCTGTTAAATGTCAGGATTCTCCTTGTCTGCAGAACCCTCAAGTCCAAAGTATTATTTCACACTTTATAGTAGGGACCAAATACTTAAACATAGAGAGATGGGTTTGGAGACCTTTGGAGGCTTTTGGGGTGATATAAGGTATATATTTTGTTACCAGAGTTATCCAAAGTTTCTGAGACCCCAAGGAAGACATTAATAAATTAGGGTAAATTAGGGATTATCTAGAGAAATGCAACCAAGATATGTTGAACTCCTAAAACTATATATATATATATATATATATTTTTTTTTTTTTTTTTTGTAGTATGCAGGCCTCTCACTGTTGTGGCCTCTCCCGTTGTGGAGCACAGGTTCCGGACGCTCAGGCTCAGCGGCCATGGCTCACGGGCCTAGCCGCTCCACGGCATGTGGGATCTTCCCGGACTGGGGCACGATCACGTGTCCCCTGCATCGGCAGGCGGACTCTCAACCACTGCGCCACCAGGGAAGCCCTAAAACTATATTTTATGTAAGATTAAGGAACTGAAGTCTTTTCTCCAAGAAAATAGTAAATAATACCACATGATAAGGATATGGCCTTACCTAAAGAGAGGTCTGACCTTTATACCCGGCTCCTGGGAGGTAACCTCTGAAACCTTGGAAATTCCCAAGTGTTAGGAGTATCTATTATTCATGGTGGACCTTTTGGACAACCTGGTAAATCAATCAATCAATCATGCATATATAATAAAGCCCCAATAAAAACTAGACGTTGAAGCTCACATGAGCTTCTCCTGTTGGCAATATATCGTGTGTATTGTCACACATCATTACTTAGAAGGGAAACACATTCTAAGGACAATGGAAGCTTCCACGTGGAACCCTCCCAGTCTCCGCGTGTGCTCTTCTTTTGGCTGATTATCAGTACCATGTCCCTGTAATAACTGAAACTGTAAGTACAGTAGATTTAATTTATTTCTGTGAGCTGCTCTAGTGAATTATCAAACCTGAAGGTAGGTTTGAGAAACCTGAACTTTCAGAAGAAAGGGTGGTCTTGTGTGGATTCTTCCCTTTAACTTTGTAGTTGGCCCCTAACTCCTTGTAGTTAAGCTATAAAATCTGGGGCAGACTGGAAGATCATAACAGTCTGGAAGACCATACCCTTTACTCTGTGTAGATGTACAACAATAACACAATAATTTCAGAGATCCTTGAAGATGGATTATAGCATATTAAAAATTTGTGAAGAGGAGGGGCATGAAAAATGACCTTAAATTTTCAAAGTATTGTCATGTAGACATATTTGATATTGTTAGAAAATATTTGGCTCAATGTCAGAAAGAACTTTCTAAAAATTAGACCTAGCCAAAGATATCATTAACTGCTTATGAAAGCAGTAAACTCTCTACCTTTGAATATATTAATTCCCAGTGTAGAGTGCTATAAGCCAGATGGATTATTAAGGGATTCTGGCCTCAGAGGACAGTGGATAATTTTTAAGATATCTTCAAACTCTAAGATTCTGCCATTTTATGGTCTATAGTTCTTCAAAATAGCAACTAATTGAACCAAGATTACATATTTAATAGCGCAAATTGTTCAATTTGGCTCTTACAAAATCTGTTAATTTTGTTTTGCTTAAAAATACTAGAAAAAAAAGAATGCCCTAGGATAGAACATTTAAATTTATAAAGTGCTGACTCAATCTTCCCATATAAGTTTCTGTCATTATCAGGATAAATTAAGGAATACTTACTTTTAAATATTAATGGAAATTATCTTTTTTCTGAGAAGCACTTCTATCACCAATGCAGAATTTTAATGATGTACCATAAGAACTGATATTCAGTTGCAAATGAATCAAACTGCAGAAAAGCTTTTTCAAATGAATCATAAGTGAATATAAACAAAATGTAAAACTGTCACACAAGAACATAAACTACACACTTAACAACAATTTAATTTAATGCAAAATATATTTACTTGCATTTCATGAAACATTTTTTCACATTATAATATCCCAATAAATGTCACATCAACCGCTCATGAAAAATTCCTCCTGAGGTTTCATGAGTAATTGCCATTTCTTTACACTCAACTGAATTTTAGGTTCTTGAGTAAAACAGAGTATGGGTTTTATTGAACAAATAGAAACTAACTTGTTCCTTGATATAAGGAATATTACATTTCACACATTTCTGTTAATATTCTGATCAGCACAAAGCATTGTCAGAACAAGCAACACAAAAGCACTTTACTAAAGGGAGCTAATTTCATGGACCTGATAATGTTACGAAATATAAAATAAAATAATAAGAATCCTGCCATATGAGAAGTGTAATACTCCCTGGTCCAACGTAGTTCAGAATATCTTATTGCTATTGCTCTGTAGACCCTATAATTTTGGGGTTGCTTCGGGCTATCCTTGCCTATTTTCACAATAACATCTTCATTTTGTTCTAAAGGCTCAGCCTGCTCCAGGTTCCTAACTGTGACAAGTAAGATGTGATATGAAATAATAATTTAAAAATTATATATTAGATTAAGTATCTTAATTAAAACAGAAAATTCTTTTAAAAATTGGTAACAATGATATAACAAAGCAATATGTCTCTTTTCTTACTTTGGGGGCAAAAGCAGTAGGAAGAATAGAAGTTTAAGAAGTGGGTCATAGACTCCCATATTTCATTTTGTAAATTTATATAAGTTCTTGGAAAAATCTCTCCAATTCTTGACGTGGAATTAAAATAGATTCAGGGAACCTTAGAACTTGAAGAAAATTCATTAATGTAATCCAGTTCTCAGAGTCTAAGTAAGATTTTCTCCCAGCTTCAAAATAGAATATGGGTCTAATTTTAGTGATGTATTATTGAAAAATTGGAGTATTTTATACGTGATAGCATAGGTTTGAACTCAAAGCATCCATACCAATGGAAAACTAGCTATAACTTATCCCCAATAAATATATAAAGGAAAGATATATCCTCTTCATATCTGGCAAGGGATATGAGATTAAAGCACTGTCAATAATGAGCTAACTATAAATTAACTCCATCTAAGTTTCCAGTTTTTTTTTCATAAGAGGAATCAAAAAGACAACCTTAGAGGTGGCTATTCAAAAAGCCATACATTTCTGAAAGTCCATAAACAATCACATTCTTTTATTTGTATTCCCAAGAATATACATATACTTCTGTTTTTAAATGACAATTAACATTTCATATAATGTCTTCACATTTTTATCTCAACTCTGCACTCCTCAAGATTGTGACAGAGTTGAACCATCTTCTTGGAGCAGGCTAGAATGGTTCATGTGCTCCACCACAAGACAGTTCTGATGCTTTGAATTGTCCCTGTAATTTAGCCCATACTGATCTTCTCTAAAGTTCTTATAAAGTTTACCACAAAAGTCTGGTTCTAATGCAATATTCCTTATAACTTTCTGAGAATGAACTAGAATTATTTTATATTGGAGAAGGTCTACATATGTACCTTGTGTTTGTTCAAGGCTACTTTCCCTGGAATTTCTCCATAATTTAATCCAATTTCAGACATACAAGTGGAATAATCCATAGTTTGATATGCACTAGGTAAATGTGCTCAAACCTGCTCAGTTGATGGAATCCCTGGAGATTAATGTGCTCTTTTTGAAATATCATAAAATAATGTTATATTAAATTCTAACATGAGTTTGAAATATTTGATTCCTGGATAATGCAACCATAATTAAATACTTAGAAAATCACAAAATTCCTCCCACTTAGCCACAATAAAGACAGGTTTTCTATGTGCCTCCTGGTGGGATGTATACAATACCATTTGCAAACAAATCTTACTAAAAAAAGGAAAAGAATCTGAATGTAGCATTTCAGTGAAGCACTTGGTTTACAGGAAACACCAGTAGAGAAGAACATGACTAATGACACTTTAGGGATGAAATCAGCAAAATCCAAAATGAGAAAGATGCTAAAGGGTAACTGATTCTGTTTCATCAACAAATAACTTGCAAAGAACTAAAAGAAGAGGAACCTATATATTGAAAGGGACTTTGGACATATGTCAACAAAATGTCATGTGTAGCCCATGTCTGCATGCTCATTCAAACAAATTAACATTTAAAAAATGAGACAATCAGGAAACTTTGTACACTTATGGGATATTTGATGATATTAGGGAACTATTGTAAATATTTGTAGGGTAACAGTGATATTGTGCTTTAAAAAAAGCAGTGCTCTACTTTTAGAGACACATACTGAAATATTTATAAATGCCTGCATATTATATGATGGATGAGCTTGCTTCAGAATAATCCAGGAAATTAGAAGTGAGTGAATGGTGGGTACAGATGAAACCAGATTGGCCATACATTGATAAAAGTTGAACAGTTGGGTGTATATCCAAAGAAAGTGAAATCATTATCTCAAAGAGATATCTGTAGCCCCATGTTCATTGCAACATTATTTACAAATAGCCAAAACATGGAAACAACCTAAGTATCCACTGATGGATAAATGGATAAAGGAAATGTGGTGTGCATGTATATGTTTGTGTGTGTATATATATATATATGTATATATAATATAGTGGAATATTATTCAGCCATGAAAAATAAGGAATCCTGTCATTTGTGACAACCTGGGTGAACCTTGAGGGCATTGTGCAAAATGAAGTAAGTCAGATAGAGAAAGACAAATACTATATAATCTCGCTTATATATGGAATCTAAATAAAAAACGAACCTGTAGAAATAAATGGTAGGTTGATGGTGGCCAGGAGCTGAGGAGTTGGGGAAATAAGTGATGATGATCAAAGGGTACAAATTGCCAGTTATAAGATGAATGAGTTCTGGAGATGTAATGTACAGCATGGTGACTGTAGTTGACAACACTATATCGAACACCTGAAATCTGCTGGGAGTAGATCTTAAATGTTCTTCCCACACAAAATGGTAACTATGTAACTATGTGAGGTGATGGATGTGTTAAACTAACCTTATTGTGATAATCATTTCACCATATACAACACAATGTTACATGTTAAATGTATCTCAATGCAGCTGGAAAAAAGGTGTCAATTTTCCCCCTCTCCTCTAATAAATCATTGAATAGCTGAACCTCTATGGGGGATGAGCATTTAGAGGTTCATTATGCTATTCTCTCTAATTTGTATATCTTTGGAATTTTCCATAATAGAAGTTCTTTTTAAAAGAAAGCTGATTACCTAAAATATATTTTCATTAATGTTAGAATGAGCAGAAAACCAAAAGAAAATGTAGCAAAAAATACATATGGAAGAGTTTACTGAAACAGAAAATACAACTCATTCAGTAATATTTGGGGACTGGGGGGCTTCTGACCAGGGTTTGGTTTGAGGTATTCCATTGTTAAACTGTGTCTTATAGAACAAAGGGCCATCAAGAATTAGAGGAGGATAACCACCACAAAACCAATATATTTGAATTATGTGTTAATAGAAGCACAGAGAAAAAGATTAAGATTAGCTAAAAGGTTAAAAGGTATACTCTCATTCTCACCTTATTTCACAGACCAAAGACTAAGTCATATCTCTTATACAAGTACAGAAAACTTTATAGATTGAAGAGAATGAGCAAAGGTTACTAGAGGGTAAATAACTTAAAAAGCACTTTTACGGTATTTAAAACAGCATATATTAGCCTTTTCTCCTAAATACTGAGTGATTAAACCTAAGCTGTGTATTCATCTCTTTCAGAGTCTATTTTTTTTTTCAGTAATTTCTTTTAGGTTGATGTCCATTTTGGTGTCTAGTCATTCAAACCGTTGTCAATATTTTGCCTGTTATTCTACTAGCATTGTCTAACTGGTACTGAGCAGTACTGTTAGTAGCCCAACACTATAAGACATCCATGTTACCAATTTAATCTGAGCATTTGCCTCAAAGCTTGAGTGAAAACTTTAGCTTTTGTTGGCCCAGCCCTGGTCTTGAACTCATCGGAGTATATTAGAATTACAGTCAAATTGAGCCCACTATTCAATCAATAATTGAACTGTGCTCCTAAGATGCTTTTTGTTCAACACTGAAGGAAAATAACACAGCTTGACCCTTGTGAAGTGTTATGAAGATCTGCAGTCAAGTAGAGGCTTCTTTTATTCTGGTTGGAGTATTTTGTTGCTATTTTAACCTTGAGCTGGGCAGAATCATGAATAACTACAAAAATTCCTTTATCTTTGTTGTTTCCACGTTAAGAGGCCTTATTAACACAAAGGCATTAAAACTGGATTGAGTCTGTAGCTAAACATTTAATTTTAATGCTTATAAAAACTTAAACTAGAGGATAATAGCTACCATTTACTGAGTATGTATTTTAACGAAACACCGATCTAAGGGCTTTACATACAGCATTACATTTATATACTTTTTCATTATTTATTGGCATTCCAAGAGATCATCCAGCCATTTGCACCCATCAAGCTCACCACTGTCCTACAGATTTTGCAGTGGTGGTGAGGAAAGTTATTGCAGCTTTTAAATATGTATCCCGCTGTGCACTGGAGCCAGCTCATACTGATTCAGGAGACTATTATGTGCAGCTTTTTCCAACTTCAAGGTTAAGTGACATCATATTGGTAGTTTCAAATGGCCATGGTGGGAGAATTTACACTACAGAAATTAGTAAACATCTTTTTTTCTCCCCCAGAGAAACATTTATCATTTACATTACCATTTATCATTGTTATTGCTACTGCAGTGACTGTTTAAAGTTAGGAAATGACTGATATTGAGCAAAGAAGGAGAGAGGAAAAAAAACTGCCTCAGTAGTGTTCTGCCAACTCTGGGAAGCCATTCCCCAAGTTGTTTCATTTCTTGAAAGAATCAGGTGAGAGAGCCATGGTCCTTTGGGCATTCTCTCAATAACTTGGTGGGAGGAGAAATTGGGGAAAGACTTTACATCAGGGGCCAGCAAACTACTGTCTGGGCGCTGAATGCGGCTGATTCCCTGTTCTAATAAGTAACATGTTATTGGAACGCAGCCACACCCATTTGTTTATGTGTTGTCTGTAGCTGCTTTCACACCTCAACAGAAGTGCTGAGAAGTTGTGACACAGACTGTATGGTCCACAGAGCCAAAACTATCTACTATCCTTCACAGAAAAAGTCTTCCATGAGTGAAATGGGTTTGGTATATGGATGATGCTTTGAGTTTAATGCATGCAAGGATGAGGTAGAAAAAAGCTTCATTTCCTTGTTTTATCTCAATCTAATGAAGAGAGTTGCAGAAATGTAAGCTATGCCCCTCAATGTTATTGTATCTACTCAAGCAATTTCATCATGTAGGATGAGATTTCATCCATTGTGTTGGGAACACACATTACTGGTCTCACATAGGTTGGGATACCCAGACCTTCTACCTGAATCTCTTTATTCAATCATTCATTCACTTATTCATTCAACAAATATTTATTAAAATCTACTAGGGTCCAGCCTACTAGGTTTTTTTTTTTTTTTTTTTTTGCGGTACGCGGGCCTCTCACTGTTGTGGCCTCTCCCGTTGTGGAGCACAGGCTCCAGACGCGCAGGCTCAGTGGCCATGGCTCACGGGCCCAGCCGCTCCGCGGCATGTGGGATCTTCCTGGACCGGGGCATGAACCCTGTGTCTCCTGCATCGGCAGGTGGACTCTCAACCACTGCGCCACCAGGGAAGCCCTGATATGCATTTTAAATGAACGCCCTATCTTTTGTGCATAGTAGAGACTACAGTAGGTAATAAGAGGGAAGAAGAGCAGTTACAAAGCTATTGCAATCGTGCAGGCAAGAGATGACCTGTATGTGTAGGGCTTAGGGGTTACTAGAAACCATGAGAAGACAGTTAAAAGGATTTTGGATTCAAAATGCATGTAGAATTCCTAAGTCCTCTTTATAACTGAGTGTTAATTTAATTCTTACTGCATAGAATAGAGAGTGGGGAGGAATTCATACATTCACTCAACAAACACATTGATCATCAATAAGAAAACAAGTGCTATATACTTGAGATTTAAAGTTAAATGAAGCTCAGTTTAGTGGAAAATAGCTGCCAATAACTGGGTTTCTCACATATCAGCTGTTTCCCTTACTTCATAAAAACTCCCTTCACCAACCCCCCACCACCCTGACCTCCATCTCCTCCACTAAGTTCTCTGAATTCATGGGACCCTGCCGGGCCCATGGCTGCTCTCACTCAGGACATCTGAGGCTGCTGCCATCCAAGATGCTCTTCTCATCTAGAGTCTGAGAATGGAAGGAATGGATTAAAACAATATAGTCTATGTGGTACACACGCACACACACACATTCTAGTTTCAATGTCCAACTGTTGAGTCTTCCAAGTCTTTCCTATATCTATTGACAGAGCTATGTGATTCTCCAGACAATTAAGCTATAGAATTTCCTTAATTCATGCTTTAATTATGGTGGTCTCAGCTCTCCCTTGTTCCTTTCTTATCTTTCCATGGGAAGGTTTTGATTAAATACAGTAAATTTTTCAAACAGATTTCTTTGAAGGTCTTTATCGTTGACATAGAAAGACATACTCTCTCATATTAACCGTACAGGTCTCTGTGTTGCTGTGGGTTTTGTAAATTCAATATCTGTCCTCAAAGTTATGTTTCTTTCTTTGTCCTAAACAAAGGGCAGACCTTTGCTGATTTTCCAAACCAGCAAGAGTCAAGCCTTGAGCGAACATTTGGGCATTTTAGCAGTGATAGCGTTGTTCCCTGTAGCACAGACCTGCTTGTGACTCCAAAGGAACCATTCAACATCAGCAAAAATCTAGGGTTTATAAAAAGGAGAGAGAGGGGCATGAACCAAATGGCAGACGGTTCTGGAAACTGAGAATAAGTGTACCAAGATAATATTCCTGAAAATGGTGTTTTTGACATCTAAGTACTGTGGGATCCAAACTGCAACACAAGACACTTCAGTGAAACTTAAAAAATTATTAAAGAAGCAGGGAGATGATAATGACATGGGAAAGTTCTATATACTACATGTTATATGTAAAAGACATAAGTACATATACCATATTGTTGATATATTTTTAATTTTGAAAATTCTCTAGGTGTACAATCTTGATCATATGTTCCTTAGTGTTATGATGAAGATAAAAAATAAAATGGGGCTTGGTAATCCTCTCTGAGGTATAGGTGGGCTGTAGTGGACCCCCTCCACTTCACAAGCAAGGCTTAGGAGAGTGCCTTGGGAGCTCCGGAAGGGTTAAAGTTTTGTCTGTGACACTGAAATTGAGGCCAGCTGTAGGTCATATTCACGTCCCAGTCACAGGAAAATGAACCTGTGAGACAGAACCTAATTATCTGCTAAACCAAAAGCCAGTCTCAGTTCAATAACTTACGACAGAGCTAGCAGCCAGATATAGTGTTACCATGGCAACGCTGGAAAAAGCTCCACTGCCGTTGAGAATGAGGTGGAAGGGAAGGAGACTGTAACCCTAAATGTGCTGTAGCCGTTTGATCTCGGACATGTGGGTCTGTCTAGAAAACCAGGTTATTCTATACATGGCTACCATTGTCTATTCACTTGAATATCTGCCACAATTACTTAAAAGAAAAATGAAACTATAATATCCTCTAGGCTTAAAATAATCCACTAGTAAATGGCTACCTGCAAATTAATTTTAAAGAGAAAACATAAGCTTCCCTTTTCTCCTCCTCCATGCCATCCCCAAATAAAGATAAAGCAGAACACAAAGGGTGGGGATTCTTGAATAACTCATCATTGTAATGAATGATTCTGTGTCCATGAAATTCATTGTCACCCTCTGTTTCTCTTATTGCCAAATGCCAAGATATTTTTGAGAGAAAACTTTTTGGAATTAAGCAATACTATTTGCTTTTCTAAGGGGTAGAAGTAGAACTAGAGAGTAGAAGAGAAATAATTTTTCTCTGTGAACTCTAGACTTTCAGGTGAAAATTTCCTAGAATATTGAGTTAGGGAGAATCATACATTAGATGGAGATAAGCCCTGCCAGGTTGGTCATTTTTCTTCTTGCCAGTTCAACTTTGTAGTTCTTTCTGGAACAGCACTGGATTTCTGAATTTAGGAGATGATAAGGCTTACACACACAGAACCTTCACTGGCCAGTTACCATGAATACAGTGAAAACAGCATCTCACTAAAAATATTTGCAGAATAAGAGATTACCATATAGTCATACGCACTTAGAGGAGGAATTCAGAAGTACATTCCTTTCTCTCTCTCTTTCAATCTTTCCCAATGGAGACAAATCATGCTAAAGCTTGTCAGTTACAATTATTGGATTTCAACATATTTGACAATTTTGATATGCCATTAATGATGTAATAAGACACATCTAGTACATAATGTTATCACTTGGGCTTGCTATCCAGTTGTGATACCAAATTTGAATCAAATAGATATACATGCATAAATATACAGATATAGCAGTGTTTTTGTATAACTCATAAACACACTGGGTTTGGAATATGGAGAGGAAGGGATCTGGAGATGAACAATATCCTTTTCATATGCATGAATAACTTTGCAGTAATGCAAATCAGAAAACACAAAATGGAAAGTAGGTTTCTTCTAGCAGAAATATGACTAAGAACGTAGCCTGAAATTTGCCAGTATATTAGAGTCACCTATGATGTCTGTGAATTCCCTTTAAGGTGTCACATCTTTTAAAAACATTTTACCCTACCCTATTATATTTTCAGTATATAATTACATAAATATAGAAATCCATAACTTTAAATTCCTTTACACTGCCACAATGCATGAAAGGGAGCTTTAGGATTTTAAGAAGATAAAGGTGGTAGTAGTGGGGTTGAAGTGTGCAGACAACCAACATCAAAGGGCAAAATGAATTTTCTGATTAACTTCCAGGTAGAAGTAACCTAACCTCTGCTCCTGACCCTAGGTTAATTCCTTTTCAAGTAAATAGAAGCCAGAGTGTATACCCTTTTCTAAGACAGATGTTTCTGAGACCTGATTATTAAAGAGTTTTTTATGGGTCGCAAAGATGCCAACAATACAGTCCAATAAACTATTTGGATCCTGTTACTCATAATATGAATAAGTTTTTCTCTTAATTTTTCCACCTACATGAATTAATTAGTTGGAAAAGAAAATGAAGCAATTTTATCAGAAAAGCATCTGAAAGAGCTATTGA
The DNA here is from genome assembly GCF_963924675.1 of Phocoena phocoena. Classification (NCBI taxonomy): domain Eukaryota; kingdom Metazoa; phylum Chordata; class Mammalia; order Artiodactyla; family Phocoenidae; genus Phocoena; species Phocoena phocoena. The sequence continues at coordinate 119,382,141 of NC_089222.1, read as the reverse complement.
TTCAAATACTTTTACATTTTAACCTTATCACACATGATTAGCTTGCAGATATGAGCTTAATAATGACGCGAAGCACCAGATTTCACTGGATTCTGTTCCACCTGAATTGCCAGGGAGGATATTGGAAGGACTAACAAAGAAATAATACTGTTTTTCTCAGGATGTTCTCTTAGCCAATGATTTTGAAGAGATGTGCCATGATTTTGCATAGCACATTCTCAACTATCCCATGGCATATTTTCCTTAGCATCATCAACATTCCCTATATTTTTGTGGGTAAGTGTGCTTTTGTGCGCTTTTGTTTCTTTCTAACTGTAATCCTACTGTCCACCCACAGGCAAGAATTTTGTGAAGCACATGCTCCATCCAGTACAAAGGTATGGGTATGTTCAATTAACACTAAACAAATACAGTAAAGTAAACTGTAGCTGAAACTAAGTTTACACTTTAAAACTAAATTTACAGATTAGAATAATCTGCTTGCCATATGGAAGGTACTCAATGTGTTTGTTGATTGAGTGAATAAATGAACGAGCCTATCTGACAAGGACCGAGACAAAATAAGAAGAAACAAAGTCGTGAAAGAAACTTGAAAAAGACTACATCCTACGCTAAACCTTGGATAAACTACATGAAAAAGGTTCCAATTTCCAAAGGTTCTTAATTCACTCACTAGAAAGGGAATGGAAAAGAAAATCTAGAAATATAGTTATCACTATTGAATCTACCATTTTAAAATGGACTAGAATATTCTAGAATATATGAGAATTTTGTATGTAATAAAGTCAGCATTTCACATCTCTGATTTCTATTTTCTCCCCACTAAGGCTACCCTCTGTTTTCTGGTCCTCACTAACCTCTGCTAATATGTCTTTTTTGGGCGTTGGTCTTTCACCCTTCCAAATTCATGAAATTCTTCCCTCAGCAGTGAAACTATTTATATAATGCTGCTCTCAGCGAGCCCAGCTTGCTGATTAAACCTCTTTCCTTGGTTCTAGCTGTTGTTGTGGATCTTCTGAAACTCCACAGCATCCTCCATCTGTTTTCAGCTATCTCCCTGATGCCTCTTGAAGACAAGGAAGCTTCTCCAGATCTCTCCTGTGCCCTGCTGAAGGGCTTTCTTGGGAGAAGGTGATGGGTTTAGGGTGAGAGGGCTAGGATGCTAGTTCAGACTCCCTCTAGTTCTCCCCTGCTGCCATTCTTAGAAGCATCTACAAAGCTGCCCCCGGACCCCAGGAGGGTTCCAGGTGTCAGGGCTCATAACCCCTCTGGCCCTTATGTCTTTATACTCATCCAACAGGAATCTGTTACCCACTTCCAACTACTTCTAACTCATATCCTGAACCCTTCTCTCGTGTAGGGTTAACTTTTATAAATTCTATGATCCAGATCTCTAGCATCAGGTTAATACTTCTAACCAAGCCCTTTAAGAATGAAAACTAAAACCATTTCCCTCTCCAGAGCCTAGCTCTTCCAAATCAGAACAGTTCATTTTGAGCTTATTGTACTTGCTGTAAAGTTTAAAAAATAATCTACTAAGCACTTTAAATCTTCTGTTGACTCTGTTCTTGACTGTGCTTGCCCTTCCAGTAAAGAAGTATATGTCATTGATCAAATAAGTACAGAAAAGTAAAGCAACAAACATAAATTGGGAAAGTAATAACTTTGGTTAAACATTTCCAGAAATCATTCCACATGCAGTTATTCACTTGGTTCTGCCAATTCTATCTTCTAAACACTTCTCTGTTCCCTCCTTGTCTCTCCTCTTCCACTGCCACCACCTTCATTCAGGCCATCATCATCTGTCCCAATTAATATATCAATGGAATAATTATATAAATGTGTATTTATCATCAGAATACTATTTATATTAGGAAAAAAAGGATGGAAAGAAACTCAGTTTACACCTATGAATGCACAAGTTAAACAAACTGTATTATACTCAAACAATAACATAATGAGCATATGCTAAAATGATAATGTGTGGGGAAGTGTTCATTTGGTATTTAACAATTAAAAAGCAAGTTCCAAATATTTATGAAGATATTCAGTGTATGTGTGTGTGTGAATGAGAGAGAGAGAGAGACAAAGAGGGAGAGAGAGAAGTATGATTATATACTATATGATAACAGGAGTTATTTTCTGAGTGATGAGATTAATATATATATGTATGCATACATACATACATATATGTATATTTTTTCTATCTGTCTGGAATTTCTAATTTTATAAAATGAACACTTGTTATTGTGTAGGAAAAGTTTAATTTATTTTGTAAATAAGCTAGTTGTCTTTGGACTAATGTGAAAATATCTTGAATTAGCTTAAGATGGATTGAGACTAGTAAGTTTAATAACATTGGATAGGCAGGTTACTCCATTTGTAGTTACTCTATTTTTAATCAGTAATGCTATCTTTCCAGTTGCATACAGAAGAATTCCAGGATTTTTCAGGATATGAAGCACTTGAGGAAAATAGGAGTTTGAAATGAGATATGTTTTCATAAATATGTTACAAAGAAATTTCTACCTATTGCTAATCAACATATTTATTTAGGCTGAAGGTTGAGATAAAATGTCTCTATATTATGGTTTTGTTCATTAGTTACTGAATGCCTAAAAATTATTAGTGAGATATTATGACAGAGATTGCTAGCTTTCTGTAATATCTATTCTCCTCTCTTTCCTCTAATTTTTAGCTGGATGAATGACTACTCAGAAGAAAGTCTACATTTCCATGCACCCATTTCCCAAAAGCTTTGTGTACCTGCTGACTGAGTTCTAAGGGCATGGGGGAAGGTATGTATAAGAATTCCAGAAATTTTCTTTAAAAGAAAGTGTAGTGTCCTTATTTTTCTCTTCTTACTCCTACTGACCAAAAAACAACATGGTGTAGCTTCAATGGTCATTTTGAGATTACCTGAGAAATGAAAGTCAGTCAAAGAGAGAAACAGGATAGAAGAAGCCTAGATTGCTGACCAGCTTTCCATAAAAATGATTTTCAAATCTGTGTAATCACCTCCAAAATTTTCATTACCTGTTTGACATCTTACCTTTGGGAGTCACATTCACACCATGAATCCAACATGCATGGTATCAAAGTTCTACTAACTGAAATAGGAGCCAGGGGGGATCTGATGCTGGTTCACAGAAGGATTATCATCATTCTCATTCTTCTAGTGTCAAAAGGAGGAAAAATTTATTGTCACTTTATACTCCTTTCTTACCTGCCATAATTTTTATCCCCATGCAATATACTAGGTTATGGAATTGTCTTAATTTTATAGTCATGATTTCTCATATTTACCTTCTTCTTTTCACACTAAGTATTCCTAGTGGTTCTTAATTTTGGAGTGATTTTAGTCTCCATTTAGAGTCTTATAAACACTAGGATTGTTTTCCCCAAAAAAATGAATAGCCACTCAAAATATTTTATATAATCTTATAATCTCATGGGAACATGGTAGACCTCAGATTAGGAATCCTTGGTTTAGATCTCCTTTTTTGTTTCTTCCTATGTCCAATTATCCCTGATTCTTCATAGTTTAACATTCTCTACCCAACTCTTTATCAATTGGGGTGTTAATCATCTAGGAGCTTTTACAAAATGCAACCGCATGGGCTCGACTTCTAACATACTGAGTCAGAAAGTACAGGGTAGGAAGAATGGTGTATCTTCATATGTCTTTCTGAGTAGTTCTGTTATGTCCCCTGGGTTGAGGTCTTAAGTTACACTGACTTTGGATTAATCTTGCATCTTCCCCCAAATCTTTAAAGGATTCTCAGTGCTTGCCACACTGTAAAACTACACAATTACCAGAAGAGCCCGTGTGACCATTATAGGGCCTCCTTAAACTGACTTCAGCTTACACTTCAATAGGCATTCTATAAAAATGCACCAAATCTTCCAACAAAATTGAATGCCAACCACAGCCCATCTTTCTTACATCTACACATTTGCACATGCTGCATATTCTTCCCGAAATCCAGACATTATTCCCTCCAGAAATCCTATCTGTCACAGACTAGCTAAACGCAGCCTCCTCTAAGGAATCTTCCTTGATTCTCAACAACCAATGTAAATACTTCCTCTCCAAACCCAAAACATTGTGTTTATATATTCCTTCTGGATCTGTCACATTCTGACTTGATGACTTTTCTTTTTTAGTTTTTCTTATTTTCTCATAAGAACCTAATATCTTGTGAAGAAGGAATTCTAATCTCATTTTGTATTTTACACATACTTAGCATAGGGTCTGGTTTTGTATAGATTATGAATGAATGGATGGATGAGTAGAAGGGTGGATAAAAAGATTTAAGGGTTGAAAGTCTCCTCAACTGTCTACAACTGTACTTGTTCATGGGGCATCACAAAATAATGAACTTAGCAATCAAAGAATATTCTTGTTTAGGAGTGAGATTTGGGACAAAACTGATGACTAATAATGAAGATGATAAAGAGAAATCACTGCCAGGCATTGTGGTAATTTTTCTATACTTGACAAGAGAGAGGGGTGATGCTCAGATTCTCAATTAATAATTGTGTTTAAAAGATCTAAAGTTTCATTGAGTTTAAATCAATCTTGTTGAAGGAGCATGCAAAAGTACTAAGGAAGTACAAGTTTCTCTCCCTCTCTGATTTTAAAGAAATTGCAGTGTTCTCCTAAAGGTAGAAGACATAACAGCATAATTAATTTAAAAAAAATTTTTTTAACATTCAATGCCAAGTTCCTAAAAGATCTATATAGAACTACTTTTCACACTAGTCAAATGTGGAACTTTTTCTATGCCACTTGGTCAAAAATATTGAGGCAGAATTTAATGCTTGACCCATGTAATACAATTAAATGCATGCTATTCCTCACTGACTTTATAATCCTTAAACCTACATTTTATGTGCAAGAACATAAAAGTATAAATCAAATACTTTTCAGAGGATTCTAGGCTTGAGGCCCTCCTATAATTGAAGTTCAAAATCACTCCATAAATGACATTATGTATTATTAATCAAAGGTTAATCTGGGTATGTGTGTACACAGCTTATATTTTTTTTAATTAATTAATTTATTTATTTTTGGCTGCATTGGGTCTTTGTTGCTGAGCATGGGATTACTCTAGTTGTGGTGAACAGGGGCTACTCTTGGTTGCCTTTCGTGGGCTTCTTATTGTAGTGGCTTCTCTTGTTGTGGAGCACGGGCTCTAGGCGTGAGGGCTTCAGTAGTTGTGGCACGCAGACTCAGTACTTGTGGCTTGCAGGCCCTAGAGCACAGGCTCAGTAGCTGTGGCACAATGGCTTAGTTGCTCCGCGGCCTGTGGGATCTTCCAGGACCAGGGCTCAACCCTGGTGGCACGATGGTTAAGTATCTGCCTGCCAATGCAGGGGACACAGCTTATATTTTTAAATCACAGAACACTTTACAAAAATTCTGCAAAACTAATGGCAATTGCTGTTACTGCCACATTTTTAAACTATCAATACATCGTGGTTAAAATAAAATCTGGCTTATCGGTGAATTTTTTTCTTATATAAAATTTAAAAAATCAAGTTTTCATCTTGAGATTAAATAAGGAAGTAAGAATATGTTTTTTAGAGCTAAAAAATATATAACAACTCAATCCTCTGATGATCATGAAAAAATCCCAAATAAGTCTCAAGAAGACACAAGAAGAAAAGGCTCGGAGTAGCAACCAAAGATTTGTGAAATAAAATTGATTTCCATTCAAATCAGGTCTTCTACTCTTCTTGAAAATGTCAGCGTGTCAGCCTTGGCCATTACAAGACTGATTTATAGTTGAGACAAAGCGGTAGTACCAGCTGACTGTCTGGAGCCACGGTCCAGTGTCTGGAAAGGCTGACGATGGCAACCATCCTTTTCTTAACCAATCAGCAAGGTTTAACTAAAAGCTTAACCTTTTTTTTGTGTATCTTGATAAGATCAAGATAAAATACAATCTGGAAGATTTACTTTGTGGGAAATAAACAAGAATTGTGGGAGGAAGTAGGTATCATACTTCCACAGAATAAATAATAAACATTATTTATGGCAATCTATATTTCAGACATTTAGAAACACAGAGTATAAATGGATATTCCAAATATGACAACTTATTTTAATATAGTGGAAACCACAGCATACTTTTGTAATTTGATTAATTAGGAAGAAAACTTGTGAATGTTATAATCAATTTTCAAACTTTCTAAATTATATTTATAATATTGCTCATCTGCATCACAAAAACCCTAAATGTTTTGCATGAAAATAATTATTCATAGCAAAGTAATCTTTTTCTCATTGAAGAAGATCCCTAAATAGTAGTTTGTGGTAGTAAAATGTTTAAAATTGTCCAGGTCATACCATGATAAAAAATAGTACTTGTCTTCCCTGGTGGCACAGTGGTTGACAGTCCGCCTGCTGATGCAGGGAACACGGGTTCGTGCCCCGGTCCGGGAAGATCCCACATGTCGTGGAGTGGCTGGGCCCGTGAGCCATGGCCGCTGAGCCTGCGCGTCCCGAGCCTGTGCTCAGCAACGGGAGAGGCCACAACAGTGAGAGGCCCGCGTACCGCAAAAAAAAAAAAAAAGTGCTGAAAAGGATAAGGATCTGACATTCAAATTATATAAAATCACATAATGGTTATACTTATATAAAGAAGATGTAGTTATATATGTGTATTATATGAATGTATATATATAACTATATATACAAATATATCTGTATAAAATTATAGCCATTGTATTGATTTTATACAATTAGAATGTTTTATATAGATACACATACATATATATGTATCTTTAAAGACAGTAAAAAGAGGAAGAAAATCAAACTCATAAACCAAAATAAAATACCTTCAAAAATCAGCAACATAAAGGCTCC